>NC_072427.2:124305000-124921250 GCF_028878055.3 Symphalangus syndactylus | reverse complement strand
AAATTGATTTCAAGGGCTGAGATAGTGATTTTTCACCTGTGCCAAGAGAGCAAGTACTTTTTTCCCAGTCCATTTTTACAGACAATCATTTAACTTTGCCTGTAGATGTCAGTGTCCCAGTAACCTCCTTTGGACATGTTAGAAATGGTGCTGAGAATAGACTTCATAGTTTCTACCTTCTGCTTATCACCTCCCCAACAAATGCCCCCTTGTCTCCAATTTCTACGTACAAGAATATCGGTTTTCATGTCTCAGCTTGAGATCCTTGATTTAAATCCCTGATTTATTTTTACTCGTGTCCCCAGTGCCAGTGTGGGAGAGTTCAGACATGTTTTCATATTCACTGAGATGTCAGAGAAATTAAAGAAGAGACAGATTTTTCATATCAGTCAGTTAAAGACTAATTACAACTGTGCTTTCCAGCAAACCAGTGATTGTAGGCTAATTTTCGGTTATGAAACAGAAACTGAGGTTAATGAAGCTAATTGTGTTTACCAGCATTTTAGAATAAAAGAAAAGAAGCCAACTCAATTTTGAAGAGACTTCTTTGTCAGGAACAAATTGGGGAAAATTGCTACAGTTGTATCAGCGTTTCCTAAAACTGCTAAGTGCCATGCTTGGGAAACTAACATCCTTGAACACAAGCTAGCAGTCCAGAAAATCAGGTCCTTAGACAGTGAGGCTTTCCTGATCCAAAAGGTATTGCTGCATGACAGTGATAGCTGAAATCTTGAAAGCAATGCCACACAGAGACATTCAAGTGGCTAGCCCTCGATTCTGTCTTCTTGGGTAAGGGGGAGAGGCAGGAGGAATAAGCATATGTTGATGTCTGATAAACCAATATTCTGGCTTTGCTGACTTCTAAAGTTTGAGGGAGGTGACACAGGAACAGAATCACCTGAGACGAATACTGCTTCCAGCAGGAAACTAATGGGTAACTCTGACACCCCAAATATGAAGTCACTGCCTCATGTTTTGGGTTGCTCACAAATGGTAATCCCTACTTCCCAGCAATTCCAACAAGGAAGAAGATTGGCTGTAAAAACTCCTGGGGAAAATCATCACTCAAGAGGCAAAGTTTCCTGAGGCCATGAACCTCCACCAGGTAACAGTACAAGTATTATTTAAATACCAAGTTCATGGGGAAAAAGAAATGAAAGGCCAACATTTCCCATGTGGGCCCTATAGGCTTGGTGTGAAGGCTCCTCTCCTTTGATGACGCTAGACCATATGGCAGAGTTAACTGTGCTCTAGAAGAGGTTGATATGTGGCCATCAACATCAGATTACTTTAGTTCTAAATTTAGGTTCCAAGATCTCAATGTTTCTAATGAGGCCTCTATAAAGGATCCTTTGGAGGCATTAGGCAGACTCAAGTGGTAGAGTAGCTTTAAGAAGGACAGCAGTATTTTGAAATGCATTCACATTGACTATTATAATTCTGTACAACATATCCTGTTTTAAAGCATATCTGGGGTCCTTCAACTTCAGATTGTTTGAAGTAATCACAAACTATTGATATTTGTAATGATGGTAATATGTCCACGATCCAGCTAGGACTAATGGAGCACAGGACGTATGCCTGAGGAATACAAGAAAAAAAGATGACAGAGCTTGCACTAAAGGAGTTTACTCTCTTCCAGGGAGACCAATCCCACCCACAGTTGACAAAATTGGGCATGAAATAAATTGTATGTTTTAAAGGATGGTCACATTAGATGTGATTACATGCCATAGTACAAGACACAGCAAGTGCTAAACACAATCAGAAATCAAAGATAACTCACATTCACTAAAGCTCTGTTCAAATGCAATTTCTTTTGTGGTCTCGTCCCTCTAGTCACTGTTAGTCACCTTTTCCTCAGGGTATACTTGTCTATCTAACTAGTTTTTTCTTTAAACCGTAAGCTCTTTGAGGATAAATATCCTAACTTGCCCTTATATTCTTCACAGCACACAACAATGACATAAAATATACATTCAATAAATATTTACTAAAATGCAAATTAAAAAAGGGAAGATATTTATGTTTTCTAGAGGTTACTGGGGAAAGAGTTATGGAGAATATAAAAAATAAGCCAGAGCCACAAGAGCTAAATGGAGACAAATTTAGGTAAGAAAAAAGAAGTTGACTGAGCAAATACAGAGAAAGTAACCAACTTGTCTGAGTGGTGGGGGTGGAGTGGGGATCAATAATGAGAAATCTGATGATAGATGAAGAATTGTCATAGAGGAATGAAGAAAGCTGAGACAGAGTTTAGAGAAAATAGTTAGAGTATAAGAAGCTTAGGTTTGCCAAAATTCAACTCATTGATTCTTTATGTCCTTTTATGAAATGCATGAAGGTGTTTCTGGGATGGGCTTATGTGAGCTCAGAAAAATGTTTATGGCTGTGAGCTTGCAAGGCTGGATGCCTGCTGCACTGGTCCTTTAGAGGCTAGAGTAGTGGGCTCCTTAGGTCAACAATGGAGGTTCAGAAGTAACCCTATGTACAAGGAGTGCTTATCAAAAATCAGGCCAAGAAACTATTTATTGTGGGGATCCAGGCTGTGTCTGCATGCACAAAATATCCTGGCCAACTCTGATTAGCCTAACCTGCCTGGCAAACTAACATGGTCTTGGCTCATAGGATCGAAGTACTGGCTCTCCAGAATCAACAACGTTAATTAGTCATTTTCCACTGTGGTAACTTTTTGAATATCACAACCTATGCAAGGCACATATTTTCACACTAGGTTTTCCTACTTGCTCACAGGATCTTCAGGCTCAGTCCAGGAGAAAACAAGCCTATGGCCACACTGATGTGCAAAGACCGGAAAATCATCTAGGGATGGTGGGCTGGCTACTTTGTCTGTGGTCACAGGCCTGAGTGTGAACATCCCTATTCATACCAAGAGTCATTTGGTCACAATAGGGCTTTGAGTTCACTTGAATTCTGACATTCTACCCAGCAATCTCCAGGATTCTCCACAGCAGATCCAGGCCATGGGTAGTTCACAGTGGGCACAGAGCCTCAGCTCATTAACATTTTATGTGTATGAGATAACCGCATCTTGTTTCTGAATGGAAAACTAGTACAGAGTGGCACCCAAATTTCCCCATGTCCAAGCATTCTATGCACAATTGTTTGCAAAATTATAACAAAATCATGCATTGCTACTATTTTATAACAGGAGAAGGAGGACAAGGAGGAGGAAGATAATTGAGGAGAAGAAGAAGGAGTAGGGGAAGAAGAAGAGGAGGGAAGAGGAGGAGGAAGAGGAGGAGGAGGAGGAAGAGGAGGAGGAAGAGGAAGAGGAGGAGGAAGAGGAGGAGGAGGAGGTCGTCATTATTGTGGCCACCACCACCAAAATGTATCCTGATTGTTTCTCATATTTTCTAATCCAACATTGCAGAAGACTTTCTAATCTCCATATTTATACTTAGAATTTAAAAATATTCTGAAGGTCAAGAAAGAAGTAGGGAAATTCTCAGGACAGACCCAGCCTTTATGCTCCTCACAACCTGCCCACTCTTGGTTTTTGCAACCTTGAGTTCAACTCCTGTCACTTCATGCCACCTGTCGCTCCCCACATATGCTCTGTGCTTTCCTGCTTTGTTCCCTCTCCTAGGCTGCAGCCCCTCACCCTCTGCCAAGTTCTAGAAGTGCACAGCATTCCTGAAGGCCTGGCTCAAATACCATCTCTTCTGGGAGTCAGGCAGAGCTCGTCACTCCCTCCTCAGCACGCCCACCCCTGACACCGAGCACACTTGTCCACTACCTAATTTGTCATGTTGTCATGAAGTTTGTGTTTTGATGAATGTATCCCTTGCTTCTTTGTGAGCTAAGTAAGGACACAGAATGGGGTTTACTCTCATAGGCTGGCATAAAGTAGGTATGCAGAAATAACATTTACTGGATGAATCAATGCTTGCATGCATGACTGAGTGTATTAAACAATAAAGTTAAAGAAAGAAAGAGCCCTCCATTTTCATCTGAGAGAAATCCTTTCTAAATAAGACAAGGATAGATTCTTCCATGGCTGTGAACTCCTCTTTGGGCATAGAGCTAAAGGTTTTGAACTTAGTCTTAGAGGACTCTGGTAACTGATATGATACAAAGAACCTAGGAAGATATAAAAAGAACCAAAGGCATTCTGTTACCTCACCTGAGAACAGAGAGAGCAAATTTTCTGACTTAACAGAGTACACTCCTATTGCTGCATATTTTTGTATATGTGAATATGTGTGCACATGGGAGGACACACCTGTATGTGGGGCGGGGGCAGTGTGTGTATATGGGGCAGGAGTCAGGGCATAAGGATTGAGGAACACATGGAGAATGTATCTGAGTTGATAGAGTTAATAACAGACTCTATACAATTACAGGAAACACTTGCACACTGAAAATAATCACAAAAAATATAGAAAATTTGGCCGGGCGTGGTGGCTCAGGCCTATAATCCCAGCACTTTGGGAGGCCAAGGCAGGTGGATCACGAGGTCAGGAGATCAAGACCATCCTGGCTAACACAGTGAAACCCCGTCTCTACTAAAAAATACAAAAAATTAGCCAGGCATGGTGGCGGGTGCCTATAGTCCCAGCTACTCGGGAGGCTGAGGCAGGAGAATGGCGTGAACACGGGAGGTGAAGCTTGCAGTGAGCTGAGATTGCGCCATTGCACTCCAGCCTGGGCGACAGAGCAAAACTCTGTCTCAAAAAAAAAAAAAGAAAAAAGAAAATTTGCAGATTTCTAGAAACAACTTTGACCCTTAGTCCTTTAAAAAAGCAAATAAAAATATGGACTGCTTATGACTGCAAAATTCACTCTTCGTCATATCATCAACTTCTTTGTATTCTTCTATTTTTTAAAAAAAGTTAATATTTTGTCTCCCGAGTTAAAAGCAGGAGAATTCCTATTTGTCTAGCTGGACTGAGTTCTATCTTCTCAGAATTAGGAAGGCAAGAGCTTAGCATCAAACAGGCTTAGACCTCACAAAGCCATTCCCAGCAACAAACAGGAAGTAAAATGCACAGATTTAACAATATGAGAAGTTGGTATAGTAAGTCAGTATTTACCAGGTTGACTGCGTTATGCAGTATAGAAAATTGGTCTATTTGTGAATATTGTGTAATTTCATATACAATTATGTAATTGTAATTTCATTTTAAAAACAAGCTGCTTAGCTGGGTGTGGTGGTGAGGGCCTGCAGTCCTAACTACTCAGGAGGCTGAGGTGGGAGGATTGCTTGAGCCCAGGAGTTTGAGGCTGCAGTGAGCTGTTTGTGCCACTGCACTGTAGCCTGGGCAACAGAGTGAGACCATGTCTCTAAAAAAAAAAAAAAAAGTAGTAACAAAAATTAAAATAAGCTGCCATCTCTAACATACATTATACAGATTATAAATGAGTCTAACATGCTATGGAGGGAAAAAACTCATGTAGGCCTAGTTCATACTAACAAAACTGCAGTCTGAAAACAAGTGGTTAAAGGGATATCCCTTGCCTCAAATGTTTTCTCTATTTTTTCTCTAAAATTATGAGAGTAGTTGCCTAGGTTCTCCAGTTCTCTATGTATGTGTAGCTATAGATGAAAACTTGTTTGCTCTGGAAATAAAATGCTTTCTAAATGAAGGTCAAGAAAAGGAAGAAAAATAGTATGTTTTGTTGGAGGAAAGTTTCAAGTTTAATTAAATTATAGAACCTCATGATTCAAAGGGACTTCAGGGATTGTCTGATAGAAATCTTCATTGAGGCCGGGCGCGGTGGCTCACGCTTGTAATCCCAGCACTTTGGGAGGCCGAGGCGGGCGGATCATGAGGTCAGGAGATCGAGACCATGGTGAAACCCCGTCTCTACTAAAAAATAGAAAAAATTAGCCAGGCGTGGTGGCGGGCGCCTGTAGTCCCAGCTACTCGGAGAGGCTGAGTCAGGAGAATGGCGTGAACCCGGGAGGGGGAGCTTGCAGTGAGCCGAGATTGCGCCACTGCACTCCAGCCTGGGCGACAGAGCGAGACTCCATCTCAAAAAAAAAAAAAAAGAAATCTTCATTGAATTATCGAATCCTGGCCCAAGTGGACATCAGCTGCTACTTGGCTCTTCTAATGACAAGAAGTGCAAGAGAGGATCTCATTTGTTTCCTGAAAGTTCTGATTGTTTAAACTTCTAAGTACAATCTGCCTCCTGAACATTCCATTGTAGTTCTTTGATCTGGAGCCACACAAAAGCTTCCTCTTTTACATGTCAGCTTTACACACCACCCTCAGCCTGGAGGAGAATTAAAGTTGCTTGGAATTTGCCACTCAAGGAATCATATCCTACCTGAATGATAATATCCCACTAGGAGGAAATCAGGGCAAACTCATGGTCAGTGCCAATAAACCTTTCAGAAGTTATGGACCAAATGTCCAAATTCCTATGTTGAAGCCCTAATCCTGAATGTGAAGGTAGTTGGAAGTAATTAGGTTTAGATGAGGTCACAAGGATGGGGCCCCCATGATGGGATTAATGTCCTTATAAGAAGAGGAAGGCACCAGAGTTCTCTCTCTCTTTCTGCCACGCCAGGTCACAACTAGACGGGGCAGTCTGCACGCCAGGAGGCGGGCCCCTACCAAGAATTCACCCATACTGGTACCCTCATCATGTGCTACCCAGCCTCCATAACTGTGAGAACAATTGTCTGTTGCTTAAGCCACCCAGTCTATGGTATTTTGTCATAGCAACCAAGTAGACTAATATAAGAAAGAACCTATCAGCCTGCTCTGTCCAGTATGGTAGTCATCAGCCTGCCAATTGTGATTATTGAGTGCTTGACATATGGCTGATCTAAACTGAGATGGGCTGTGGGTATAAAGTACAGAGCAGATCTCAAAGACTTATATGAAAAAGGAATGTAAAGTACCTGGTTAATTTTCTACATTGATTACATGTTGAAATAGTAATCGTTTATAATATTAAATAAATTAAAATAATTTACTAAAATCAATTTCATTAGTTTTTTTGTTGTATAATGTGGCTGTTAGAAAATATAAAGTCATATACGTGACTCACGCTATAGTTTTATAGAATAACACAGCTCTAAAGGCAAGCAGCTGTTCACAGATGTGACAAATCCAAGTCTAGCCTGGCCTCTGCTTTATCCTTTCTTACTTCTGCCTTTCCCCAATCCCATTGGCCCATGTTCCTTCTTTTCTGCATGTTTGTAGCAGGGTTTGCCCTCATCCTCACTAATGTCAAATCGAACCTCAAATTTTTATGTGGCTCCTCAGTTGAGTACTCAAAACTCAGGACCACATGTTTGAGGACTCTAATGATACAGTAATTGGCCCTCAGTAGGCTAAGCTCCATTCACTCAAACACTCAATGATTTTTTTTGCAGTTGCCACATGCTAGGTATTCTGTTGGGAATAGAAAAATGAATGAGATAAAGTCCCCTCTTGTATGGAACACATGCTTGACTGGGAAGATAGATGTTAGACAAATATACATACATGCACATACAATAACTTGTCAGTTCAAATTGTGATAAATTCTATGGTGCAAGAAGTATGACCAGAGGATCTTATATACCTTGGAAATCACAGGGAGTGTTTTTAAGGAAGTGGTAATCAAAGGAGGATTTGAAAGGCAGGAAGGAGTAATCCGGGTGAAGACCAAGAGAAAGAACATTTTAGGTGTGTGGTGGCCTCAAAGTGAGAAAGAGTTTGGCCACATTCAACTAAATGGAAGGAGGCTGATATGAGCAAAGGGCTAGGGGTCAGGAGGAGAACAGGCCAAGATGAGGTTGGAGTGGAGGCAAGGCCCATATCAAAAACTGCTGCAAACCATGTCAAGAAATTTGTACTTTAAGTATACTGACTGCCAACTGAAAGATTTTAAGCTCAACAGTGACAGGATGATAACTGTGTGGGTTGTTGTTTGTTTTTTCTAAAAAAGATTACTCTAACAATCATGTGCAGAATAGACTACAAGGGTCCAAGAAAGAAAGCAAGAAACTAGTGAGGCTATTTTTGGTGTTTAGGAAAGAGATGTAGGTGGCTTAGTCTCGAGGGAATATAAACTTAGATAGTGGATGGACTCAAAATAAAATCTATAGAACTTGGAAGAGATTGTATAGAGTGAGTGATGAAAAAATAGAGATCAAGGATTGCTCCAAATTCCCAGCATCAGCATTTGGAAAGATGAAGATGTCTTCACAAGCAGAAGAATACAGATGAAGGAACAGTGAAGAGAAAGATCAAGAGTTCAGTTTAGACAGCCCAAGAACTCTGTTCTTGGCAAGTCATGAACACTATGATTAAAAAGAGCCAGATAGGGTGGAGGTCAAGGGTACGGTGAGAAGTAGTAATAGTCATGACCTTTCTCACAAATAAGAATGGGCAAATGTTTTGACCTATACCACACTAACAACAGAAACTAAGAGGCATGATTCGTCAAAGGTTTCAGAAAGAATCTTGAAAAACATAAAGGACAGTCTTTTGATGACTAAAATTATGACCAGGAGTGAGTGTGTGAAATTAGCCTGACTGTTTTTGGGTATGGCTGCCTAACTCATGACCAAGGAAATGTGTGTTCACCTGAATGCAACAGGATTAAAGCTGGAGGCACTGGAACTATCCATCAAGCTTAGTATTTGTCTTCAGAGCTTCTTCTCAAATATTTACAAAAATGGTTAAGAATCCTGAACCTATGGCCGTGCACAGTGGCTCACTCCTGTAATCCCAGCACTTTGGGAGGCCAAGGCAGGCAGATCACTTGAGGCCAGGAGTTCAAGACTAGCCTGGCCAACATGAAGAAACCCTCCCTCTACTAAAAATATAAAAATTAGCCAGGCATGGTGACACACGCCCATAATCCCAACTACTCAGGAGGCTGAGGAACGACAGTCACTTGAACCCAGGAGGCAGAGGTTGCAGTGAGCTGGGATTGTGCCACTGCGCTCCAGCCTAGACAACAGAGCGAGACCCTGTCTCAAATAATAATAATAATAATAATTTTAAAAAAGAATTATGAATCTAACATTGAAGTAAAGAGGAAGCATTAAGAAAAATTTGGAGTACTAGAAAGCATCTTACTCACAGCATGTGTCTCCTGGGAAGCTTATAGAAACTGGATTCTTTTGTGCTTTCTAGTTGGCAAGAAGAGTAAATTCCTTACCAGGCAAACCTAGAGTTCTCCCTAAGTCTCTCACCCTGTTGAATATACAAGAAACCCCACAAAAGAGGGCAAGTCTACTAACTTCCAAGGAAATAAAATATGCCTATGCTGCTGTATCTTTCTTACAGCCACAAGGAATGATCCATGGAAATGAGGAAGCAACCCCAAAACCCAGTCTGTTGGAAGTCGAGTTTTTGATGATTAAAAAGGCAGGTACAGCCGGGCGCGGTGGCTCACGCCTGTAATCCCAGCACTTTGGGAGGCCGAGGCGGGTGGATCATGAGGTCAGGAGATGGAGACCACCCTGGCTAACACGGTGAAAACCCGTCTCTACTAAAAATATAAAAAATTGGCAGGGGGTGGTGGCGGGCACCTGTAGTCCCAGCTACTCGGGAGGCTGAGGCAGGAGAATGGCTTGAACCCAGGAGGCAGAGCTTGCAGTGAGCCGAGATCATGCCACTGCACTCTAGCCTGGGCGACAGAGCGAGACTCCATCTCAAAAAAAAAAAAAAAAAGGCAGGTACCACCCTGTATGCATAAGGAGGTCCCCTTCTTGGGCCCGTTACATTGCCTGCCAAATCTGAAGTCCCTACTGTGAAAGAACTGTTAAACACTGACTCCAGATCTAGATTTTCTTGTCTTCTGGAAACACAGCGCTGCTGCACTCTCATACTTTAGCAGACTTCTCCTCCCTGCACATTCAACCCCCATATTCTAACCACTGGCACTATTCCAAAATCTTACTATACTTATGCCCTTGTTTCCTGTACTATGTTGAAACTTCTAGTTAACTATGCTGTCCATATTCTACACATTCACATGTCTTAAATAAATACATTTTTTTATACTGGCGATTCCAAATTGCCTACAAAACAATTACAAAATATGTCAAGCACACAGTAAGGACTCGTCGAGTATGAAATAGTATAGAGTAAAAGTGTTTCGAGGCAGACAAACTGACCTAAATTCACAGTCAATTCTTCTGCATTGTTAGGACTTCACTAATGATTGTATTTGTTCCATCTTGTCAAGGTTGATTTGCCATTTATGCAATCCATTGATCTACAGACAATAATTAGTTTCGAACTCAACAACTTCTGTCAAAATAAGGAGCTTAGTTCGAAAATATAGTTTTCTGTTGCAGATCTTTGCTGATATCTTCTAAAACTGAAATTCAGGCAGTACCAACACCAAAATAGAAAACAAATCGAAACAAAAAATCAACTCTATGGAAATGTAGGCTTAAATGTAGGATGAATATATTTGTATCCTACGTTTTCCTCTACCTTTTCTCCTTCCACCCTCTACATGCCTCCCTGTCACCCATCCATTAGCATTACCAAAGTTGTTTACATTACGTCCTGCAATCACAAGCAAATGTACTTTGTGTAAACTGATAGAAAACATTGGAAACGGGCCGGGCGCGGTGGCTTATGCCTGTAATCCCAGCACTTTGGGAGGCCGAGGCGGATGGATCACGACGTCAGGAGATCGAGACCATCCTGGCTAACACTGTGAAACCCTGTCTCTACTAAAAAAAAAAAAAAATACAAAAAATTAGCCGGGCGCGGTAGCGGGCGCCTGTAGTCCCAGCTACTCCGGAGGCTGAGGCAGGAGAATGGCGTGAACCCGGGAGGCGGAGCTTGCAGTGAGCCGAGATCGCGCCACTGCACTCCAGCCTGGGCTACAGAGCGAGACTCCATCTCAAAAAAAAAAAAAAAGAAAACATTGGAAACAAAAATAAAAACCTGTTTACATTATCATGATCATGCAAATGCTGTTCATTCCTGTATTGAACAGCATGCCAGGATTACCTCTCCTTTGTAAGTCTCACCTTGGGATCCTTGAGTCATTGGTAGGAAAATTTTCTAGCATCAAAGCTAAAAGCGTGTTTTCCCATTATACTCAATTAATTCTATAAAATCAAATTACATTTGACTTTGCTTCACGGTTGGACCATTACTTTCCTTCTTTTGTTTTCCTTGCAGTTTCTAATTTTTTTTTCATTTCAGTCTGTGCTTTTGCCTTGAACATATCACCAAACATGTCTAAGCTATCTTGCAAAGACATTCGTAAATATTTTTATACTCAGAACCTAAACTCTCCATGTAGGGGAATTTTCCACAGGGTGTGTCTTTTGGAGTCAAAGCCCAAGTTCCTCTATTGAAAGCTCAAAATGCCCCAGTCTACTTCCCTGATATCCTTTCCATCTAGGCCATGAACAAGTTACCTAGAATTTGCCTATCAAATTTTACTACTCAAGACTTTAAATTAAGAACTAATGACTCAAAGAAGTGGGCATCATTAAGTGTTAAGTCTGGATGGTAGGGTTGGTGGCAGTGGCCGGAGTGATGAATTTCTGTAGACCCCAAGACAGTGGTATTAGGGTGCCTAGTGCCCAGGCCCAGTAGCAACCGTGAGACAAACTGCATGTTCAGCCTTCAATGGAGGTGGGAGTGGTGTCCCACGGGTCTAAAGCCATGGCCTAATTTCGGCAACTCTCTCTGGCAGCTGCTCAGCTGCCCCTTTTCCTCCACTTTTCTCAACTTGATATTTCAAACTTATCAGTAATGAGATGTACATTTTCTAAATACTTACTGTCTAAAAGGCTTTCTATTCTGAACTCCCACTTGAGGGGACATAAACTTTGAGCTTGAGTATAATTTTCCATCAAATGTAAAGTTTCTTGCTTCATTGTCTTCTACCTTCCAACCTTCCTTTTTGAAAAGACTGATGCCAGTTGCATTCTTTTTCCTTTGTAGGGATTTGGGAAAATAATTTCTGAAAGATTTACGGGTCTTCTCTTTATCCCTGGTGTTCTGAATTCACAAGGCTATGTCTAGAGAAGGTTTATTTCTGTTATTTGGAATCAGCACTGTGTAAGTCCTTTCCATTGGATGGTGCCAATATTGCGGCTCTGAGAAAATTACTTTTTTTATTGATTATTTTCTTCCTTTTGTTTTCTTAATTCTTTCTTTCTAGGAAGCTTATTAATCCAATATGCACTCCCTGGATGTTTCCTTTCCCTATGTCTCTTATCTTTTCTTGCATTTTTTCCCATTTCTGTCTTTTTCTTCTATTTTCTGAGAAATATCATAGACTTTAATTCTTTCATTGATTTTTTGGTTGCTTTTGGCAATTGTATGTTAATCAGCAGAGGCTTTTTCTTTTTTCTTGTTCTCTCAGTGTCTTTTTATGGCATTCAAATCTTGTTTTGTGAATATATTTTCTAATCTCTCTGAGCTTATTACTGAGGAAGGGTTTAAATGCTTCTCTTTCATTTTATGAATCATTTCTTTTCCCCATACCCTTTTCTTGTATGA
The DNA here is from genome assembly GCF_028878055.3 of Symphalangus syndactylus. Classification (NCBI taxonomy): domain Eukaryota; kingdom Metazoa; phylum Chordata; class Mammalia; order Primates; family Hylobatidae; genus Symphalangus; species Symphalangus syndactylus. The sequence continues at coordinate 124,908,795 of NC_072427.2, read as the reverse complement.
TTTAGGTTCTAATAGTTCTCCTCATTGGCTTTGTGCTTTTTACTTTCCATCACTATTTACACAGAAAACTGCTTACAAAAATGGTGTTCCTCTGATACCATAAAAGTAAAACTGCACCTGGCCAGAATAAAATACAATTCATATTGGCAAGGCTTTCCTATTTTTTGGCAATAAGAAGCCCATGAAATTATAATTAATGTGTAATTGAAATAAGTAAGGTGCTTCTCTGGACAAGGTGTTTCCATAAAAAAATCATCACAGAGCAACGGGATGATGTATATTGTGAAGCCAGAATACAGGCACAAAAACCAAAATACATTCCATCTGAACCAGGCTCCAGGCCAATGATGACAATACTCACACTTTCTAGGGGTCTGAGAATCACCTTCCTTTACTGCAGATGGACCTTCCCTACTACTTCTGTCTCCGGTTGTAATTGACCTTTAATCTCTCCGAGTGGCCTACCAGCTACTGAAGTTAAGGAAACCTTGTTTAGATTGGTGGTTTTTCATTTCTTCTAGGTCACTGACTGCTTTGAGTGTCTGATAAGAACATCAGCTCTTTTCCCCCAGAGAAATGTATATACTTAAAATTGTTTGGATATAATTATAAAAATTTCAATTCATCCATAAACCTTGTGGCCCAGAGGTGAGAAGCTCTTTTCTATGTTATGAAAAGTCCAAATTTTAACAACTGACATACTATCCAAAAGCCAATGCAAATGTCTAACCACCGTATCAGAAAGTGTCCTGCTATCAGCATTATTCTAAGAGTAAGCAAAGAAGTGCGATAATAGTATTTTATCAAAAGATCTTCCAGTGACTGAAAACCAGAGCTTAAAAAGCAACTCAAATATCAAGGGCACAAGAGCTGGAAATTCCAGTCCCCTGATGACGAAATCTATGCTACGTGAAAAGATGCTTTAAAATTAGTTCTCAGATTGGGCTGGGCACGCTGGCTCACGCCTGTAATCCCAGGAATTTGGGAGGCCAAGGCTGGCAGATTGCTTGAGATCAGGAGTTTGAGACCAACCAGAGCAACATGGCAAAACCCTGTCTCTACAGAAAATTTAAAAAATTAGCTGGGTGTGGTGGCACGTGCCTGTAGTCCCAGCTACTTGGGAGGCTGAGGTGAGAGGATCGCTTGAGCCCAGAAGACAGAGGTTGCAGTGAGCTGAGATCATGCCACTGCACTTCCAGCCTGGGCTACAGAGCCAGACCCTATATCAATCAATAAATCAATAATTAATTAAAATAAAATTTTAAAAATCAAGAAAAATTAGTCTCCAGCTTGATTTTGTGCCATTGGCCCAAGAATAAACCAGTTTTCCTGTCTGGTGACACACAGGACAACTCTCTGGAATTGATGTGAAGATAGAGCTGGGTTTGGTTCACAGAAGAAACTATGCAGGTGGGAAGTCAGTTCCGCAGACTCGCCATGAGTCTGACCCAGCTCACTGTTCTCTATGAACTCTTCTTCGTCTTGTCCCTGTGAAGAAAATATTCAACCTGGTCTGTCTTCTACTCTTTGGGTCTGGAGAGATGGGGTCTTGTAGTCCACACAAATGGAGAGCTTCACAGCAGGGCAATACAATGAGGTCAAGAGTCACTATTATCCTTACAGATTACATCAAAAGATGTAATTTATCTTTTTGGAGTTTGAATCCAGAAGTGTCAAGGCAGCAAGATGAAAAGCAGGAATTTATACAGCATGTTCTTGCCCACTTGCCCTCATACCTGGAGGAATGAGTCCTCTAAAAGTTACATACTATAGCCTTAACTCATACCTTAACTTTTGTATGGAGAAGTGCATAATCCTTGAAATTGACTCGTTTGGGCATAATGACTAACTAGCTATAAAAGCAAAATTTGAATTGCTAATTTAAAAGTCCACAGGCTGACTGACATTAAGATGTAAATACAAATTTCCCAGTACACACCTTGCATCTGACAGCTACATGACCACTATGTTCCAAAGAAGTCTAACAGCTACAGGCCATTGCTGGATGGCAGAGGTAAGAGACTCCATGGGGTTGTTTGGCTATATTTTATTACCGAGCTCAGGACTTGCTTGTGCCAGAACCAGGAGATGTTGACCTTTTATAATTGAGGCAATCTCCTTAAAGGTCAACCTTGACAGAAAAGACTGTAATTGTGATTGGAATTGCCAACTCCCAGGGCTACGTAAACTCAGAGGAGCATTTGCTGTTTTCTTTCACTGCTCTTTCAGCAACTCTACTCAGGCCACGTGGGGTTTTAATATCATCAACCGAGGGAAAATCAACCAAATACAACAGCTGCCACTCCTTGAGGGCAGGGATTGGGTCTTTTTCCATCATGTTACCTGTAATATTTAGCCCAGTGCCCAACAAGTTTACTAAATATTTGTTCTGTCACTGACCAACTAAACAAATGAACAAATGTTCTCACAGTAAATAGTAGCGAAATGCCAGCATTTTCCTGGAGTTTTCCCAGAGGAATGTATTCAATTTTGCCATTCCTGGAAACACCGAGGGCTCTAAGCTACCTAAACCTGGAAGCAAAACAGAAAGGTAAATTTTCTTGAGCCAGTATATGTTTCCCACAGCCTTATCTGAGCTCCCCTTGATGAGGAATAACCTGTCATGTGCCTTAAAGCCTCAAAACCGCAACCTCATATAGGTTATGATGCTAATTTTACAGATGAGGAAGTGGAGACTCAGACTGTTTAAAGAACTTTCCAAGAACCTACAGATAAGTACACGTGGATCTGGGATTGAAAGTCCAAGTCTGTCAGATTCTGACATGTAAAGCTTTCTCCCCCACACAGTCCCAAGGGAGCCTTTGGAGTGGTTCTTCTTGTCCACAAAGGCTCTCACTTCCTCTGAAGTTCCCATCACCTATAAATGAGAAAGGTGACCCCATCAGGCTCCAATTCAGACACAGCATAGGATTTATCTAACGTGGGCTTGAAGCCCTTCACTGCTAGCTCTCTGTTGAGTCAAATTTCAGTCAAAGTGAACATGAGTGTGACATGTGTGCAGTAGATTCTGGCCAAGGGTGTAGACTGTGAAATAAATGCCTGAACTCACAGACTGCTTCTTAGGTGTGTGACACTGCATCGAATCTTCCCTCGCTGGTGCAACAGGAGAGCCCAATCCAGTGCCTCTTCTACTACCTAATGCTAAATGTGTCCAATATCCTTTAGAGGGCAAGGTTCTGTGTAATGGGGAACACTCCTGACTTTACCTGGAGAATTGCATGAACACCCAAGATCAGAAGCTAAGATGTCAGATCAACAAAATGCCACAGGGCAGGCACTGACCTCAGTCTCTCATTCAGAAAGGTGTGCAATTCCAAGTGGAAGTGGGACCCCCAAACCAGCTGTGAATTCTGAAGGCAGCTGAAAAGCCCGGAGATTCACAGCATACTGTCTCTCCCCAAGGTGCGGGTGCAGGTTTCTCACTCAGGACATTCTCACCTCCCACTGGTGTACCTCCCCCAGCATTCAGCAAAGTGCAACAGGAGGTCAGGCTCTCCCAGGAATATGATTCATTATCTCTCTCCCTACCAGACAGGGATGATTTGATCTGGTTCCAGTCCAACCCAAAGCTACTTCAGTAAAGTGTCTTTTTTTTTTTTTTTTTTTTGAAGATTGCCTATTTCTGTCTTTTACCTCCCTTGCATATGGCAAGGAGAAATAAGATAATATATGTGCAATGCTTTGAGCTCCTTGGGAAAGCAGCACTCTTTAAGTGCATGATATTAATAATAGCAATATTTCTGTTACCACGAAGACAAGCTGAGTCCATCTTTCACATGTCCTTTTAAGTCATTTTCCCTGCGGCTGCCTTTTCTGGTAAAATGGTTCTAAATGAGCCATACAAATCTCTAGTTTTAAAATACTCATTTGGGGAAAATGCTGGTTAGGCTCTATCTTACCTGGAAGGGGAATATTCCTATGTTTGTTTCTTGAAATGATGATGATTCCGGTAGGTCAGGAATGCGAGGGCAGTCAACCACCAGGAAACAGACTTGTGAAATATGCAGTTGGTGTGGAAAATAGAAATCCATAGATACCCTGCCCACCATGGCCAGGATTCCAGGCCCATTTCCTTCAGAGCAATGTGAGCAAGTGACAAGAAACTCCTTTTCTGAGAGTCATAAAACACAAGTGTCTAGCACCCAAGCCCCTCATTCTGTTAGAAAGAGACCTGACATTACTATTCCCAATATTAGCAAAAATACTGTGATGATGATGACAACAGGCATCATTTATCAAAATCCTACCTCATTCAGAAATTGTGCTAAACTCTATATTCCTTGTCTCATTTTATTCAATCCTCCCAATAAAACCACGACAGATATTATTATCTTTAAAACTCCGAGATGATTAGTAACTAGTCCAATGTCATACAGCAATAATTTAAAATTTGAACTTCAAATTAAAAATAATATGCTCTGGTTATTTTTTAAAAAAATAAAGAAATAAGTGGAACCTTCTCCTTTACTGTACCCCCCACCACTCCTCCCCATCCATTCAAATGCATTTGGTGCTTGGGATGTTTAATTTTATGTGTCAACTTGACTGGCTCAAGGGATGCCCAGATAACTGGTTAAATACTGTTTCTGGGTGTGTCTTACCTTCAGTGTGAGCGTGTTTTTGAAAGATGAGCATTTGACATGGTGGACTGAGTACAACAGATGGCCGTCCCTAATGTGAGTGGGCTTCATCCAATCAGCTGAGGGCCTGAATAGAATAACAAAAGGAGCGGAGGGTGGGGGGAGATTAAATTAACCCTGCCTAGCTGCTTGAGTTGGGACATCGTCTCCTGCCCTCGGTGTTTCTGCTTCTCAGGCCTTCAGATCTAGACTGGAATCTATCCCATCAGCTTTCTGAACCTCAGGCCTCTGAACTGTACTGCTGGTTCTCCTGAGTCTCCAACTTGCCGAAGGTAGATTGTAGATCATGAGACTTCTCAGCCTCCATAGTCTCAAGAGCCAATATCTTATAATAAATGTCTTCATATATATGTGGTGTGTGTGTGTGCATGTACACAGACAATCACACACACACACACACAGAGAGAGAGAGAGAGAGAGAGAGATCCTGTTAATTCTAGAGAACCCTTACTAATACGGTGCTTTCTGTATATTTGCTAGGCACTTTTAGGTTCCGGGAATACGGCAATAAACAAAGAAAAGCATCCATCCTGGAGAGGCAGGGACCCACCCCAAATGATAATTTGAGGGCCTGGAGCACCAAAGGAAGTTCATGTTTCCTAGTTTTTCACTAGTACAACCACACAAATGACAGTCTGTGAGCCTGTGATTTCCAAACATTTAGCCTCTGATCCTGGCTCTGCTCTGCCTCCAATGCCTTTCTTTCTTAGGAGGCTGCAAATGTGTTATAAATAAAACCAAATAACAGGGTGAAGCCAAGGGTCCTCTCACCCTTGGGCCTTAAAGAGCACAGTCTTCAGTATAAATTAAAGTTGTGTTTTACCTGTAGATCTATCATCTACTTGCTGTGTGACCATGAGCAAGTCACAGCCTCTCTGAACTTCAGTTGTTCATCAGTAAGTGGAAATAATATTACCCGTGGCAAAGGATGGTTGAAAGCACTGAATGAGCTGCACTTAAAGGGTCTGACACAGGGCTTGGCAGCTATGTGAACCTCATTTATGGTAAATGCTCTTACTGTTGTAAAATCCAAGAAGAATGTGCAAAAACAACCCTGCCTTAAGGGTAAAACCTACTGGAGGCTGGTGAAGTGCCAGCATGACCATTATGAAGCCTGTGAAATCCGTAATAGAAATCCTTCCAGCATCCACACTTGTCCAAAACTCGTCTGCACAGGAAGATTGCTAATAAAATGGGAACAAAGGAAATCATGAGGAAACCATCCATTCAACAACCAAATAAAGCCAGCGCAAAACCACCCACTGCCCCCTACCACAACAGACTGGCGGGTCACAAGGCAGGGGGCCCAGGGTTGCTGCAGAGCCCCCTTATTAAACAGAGCCCTGAAGAGAGGCCATCCATTCACAGGCTGCAGCCCCTGGGGGGCTCCGGATTGTCCACCCTTTCCTTGCAAGCACTTACATCTTCAATAGGGGATTGACACAGCATTGGGCATAATTAACTGCCTTCTAATTCACCCCAGCACTGGGCCTTGTTCTCAGGAAACTGAGAATGAATTTGGTATTTAGCCTAATGAAGGAAAACAAGTCTAAGTGTTAAGAAGCCCCCAACTTCCTTGTGTGACAGGCAAGTGTACCTTGTTTTATTCGTTCACGACAACCACATACTCTATTTTTCTTTGCTTGCAGAAGAATGTCATCGTGAGGCAGACCAAATATGACAATTTAAATGCGTACCCCGGGGCTTAAGTAGCACAATGCCAAAACTTTTGGTGATCGTGGTAGATACAGACAGTCTGATCCCCAGCTGCAGACCTCAGAAAAGGAGGCTGTGCTGCCCAAATACAAAACAAATAAGATCTCTTTTGTAAAGGATTCTGTCCAATGTCTTTTTTATTTATGTTGCCTTTTGTCACACTCAATCAGAAGTCAAAATACGAAAACTCTTTCCTGCTGTTTGCCTATTTTCCTTTTCTCACTAAAAATTTTTCTTGCTTCATGTTAAAAAATACATAAACAAATGAAGTTATTTATTTTAAGGTAGGACTATAAAATAACAGGGAATGAAAAAGAAATTAAGCATCCTAGAATATTTATTAGCATAAATAGTAGCAATCTTAGGAAATTTCACGATCATACCAAAGACACTGTGGCTGGTCCCTGGGTATCAATGGCCCTTCTTCCTCTCTGATGGGGACCAGATTTGGTTGGGTGTCCTCTCCTTCTTCTCACGAGTCACAAACAAATGACGCAGACTTCCTTTGGTAGAAACAGGCTTAGAAGTGGGCAGGGATGCCAGTCCTGGCCAATGAAATGTGAGAAGAGGCCCACTGGGAGTCTTCAAGGAAAGATTTTTAAAAGAATTAGCAAGCCTGAGAGCTACTCTACTGTGTAACATTTTGTTTGTAAGATATTTTTTTCCTTATTCTTTAAGACTGTTGAGTTGGAGGTTTCCTATTTGTCACCGAAAACATTCAAACTGATGAATGATAACTGCTCAAATCGTTTTGTAATCTTCTCTATGGAAAATGCTGTCAAAATCAATTTAACACCATCACAAGGAAAATTCTGTAGTAGTTACCTGTTGCTTCTGCTCAGCATCCGTTTCCCTTTGTTAGTAAGAGTAATCGGTGTTTCTCAAACATGAATGTGCAGATGAGTCACCTGGGGGTCTTGTGAAAACACATGTTCTGGTTCAGTATGCATGGAGTTGGAACTGAGACTCTGCATTTCTCTTTGGTGATGCTGATGTTACTGCTCCCTGGAGCACTCTTTGTATAATAGGAGTCTATATTTCCATTGGGACAACCAGTCTTTTTCCATAGCCCAAAATATTTAGGTGAAATTATCTTAAGATAGTAAGAGAAGTCCATTTCTGGGCTACAGTTATTGGTTCAGAGATGGGCAGTTCACTCAATATGAGCCAATAAAATGGGAGATGTTTGCTGGAAGCCATTAAGAAAGAAGGCTTTTCACTTTCCAAGGGAGCTATTGGGAGAGTTTTCTTTGGATGATATGGAAAAGGATGTGGTGGTTGGAACTATGACAGCCATTTCTGCAGCAATGAAGGGAGCTAGGTGAGGACAAAGCCCACTCACTGAAGAGGGCAGAGCTGAGAGAAGCATAGAGATGTGAAGCCCCTGGGGATAAAGTTGTAAACCTCTGGGGTGAGCTCCACCTGAAATTAAAGATTCTTCCAGATTCTTTATTGATGTGAGCCAATAATATCCCCTTTCCCCTTTGCTTAAGCTATTTTGGGCTGGGTTTTATATTAATTGCATGAAAACAGTCTTAAATAACACAATTAGAATCAATGCTGTAGATTACAGCAGGGGCTGCAGACTATAGTCAGAAGCTTCTGTATGGCCCTAGAGCTAAGACTTCTTCTTACCTTTTTAAAGGATTGTAAAAAAGAGAAAGATAAAGAGAGAGAGAAAGGATGTCAGCAAGGAAGGAATGGACAGAGAAAGGTAAAGAAGAAGGAGAGGGAGAGAAAGATGGAGATGAAGATGAAAAAGAAGAGGAGCAGGAGGGATTAGGAGAAGAAGACAAAAAAGAAGGTGGGAAGAAGAAGATCAAGAAGAAGAAGAAGCAGGAGGAGAAGGAGGAGGAGAAGGAGGAGGAAGGGAAGAAGAAAGAGGAGAAGGAAGAGGAGGGAAAGAAAAGGGGGAGGAAGGAGAGGAAGAAGAAGAAGAGAAGGAGAAGGGGGAGAAGGTGCAACACAGACAGCACATGGCTCTAAAGTAGGGATTAGCTAGCTTTTTCTGCAAAGAACCAGACAGTTAATGTCTTAGGCTTTGTAGGTCATATGATAACTACCCCAGCTACTCAACCTGCTGTTGTAATTGAAAGCAGCCATAGAAGATATGTAAATGAATGTGCATGGCTGTGTATCAGTAAAACTTTATTTACCAAAAAGTAGAAGTAGGAAAAAAAGAAAATAATAATCTAATCAAATCCCTTATTCAGTAAACTTGTTTCCAAAAACTCAAGGAATGGTGAACATTTATGCTTGATAGGGATGCTACAAAAAATGAGCCAAAGATCTTGAAGGAGCTCCAGCAAAGGAGTGACTACACTTGTAACCAGTGACAGCATCTGCATAATAAGTGCAGTCCCTCAGATATCTACCTTGAGGCTTCTCCATAGCCATATGTGCTTTGGCATGTTTGTAGAACCCATATTTTCCAGGTCCACCAGCCTGCAGATACAAATGGCTAACAGCTAGAAACTCAACACAGGATTTCTCTGGCTTGACCACCTCACCACATTTATTCTGTGGGAAATGTGTCCCTGATATGGTTTGTCTCTGTGTCCCTATGCAAATCTCATCTCGAATTGTAATCCCCATGTGTCGAGGGAGAGAGCTGGTAGGAGGTGGTTGGATCATGGAAGCAGTTTCCCCATCCTGATCTTGTGATTGTGAGTGAGTTCTTACGAGAACTGATGGTTTTAAAATGCCGGGCAGTTCCCTTCCCCCTCTCTCGCCTACCACTATGTAAGATGTGCCTTGCTTCTCCTTCCCTTTGGCCATGATTGTAAGTTTCCCGAGGCCTCCCCAGCCATGTGAAACTGTGAATCAATTAAACCTTTTTCCTTGTAAATTACCCAATCTTAGGTAGTTCTTTATAGCAGTGAAAAGGAACCAATATAGTCTGTCTTCAAATCCTCAGATGGCTTGCATAGCTATAATCTCTGCAGGCTCTCAGTCTTTTTGGCTAAATTTTAAAAAATTTCTTTCTTTTCTATTCTAGACTGCTATAGTAATAACAATGGTGGAAGCTAAGCACGTGATTATACTACTGTCTTCCAAGCTAAGTGCTGAGTCCAAGACCAAGAGCACTGATATTTGAGACAAAGGTGCGCTTATATTGTGAATAATGATTTCAGTGACTGATACTAAGTTTCCCAATACTGCTGCTGCCCTGTTTTTGCTCCTGGTTGCTTAGCCCAGCATACCGGTATCTAGGCTTTAGAGACATAGCTTTTTTCCCTTGACATTCTTATCACAACTTCCTTGACCTCAAATTTAGCAAAGTTTTGCATTTGGTCCTTGTGGTACCCAAAAAATGATATCCAGGCCCTAATCGCCAAAATTTTATTTTTTTTTTAGACAGAATTTTGCTCTTGTTGCCCAGGCTGGAGTGTGATGGCGTGGACTCGGCTCACCACAACCTCCGCCTCCTGGGTTCAAGCGATTCTCCTGCCTCAGCCTTCTGAGTAGCTGGGATTACAGACATGCACCACCACGCCAGGCTAATTTTTTGTATTTTTAGTAGAGACGGGGTTTCTCTGTGTTGGTCAGGCTGGTCACGAACTCCCAACCTCAGGTGATCTGCCGGCCTCGACCTCCCAATGTGCTGGGATTATAAGCGTGGGCCACCACGCCTGGCCACTAATTGCCAAACTTTTTGAATGCTACCTTATATGACAAAACTGACTAGTGATTAGATATAATTAAAATGAGTATTTTTGACACAGGTAGATTACTATGAATTATTTGAATGGGCCCCAAATGTAATCAGAAGTGTCCTTATGAGTGGGAGGCAGAGAGGTTTGAATACAGAACAGGAAAAGGTATTGTGACAATAGAAGCAAAAATTGGAATGATGTGACCATAAGTCAAAGAACGCTGGCAGCCACCAAAACCTGGAAGAGCCAAAGCATTAATTATCCCTTAAAGCTTCCACAATGAACCAACCACGTCTACATCTTGATTTTACCTCCATAAAACTCACTAAGGACCTATGGCCTCCAGAAATGTAAGAATACATTTCTGTTATTTTAAGTCCCTAAAATAAGAAATAAAACATTTGTGATGATTTGAAGAAGAAACTCATACAGGCCTGGAGATAATCCTTGTGTTCAGAATCCTCCATTCCTTCCAAGTTCCCTTAATCAACTATGTTTCCTTAAGATGCTCTATTGAAGACACTCCTGCCAGGCACACCCCACCAGTCCTTTGAAAACAGCCAGATATGCCTAAATACCAACTAAGGCTAAAGCAAGAAATCCTGATTCTTATCTCATTATAAATATATTATTCCATTTGTGTTGCTTTAAGGAAATGCCCGAGGCTGTATAATTTATAAGGAAAAGAAGTCGATTTGGTTCCAAATTCTGCAGATTGTACAAGAGGCATGGCACCATCTTCAGCTTCTGGTGAGGGCCTCGGGAAACCTCCACTCATGGCAGAAGGCAAGGGGGAGCCAGTGTGTGCAAATTACATGGCAAGAGAGGAAGCAAGAGAGAGGGGAAGGGTGCCAGGTTCTTTTTGACAACGAGTTCTCAAGGGGACTCTCTTAGGAGCCAACAGAGCGAGAACTCACTCATTACTGTGAGGACAGAATCAAGTCATTAATGAGGGATTCTCCTTCATGACCTAAACCCCTACCATTAGGCCCCACCTCCAGTATTGAAGATCAAATTTCAATGTGAGGTTTGGAGGGTCAAATATTCAAACTAGAGCAATGGTAAATCATGTTACCTTTGTAAATGACCCTGGAATGGTGTCATTTAAAATTTTTCCTGTTGCTAATTTTCTCCCCACTTTCCCCACTCTCAGGTTAAATTCTACTAGTTAGAATAGAGAGAGAGATGGTCCATCTAGCTTCTAGCTTCTGAAGTTCCTTCCAATTCTATGTTGCTATGGTTGTATCTTGTAAAGAGAACTAAAAACAATGAATATCATTCTTCCCAAGGGTGAACATCTGTACCATGCAACGCAGAGTGGCCTTTTAGGAAGAAGCACCCTGGTGCTATAGAGAAGGCATCCCAGCCAATTTGGCAGAAGGTTTCAAAAAACTTCAAAAAATGTTTGTACATTTTCAGCCAGAAATCCACTCCCAGGAATGTGTCATAATCAAATTAACCCAGATGTGCGTGATGTATCTGCAAACATGTTGGTCACAATTTACTTTATAGTTGCAAAAAGGAAGAAATAGAAGAAATAGATAGAATATCTTATAACAGGAGAACTGATAAATAAATCATGGCACTGCCTTAGGACTGACTGCTATGAAACCATTAAAATGATGTTATAAAAAATTAATGACATGGGAAATACTCATGTGAAATTATGAAGAGAAAAAATCAAGTTGTAGAACAATGTTTGTGTTTGGTTCCTATGTGTGTATACAAAGATAAAAAGGCTGGAAAGGCATATGCTAAAATGTTAAAAATGGCTATTCCTTCATGATGGGATTAAGAATGATTTCTATTTTCTTGTACATGTCTGTATCTTTAAAATCTTCTAAAATAAAAATGCTACTTATGTAATATATATTAAAAGTATTCATTTAAAAATTAGAAACAGCCCTAGTCTGAGAGTTAGAATCCTGAGTTTCATTCTTTTTGTTTAACTTGCATCTCTTAATAATTAATAGCATATCGTCAATGTTAAGGAAACAATATAAAGCCTAAGATACATATAATTTCTTATCTAATACCTGACTCTTCTATAGCAGGCTCTTCTCACCCTAAACTTTTTTTTTTAATACTTTAAGTTCTAGAATACTTGTGCAGAATATGCAGGTTTGTATCATAGGTGTACATGTGCCATGATGGTTTTCTGCACCCATCAACCCATCAACTACATTAGGTGTTTCTCTTAATGCTATCCCTCCCCCAACACCCCACCTCTCAACGGGCTATGGTGTGTGATGTTCCCCTCCCTGTGTCCATGTGTTCTCATTGTTCACCTCCCACTTACGAGTGAGAACGTGTGGTGTTTGGTTTTCTGTTCTTGTGTTAGTTTTCTGAGAATGATGGTTTCCAGCTTCATCCATGTCCCTGCAAAAGACATGAACTCATCCTTTTTTATGGCCGCATAGTATTCCATGGTATATATGTGCCACGTTTTCTTTATCCAGTCTATCACTGATGGGCATTTGGGTTGATTCCAAGTCTTTGCTATTGTGAACAGTCCTGCAATAAACACACGTGTGCATGTGTCTTTATAGTAGATTGATTTATAATCCTTTAAATATATACCTAGTAATGGGATTGCTGGGTCAAATGGTATTTCATTTCTGGTGCTAGATTCTTGAGGAATTGCCACAGTGTCTTCCACAGTGGTTGAACCAATTTACACTCCCACCAACAGTGTCAAAGTGTTCCTATTTCTCCACATCCTCTCCAGCATCTGTGGTTTCCTGACTTTTTAATGGTCACCATTCTAACTGGTGTGAGAGGATATCTCGTTGTTTTGATTTGCATTTCTCTAATGACCAGTGATGATGAGCTTTTTTTTCATGTTTGTTGGTGGCATAAATGTCTTCTTTTGAGAAGTGTTTGTTCATATCATTTGCCCACTTTTTGATGGGGTAATTGTTTTTTTCTTGTAAATATGTTTAAGTTATTTGTAGATTCTGAATATTAGCTCTTTGTCAGATGGATAGATTGCAAAAATTTTCTCCCATTCTGTAGGTTCCCTGTTCACTCTGATGATAGTTTCTTTTGCTGTGCAAAAGCTCTTTAGTTTACTTAGATCCCATTTGCCAATTTTAGCTTTTGTTGCCATTGCTTTTGGTGTTTTAGTCATGAAGTCTTTGCCCATGCCTATGTCCTGAATGATATTGCCTAGGTTTTCTTCTAGGGTTTTTATGGTTTTAGGTCTTACATTTAAGTCTTTAATCCATCTTGAGTTAACTTTTGTATAAGGTGTAAGGAAAGGGTCCAGTTTCAGTTTTCTGCGTATGGTTAGCCAGTTTTGTCAACACCATTTATTAAATAGGGAATCTTTTCGCCATTGCTTGTTTTTGTCAGGTTTGTCAAAGATCAGATGGTTGTAGATGTGTGGCATTATTTCTGAGGCCTCTGTTCTGTTCCGTTGGCCTATATATCTGTTTTGGTACCAGTACCATGCTGTTTTGGTTACTGTAGCCTTGTAGTATAGTTTGAAGTCAGGTAGCATGATGCCTCCAGCTTTGTTCTTTTTGCATAGAATTGTCTTGGCTATATGGGCTCTTTTTTGGTTCCATATGAAATTTAAAGTGTTTTTTTTCTAATTCTTTGAAGAAAGTCAGTGGTAGCTTGATGGAGATAGCACTGAATCTATAAATTACTTTAGGAAATATGGCCATTTTCATGACACTGATTCTTCCTATCCATGAGCATGGAATGTCTTATCTTCATCGAAAATCTGCCAGGTGACCTTGGGTGATTCATTTCATCTCTCTGGGATTTAATGTCCTCATCATGGGATAGAGCCATTAGGGTTCCACACAGGTGTCCAAGGAGCAGCTGAGTAGGTGAATGCTGTGGACCTCCATCTCTGCTCTCATCAGATCAGCTGTGTTTTTCTCTGTCTAAATATCTGTCATTGACCTTATGTTTTGTTTGAATAAAAGAGGTTAAGATCATTTATTAATTGTTAAACATTACTGATTTAGATAGCTGTCAAAATCCCTTCCAGCAACAACATTCTTTGACCTAGTCATCATAATTTTCACACCCATTTTCATAACTATTTCCCAAACTATTCAGACCATGTTCTGCTTGAATTGGAGGCTGCCACCAAGTGGACTTGAGAAAAGGTGGGAGCCCCAGAAAGATAATAAATAAGTTTATCTGTCAGGTTTTGGCATGTGGCTGCAGCAGACTCAAAAAGTGATTTTGGGTCTGAAAAATGCATACTACTAATCTACCCCCAACTTCGTGCCCTCTGCAAGTGAGGACTGTAGCTCCATGTTGGCACACTCTGCAACCCTCTATGTGTTCTGCAGACGGCAGATTTTCCTGGGTCTTTCTTGCCCTTTATGACAGCCAACATGGACAACCAAACATGTGAGTGAAGACACCTCCAGATGATTTCAGTCCCAGCCACCAGGTCACCATTAGCCTTTGAGTCTTGCTAGCTGAGGCCCCAGACATCACAGTGCAGAAGAAATCTGTCTTTTCTGTATCCTCTTTGAATTCTTGACCCATGAGAAGTGTAAGCAAAATAAAGTGTTTGTTTTCTGCTACTAAGTCTTAGGATGATGTGTTACTCAGCCATAGTAACTGTTGTGTCCCTAGACCTCTTCAGCTATAGGTTAAAACGAAGTGTTAATAACTTTAATACACTAAACGTCTTGCTTTTACACCCACTTATTCACACAGGCCTTCTGCTACAGTCTACATGTTTGTCTCCTCCAAAAATTCACATGCTGAAATCTAATCCCCAACAGTATTAAGAGGTGGGACTTTTGAGAGGTGATTAGGTGATGAGGGCAGAGCCCTCGTGAATAGGATTAGTGCCCTTATGCAAGAGGCCCCAAGGAGCTTGTTTGCTCCTTTCACCGTATAAGGATTGCAGTGTGATAGTGCCATCTGCAAAGCAGAGAGCAAGTCCTCACTAGAAACCGAATCTGTTGACACCTTGATCTTAAACTTTCCAGCCTCCAGGACTGTGAACAATAAATTTCTGTTGTTTATAAGTTACCCATTCTATTGTTTATAAGCCTTGTTGTTGTTATTATTTTGTTATAACAACCTGAATAAATGAAGACACCATCCAATCCCTCCAAAATCTTGGGTTCTCCAAGGGAATCCCAGGACCTTTTCTCTGGCTTCCTTTCAAACATCTGTTGATGACCAATCTTGTCCCCTGGGCATTCACAGTGGCCCGTGGCCAGCCGCAATAAACTTAAGAATTGGAGCTTCATTCCAGCAAGTAAAGTTCTGCTTCCCCTTCTTTAGGCCTTCAGTGAATTAAAATTCTGGCGCCAGACACTTATTTGCTCTGATTGCTACCTGTTCATGGTTTTCCCTAATACTCCTATCATCACTGAAGATCCTTGCTGGACCACTGTGATAACAATCACCACCTATCTCAGCCAAATTCCACATAACACCTGTGTGACTATACCCTCCTCCTGCTGGGCACAACCTGTCAGTCTAGACCTTCCTCCGTACTACCCTGAAAATCTGCCCAAGTTGTCTGAGCCTCCCCAGTGGGTGTATGCTCAGGATCTTGGCCTCACAATCTGGCCTGTCTGAAACCAGCCAAGCCCTGGTTCTGGCTCCATGCTGAGCCCCTAATAGATAAAATTGTAACTATAGTGCCCATAACCTATGTTTTACTTCAGTAGTCATTAGTGGCCAGTAGTTGTAGATGTATCCCAGACTGGCTCATCAGAAATGGGGAAAGGAAAACTTTGACCTTCATTCCTTTGTTTATGACTCAGACTCTCCTCTAGCTTATAAAGCTCCCCAGCCTCTGCCTAGCAAATACAACACCACCATCTGCTAGCTCATGAAGTACCAAAGACAGGAAGCTGGCATCTTGGCTTGGGTTCAGATTAACTGTGTGATTTTGAGAAGCCACTCTTCTCTTGTCTGTATTGGGACTAATACCATTTACCTTCCAGAGTTGTTGGGAGACTCAATGTGCCGTTAATCTCTACAATACCTGGAAAGTTACAGCTACCATTGATTATCAGAAGAAAAGCTTATTTTCAACAGCCAATTACAAACATACACGGAATCCAGAGAATTATGCAAAACAGGTTTTATTATCTCCCATCCAGTTGCCCATTTGCCCATACAGACCCGGACCTGGATGGGTGTCTGTTATCTCCTGGATCTCCACTCTTTTCCCTTTTATTTCTCTCTGCCTCTCACCCAGCGAACCCTGGCCCCATGTTTACCAGGAGCCACACCATCTAACCATGGTGACAGTTTTCCTAGCTCCAGTCTGATAGGACGTGTGAATGCAAGTTTTCTCGATTCTGTGATGACAGTGACATGCCAGCAAAGCTTAAAAGAAACCTCAGACCGTGCTGTCAATCTTCTTGGCCCCATGAGCTACTTCCCGCCGGCATCTCAGCACCCTCCATCTCTGTTGCCATTGTCTCTCTCCATGTGCAACTGGCAATCACATAGGTCCATTTCACCCCAGCACACTGGCATGGGGCCCAGACTGACCACCGAGAGCTTATCTTAAAGGATTGCCAAAATGTGAGGTGAGAAAGGAGCTCTGTGTGCAAGGACACCATCTAGGTCTGGAACTACTAGTGCCATGTTGATGGCATATGGGAAGAACTGGTCTGCGGATGAAGCCAATACAGAGGGGTGGCAAGAGTGATGGGAAGTATTTGAGTTTTGCTTCCATAGAAGAGCCTGAGATGGGGATTCTCATTCAAGCTATTTATTAAGAAATTAGTTTCAAAAAAAAAGTGTGAGTGTGCATTGTGGGGGCAGGTGAGGAAAGTAGGCTAGGACAAGAAATTGAGCTAAGTAAGGATGTGGTCTCCACTGGGGTCCAGCTTTTGCCTGATCTCACAGAGAACTCTGGAGCAAGCATTGCTCCTCAGAGTTGGTCATGCTTGTTGTAAGGGAACCAGCCTTTTGTACCTCAAGTTAGTCAGTTAGTGACTGAGCTACTCCAGAAATAAAGAGGTAATGGGGCAGTGGGGTGAGAAACAACTCCCAAGGTAGAAGAGGAGGCCATGAGCTGTCAAGGGTCAATACTGACTGTACTGAGGGAGTATGCACTGCTGGCTCATGTGGATCTGGTGGAATACCAAGAGTGTCTACTATAGGGAAAGAGAAAGTCCTGGTGAAAAATTCAGGGACTAAGGACCTGAGCTTTGGAGTCAAAAGCTCAAAAGCTTTGGGTTCACATCACATTTCCTACACTTGCTGCCTGTATCATCCTGGGGAAGTTACTTAGTTTTTGCACCACAGTTTCTTTATTTGTCAAGGGGGGATACTAGTAATACCTACCTAATGAGAAAATGTGTGTAAAGCACCTAGGAGAGTGCTTGCCATGTAGAAAGAACAGTGCTGTGTCCCTGCAGTAGAGAAAGGCAGCCCCTAAGAGAGTCAGTTCCCAGGACATCTGATGAACTCACACTGGGCCCCAAAGACTGCTCTGTTTCTACTGTATATTGAATGTGAGAAATGAAGTAAACAACAAAAACATCCAGGACTCATGCATTACTGGGGCTGGATATTACCAGGAACAAGTGTCTCTGGAGAGGCACTTTTCCGAGACACTTAGCAGAAGCGGGAGTGGGGAAAAGCAGAGTTGTTCACTGGGCATTCCCCGGAGTGATTTCTGAGGGTTCATTTCTAAAGGCAAATACAGTAAACTGCCCCACTAAGGAGTGACCCAGTGTACCAGAGGCTCTGGAAATATGCAGATGGAATTTCTGGGATTCACGATCTTGCAATGTGTTGTTTTCCCTTTTGTCAAGCGGTAGCCCCAAGGGGACTGGCAGCAAGCTTTTCTCAGTACCATAGATAAGCAAAGAGCAGCTGAAAGAGGCTCTCTTGTCAGTCCCCGAGGTACAGGCGGTCAGCTGAGAGTCCTAGCAAAGCACACAAAGGAACACAATTGGCATTTACACTAACGATGCGACGGAGCTCTAATCCTCTGCCCTTTGACCCGGTACTATATTCCGATAGGTCAGAGCATCCTTGCTTGGCTTCCCTAATGCACATTATCTTCTCTGGTCAATAAAATTTCGCTCTGTCTCTGCACTGACAATAGATGTGAAGGTCAGCTCGCCCCCTCCAGCTGCAACAGTGTCTGAACTGTCAGTGGGAATTTAAATTAAGGATATAGGTAATCATTTCATTGCTTTTAGGCAAAAATGGAAGATTTGTTGCTCTGGCTGCAATCAGATTCTCAGAAGAAGTGAAAAGATCTCTGGGCTCCCAGGGGAAAATATTTTAAAGTGCCTGATGGGCTAAAGCACACGGTGGCCTCACACAGCAAATCTCCTAAGAGAAAGAAGCTATCCATTACATATTTCTTGTTGCAAGCCACCTTCTTTCTCAGCTTTCACTATCAAACACTGTCACATCTAGTGGACGGGCAAAGTCGTAATTGGAGTGAAATGAATTTTGAACAAAAAGAAGTTCAAGAAAAGAAAGGCAAGCATAAATAAAGGAGTGGCTGAAGATCCGGGAGGAAGGGAAGCTGCATGTAGGCCTGGGGGCCTGAGCCCTAGGCCAACTCTGGAACTTTGCTGCTGACCAATTCTGGGACCTTGGGTAGGTCCATTAACCTCTCTGGGACTCAGTGTCCTTATCAGCAAAATGATTTGATTGAGGTTAAAAGTCCTCTAATATCCTTTCTGGTTCCAGTATTTCCTGAGCTTAGAAGTCATTTTGGCTTATAGCTGTTTAGGGTACAGTAGTCTCATTTTAGAAAGACAGGGGATAAGAGATGTGGTTTACCCTCAGAATCCTCAAATCCTATAAAGTTGAGCTGGAATGGAGCTCCACAGATTACCCTGTCCAACCTGCTTATTTTGAAGATGGAAAAACTAAAGTGACTTTTCTACTTGGTTTTTTAAACCCAAAACTTTCTCTTGATCTTTTTTCTTTCTATCCTCTTTTCCTAGCTCTCTTTTCTTGACCCTTCTTTTAGATTATTGATGGAAGATCTTCAAATTTAGTTCCAATTTTTTCTTTAAAGGCAGTGAGAAATAGAGAAAAGGATTAGGAAGAGAAGGAAGCTAATTCACACTTCTTTGAAAAGAGTCAGAAGGAGATTCCAATTGCGGACTTTATACACAATTTCCAGGACCATTAGAGATTTAATTGCAAAAATCCAAACAACTTAGTACTAGATGCAAATACACACACACACACACCACACACACACACACACACACATAGAACCTTGTTATGGGTGAGAATATGATGCTTAAGGTAGAAAAAATGAATAGACCAACATATTACAGTCACATAAAAATTAAGAAGAATTGTACACTCAAAATACCTGCACAAAATTATATGTCAAAAGAAAGTCATGAAAAAAATGTGCAATTCATGGAAAAGATAGAATTAGTCTTCTTAATATAAGAAGTTTTCTTACAACTTAATATGAAAAATATGAACACATAGTAAAAAAACAAAATATATAAATTGGCAAGTCACAGAAGAAATAAAAATACTCCACCTCAATAAATACAAATAAATACCAACTTAAAAAAGTTGTCAGATATGTTTCACTTATGAAGTAGACAAGTTTATATTACTTTCATTTTTTATAGTGACAACAGCTCACTTTGGTAAACGTAAAAATCTCCTGGTAGAAGTGTAAATGGGGTATTGTTGGTAACATGGCCTCACATGTAATGCTCTTTAAAACTGAGAACACCCTCTAACGTAGAAATCCCACCTCTAGGAATTCCATATATAGGAAACAATCCAACAAAATAGTCAAGGATGCCTTATTAGATCCCCTTTCAGCAGCTTCTGTAGAGTGAAGTTCCCCCTGAGCCTATCCACAGGGCTGCCCAGAATAGACAAGGCTACATCTCTACTCTTTACCCTAAGCTTACCAATAACACCATGAGTGACCCTGCATATTGGTTTATTCAGTCTGCCATAACAAAATACCACAGACTGGGTGGCTTAAACGAAAGAAATAAAGTTTCCCACAGTTCTGGAGGGTCAAAGTCCAAGATTTCTGGTTTCTGGTGAGGCCTCTCTTCCTAAATTGTAGACAGTTGCCTTCCTACTCTTTACACACACACACACACACACATATCTCTTATGTCTCTTCCTCTTGTTATAAGGACATCAGTTCTATTGGATTAGGACCCCACCCTTATAACTTTATTTATTCTTAATTACATCCTTAAAGGTCCTATCTCCAAGTGATTGTGAGAGTTAGGACTTCAACATATGAATTGGCAGGGGGAGGGCAATATTCAGTTCATAACACTCTAAGTGAGCCTATTTATTTGCTCATTCAATTGTTCATTTAGCATTTATCAAGCAACTATAATTGCAAGGCCATATGCTATGTCCGGGATGTGTGCTTGTTATACTTGTCATTCTTCCCTGACCATGGGTTATGTGAATCTGGGCTGAGATTTCTAATATAAATTATCAAAGTTGTGTACTAAAAAACTGAAAGGCAGAAAACTTATTTCTACACTAAAACCTGCACATGAATGTTTGCACCACCTTTATTCATAAACTGCTGAAACTTGGAAGCGGCCATGATGTCCTTCAGCAGGTGAGTGGATAAACAAACAGTTACTTCTATGCAACGGAATATTATTCAGTGATGAAAAGGAATGAGCTATCAAACCACAAAAAGACCTGAAGTAAATGTAAATGCACATTCCTAAATGAAAAAAAAAATCTGAAAAGTTGGAATCATACAGTATATGATTCCAACTACATGATTTTCTGGAAAAGGCAAAAACTACGGAAATAGTAAAAAGATCAGTGGTTTCCAGGGGTTGGCAAAGAGAGAGAGAAATGGGTGGGGCACAGGGAACATTTAGGGCAGTGAAACTATTCTGTGTGAACCCTAGTGGTGGATACTTCTTAATATACATTTGTCAAAACCAATAGAAGGTACAAAACAAAGAGTGAGCCCTAATGTAAACCATAGACTTTAATTCATAACGACATATCGTTATCAGTTTATTGATTACAACAAATACTCCACACTGATGCAAAATGGTAATAATAGGGAAAATGGGAGGAGGTGGTGAGTGGGTGTAAGGGAATTCTCTAGTTTCTGCTCATTTTTCTGTAAACTTAAAAACTGCTCTAAAAGATAAAGTCTATTAATTTATTTTTTAAAGGCAGAAAATTGAAGGGTAGAAAACATTGTTCTCTCCGCCCTTCCTCTCCTCCATCTACACATACACACTCATTTGCAGTCACTGAAAGGACTTCCAGAAGCTTCAAATCTGAATATTTCAATACCTGGAACCCTGTCTCAGGCCTTTCCTTGGGAATACTCCTTTCCCACTCACCCTGGCCGGACTTTGACTTGGCATGGTTGCTGTGGTAACACTTCTCAGACATTATTCTGAAGGGAAATGCAGCCCCTTAGCAACATTTATTGCTCTCACAGTTCAGAACTGGACTGATAAAATGACTCCAGGATAGCTCCTGGTATGGTAAGTCAGCCCAGAAAACACCTTGTGAAAAAGATGACCCCCACCTCCTTAAAGCTGCCTTTGTTCTGTAAATCACTTAGAGACAGGAGAGTTCTGTCAAGTCACAGTGGAGTTTCGCTTGCAGGTCAGAAGTAGCAGGAAAAAAAGAAAACCGAAGAGAAAATTGCTGAGGGTTTCAAGTTAGCCAATCTTGGGATTTTCTTCTTTGAGTTGTGTAATAGAGGTCCATTGTCTTTTAGAATAGAAAAATCTGAGTCTCAACTTTGATGCTTTATGAATGGGACCAGGAATCTGTTGCATAATATGACAATTAAATTTTCAAAGACTTTTCTATTAGATTCCAATGCCTGCCACTCCACGTGGTCATTAGACCTTCACGTGGGTATCATAAGGCATGGCTCATTTCTCCACGTCCGGATGGCAGCTGCGGGTGCTGGGCTGACCTCGGCTCATCACCCCATTCCCCAGGCCCCACAGCCAGCCCTCGGGATACTGTGTGAGGAAACATTTAGTGCAGTCTGAAAGGATACAGGACAAGGAGCACTGTCCCTCTTTCACTTCTCTCTTTCTTAGGAAAAAAGCATTCGATAACCAATGCCATTCTAGCCTTAAGGGGAGAGAAATAAACCCACTGACAAGCAAAAAAATACTACGTCCAAACTGGCTTTTGGTTATTATAAAGTTACTCTAGGTATTTTGGCCTTTAAAAAATACTGTAATCATAAGAGTCCAAACTTATATTTTAAGTAAGGCCAAACCCCCTTCCCTGTCCCACAATAGACCATAATATATGAAGGCCACTCCCCCTCCTGAAAATGGCATGATTGGAGATGGTTAGGAGGATGTCAGAGGCCAAGCCAAAGTGGCATTTCTCTACCTCTCATGGAAATGGTTATTCTGCTCCCTTGCAAGTGTAAGAGTGCATTACTGTAGCAATAATGCATGAAATGGTATTCCAAGTGGTATTAAATGGTTAATAAATCTCTCTAAGCACCTAACTTTCTTCTGGGGAGGGATTCAGACACCGGGGATAATGGGATCTATAGCTTATTATCTGTACCACACAGACTCCAGATAACCAATGGGAGCTCAATATCTAACCCCTTTATAGCATCACTGCAAATTGGAATGCATTGAGCATTGCCATCTCTAAACTCCTAGTCAAAATTGAAGCTGTGTCTAATCAACTGGAACGACAAGACCATTGAGCAATAGAATCTGTCACTTTGGATCACCATGGCCTGTCTACTCAATCCAGATGGATGTGCCTCAAGTCCCTGACCGCTTGGAGAGTGATGCGCTGTGAAGATGGTGTGGTGGCCAGCTCAGTGATGTCTCAGGCTGATCGTTTCATTGCAAAGACGCCTGACCTTGAATCAAGCCATTTATTCTTAATGTCTGGCAAACAGTGTTCAAATTTTTAAGTATTTGAATTTTTAACCGATGGCTCTCTTCCCCTCCAAATTATATGCCAGAGAAAAAAGAATTATGTCTTAGAAATAATGTTCATCTGTCTCAAGTGCTATGAAGTTAACGCCTTTATGTGAAGGTTTGCGTAAGGGGAAGAGGGAAGTGCTTTTGTCCATTCCACAGACTTACACAGCTGTCCCGGATAAATTGGCCCTAAATGACCTCTGCCAGAGCCATGGGTTTTTATTCCAGTCTCCATTATCTATTGTCTATTTATCCAGTTTTGCTAGTGGGTGACAGAATGGAAGGGGAGTGAGATTCTGCAGAGACTAAAAGTCTTATGTTCTGCCACGTGTCCTGGCTTCATGGGTCTGGCTTCTTGTGCCAGTCGATTTTATTGACATTATTGTTTGTCCCAGTTTCAGTATGTAATTGGCTAATTTTTTATCGGTGACTGCGAGTCATTTGTTTCTTTTTGATGTTAATTGTACGGAAAGCAGTTGAAAGGAGAGTTCCGTGTTTCTTCTCTAACAGGAAGCATGCTTGAAAGTCACAATAGAGAAAAATGAGAAAATCTGATTTGTCAAATGTACCTTTGGAAGATAAATGACAGTCATTGATTGTGCTAGAAGATTCGATTTCCAAATGATTCCCAGTGCTCAGAAGTGTAACACAGCACTAACTCCATTCAACATCTCATGGCAGATCAGCAAATGATCAGCTTTCAAACAATAACAAACTCTGATAAGAATATCTGTGGAAAAGGTGACCCGAAGCTCATCCTTCTTGACTCAAAAACTATCTCTTACTTTTTGTTCACTGAAGGTCTATTCTGATTTGGGAAATATCCAGATGAGGTGTGCCAAGTGTGAAAAACATATGACAATTTTAAACTTTACCTAGGGATGAATTGATGTCACTGAAAATCAATATTTCAGAGACCACAAACACACAGAAAAACCTGGAGAAACTTGCAACTAGACTGCTTGAAAGATACTTGTCTTTTATTGTTCATTTGTTTGCCTTAAAAACTTTTACCACCTATAGGATACAACCCTGGAATATGACCCTTTGACTTTTAATATTTGCTATGATCTCCTGCTTCTTAGTTATGCATGTCTTTTCCTGAAGTCTGCCTACCAATACCCTAAGAAGTATCCTGTAAAGATAGTTTCTCCATTCCCCAAGCAATCACACTGGGAAATTTTCAATTAGGAAAACAGTGATTGGAAATTGAACTCTGCAAGTCTATGGAATTCTTTTGAAAATATCTAAACCCAGTCATAATACTTTTCATGTCTCAGATGTAGAAACTTATCGTGAGTTGAAGAATGTATCAATGCTTTAGGGGAAACTTACAGTAATGGAATAACAGCTGGTGCAGTGTATGAGGACCAAGATGGCCATATACAACCACACAATTGAGAGAAGTCCTGTTTTCATTTTCATGAATGATCAGACTTTCACCTAATTATCATATCTAGCCTATTTTTGTTAGTGTTCACACGGTAGATTGAGTGCTTGATTGACTAATGATTTACACCATGCAACTGCTAAAGATCATGATAGTAGCAATCCAGAAGCATATCAATGCAATTTGTTTGCTGTGCTAAATCAATCAAAATATTGTTCCCAGTTTTCCTTTAATGGTTTTACTGAAACAATTTTACATACTCTGCCATTAGCCATCCATCCGACACTTTCCCTTTTGAAGCTATAAAAGAATTTTAAATTTAGGGTTTGGGTAGAGGTGTATGGAGTCACACATATAGGAATCCATTCTTGTTTTCAATAAGGCATTTCTATTAGCTTTGTTCTGTAGATGATTTCTGTAGATTTGATCTAATAGATCTAAATTCTTTTGGATTTGTTTCTGTAGATGTGATATTACTTTGAAATGGAAAGTAACTCTATGAGGGATCACAGTGTGTTTGTCTAGGCTAGACCTAGGACTCAGATATTTCTGATCAATAGAATTAGTAAGGAATACCTTTTACCCTATATATATGTACCCCCTGCATTACATAAGAGCTCAAGAGACTCCTAGGGGCATTATGAGCAAAAACACACTGTGGGAAAGAGATATTAATTAGTCACAAAAATGAGTTTATAATTAAAAACTATAATTAGCACCATTACCAACTGAACTACAGAGGGTCAAGAAAGACTTTCTGGATAAATGATGTTTAATTAACAGCTAAAGAAGATATAGGAATAATTGGCTGAAGAGGTACAGTTTGAGGATAGAGGTATGTGAGCAGAAGAAAGAAACTACGTGAGCAAAGGCCTTATAGTAGGAAGGGAGTATAGAGCATTTAAAAATGTGGAGAAGTCTACTGTGCTCTCCAGGACTAGGAGAGGATGACAAAAATGGAGACTGATGGGCAGGCTCAAGATATCTGGGAGACAGAATATACAGGCTTGGTGAGGGACATCATATGGTAGGAAGGTAGGTGAGGCAGATCATTCCCAGCTTTCTCACTTGCATAACTGGATGGCTGTGATATTTAATGGGCTACAGAACCCCGAAAGAGAACTAATTTTGGAGGGAGTATGAATTTTTTTGGGATAAGTTAAACTTGAGATGCTCATGAGGCATCCAAGAGAAGATGCCATGTAGGTAATGGCCTATACGGTTTAGAACCGAAAGACAATATATGGACTATAGATATGCATTTTGATATGACTGGCACATGACTAGTAATTAATGGTTTAGAACCCAAAGACAAGATATGGATTATAGATATATATTTTGATATGACTGGCACATGACTAGTAATTAAAGTAGAGGACATGAATAAGTTTCTTAGGAAGAATATAGAGAATTAAAAGAAAAGAGGGCTAGGGTTCAATCTTGAAGAACTCAAATATTAATGGTCAGTGGAGTGAAATATTCAAGAAAAGGCTTTAGACAAAGAAACTGGATAGCTAGAAGGAATATAAGAAGGGTGTGCTATCACAAGGACCAAAGAATAAGAGAGCTTCAAGAAAAAGGAGTATGGATGACAGTGGAAGGATTGACAATAGATGAAATACACAGGGCATTGAAAAAATATCCATTGTACTTGGTGACCTGGAGGCCATTATCAGAACTGCTCTCTAAGCCAATGGGGTCAGAAACCAGCCTGGGACAGGTGAAGGAAAGGGACAGGAAGTAGGGAAACAGAAACCTCAGGTAGAGAAAACCTTGTCAACTTGTAAACCCTTGCGGGGATTCATAGGAATAATTAAGGAAGGAGATTCTGTAAAAGTGTCAAAAGCTAGTGAAAACTTAGACTGGTGAGAACTAGGTGTGAATGTTCATATTAATTGTATCTGTACTGACTTCTTGTTGAAGCTTGATTAGTATTCCACAAAAGCCAATAAGCCTTAAACGAGGGACCCCTAACCCCTGGGCCAAGGACTGGTATTAATCTGTGGCCTGTTAGGAAAGAGGCTGCACACCAGGAGGTGAGCAGCAGCCAAGCAAGCCTTACTGCGTGAGCTCCACCTCCTATCAGATCAGCGGTGGCATTAGATTCTCATAGGAACATGAACCCTATTTTGAACTGCACATGCAAGGGACCTAGGTTGCATGCTCCTTATGAGGACCTAACGCCTGATGATTTGAGGTGGAACAGTTTCATCCTGAAGCCACCCCCCACCCCGACTTCCAGGGAAAAATTATCTTCCACAAAACCAGTCCCTGGTCCCTAAAAGGCTGGGGACTGCTGCCTTAAACAATTAACCAAAATACGATCAGATCACATTTTGTCATCTTAAAAACGAAATTAAGTCATAGAGCACAGCAAACTAATTGATTACTTGGCACTTGGCCTATAAATAATTGATCCAGGCAAACATATAGTTTTGGCTCCGAGTTGCCTCCCTCATAAGCACAGACATCCATCCATACACGGAGGCATTTAATCCTGGCTAACATATAAGAAGGTAAAAAAAAGAGGTGTCTTTGTGAGAAGGGTGCCCACAGTGGCTGGCAAGTAAAACAAATGATTAAAAAGCAAGCAACTGTGGAAAATTAGACGTAGTGTGGCCCCTCCAGTTGGGGCAGCTGCTACTCTGTTTGAGCTGAGTATATTCATAGGAGATGCCAGATATACAGAGTTCTATGTGAAATCTGCTAATAGACATAATATGTCAACATTTGAAAGGTATTTCTAGCCTATGGCCTGCCAATTTGTGACTCCTGTTGTAGAACTACAAACTTAAATTTAGTGGATGTTTTACAAGCACTTGCTAACTGCAAATGCCTATACAGGCTCATGGAGAAGTAGAAATGTCATGGCCCAGATCTCTGAGAGGTCATTACCAAGCAGAGAGGCATCTCTACTTCTCCATGAACCTGTATAGCCATTCGCAGATAGCAAGTGCTTGTAAAACCTTTAAAATGGAATGAGCAGTTAATTTTGGCTGGAGAGAGGGCCATCACAAGACTTCATGAAGGTGACACTTGTACTGGGCTTTGAAGAATTTCAATGGAGAGGAACGGAATCAGAGGAATAAATAATTTCTCAGCAGTACACCAAATCTTCTCTTACAGTATGTAGTGTAACCTTCAGAATCAAAACAAATGCCAGCACAAGGCACAATTTTTCTAGGTTCAAAAAGCTTTGTTTTGACATGCTAACAGCCCCAGTGCAGATAGAATCACTCTATTAAAGAGGTGATTACTTAGCAAATGACATCATCTGGTAATTTGCTTGTTGCTCTTAATGGTAAGAGTAGCAACCAACACATGCATTGCTTTATAGTTTACCTACAGCTTTTACACCATCTCATTCAAGGACGCAATTTAGCCAAGATGCTCCCAAGCCTGGATGGCGATCTGGTGTCATTTTCGATGCCATGCAGGGACTCCTTGTAAACAGTCCCAGGGCTAGTGTAGTTCTGTTTTCTTTGGACACTGTCTAGATCCTTTCCATGGAAGAGGCCAGGCATTTTTGCACTCATTGAATATATTCTTTCAAGTAAAATATAGTGTGTGGTGGGGGAGGGGAGGAACCCACCCAAGTTCAGGTTCACAGGAGCAACATATTCTTATTGGCCCTGAATCTCTGAGCCTTCATCTCACTCCTGTGACAGAATGTTAGCCTATGAATTCCCTGAGTCGTGCAGAGGGCAGTGTTGAGTGGGACAACTCAGGGATGACATAGTTCTTGTCCTGCTATCCTGCCTTCTTCACCTCTGTGGTAGCTTCTGTCCCACAGGGTCAATTCCTGACAGGTATAGCTATGTGCAGGCCCTTCTCAGGGTTTTCTGAAGAATATTGCAAGAAGCCTTTTCTGGAGGAAAAAATGTTTATTTCTTCATTCTAGTGGCTACAAGAACCTACTAGGAAGGAAACAGCAGGAGCACCTTGGGTTCAAAGTACCTGCTTCTTGTGTTTCATCATGACAGCAGAAACAGGTTGGTTTAAAAAAACAAAATTGGGACCAGTACCAGTGGCTCATGACTATAATCACAGCAGTTTGGGAGGTCAAGGCAGGAGAACTGCTTGAGGCCAAAAGTCTGATACCAGCCTGGGCAACATAGCAAGACCCTATCCCTACAAAAATAAAAAAGTTAGCTGTGCACAGTGGTGCACACCTGCAGTCTCAGCTACTGAGGAGACTAAGTGGGGAGGGTCAGTTGAGCCTAGGAATTCAAGGCTGCAATGAACTATGATCCTGCTACTGGACTCCAGCCTGGATAAAGAAGTGAAACCCTGTTTCTGAAAACAAACAATAAAAATGTGGACATTGAAAAATGTGGCCATTCACACAGAATGTAAGCAGAATGGTGATTCTTAGCAGCAACTTTAATAACATCTGAAATCGAGCCTCCTTGCTCTCAGTCCCCACCCCTTATCTCAATGGTTCTCAAACATTCAAACATTTCTGTGCCCAAAACAGCCACCTAAGCATTGTAATAAATGCAAACTCCTGAGACCCAGTCCAAAGAGACTGACTCACGTGGTCTAACATGAGCCTCTAAAATCTGAATTTCTAATGGGAATTTCAGATCATTCTGAATCAGGTGACACTTGACTTTGAGAACCACTGGTGAGAACCACCTATTTTTCCAATCACTTCCTACTGCTAAGATTTATTCAGCACCATGAACTGGTAGAAATGAAGTAAACCTATCAGAAGAGTGACAGGTGTAGAGTCTCTTGTGCCCTGGGGCTCCCATTCAATGTGAATTGTATTTTATAATATACCAAGAGCGCCCAAACACAGAAGTGACCTGGACCTCTCTCAGCATCTGTAGAGGAAGCATTTTAGAAAAGCAGAAAATAAAAGGTAAACTTTCAAAACTGTTGCTTTGTAGAATTTTAAATACGCACCACTAAACTAGAGTCATTTATTTTGTCTCAGAGTCTCAGACTTAGCATGGCTAAATTGCTTCCCGATTGTACCATAGTACAATAGGAATTTATCTACCTTAAGATGAGGAAAATAACTTTTCACTCTCAAAAGCTGAGCCAGAAGACAGGCCTTTCTCTAGTGATCACTAAGCTGAGCTGTCTCTGGACAGATTGTAATAAAACATTCATTCAGTTGGAAGCTCTAGAACATTTGCTTACACTTGCTGCATGTTTACCATCTATTTATGCTCTCTCCCTCTCTCTTTTCTCTTCCCTTCTCTTTCTCTCTCTGTCTCTCTCTCTCTCTCTCTCTCACACACACACACACACACAGAAACACACACACATACACACACACACAACTAATCTTTCAATTGATGTAGTCGGTGCATCGATGATATGAGCCATTTCCTGCTGCTGATCCCATGACTTCCAGAATTCTAGAGGGCAACTCATTCCACTATGTTTTCTTAGCAAATTCCACAGGGGGACACCCATGGTGGGTATTTAGCAGAGCTGCAAAAGTAATGGGATGCTGGGCAATTTTTGTCAAACTAGTTGTTTTTGGTTGACTTATCTATAATACTGAGGGAGCTACACAATGTTATCTGTTTGTAAATAATTGGAAATACTTCCTGAGCTTGCAGGGGAAAGTGCTTTATGGCTAAATGGTGGCGATTCCCCTGGTAGTTTAGTTATAAATCTCCTTGCTGACCTCAAACTGATATCTACCTTTTCTCATCCTTTTTTTTCTCCCTAGAAGGGGAAAAGCAAATAAACGAAACCACACTTGTTAGAACACAATAGTTTGTTAAGAGTGAGGTAGATTAGCTGGTAATTAGTGTTGTTTTAATCAAATAGGATGCAAAGATGAAACCCATGGGATGTCATTTACCTGCAAAAGAAATAAACTTAGAGGAAGAGATTAGTACAAAGGGGAGAGATTTTTGTATTGCGGTTCAGTAAGAGCTGTTTTTTAGGATTATACCCAATTTGGAGACCAAGGGTATTTAGACAATTTTTAAAAATTTAATTCCTGGGGTCAATTAAAATAACAATCCTTTGCATTTGTGTTATGCTTTACAATTTACAGAATGTCTTAAGGTAGTTAAGTTTCAAGTTTTTCTTTCTCGGTATCCTACCTTCAACCATCAAAGTGGGTGGCCTTTATCCCATTAACAGCAATTACGTAAGATAGATGTCCCTAGATGAAATCTTACAGTTCTTTTAAATGAGTTTCTATGGAAAACAGTATCTTAAAAATATTCGTTAATTTTAATTAAAATACTTTCTTTATATTGGTGTACATTTTCCATTGTGCAATTTTTTAAAATCTGCCACTTGAAAACTATATCTGGCTATATTTTGAGCCCAAACCAGTGAAGATAGAAATAAAGCCACACTTTTCAGAAGCCCTCTGCTTCCTCGTAACTCTGAGGGACAGGTAGTGGAAATTATGAGCACACTGGTAATTTCCAATCTGGGGAAGGGAATTGGCATTGGAATATGCATCTATTAACTATGAAATGGACCTGACTCACAGTGTTAAGTAACAGCAAATTCCACAGAGGGACACCCATGGTAAGTTCTTAGCAGAGCTGCGTAGTTAATGGGATGCTGGGCAAATTGGATGCTAGAAAGGAGCATCCTGTGACAGAGCCTCAATGCAAAGGGATGGATCCCTTTGTGTCCATCCTGTGTGATGCAGTTGCCTTCCAGGACTGAGGGGATCAGAGGAGCCTGGTAGCCCAGAGTGGCAGGGGTTGGGGAGTGGGGTGGAGAGGCGAAGAAAAGCAGCAGCCCACTAGTTTTGGGGACCCCAAATAGGAGTGTGTTTTCTGTGAAGAAAAATGAAAATTAATATTGTTATAGGTAGTTAGCCATGAGTGGGGCAGAGAGAGCCCTCCCCTGACCCACTAGAAATGTTGGGTGATGGTTCGGCAATTATTGCATTGCTGCTCTAAAAGTGATAAATTGGAAGCCAATGCCAGGGAGAGGCCATTTCCTGAAGGTCTGCACCTGTTAACATGTTAACTAAAGGCAGATCCCAGGGAGAAGCAACTTCCTGGGCACGCACATTAAGAGATAAAAATGGTGAAGTATGATCTTCCGGGTACACTCCACCAGAAAAAGGAAGGAAGCCTCAGATGGGCATGCATAAAATTCCCTAAACACACTGTGTGTGCTCAATTCCCAAGGGTAAGGAGGGTACCGCGCATGTGGAAAGCCCTAAGGAGAGAATCACGGGGAAAAAGTGAGCCTATACCATCCCAGGATCAAGGCTAAAGGCACTTCTTTTCTCTCTTTGACCTTCAGGTGCCCACTCGGCTCTCTTCCAAGGGTTCTTTCCTTTCTTTCCTGTTCTAAAGCCTTTTTAATAAACTTCCACTCCTGCTCTGAAACTTGCCTCAGTCTCTTTTTCTGTCTTATGCCCGTCAGTCGAATTCTTTCTTCTGAGGAGGCAAGGACTGAAGTTGCTATGGGCCCATATATATACGCTGCGGGTAACTCGGGGTAACTCGAATCTCTGCCACTGCTAAGTATATGAGGTTTTGTAAAAATTCGAAATAGGCGATAAGAAGTAAATAAGATAGAACTGGGACCACAAAAGGAGAAATCAGATCTAGACATAAGTGTATTTTGCTGAGGTCACCCATGCTCTTCATTTAGAGAAAATTAGCTTTAAAATCACAATGTCAAGAGTTCATAGAAACCCATTTCCCAACACTCTCTGCCCATGTTTCTCTGTCTTGTTCTGGTAGCACAGGTTGGCAGTCAACTCAAGGCAGGCAGTTATGGTGGCAGACACATTCCAGATGGAAAGATCATTTTGTTTCTAGACACTGTAACAAAGGCTTTGGCAGTTGGTGAGCAACCCTCCTGCTGGGAGCAGGTGTCTTCCCTCTGACAAGATTGCATTTCATACAGAAGAGCTTGAAGTGGACTGTAACTGGTATCAGGTTGAACAAGTTGGGATTTTGAAAAGGCTTGGCTAACCAGCTTGAGATGAGGAACAATGACATGGGAAACAAATTACTTGTTTGCTAATGTCACAATAATTCAGCCATTCATCTTGAGTGGAGCATGCAGCATTAAGTGTCCTCACTTCCAGCCTCATGTTCTAGTCACTAAAGGCTCAATGGAAATTGTTGGCTGGGAGGACACTGAGTTAGACACATGCACACACACACACACACACACACACACAGCCCCACACCAAAACATACAATACTGTCCTCAGGATCGGAAATTTTGGAAAATAATTCCATCATGTGAGCTAGTATTTTCCCTTAGTGGACTATACCAGAACTCTAAAATATGAGTTTATTCTCTTTGAGTTAATGTTTTCTGCAAACAATTTGACACTATAAAATATCTTTAGAATAACTACTCAAACACCCAATGTATTAGTCCATTTTCACACTGCTATAAAGATACTACCTGAGACTGGGTAATTTATAAAGGAAAGAAATGTGATTGACTCACAGTTCTGCATGGCTGCAGAGGCCTCAGGAAATTTAGCAATCATGGCAGATGGCAAAGGAGAAGCAAGTACCTTCTCCACAAGGCAGCAGGAGAGAGAAAGAGAAGGGGGAAGTGCCAGACACTTATCAAAAAATCAGATCTCATGAGAACTCCCCCACTATCAGGAGAACAGCATTGGGGAAACTACCCCCATGATCCAATCACTTCCCACCAGGTCCCTTCTTTGACATATGGAGGTTACAATTTGGATTATAATTCGAGATGAGATCTGAGTGGGGCACAGCCAAACCATATCACCCAACAACAATAAAATGGCTAAATAGTAATAGAATCGCACAATGAATGAGCAATTATAAATATATGCAACAATATGGATGATTCTCACAAGCACAAGACTGAGCAAAAGAAGTCAGACCTCAAAAAGGGCATACTACGTCATTCCATTTATAAGAAGTACACAAGAGGAGATACCAGTATATGTGGTTGGAAGGCAGGAAATAGTTATTACTCTGGGGATTGGAGAGGATAGTCCAGTGACTGAGGGGCCAGAGAAGGTGCTAATAATGCATGGTTTCTTGATGTAGGGTTGCTTACATGAATGCATCCAGTTTGTGATGATTCATCAAACCAAACACTTGTATGCACTTTCCTTGATGTACATTCTTTTAAAGTTAAATTATTAAATATTCTTATCACATCAGATTTCTGATAAAAAAAATCATGTTTTGCTTTTTTTTTGAAATTTGGGATATTCATCTGCTGAACTGCAGTAAAAGGACAAATTAGACTTTAGATCTTGTTCTTTATGTGTGATGGCTTTGTCTGTGGTTTAGAGAGTCTTGGATTATGAACAGACTTGAGACATGAGGCATCTGAATCAAGCAGTGAGTGTCTTATGGGTTAACTTTAAATATGTTTTCAATTCCCTCCCCAATCAAATTCTAACCATGACCCATTTTGGGTTAACCTTAAACTGGAAATGCATTCTACTACTGTCTCATGTTGAATGTAAAATCCTGCCAGGTGTAAAAAAATAAATTATGTTTTTAAAGTATGTACGTGAGCTTTGGGGACAAAGTTAAATTGAACCCTCCTTTTCCCTAGATTCTTTTACTTTCTCTTGCATACATATTGATCTAACAGATCTTTTTCCCACTCCGTAGATTGTAAGTTGCTGCTATAACTTGATTTTTATTAAGTAGTGTGTTGTATCACAAAGCATGTGGTGGTAATGAACTTAGATGCATGTTGGCAGTGTTGATGTCGAATCCCAGCTCTTCCACTCTCTTACTGGGATCTTAGGCAAATCATTTCCTCTCTTGGAGTCCTCAGTTTCTTCATTGGTAGAATGAGCCATTTGACCTGAATAATCTCTTAAAGATTCATGGATTAACACAAATAAATAGACAAACGTTTGACAAAGCTTTATACACTATAGTAAAAATACCCCCCAGAGCTAAAAATTAAAACAACTGAACCTGTGGAGATAGAGAGTAGAAGGATGGTTTCCAGAGTCTGGGAAGGGTAGTGGGAGGTTGGCAGGGAAGTGGGGATGGTTATTGGGTACAAAAAATAATTAGAAATTATGAATAAAGTCTAGTACTTAATAGCACAACAGGGTGATTATAGTCAATAATGATTTAATGGTATATTTAAAAATAACTAAAGGAGTATAATTGAGTTGCTTGTAACACAAAGGATAAATGCCTGAGGTGATGAGTACCCCATTTATCCTGATGTGATTATTATACACTGCATGCCTGTATCAAAACATCTTATATACCCCATAAATATATATATATACCTACTACCTACCCATAAAAAACAAAAATAATTTTAAAAATCCCACCAGAAGAGTTTCTACTGGGTGATTTTAAGGGGGATAGGGGGTATGGGTAGAGGCGCAGAAAGGCCCTAAATGTTTGCTGGGTTATGGCAAAGAGTTTCCCCACTTATCCCACAATAAAAATTGTTTCAAATAGCATTGGAATGGTAGTGGAAAGTTCAGAAGTTATGACTAGGTTTTTCTCAGACCTCAATTCTACATTTATCCTTGGGTATTACTTGTTGTTGTCCTTACTTAAAACATGGAGTTCTAATAAACAGAAAAGAAAATAACCCACCAGAATGGAATATGTCAAACCAGACTGACATTTGTCATTCAAAGCCAAGGAAGTAAATCTTAACGGAAGCTCAGGAACCGTGTAGTTATAGTGAATCTTTCCCATCAGCTTGCAACTGGGATTCTAGTATCAGGAGAAGCCATATGCCCATCCCCCAGAGGAGGAGTGGTTATGAAGTTCTGGCATGTTTGGGGTTCAGAGAATGCTCTCAACCGGAGTAGATACCAAACTGAGCAATACTGTGTCACAAAGGGGCCATTTTCAGCACCGTAAAATTTCCTTATTTCTTCTACAACTTAGAGCTGGTGTAAGGTATAAGGTTATCAGAAGAGAGGATTTAAGTCCTTCTGAGCACATAATTCCAGCATAACATGAAAAATGTCAAGTTTGGGATGGGAGAAGAGCTGCCACGTCAGATTAGTTCAATTCTTTTCTACCTGGCAACTGTTGACAATTGGCTGCTGTTTGTCACAGATTCATGGAGAACTGAAAAACAAACAAGCAAAGAAACAAAAAACAGTCTTTCTGAACTAAATGCCTCAAGCTTAAGGTCATTTTAAAAGGAAAAGCCTATTTTAATCACCTTGTTTGGAGTTCGGCCCTCTGAAGCCAATTTTAAGGTATCCCATTTAGGCTGTTTATTACAGGAAAAAAAAAAAAAAAAGTTGAGGGTAACCAGTTCTTTGATAGCATGTCTATGAGATTTTTCTCTTGACTTCCTTAAAGCTGTCTTTTCTGAGTTAGTGATACTCTCCAGAAGAATTGCCTGTGAAATCGTTGGAATCGACCCAGAATCCTCTTCTGGCACATGACCTCACAGAATCTCCTTAAGGCATCTTTTCTGATAGCTGAAGGGAAAGCAACTGAATAGATGGCTTGGACTGCCCTGGGTTGTTATAGTTACTTTAAAAAAAAATTGTCAGATTAGAACCTTGCATGGCCCACTAATGAAACTTACAAAGCCTAATAAGAGAAGATGATTTACCATATCCAAGTTACAATAGCTCATTCAGAGGGTTTTTTGGACAGGGGCAGAAAGACTTTTACTGGCTTATACCTAGGTGAATTAAGTCAATTATTCCTGTCAAAAGAAAAACTTTAGACAAAATAAACTTAAAAGGGTTTATTTGAGCAAACAACAGTTCATGAATGGAGCATCGCTCAATCAGAAAGAGATTTAGAGAACTCCACTGCAGCAGCCTGGGTAGCTGGGAACTTGTAAATGCAAAAGGAGATGCTGTCTGGCCCTCAAAACATATCCTTCTCTTACTAGTTCTATAATAAATGTATAATTCATTCAGAAATGAATTATACATTTGAACATTGCTACCTGAGCTAATCTCACTCAAACTAATTTCAGATACAGGGTCCGAAGATATCCCATATTGTTATTGTTCAATTCTAAAGTTGATAGTACAAATGGTACATTACTAAAAGGGTAGATTGTGTCTGTGTTGGAGAAGAGATGGTATAACTGATGCCTTTATTCCTGTTTAGAGGAAAAAAGACTACGGAAAACTGAATAGAATTTGAGTCATGTAAGTATGTATAAATATTCAGAGGGCAGTGCTAAGTACCATTGGGGGTTATCTATTACTAAAATATTGACATACAGATGCTCCTTGACTTATGATAGGGTAACTTCCCAATAAACCCATCAGAAGTTGAAAATATTATAAGCTGAAAATGTATTTAATACATCTAATCTATGGAACAGCATAGCTTGGCCTAGCCTAACTTAAACATGCTTAGAGCACTTACATAAGCATACAGTTGGGCAAAATCATCTAACAAAAAGACTGTTTTATAACAAAGTGTTGAATACCTCATGGAATTTATTGGACACTGTACTGAAAGTGAAAAACAGAATGGTTGTATGGGTATTCAAAGTATGGTTTTTATTGAATGAGTTTCCCTTTCACACAATCTTAAAGTTAAAACATCATGTCAATCTCTGCAGGGTTTTGGTATCAGGATGATGCTGGCCTCATAAAATGAGTTAGGGAGGAGTCCCTCTTTTTCTATTGTTTGGAATAGTTTCAGAAGGAATGGTACCAGCTCCTCTTTGTACCTCCGGTAGAATTCGGCTGTGAATCTGTCTGGTCCTGGACTTTTTTTGGTTGGTAGGGTATTAATTACTGCCTCAATTTCAGAACTTGTTATTGATCTATTCAGGGATTCAACTTCTTCCTGGTTTAGTCTTGGGAGGGTGTATGTGTCCAGGAATTTTTCCATTTCTTCTAGATTTTCCAGTTTATTTATGTAGAGGTGTTTATAATATTCTCTGATGGTAGTTTGTATTTCTGTGGGATCAGTGGTGATACCCCCTTTATCATTTTTTATTGTGTCTATTTGATTCTTCTCTCTTTTCTTCTTTATTAGTATGGCTAGCGGTCTATCTATTTTATTAATCTTCTCAAAAAACCAGCTCCTGGAGTCACTGATTTTTTGAAGGGTTTTTCATGTCTCTATCTCCCTCAGTTCTGCTCTGATCTTAGTTGTTTTTTTTTTTTTTTTTTTGAGATGGAGTCTCGCTCTGTCGCCCAGGCTGGAGCACAGTGGCGCTATCTCAGCTCACTGCAACCTCCACCTCCAGGGGTTCGTGCCATTCTCCTGCCTCAGCCTCCCGAGTAGCTGGGACTACAGTCACCCGCCACCACACCCGGCTAATTTTTTTGTATTTTTAGTAGAGACGGAGTTTTATCGTGTTAGCTAGGATGGTCTCGATCTCCTGACCTCGTGATCCACCCGCCTCGGCCTCCCAAAGTGCTGGGATTACAGGCATGAGCCACCATGCCAGGCCAGTTATTTCTTGTCTTCTGCTAGCTTTTGAATTTGTCTGCTTTTCTCTAGTTCTTTTAATTGTGACGTCAGGGTATCGATTTACATCTTTCCTGCTTTCTCCATTTAGTGCTATAAATTTCCCTCTAAACACTGCTTTTGCTTTAGCTGTGTCCCAGAGATTGTGGTATATTGTGTCTTTGCTCTCAGGCTAATATCCCTGATGAACACTGATGCGAAATCCTCAACAAAATACTTGCAAACCAAATCCAGCAGCACATAAAAAAGGTTATCCACCACAATCAAGTTGGCTTCATCCCTGGGATGCAAGGCTGGTTCAACATATGCAAATCAATAAATGTAATCCATCACATAAACAGATCCAGTGACAAAAACCACATGATTATCTCAATAGTTGCAGAAAAGGCCTTTGATAAAATTCAACACCCCTTCATGCTAAAAACTCTCAATAAACTAGGTATTGATGGAAAGTATCTCAAAATAATAAGAGCTATTTTTGACAAACCCACAGCCAATATCATACTGAATGGGCAAAAGCTGGAAGCATTCCGTTTGAAAACTGGCACAAGACAAGGATGCCCTCTCTCATCACTCCTATTCAACATAGTATTGGAAATTCTGGCCGGGGCAATCAGGCAAGAGAAAGCAATAAAGGGTATTCAAATAGGAAGAAAGTAAGTCAAATTGTCTCTGTTTGCAGATGACATGATTGTATATTTACAAAACCCCATCATCTCAGCCCCAAATCTCCTTAAACTGATAAACAACTTTAGCAAAATCTCAGGATACAAAATCAATGTGCAAAAATCACAAACATCCATATACACCAATAATAGACAAACAGAGAGCTAAATGATGAGTGATCTCCCATTCACAATTGCTACAAAGAGAATAAAATAGCTAGGAATGCAACTTACAAGGGATGTGAAGGACCCCTTCAAAGAGAATTACAAACCACTGCTCAACAAAATAAGAGAGGACACAAACAAATGGAAAAACATTCCATACTCATGAATAGGAAGAATCAGTATCATGAAAACGGCCATACTGCCCAAAGTAATTTATAGATTCAATGCTATCCCCATCAAGATACCATTGACTTTCTTCAGAGAATTGGAAAAAACTACTTTAAATTTCATATGGAACCAAAAAAGAGTCTGCATAGCCAAGACAATCCTAAGAAAATGATAGACTGGATAAAGAAAATGTGGCACATATACAACATGGAATACTATGCAGCCATAAAAAAGGATGAGCCCTTTGCAGGGACATGGATGAAGCTAGAAACCATCATTTTCAGAAAACTAACACAGGAACAGAAAACCAAACACCGCATGTTCTCACTCATAAGTGGGAGATGAACATTGAGAATGCATGGACACAGGGAGGGGAGCATCACATACCAGGGCCTGTTTGGGAGTGGGGGGCTAGGGAGGAATAGCATTAGAAGAAACACCTAATGTAGATGATGGGTTGATGGGTGCAGCAAACCACCATGGCACGTGTATACCTATGTAACAAACCTACACGTTCTGCACATGTATCCCAGAACTTAAAGTACAATAATAAAAATAAAATGGTCATGCTAAATGCAATGAAGTGTCTTGAATCAGATCTTGGAACAGATAAGGGATACTAGTAGAGAAAGAGTGGTAAAATCTGTAGTTTAGATAATAGAAATGTATTGATGTTAATTTCTTGGTTTTGACAAATGTACTGTGGTATATGAGATGGTAGCATTTGGGGAAACTGGGTAAACGATATGCAGAAATTTTCTGGGGTATCTTTGTGATTTTTCTGTAAATCTAAAATTGTTCCAAAGTAAAGTTTATTTTGAAAAATGAAAAAAAAATCATGTCAATCATCGTAACTCAGGGACCACCTGTACTTCCTTCTTAACACCGAAAAAAAGCCTCTCCCCTCAGCCCTGAAGTGGCTGCCTCAGCTCTTCCCTGAGGATCCCAGAACTTCCTCACATCCAGAAATTAAAAGGATTTAACTGGCGCAGCAAGGAGCCTCCAGTACACAGCTGGTGCACTATCGCCTTAATCAGGCTACCTGATGAAATCAGGGATCTCCAATAAGCCATGGCCAACGATGATGTATGGATGTGCTAACAATTAATAGCCTGGAACCATCATTGTTGTTCCTCCAATTATTAGCTAAACAACCTTGGGCAAGTAACTTAATCTTTCGGTGCCTCAGTTTCCTTATCTGTAAAATATCAATAACTCCATACAGTCGATAGCATTTCCTTATCTGTAATATCTATAAGGATAATAGTATCTACTCCAAGGGGTTGTTGATACAATTAAATTGAGTATATGTATATAAAATTCTTAGAACAGGGCCTAGATAAGTGTTGGGGATGATGATGAGGAGGAGGAGGATGATGAAAATATGACTGATCTAGACATGAGCATAGTCACGTGTCCATGAGGCAAATCTCTGATGAGGTGGAGTGTTTGACACTGAAAGGTGAAAACTAAGCTGGTCATGTCCTCTCTTTTGGGGATTATGATTATTGATTTGCACTGAGATGATTTCAGTCTGAGCAATAATTCAAATACTGGTGAGCTACCATTCTTATTATCCATGAAGCATGGTGCATACACCACAGGGATTGTAATAAACCCCCATTATCAAAAGTAGTCTGAGTTTTTCTCCTTTGTGCTGCCTGAAAGAGCATAAATAATACAACTAGAAGAAGAGTTCTGATCACCAACTCACACATCTATATGCAAAATGCTTATTATAGGAATCTTTCAAGAGAACACAAATCCCTAGGGCAGCGGTTGTTGCCCTTTCAAATGAGGTCTACTGGTCTCAGGGTCCCCCAGACTACCTGCTGGCCAGCCGAGTGTGGCATTTTTGGCCTATATGATGTCCATGGCCAGTCTAAGATTTAAAAAAGAAGAAATAAGAAGTTGGGGGTGGGGGAAGAAAGAAGTTTTGCACCTTGTATGTCTAGAGTAATTCTTCCCAGCAAAGAGTGAGTTCTCTGGATGGATTCAAAGCGAAGTCTTAACTATTTTTACTGTTTTAAATGGAAAGTATGCCTTACAAAGGACTGTAAGGTCCTTTGAGATTCAGGTAAGAAATATTGTCCACAAGTTAGGAGAACAGGGAATACAAAAGTATGGATGAACAAAAGTACATCTGCTGGGCTAACCTAGGCTCACTCTGAATTTTCATCTTTTCTCTATTTCCCCCTCTCCCCATCCCTCCCATTTTATTTTCCTCCCAGTGCACCACCGGGAGACAGAAGCCTAAAGTGAAGTAGCAGGAAGTGACTAACCGTGATTGGAGTGGGTCAGAGGGCATTACCCTTGGGATTGGAGACAATTGAAGCAAACACCTGCTCCCACAACAATGCCTCTATGGCCTTGGCCCACTTCCTCTGCTGTGACAAGCATCTTCACAACAGATGAAGCAGGAACTTCATCGCAAAGAAGTCCATGGAGCCGCCAAACTGGAGAAGGCTATTGTAGAAAAATCAAATTATGTTTTATGGTTCTGACCCATCACAGACAGCCAGGTAGGGAAAATACCAGTAGGGAATAAAAGACCATAGGGAATAAAAATGTGTGTCATTGAGACATTCTACCTACATGGCATTTCCATTCTCTAGTCATATTCCTCAGTTTCAGTAAGATTACATCTGAAAGATGGAAAACAGTGGGCTCAATGCACTCAGAATATTAATAACATGTTTTCTTTGCTCTGCCCCTCTGTCTGTTAAGAGTTATTTGCCAAATTGGGGATCACGTGCCTTTGCCATTTGTCTTGCTTATGTGTTTTAAGATTTCTTGATCCACAGCACTACAAAGAGAAAACAAGTTCACTTTTGGTGTGAATGAGAATTATATTTATAATTTTCTAAATTATATTAACTAAATAGTCTAACAGTACAAGTTTGAATGGGAGAAAAATGCAGTTACACTGCTGGAATTCTAATCAAGAGACTTTCTTGAGATATACAAGAAAAAAAGAGTGGAGTAAGAAAGCAGTTTTGTTATGTATATGGTGAGCCCACCTTACCTCTGATTTGTGCAGAAAATGCTGACAGTGATAGAGCATTATGACAGAGGAAGGAAATATAGTTAGCAAATTTTCTTTGATTCAATATGCAGTCTTAACAACCCTGAACAGAGTATTGAATGTTGGTCATCAAACTCAAAGCTCTGAAAAGATATAAAACTACCTGAGGGATCCTTGCCCCCAAATGTTTCGTCCATGGTGGAGTCTTTGTTTCATTAAGGGGCCAAGGAATGAGGCAAAGCTGTCAAGAGGACATAAAGATTACCCCCAATTGCTAAGAGCAGATGGTGGCTAATGGCAAGTGTTTTTAACAGAGCTTTATTGTTCCAGGTTGAGGCATTAATACATCTCTGTGGGGTTTTTCTGGTATTATTTATTTATTTTTTATTTTAAAAAGTCACTGTAAAATGACCGTGTGACATACATTGTAATTTTTGTTTGCACTGGACTTCCATGTTGTATTAATATTTGTCTCTCATTTTCCTGATGTGGGGATGGCATTTGGGATCCAACCAAAAGCAGGTCTGTATTATTTTGAGCTTTCACATTAAAAAGGAAAGCATTGATTCTTCCAAATTGGAGCAAAGACTTTTCCCCCTTTCCTGAGCAATTGCAAGAGCTTTGAAATAATAGTAAATATAGCCTGTTTCCACATGCTAAATGGGTTTGACATGACTCAATGCAAATAGTCCCAAACTTGTTTGTGCCAGCTACAACTGTTTAGTAGCCTCAGAAGAAAAGAAATCTTCTTAACACTTTTATTTCTCTAACAAAGCAACTTCAGTCACTGCAGATTTAGATCTGATTTCTGAGTGATTATCTTTTTGTTTGATTTCTAAATCCCAAGTATTTTTTTGGACTCCATCTAGTCCTGACTAAAGCACAGGGCAGTTGATTAATGCCAACACAAAAGAACACTGAAAACAGAGAATCTGAAGCCCATTTTATACTTTCTTTGCCATCAGAGTCCATCCAGTTACTGATAGAGGAAAATTATGACCGGTGAGAAACTAGCCTTCCCCCCATCCCCCTTGCTCTTTCCAGGGATCCAGGGAGTCTTTCAAACGCAGAAGCCCAGCTGTAGATGTGACCAGTGGAAGTTAGGTAACAACAGCCCGGTTAGGTAGCATTGTGTTTCCTGAATGGCTGGAAATAATTCCTGGGCACAGTCTGAAACACATTTTTAGGCTCTAGAATATTCCTTCTCCATCCCTCATGCCCCATATCAAGACATGTCTTTGTCTCTTTGTAAAACTAAATGCAGTAAACTTGAGATAAAGGATCCAACTAGCAAACAGCCTTCTCTGGCTGTTATTGGATTGCTTGGAGAGAGCAGTAGGAAGGAAGGGTGGGTATCTACTGACCTTGGGGTATTTTTTCCATGTTGGCAACAAATTTCAGAGCGAGGTGCTCCTAGAAAAGATATTCTGGAGCAAGCCCTTCAGTCTCAAACAGACATCTCCCCTGCTGCATTGGAATTCATTGGAATTCAGACCAGCCCCCCAAAACTAGCCT
Source organism: Symphalangus syndactylus (assembly GCF_028878055.3). Classification (NCBI taxonomy): domain Eukaryota; kingdom Metazoa; phylum Chordata; class Mammalia; order Primates; family Hylobatidae; genus Symphalangus; species Symphalangus syndactylus. The sequence continues at coordinate 124,865,586 of NC_072427.2, read as the reverse complement.
CAGTGTGTCCACGACAGCTTCGCAGTTGGAAGCCTGAGATCTACGGCCACCAACTGTTTCCAGCTTTAAAGAGAAAATAACAAACAAGCAAACACAACAGAAAGAAAGATCAGGTTCCTTATTTGGCAGTTATCAGCTGCTTAGACTTGTTGTATTCACTCAGGAAAAGTTGTAGAAAAATCTCCCTCCCTTTTAAAATTATAAAGCAAACAGCTCAACCTCTTAGACTCCAATATTGCCGTGGGGTAAAGGTGCCAAATTAACACATTTTTCATATCCCACCCTCCTCCCTGCAGCGCCAAGTGTCTTGGACTGCGTTTGTACCTGGAGAGAAAAGGGAAAAAAAAAAAAATCAGGGAATTTTGTACTTTTGATGCAGGCAGGAACCCTATTACTAATGAAACCACAGCAGCTTCTTTTTTTTGAGCATGAGATCACCAACTAGTGGGAACTTGGTACCTCCAACAGAGTTAGAAGGTCCCGTTGAAATGGGTAATAGAATTTTGCACCTCAAATAAAATCCTAGAAATAGCAGCAGCCTTCTCATTTCCTCTTTACCACTTTTTTCCCTACCTAGCCTGTCTGGGAAGAGTGAAGATATCTTAAATCCTTTCTGCCGTTGGCCTTCAAATCTTACAAGGTCCAGTTGAGCAGTGATTAAGCCAAGACCCTCAATGATTGCTATTGTATCAATTAGGATGACTTGGGCTGTAAAAGGCAAAAAAAAAAAAAAAAAAAAAAAATCTTACCTTATCTGGCTTAAACAGTAAGGGCATTTGTGATCTTATATAACAAGAGTCCTAGCATCAGGTGGCACTAGGATGGCTCAGTAAAACAACTCAAGGATGTCGGGATCTTTGTTCATTCTTTTTGCCACTATACCAAACTCAATATATTTGCCTTGACAAGCTCCTCAAACTTGCAAGATGACATCTACAACTAGAAATCTTTGGGGTTTCAAAGACATTATTCTGGTGAGATTGTCTTTCTTTCAATAATTATTTTCTTTGAAATTCTTAGAAAAGCAATATGTTCCTTTTTTCCCTAGTAAATAACTCCAATTACCCTGTATGGATGGGGGCCTCCAAGTTATTCTAAACTAGCACATGTGGACCTTGCCCAGCACAGAGACTTTTCTTCAGTATTAAGGACCAAAGACTGGAATTCACTTCTTCTCTAGGTGATCACCTTTTCCTGAACCTAGAACATTTCTGGATGGGGCACACATGTTGACCCAGCCGGAATGAGCCACAGCCCATTCTCATAGAGATAGGAGAAAAAATAAACCTGGAGCTGGAGGGCTGATCAATATCACTGTTTGTAATAAACAAATCCCATACCTTATATAGCCCATGCCAAATTCAATGATTTTTCTCAACTACTGAGGCCATAAGGAAGAATTTCTTGTATCTGTTTCATTAAACAATAATTATATTTTCTAATGTAAAGGATAACTATAGAAATAATTTATAGAATCATAAATCACAGTGTCTGTTATTTGGCAAACCCATGTGTTCCATCATCTCAAATCATTCAGAACTTGCTATATTTTATAGACTTTATAGGCTGTGTTGCTGCAGGGCTGGGCAGGCTGGTCAAAACTTGTTGTGCGAGGAGTTCAGGTTTGGGAAAGATGGTAGATGAAGATAATGTGACACTTCTCCGTCTACAAAGACTTAGAAAATGCTTCAAAATGTAATAAAATGAAATGTTTAAATGCAGAATGAACTCACAAGCAAGAAGAGGAACACCCAAGCTGTCTGAAATAAAGGAAGAACTAAAACAAGAGTCATAAACACATGAGCGAATGGGTTAGGAGGGCCAGAGTGTGGCGAGGTGGGGACCATTTTAATATTATGTGCCAGGATAGGAGATAGAGTCTTTAAACCAAGGGTAAGGACAGTGGGAACCAAGCCTCTGGATTAAAGCTGGGTATCTCCAAGGGTTGTAGCCTCAGTGGAAAGGAAGACGAGAAGTCCTAAATGACTTGAGATGAACACATGGATTTGCCAAGTAACAGACACTGTGAGTCACCATTTCTATAAATTATTTCTAAAGTTATGCTGTACACTAGACTTGCAGATGTTACTGTGATAAGGGGTGTGATATAGAAACTTGTCTGTCTCTGCCTGAGATTTGGGTAGGAATGCAATTTTTCCCGGAGGAAAAAAAATAAAAAGCAGAATAGTGCTAAGGTGGTCAATCGTCTTGGTTTGCCCAGGACTGTCCCAGTTTTAAGTCTGGAAGTCTTGGATCCTGGAAACTCCCTCAGTTCTAGGCAAAGCAGTAGAGTTGGTCACTGTTCCTGTTGCTTGTATTATCTGGAGTCCAAATGCACACTACCATTTCCAGGAACTCCCCATACCAAGAAGCTGGTGATACCTCTATGGTACTTGGCAGAAGAAAATGCAGATCTTCTCAGGTCTCACAGGCCAAGCCATAGGGATTCCTGGCATGAGGTGGAGCATGGGGATAAAGTGTCTATTAAAGATGAGCCAAGAATGAAAATAATAAGTACACAAGGCAATAATCCATCACATCACAACAACCTGGAATGACAGGACAAGAATGTGGAATAGAGTATAGAGTGAAAATATTAAAAATTACTAAAGATGTATGTGTGTGTGCATGTGTGCACCCTGAGAAAAGCACTAGGCACAAAGTGAAAGCACAGGTAGGTTTGCAAAGAAATCAATATGGTTATATATTTGTTATTTTCTCCTTATAAGTCTATTTTTTGGTGTATTTTGATGCTAAGTTGAAATTACAAATTAGTAATTGTTATATTTATCACTGATAATATTCCCTTTCCACAGTCCAAAGTCTCATCTGAGACAAAGCAAGTCTCTTCCACCTATGAGCCTGTAAAATCAAAAGCAAGTTAGTTACTTCCTAGATACTGGAGATTACTAGATACCCAATGGGATACAGACATTGGGTAAATACAGCCATTCCATATGAGAGAAATTGGCCAAAACAAAGGGGCTACAGACCCCATGCAAGTCCTAAATCCAGGGTGGGGGACAGTCAAAGCTCCAAAATGATCTCCTTTGGCTCCATGTCTCACATCCAGGTCACACTGATGCAAGAGGTGGACTCCCACGGTCTTGGGCAGCTCCACCCCTGTGGCTTTGCAGTGTAAAGCCTCACTCCTGGCTGCTTTCATAGGCTAGCATTGAGTGTGGCTTTTCCAGCCTCACAGTACAAGCTGCCAGTGGATCTACCATTCTGGGGTCTGGAGGATGGTGACCATTTTCTCACAGCTCCACTAGGCAGTGTCCCAGTGGGGACTCTGTGTGGCGGCTTCAACCCCACATTTCCCTCTGTACTGCCCTAGCAGAGGTTCTCCATAAGGGCCCCACTCCTGCAGTAAACTTCTGCCTGGGTATCCAGGCATTTCTATAATCCTCTGAAACCTAGGAGGAGGTTCCCAAATCTTAATTCTTGACTTCTGTGCACCCATGGACTCAACACCCATGGAAGCTGCCAAGGCTTGGGGCTTGCACCCTCTGAAGTCATGGTTTGAGCTATACCTTGGCCCCTTTTAGCCTTGACTAGAGCAGTTGGGACACAGGGCAAGTCCCTAGGTTGCACACAGCAAGGGGGCCCTGGGCCAGGCCCAATAAACCATTTATTCCTCCTAGGCCTCTAGGCCTGTGATGGGAGGAAAAAAGTCTCTAACATGCTCTGGGGACATTTTCCCCATTGTCTTGGTGATGAAGAGTTGGTTCTTTGTTATTTATGAAAATTTCTGTAGCCAGCTTGAATTTCTCCTTAGAAAATAGGATTTTCTTTTCTATCACATTGTCAAGCTGCAAATTTTCTGAACTTTTATGCTGTTTCCCTTTGAAAACTGAATGTTTTTAACAGCATCCAAGTCACATTTTGAATGCTTTGCTGCTTAGAAATTTCTTCCACCAGATACCCTAAATCATCTCCCTCACATTCAAAGTTCCACAAATATCTAGGGTAGGGGCAAAACGCCACCAGTCTCTGCTAAACATAGCAAGAATTGCCTTTACTCCAGTTCCCAACAAGTTCCTCATCTCCATATGAGACCACCTCAGCCTGGATTTCATTGTCCATATCATTATCAGCATTGTGGTCAAAGCCATTCAACAATTCTCTAGGAAGTTCCAAACTTTCCCCACATTTTCCTGTTTTCTTCTGAGCCCTCCAAACTGTTGCAATCTCTGTCTGTTACCCAGTTCCAAAGTCGCTTCCACATATTCAGGTAGCTTTACAGCAGTGCCCCACTCCCAGTACCAATTTACTGTATTAGTCCATTCTCACACTGCTGATAAAGACATACTCGAGACTGGGTAATTTATTAAAAAAAAAAGAGAGAGATTTAACAGACTTATAGTTCCATGTGTCTGGGGAGGCCTCACAATCATGACAGAAGGCAAAAGTCACATCTTACATGGTGGCAAGCACGAGAGAATGAAAACCAAGCAAAACGTGCTTCCCCTTATAAAACCATCAGATCTCATGAGACTTATTCACTACCATTAGAAGAGTTATGGGAGAAACTATCCCCATGATTCAATTATCTCTCACTGGGTCCCTCCCACAACACATGGGAATTATGGGAGCTACAATTCAAGATAAGATATGGGTGGGGACACAGCCAAACCGTATCAGTCAGTGTGTAAGTCTGAGCCCTCTAGCTCTCCAAGATGACTTTAAAAATCTAAAATAATTGTGGTTTTTGAGAGAAAAGTTTGAGGAAACTGGGAGAGACTGGAAGAGTCATCAGATCTCTATGCAAATCTGACCCTGAGGGAAGGAGAGAAGAAGGGAGGGAGGAGGAAGTTTGGGTAGAAGCATCTTAGACTGAGGTACAGCCTAAAAGATGCTTGACCAGGCCATTAGAGAGTACTGGAGCCAGAGGACTCTGTCAGAGGAGTCCCATGTCTCCCAGGAACTGGCCTGCTGAAGGAGCCCTGCCACATGGAATCATTGGTTGAAAGCAGCCTATGGGAAGCATGAATTCAGAGCACAGCAGCTGGCGCCCTTGGTTTACTATGCTACCTCCACTTGAAGATCCAAAAGACATGTACTCATGACAGTCACAGTTGGCAATGGACTAGTATTTTTTTAAATTTTCCTCTACTTTTAATTTTTTATTACCTGTGGAGGGCATCATTTGTAAATAATTTATAGCTGAAGTTTTAAATTTCCAGTCTGAGGATCTCTAACTTTTAACTGGTGAATTTAGTTCATTTACAACAATTATGATTACTGATATATTTGACTCTCTTTCTTTTATAATATTTGTTCTTTTCATTTACCATATACTTTTCTTTGCCTCTTTTTCTCCTTAACTGCATCTTAATGATTATTTGTAGAGTTTGTGAAATGGATTTGGTAGTAAAATAGTAAACATATTAACATGTAAAAAGACAGTATATGATTATAGGCTGAGTGCGGTGGCTCACTCCAGTAATCCCAGCAATTTGGAAGGCAGAGGCAAGTGGATCACCCGAGGTCAGGAGGTTGAGACCAGCCTGGCCAACATGGCAAAACCCCGTCTACACTAAAAACACAAAAATTAGCCAGGTGTGGTGGCACACTCCTGTAATCCCAGCTACTTGGAAGGCTGAGACACAAGAATCTGTTGAACTTGGGAGGTGGAGGTTCCAGTGAGCCAAGATCGCACCACTGCACTCCAACCTGGGCAACAGAGTGGACTCCATCTCAAAAAAAAACAAAGACAGTATATGATTATAAAGATGCCAATTTGATAAACTATATTTTTGTTATCTTCTTTTTTCTTTGTACTCATTTTGAAGTTATATATTCCATTTCTATTGTTTAAAATAGTTACCCTTTGAATTTTAGAGTGTGTACTTATCTCAGCAAAGTTCAAAATTGATCATTTTTTTCCAAATTAATCTAGAAATGTAATATAATTACCATAAAACTGGCAGACTTTTTCACAGAACTTAACAAATGTACTTTAACACTTGTGATGTGATTCTAAAATACTGTATATATGGAATAGCAAAAAGAATAAATAGCCTAGGCTGGGCATGGTGGCTCACGTCTGTAATCCCAGCACTTTGGGAGGCCAAGGCGGGCAGATCACTTGAGGTCAGGAGTTTGAGGCCAGCCTGGCCAATATAGTGAAACCCCGTCTCTACTAAAAATACAAAAGTCATTTGGGTGTGGTAGTGCGCACTTGTAGTCCCAGCTACTCAGGAAGCTGGGGCAGGAGAATCGCTTGAACCTGGGAGGCAGAGGTTGCAGTGAGCCGAGATTGCACCATTGCACTCCAGCCTGGGAGTCGCAGTGAGACTCCGTCTCAAAAAAAAAAAAAATTGCCTAAAAATTTTTGAAGATGAAGAAGAAAGAGAAAGGAAAGAAGTGATTTATCCTCTCAGAAACAAGATTTGCTATAAAGCTGAAGTAAATAATGTGGTATTGGCAAAGCAACAGACAAACAGTAGAATAGAGAGCGCAGAAATGATCTCTCCTCCTTCATCTCTCCTCCTTCTTTTTCTTTCTTGCTTCCTTCTTTCTTTTCTTTCTTTCTTTCCTTTTCTTTCTTTCTTTCTCTCTTTTCTTTTTTCCTTCCTTCCTTCCTTTTTCCTTCCTTCCCTCCTTCTTACTTTCTTGCTTACACACACACACACACACACACGCATGCACACACTATTAGTGTATGACCAAAGTGGCATTTCAAGATAATGAGGAAATAATAGTCTATTTAATATACGATGCTAGGACAATTAGGTACCTAAATAGATAACTTTATAGAAAAAGGTGAAATTAGATTTTTAATTAATTCTATAAAAACACAAACATACACAATTTTAAAAGAAAACTCAAATGTGAAAAAAGCAAAACTTAGCATTTCAGAAAAAAAATACAGAAGACTTACATTATAAGACTGTCATAAGAAAGAATTTTTAAATAAGATACAAAATATGTAAGTTGTAAAAGAAAACTGATAAATTTTACATTAAAAATTAAAACCAATGTATGATTTTTAAAAAGTCTTCTTTAAAGTTGGGGAAAAACATTTTAGGCCAGGAGAAGGTATTTGCAATCTATTTTTAATAAACGTGAAAGTAATATCTATAAGGGATGTTACAAATTACTAAAGGTTGGTGCAAAAGTAATTGCAATTTTTGCCATTACTTTTAACGAGAAAAACTATAACCCAGTAGAAAACAGATGATAACTTTGAAATTCTGCAATTCGCTGCGAAGGAAATGCGAATGACCAAAAAACATATAAGAATGTGCTCAACTAAACTAATATCCAGAGAAATGCATATTAAATAGACAAATGAAACACCACTTCACACGCATCACATTGGCAAAATCATCAGATAACGCTGAGTTTTAGAAAAATGTGAGGAAATGAGAAGTGTATATTGTGCTGCTAGATATGAAATATGTTTACAGCAATGTTGGCAAACAGTTTGGCAGTTATTAGAAGGATTCAAGATGTGCTTACCCTCCACCCGTAGAAGTCTTCCTTTGGAAACTCCCTGTGTATGCACAAGGAGCACATATAAAGACACCACTACAGCACTACAAACCAAAGACTAAAAGAATAAGCCACCAGCTCGTCCAAGAAAAGAGATAAATAAAAGTAGGCTTATTCATACAATGGAGCACCATATAGCAGTTAGAGTAAATTAGAGTGAGTTAGAGCTAAATGCTTCAAAAACTAATGCATGTCCTAGGTATACAACAAAAAGAAACGAAAACATCTGTCCACACGATAACATGTACATAAATGTTTACAGCAGCATTATTCCTAATAACCAAAAAATGGAAATAACCCATATGGTCATCAACTGATCAATGGATAAACAAATTGTGGTATATCTATATGATGGAATATTACAACATAGACAGACCTTAAAAGCATATGCTTAATGAAAGAAGCCAGTCACATAAAAATACATATTATTAGATTCCATTTATGTAAAATTTCCAGAATAGGCAAATCTACGAAAACAGAAAGTAGATTAATGGTTGCTTTTCATTGCGGAGGGGCAGATAGTGAGAAGTGATAGCTAAAGGATATCGAGTTTCTTTTTAAGGTGGTTGAAATATTACAAAATTGACTGTGGTGATGATTTCAATTATCTGTGAATATAATAAAACCCAGCAAAATTGTTTTGTATTTTAAATGGATGAATTGTGTGTTATGTGAATTACATACCACTAAAGTTGTTACAAAAAAGGTGTAGACTAGTATAATATTTAGGTAAGTAAGTAAAGAAAAGTAGATATTGTTTGGGGATACACATACACATAGTAAAACTTCAAAATATGCATTGCAGTGACACCCATGAGATTCAGGGTGGAAGCTGCCTTTGCAGAGGGAAGCTGGGGAATAAATGGGAGGGCACAGTGCTTCTTTTAAAATGCATATCACAAGAAATATAGCACAATGCTAACATAAGTTTACTCTTAATAATTCATACATAGATACTATTGTATAATTTTCTGGGTTGGATATTCTTCATAACTTTTTAAATTTAAAACCAAAATATTCTTGTAAGCCTGTTAAATTAATTAAAATGCAACTTTAACCTTCAAGGATGAAATAAAATATTTCATTTCCTTGCTCTGATCTTATAGACAATAAATCCATCCTCTTTTTCTTTCTTGGGCTGTTTTACAGTTGTAGAGGGTGATCTCAGGAGATATGTGTTTGAGTTCACAAAGTGAGTTTTGCATGAATCACATGCCTTTCAAAGGAAAGCAGTATAATTCCAGCAGCAGGTAACCACAAAATGATGCTTTTTGTCTGTTTAGAACAGATATTTTTATCCCTTTAAGAATGATATAAATTAAATAATTCTTCCCCATAATAGCATGGTAGCACATTTTACTTTCAGCTTGTAAATGGGTCACATTGGTTTGTTTTTCCAAAATGTAGGTTATTGGATGGCAATGGTGGTGGTAAGAGGAAAACATGCATTTCGGACTTTTTTGAGAACTGAAATAGAGTTGGGAGTCTCTTTACATTCAATCCGTAAAGACAACAACTTGTTGGTTGTGAAAAACGTAAATATTTTGTAGTTCAACTAAATCCAAGTTTGAAATGTGAAAGCCACATAAAAATCATTATTGTGCTCTTATCTCAGGAAGGACCGCTTTTATTGCCAACTGTAAAATAGATTCAGCTACTCTAGTCCTTCTGAAATGGCATATTAAACTGGTATCTGCAATGATCTGAGGATATCATGAATTCAGCTAAGTAAATGATATAAATCTATGTTGTATAACAAAAGAAAATTAATTGCAAAATGTATATCATCCTGGGATTACTTTTGTCAGAAAATAATAGGAATGGCTGGGTAGATCTTGTTTGAGGAAGTATTTATGGCCAATCCCTGGAGTGTCTGAAATCACTGATATAAGATGCTGGCAAAATCCACTATGCTTACTGGCTTAGCTGACCATCACACCCAGGAGGAAAGATTTTTATGGAGAAAAGTCTTTTAAATATGTGGCTGACTGCTAATAGATGGAACCAATTACCCAAGAAATTAAAATGAATAGATGGTTAGTCATCACTGCTTGGATTACTGTAATAGCCTGTTTGTGACTAGGTCTCCTTCCTGCATAGACAATGATATCCCCTCTGAGGATGAATCCCAAGTTCTACAGATAATTAATAACTCATAATTTCTTTCACTGGAAATTACAATTGGTGGACCCTTCTGTGCCTCTGTAATCCACCAAGATAGTGGTTTATAAGGAGCTTTAGCATTCCCTGTACATATCCCTTGAATCAACCAGAATGAAGTCTACTCTTTTTTCTTGGACCACTTTCAAAAGAAGTTTTCAAATCGTCAGCTTGGTGGTAAAATTAATCGGATGGGTTTCTAAAACAGCCTAAAACATTTGATCAAGTATATTTGGAGCTAATGTTTGAATCACATAAACATTCCCCAGATCAACTAATTAGTGCAGCAGTCCCAAGAGCCTGAATAATTAGTTTCAGATGCAAACAACTTTTACTCGTAATATATAGAAGTATTGGATTCATTTGTGCTTTTATAATTGACACGAAATTCATGTTATGTCAATGAAAATGCTGAAAGGAATGACATTTTCTCATGTACGTGAGAAGTTTCTGAAAATGTTCTCTAGATTAACAACTTGAAAAGTAGGATCTGATATCCCTTTAAAATAACTATTAGTAAACTAGTTAGCTAAAATTCAAATATTATTTAGACCATCTTTTTCCAAAATGTATTCCAGATCACGCAAGTGAAGCTGAAATTTTTTTTTTCAGGAAGGAGCACACTCTGGCCTTGTTTTGGAGATTTCTAATATGTATTAGCACATTAAGGACTCTGAGAAGTCCTGCAGCAAAGAAAACCCTAGCTCAGCATTGTCTGTATTTACTTAATTTGTGAATCTTATTTTTGCCTAACACTTATTCCAAACATTGCACATTGGAAAACACCAACAGGGACTGATCTATCCCCTTATGGATAAAGGCCCAAAGAGTTTAAAGTACTTACCCAAGATCACATGAGCACTAAGTTGAAGAGTGAGAGGACAGGCTCCCAATTCAGGGATCCATCCTGGGATGATCTAATAAAGGCAGAGATTGTCCAAATAATGCCCCCAATTTGTATGAACTTTTTTTTAAATAGTAAAACAACAACAACAAAATCCAGTGAGTTAGGAATCATGAGGAAATCCAAGAAACCAAGAAACCTAAGAATATTTAAGCACTGTCTTCCTTCTGGTTTAGAAATAGCTTGATAATGGGTAGGAGAAATTGGGTAGAAAACGACACTGTATAGCAAATAATATCATCTCGCTTTGATTTGAAGCAAACCAAAGATCTCTCCCTCCTCCCCTCTACTCTCTCATCATCCGTATTCACACTGCAGCTCCAAGCCCAGCTCTCCAATGATATAATTTTTTTGACCTAAAAGAGTGGGCTCAGATCACAGAAACAGTGAGGGGAAAACTGAAACCTTGATAACACAGAGGACCAAGACTGGCACTGGTTCTCTTATTTACATCATACTTCTAATTATATATCAGTACTTGTTGTGGGAGACCCTCAGGAAAATCCCCTTCTGTGCCTGAGACCCTCTGACTTCACTGTGTAACCATTTTTCCTTCCCGCCAGAAGCAGATGGAATTAATAGACTGTGACAATTGTCTATTGTTCTAAACGAGTTACACCATGATCTGTTTGCCTCTTTCCCAGAAGATGGACGACAAAATGCGACAAGAAATGAGAATGTGTAATGTCTGAGGTTTTCCTATTAAAAGTCCCTCTTTGTTCAGAAGTCATACTAGCTCGATTTTCTGTGTTCTATTAGATAATATAAAAATCTTGCCCCTCAGTGTCCCTGATGAAATTAGAGAATCATGATGGGGTGTCCTCAAGGTCTCACAGTTTCCTGCCTTGAGGAAGCATATTACAGAAGTCAGAATGAACGTCTCCTCCCTTGGAAAGGAATTTCTTCAGGACTAAAGACACCCCGCTATAGGGCAGGACACCCCATTTGTCATCTGCCCTCTACTGAGAGAGCAAAGCCATCCAGGGCTCAGGATCATTCAGATAATTGAAGAGCCCACCTTCAGAGGGAGGGCTAGAAGCCATGCGGGTAATATCTGACATTTTAAACTTAATCTTTGATAGTCTAGTTAATTAATTTCTCTGAAATCTCTACCTCGTTTTAGATAACCTATGCACAAAAGGAAAGTCACCCCCAATTCACGCAGTTTCTAAGTCAGTATGATTACACTTTTCAGTGATTTGTTGTATAGTTCATGCTTCTGTGTTAATAAGTAGTGATTTTTTAATAGGGAAAAGTCTAGCTTGTGGATGTCTGCTAAGATCAATTATTAATGCTTGTGTACCTATTGCACTCATAAAACACCTGCCTAGAGCTCCAGAAGGAACTCAGGAAGGTGGAATAAGATAATATTTATTTAGCATCTACTGTGCCAGGCCTTCCATATACTCTTACTGAATTTAATTTCAATCCAACTTCAGAAAAGTAGCCTTCATTGCTATCACTATTACAGATGCTAAACCTGAGAATGAGAAAGCATGCTTTATTCTATTCACTCTGCAGTTATTACTTATCTGAAGGAGGAAGAGGAGAAATTAGAGAAGCAGTGAGGCTAATATCATCTCCTCCATTGCTCTTCAGAGTATGGCACACACGGCATCACCTAGACACTTGCTGGAAATGCTGATTCTCGGGTGCTCCTGGAACTACTGTGCTCGAATCTGTGTTCCAACAAAATTAAACAAAATACCAGGTGATTCGTGTGCACTTTAAAGTCTGAGAAGCAGTGTCTATACAATTAAAACTTGTCCCAGAGGAAAGGAAAGGGACAGGAAGAAGACAGTCTGTATGGGAAAGACAGAGAGAGATAGAGTTTAGAGACACAGAACAAAGGAGAGCTTGTAGGCCATTGCGTTGAGTTGGGAGACTGAGAGGGAGGTTGGGAAAGTAGCATTATGATAACGTTCTCCTGTGGCTTTTAAATTAGATCCCTTTTAATGTCTTTTAGGAGAGTCCAGTACCCTTTTAAATTTTGTTTTCAATTATTCTTAATTTCTGGTCTGACACTGGCCTTTCACTGTGCCATGATGCTGCCCGACTTTCAAATACATGCCACCTAATTAAGCTTCTGAGCTTAATTGGATTGAAAGACCAGATGAGAGTTGTTAATTCTGCAAAAGAAGCAAGGGCTTGTGGAGCTCATGTCTTCTCTTCCCCTGGTGTACTAGTGGGGAGTGGAATATTGGGCGCTAACAATCTTTATTTTGCTTGGACCTACGTTGTCCAAACTGCATGTGGCCCAAGACGGTTTTGAATGCAGCCCAACCACATGTTTATAAACTTTCTTAAAACATTATGAGATTTTTTTGCATTTTTTTTTTTTAGTTCATCAGCTATCACTAGTGTTAGTGTATTTTATGTGTGGCCCAAGACAATTTTTCTTCTTCCAATGTGGCCCAGGGAAGCAAAAAGATTGGACACCCCTGGCCTAGACCACACAGAAGTCAAATTCTGGGCAGCAAGTTGGGGTCTATGAACCGCTCAGAGCTCAGGAAGATGTACCACTTAGCCCAACCTATGGCCACCATGAGGTCCCATTGAGCCTTGCTACTCAACCTGTGAATGAAGGGACAAGCAGCATTGACATTACCTGGGAACTTGTTAGAAATGCAGGCTCTGGGCCAGACACAGTGGCTCACGCTTGTAATCCTAGCACTTTGGGAGGCCGAGGCAGGTGGATCACTTGAGGTCAGGAGTTCGAGACCAGCCTGACCAACAAGGTGAAACCCCGTCTCACTGAAAATACAAAAACTAGCCGGCCATAGTGGCAGGCACCTGTAGTCCCAGATATTCAGGAGGCTGAAACAAGAGAATTGCTTGAAACCGGGAGGTGGAGGTTGCAGTGAGCTGAGATCACACCACTGCACTCCAGCCAGGGCGATGGAGCAAGACTCTCTCTCTCTCACAAAAAAAAAAAAAGAAAAGAAAAGAAAAGAAAGAAAGAAAATAAAAGAAATGCAGGCTCTAATCCTCCTCTTCAAATCTGCTAAATCACTTTATGCACTTACCAACATGCCTGGGCTACTTGCGTGTGCTTTAAAGTCTGAAAACATTGCCTTAGCAGTAGCCACAGTATTTTTTGACAACCTCTTACCTCAAATTAATCTCCCTTCCTGAAGCTGCTCCCTCCTAAGCCTGTGTCCTAGGCACACACACACAGGGACTTGGTTAATTTTTGGTATATTTCTCTACAAATATCTCCCAGGCCAGACCTCCCAAAGTGCCTCAGGAGATAGTATGATCCTGAACAGATGCCAAATGCAATTTTTGGCAGAAGTCAAGAAAAAAATCTTGGATTATCTACTCTAACTGGGCTAGAGGGCAAAAATATTACCTTTTCTGGGTTTTGTTTACTTAATTATAAAACCAGTTATGCCATGGCTGTTCCAGCAAATCTGGCTCCAAATTTTGAATCTATATATGAAAGATTTCACTACTATCTAATTTGGAGCCTTAGGGATTTTCATATTCAATTTCTAATTTGGTTTTAGTGATACTGATAGAAGAACCTTCTTTGCATAGCTATGTAGAAAAATGACTGGCTTACTGCCTGACTCAGTAATTCCACTCCTATGTATGTACCCCCCAAAATGAAAGCATATATCCACACAAAATCTTGTATGTGTATATTATTGGCAGAATTATTCATAATAGTCCCAAAGTGGAAACAACCCAAATGTCTACCAACTGATGAATGAATAATTAAATGTGGTATGTCTTAGTCCATTTTGCAGGGCTGTGTCAGAATACCTAAGGCTGGGTAATTTATCATGAACAGAAATGTATTTTCTCATGGTTCTGAAAACTGGGAAGTCTGAGATCAAGGGCTGGCATCCAGTGAGGACCTTCTTGCTATGTCATCCATGGTGAAAGGTAGCGGGTGCATGGGTGAGAGAAAAGAGGGCCAAGCTTGTTCTGTAACCCACGCCTGCATAATGGCATTAATCCATTTGTGAGGTCAGAGCCCCCATGGCCTAATCACCTCTCAGTAGGCGCCTGTTCCCAATAGTGTTACATCTCAGATTAAGTTTCCAACACATGCTTTCTGGGGACACATTCAAACCATAGCATAGTATATCTGTATAATGAAATGTTACTTGGCCATATCATGGAATGAAGTACTAATACATGCTTCAGTAAGGACGAACCTTGAAAACATTATGCTAAGCAAAATAAGCAGACACTGTAGGACAAATATTGTGTGATTCAATTTACATGAAATGTCTACAATAGGCAAATCCATAGAGACAGAAGTAGATTACTGGTTTCCAGGGCCTAGGGGAAGAGCAGAGAAAGAGGACTGGAAAGAGTCTGCTAACCAGAAGGAGATTTCTTTGGGGAATATTGAAAAATGTTCTAAAATTGACTGTGGTGATAGTTGCACAACTCTATGAATATAGTAAAACACACACACACACACACACACACACTGAATTTTACATTTTTAAAGGGTGGATTTTATGATATGTGAATCATATAGCAATGAAACTGTTTTCAAAAATGACTGGCAAGGAAACAAGAGCCACTCTAAGTATGAGATGGAAGCCTGCTAGAGGGTGGTGTGTAGCCCTTGCCCAGGACAAGGGATGAGAAGAGCAGCCCTCATGGCCATCTGTTTTCATCATCCAGGCCCCAGCATAGACAGCTGAACATGGGAGCTGCTTAACAACCAGGTCCAAAAGTGGGAGCATTCTCAAGGTAACACCCTCCTCCCTGACTTACACAGGTATTGCTGACACTTTTTTTCTCCTCCCAAATGAGCCTTACTTAGTTTTTGATTAAGTCACTTTGCCAGGACATAAATGTCTAAATTTAGTCATAGTAAAAAGAATAATTATTATTGCGAATGTGTTAATTCTCCTCTGTTACACATTTAGCTTAAGCCCCTTGTTAGGAGTTACCACACCATGTGGAGAAAATGCTCTCCAAGTGAATCAATTCTACAATGCGAGGTAGGTCCCATTACAGATCTGAGATAGGTAGGATAGATGGTAGATATAGGACCAGTTACATTCTTGGTAGGTTTCAGTACAAAATGAAAATGTGGGGCCACAGTTCATAAATTATTTAAACATTCAAAGCAGTGCAGCAGAGCATGCACAGGGACCCAGTAAGTGTGAGACTCTGTGGGACTGCACAGCTCACACCCATGAAGCTGGCCCTGGAGAGATACATAGGGGTGTGTGTGTGTGTGAGAGAGAGAGAGAGAGAGAGGAGACAGAGAGAAGGAGAGAGAGAGAGAGAGAGGAGAGAGAGAGAGGAGAGAGAGAGAGAAGTCCCCATTTTATGTACTTGAAAAGAATTTTATGATCTTTATTAGGCATGCTATTTCTTGTTAATAAAAACTGCTTCAAAATGGTATATTTCTAATTTTAATGAGCTTTCCTAGTATTTCATTAAAACAGTCCACTTCTTAGGGTTTTAATTTGCAAATTATTTTATTTTACCTCCCAACATTATTGTGATGTCAAAAGACAAAATTTTAGCATCCATTTTACATATGGGGAAATAGTCATGCAAGGCATTCTAGGGAGATGTCCAAAGGCAGAGGACCACAGTGAAAAAGGCAACATGTTATGTTTCTCTCATATATTTTTATAGTGAGTGACTGTATCTAGGATAGTAGTGTGGGAAGATTGCATATTAATTCATGATACTGACATGTCAGGTATTAAGGATGATAATAAATGTAAGTAAAAAACATATCAAATGTTTATGACACACAAGGCACAGTGTTAATCCCTTTATATATTTTATGGTATTTGATTTTCATTCCAAAACTCTTACCCAAATTGATCATGTATACAATGAGAGTAAATACGTGTCTCTGTCAGCCCATATGTGTGTGTGTGTGTGTGTTTGTGTGTGTGTGTGAGAGTGTTGGCAGGGTACAAACCTAAAATTAGCTTTAGTTAGTAGTTATTCTATTGAAACAGAAATATTTTATGTAAATAGTTCCAAAGGTACCCTCGAGTTTACCACAAATTACATTGGGGGCCTAAAGTGGCCCCCTGTTTCAGAGAGGCAGTGGAGCATGATGGTGAGAATGTGGACTTGGAAGGCAACATGCCTGGGTTTGAAGCCATCTTGCTCACCAGCCATGTTTGCCATGAGCAAGTCAATTTCCCTCTCTGTGACCTGATTTTCCTCTTTGTAAAATGGAGGTTACAACAACACTCACATAGGCTTGTTGTATGGACCAAATAGGTATACATACAAAGTATTGCATTACACCAGTGTTAATGCTGCTGCTGATGCTGTTTATTATTATTTTTGTTATTACATAGAAAACCAGAATTTTAACATCAGAGTAATCAGTTGAGATTGTCCGTCAGCCTGGTCCATGGTTTCCATGTACATAGCATGTCTTTATATTTGATTAAATTGTATTTGAGTACAATGCATGTTGGTTCTCCAGCCACATATAGGGGCAGAATTTGTGGTGGGAAAGTGGGATGTAGATGCTGACTCCCGGACCAAGAAGAACAGAAAAGAATAGTGCCAAACTCTTTTAAATAGTATTTAAGCCAATACCAATGTCAGTCATGATTCAAATAACATTTGGCTTCCAAGTGGGGCTTCTAATTGGGCCAGCAAGGTACATGGACCCAAATCCAGAGAACAGAGTGCTGGAAGACAGATAATCATCCTGCAAACTCTCTCTGTGGGTAGTAGGATCCCAGCAACTAGGCTGGAGTCAGGGATAAAAATTCCCACCCCAGAGAGGAGGAAATATCATCAAAGGTAAGGTAGAATCATAAATCCCTGAGTCCAGGGACCAGGCAATAGAAAAATTCTAGTCATAGAAGGGCAAGGAGCTGGGCAGAAGACAATTGTAACTTGCATAAATCTCAATCTAGGCATCACTCCAGGGGGACTCATTGGTCTGGGTACAATCAGTGAATAGAGAGCAATGCTGGCAGTCCCGCAGGTGTGTATGGGCCATTTGACCCCAGGTGCCTAATGGTGATGCAAATCTGGGTGTGTAATCCTGGTGGAGAAAAGACTACAGACATACTCTTCAGTTGGCATCAAGATTGGCAAAGAACAGGACCAAGATGGAGAATACATGTGGGGGGGAATCAGTGGTCCAGCTGTGAGAAAACGGGAAGCCAGAGGCAGAGGAAACAAGATTGCCAGCACTACCAGCCCAGCTGCATTTGTGACCCATGTCACCCCGACCCCTGGTCTCCAGTCTGACCCTAGTGAGCCTTGTGAGACCAGTGTGTTGTAGGCTCTTTTGGAAGAATGACTCCTGTGGTCTTCACTAAGAAGAACTGTGCTTACTTTCAAGACTAACCTGAGACGGTATATTCTGTGCTGACCTTGCCCTGCTCCTCTTGTTCTTGGGAAGAGCCCTGCCGAGGACCTGGCAGTGACTAAGAAAGGACACATGTGAGGGCAAAGGCGGTGACTCAAGAGCTGATGCTAAACACTCTTGAGTTTCATGGGTTATTCTAGAACCTCTCTTCCTGTTTTACCCCTAAACCCCAAAGCCACATGTTGAGCAATACAGGCCAGTCCTCCTCCATCTTCACATTGGCTCTGCAGTCTGTAGGTTGTCTTCATGCTACTCTTTCTACATTTCAAGCTAGAAGTTAATTTTAGCCTACTCTTGCCTATATAAAAATATTAGAGAGAGGAGGATACAATTGGAAGAAAATACAATATAATCAGCCTTGGACCTGAATCTCTGAAATGGCCTTAGCTAGACCTTTGTATATCAGGAGCATAGTAGGAACTCCAAAATGCTTGTTAATGAGTAACTGGATAAAAATCCTTTTTAATATTCTGAGTTTATAGTGCGCTGTCTAATGTCTAAGGGCTCTGTTGAACAAGAGAAGAATCTGTGTATTAGGGTAATAATTTACATAATGAGGCTTAAAAATGCTTAGTATATCTTTGAGCAGAAATCACCTTTTTCTTGAATGCTGTGTTATCGTTCCCATGCTCCAACTTAAGCCTAAAGAGAGAGGCGGAGGGAGAAAGATTCAAGGCTTCGATCTAGGACAGAGTTAGGAAATGGAAGCCTTTGGGTAAGGTACATCTGAGGCATATAACTGTGTATTTTAAATTCCCCAAGTTGCTTAGACAGTTTGTCCACATGTATCATGCCAGCTTATGTAAAGCTCATGCTCCACACCACAAAGGACAGACAATGCTGAGCACATCCACTGACTTCACAGTGACAAAAATGAAACGTGACGTTGGCTTCCTGAGAGCTTTGTGAACTGACATATTAAAACCTGCCTATTGGCAACAACCGAAGTTATGGGGGGGTGGTGGATGGTGATAAGCAAACTGAGTGTGTGATGTTTATTGCAATCTACAGTTTTAGCACCCTGTTTTTCAAAAGCAGAATGTGCTAAAAATCCCTGTGCCTGAGGTTTACCTCAAATAGTCAAACCTGAGGTCATGGAAAATAACTTTCAGAAAAGTTAGATAAATTCTGCAATATCAATTTAATCTCCTAGCCTCAGAATGAGCAATGAACATTTGGAGTTCAATAAAATGATGACATAAAACACACACACACACACACACACACACACACACACATATTATTTTTAATGAACTATGGCCAGTTTAGGGTGGATATTTGTCACTCAATAGGTCAGAAATGATACTGGCTCCTACCCCCCAAGTGAAAGAGTTGAGAGTTTTAAGAGATATGGAGTTTCTATTTGATATATAATGAATTCATGTGGGAATAAAACCAGAGTATGAGTTGGAGTCTGTTAAGTCCAGAATGATTCTCCTTTGCTGATGCCCATAATTATGGTCCTAATGGTTTCTGTTTTCTTATCACCTCCTAAAAGTATGAATTGATTGGCATGTTTCCTTACTGTCAGAGGTGAAAGCTTTGAGTTAGCCAATATCATCATCTTCCATGCATGCTGCTCAGATTTTAGGAGCTACAACAGAAATGAGCTGTTCATGATTTCCCACTAACTCTTTTAACGTATGTGCTCTCATTTAATGTGGTTTTCCAGGGATAATAATAGTTTAGAATTATTTTTGTTTTCCAGGAGTCTAATGATATACCCTAATGAATGACTCCAATGTCTCCCATGGAAGAACTAAATCATTGACAATGGAGATATTTGTGACTAAGAATATATAAATGTGTTAATTAATTTAGTCAATAAATATATAGTCATTAAGAGAGGCATAATGAAGTCTCAATGTTTTGAATCCCTAGGCACATCTGTGCAAAACCAGAATATATGAACATCATCTTGAATGCTCATCAGCAAATAACAAACACCCACATATGTGAAGGCAAGGTAGAATTATATCAGTGAACAAAATGATGACAACAAAAAGTCTATTAAATTGTTTGTAAAAGTAGGATATATATATATATATATATACATACATATATATCAAGATAGATAGATCGATAGATGATAGATAGATAGATAGATAGATAGATAGATAGATAGATAGATAGATGATAGATATAATAGCCCAATTTCCTGATCCAGGCAATTCAAGATGGATCCATCTCATCTTTCCCCGAGAAAAGTCCAGCGAGTAGCAGCAGTCACATTTTCATCATCTTTTTTGCAGCAGCAGCCATTGGTCATGCTTGTTAGTCAATGACATCAGCCTTGACCAGAGCTACTAGCATGGAAATCCCCTTCCTATACAATTCACAGCCAGCAGTCACAAACTTGGAACATGATTTAAGATGGCCATTGACCTTCCACTCTCTTGTCCACCTTACAACTTCTTGCTCCTTTCTCCAAAACTTTCAGAATAAATCAAGATGTTCTCATATGAACCAAGGCTTAGAATATCACAATACCCTGGTAGTGTTAGCAAAAAGAAACAGACTAGAATACCTTTCCAAGCTAATAGTGTTTTCAACTTTGTTTTCTGGAGGTCATACACATCTGGATCACTTGTAGCTGAACCTGGGCAGCCAGCTTTGGATTGAAGAGGCTTACATATTCACTTTAAAATCGCTTTCTCAGTGTGAGTGTATTTATGACATATAATATCCTAGCCAGGGATCCTTTTGTTGCACAAAACAGAACTACACTCAAAACAGGTCAGGCCAAGAAGACAATTTCATTGATGGCAGCATCTTCTAGGGTCCAACTGGCAAAGGTCAAGAAATGAGGCTGCTTCCCTGTATCTGAATGAACTCCATAGGCTTTGACTTTTTCTCTACTCGTCTCTTTGCAAACTGAGACTCTTCTGTTTCCCCAAACTGTCAGTTTGCATAAGAATTTTCTTGGCCCCAAATCTATATCACTTTCACTTCATATTTATTTCATTATATAATTCAGGGCTCCTCATATTGTGTCCTCAGACCAGCCTGTGAAAAAATTTTTGCCACTCTGTGATAAGAAAAGTACAGAAATTGAGAATAAACATTCAGTCAAATAGCAATTTGATCTTGCCCCACCATCCAAGTCCATGATGAGTGGACCTGCCTTGTTGAACAGGATAAGGACCAGTGTGGGCATTGCTAATCTCAGCTGGGGAGTTGTGCGGGGCGCATAGCACATGCAGCAAGGCTATGTTACAACATGTGATAGTTTAGGGTTAATTTTTCACTGCGACCTTTAAAAAGATAAAATTCAGAATTTATTTCACTCACCAAAAAAAAATTTAATTTTAATTGTAAATTTACAGGTTAAATTTTTGGAAGTGGCTACTGAATCGTATGGAAGATGAATTTTGAAAATACATTATCACTTCACTTTGGATAAAAGTTAATATCCTAAGCTGATGTAAATTGCTTTAAAAACATCTTCCATTTCCATCAGCCTACTTCCATGACATTGGTTTCTCTATGACTGCTATGAAGATAAAACGCAGAAGTAGTTTAGATACATGTTATCCCCTGTGAGTAGTAGTATCATCCAACCTAGACTAGATTAGTTAACAAACAAGAAGCAAATTCATTTTATACATTAAAAACTTTAAATATTTATACACATGGTATTTAAATTTAAAACAAGGATGCACTGTGGATAATCAATACCAAAACCATAACTTTTGTTTAGCTGTGATTATGGAACAACTAAAAGTTACAAGTGTAATAGTGATTCTCTATAATATTTACCTGTATGTATATCTCCAGTGAATAATATATACATTTTTTATGAGTACTTAGGTAGACATAGAGATGTACAACATAGATTTCTCTTCAAGAAAAGACTTGCTGGCCAGCGGCAGGTAATAGGGCCCCAGACAGCTTCTAGCTCTCAGTCCCTTCATGGTCTGTCTCAGCTGCAGAGGACTGCATTGCCTCTTTCTGCAGGTGTCGTGCAAAGCAGTGGTTCTCTAATACTAAGGTAACTTTGAATCACCTGGGAATTGTTAAAATACCCATTCTGATTCAGGATGTCTGGGGTTGGGCTCATCTGCATTCTGCTCTTAAGTCAGGTGGGGTTACAAAGTCCCACCATTTTGGCCCAATCCTGGACACTCTAATGGAAAATATTCTCTCTAGAGCTCCCCACTGGGTTGGCCAAGGTTTTATCAGATCTGTATCATGGCTTGATATCTTCAACCAGTCCTGATTTGTCTGTCTTCTATCCATAATTGTTGATCCTGAATGAAAATCTTTTACCCTCAACTCTGTATCTGTGTCTGCTTCTGGAGAATCAAACCCATACATTGCCATTTTAGCCTGACACATAGGGCTGGAGGTCATACACATCTGGATCACTTGTAGCTGACACATAGGGCCATGTGAGTCCAGAGCAAGGGAACTAATTCAGAGCTGAACCAGGGCTGCTATGAAAAGACTCTTCAAGAAGCGATGACATTTCAGTTGAATCTGGGAAAATGAATACAAAATTGATGCAGGGAGCAGAGCAAAGTGACCACATTCACCCAGGTAAAGGAAACAGATTGTGTAAAGGCAAGGATGCATGTCCCTGGCATAGCAGGCTCCTGTCACTCGGGTTCTGTTCAACTATCACCTCCTCCAGAAGGCTTCTCAGACCAACTAATTTAGAGTTGGCAGCCCTGCCCTTGTTAAGAAGTACATCTGGCATGGTAGGCAGGAAGAGATCAGAAAGGTCTAGGTTGGAACTTAATCCTGAAGGCTGCAGGAAGCCTTTGGGAGACTGTAAGTGCACTTCCTTTACCATCAAAACTGTGCCTTAGAAATGCACTTGGGGGCTGCATGAAGATGTTAATGAAATGGGGTGAGAATGGTGATTGGAGGATGGGTTTGGAGGCTTTTATGACAATACTGATTTTTTTAAAAATTGTGATATGTCGTGCAAAGCAGTGGTTCTCTAATACTAAGGTAACTTTGAATCACCTGGGAATTGTTAAAATACCCATTCTGATTCAGGATGTCTGGGGTTGGGCTCAAGGCTGCATTGCCAACAAGTTTCCCAATGATGATAAACACTGGCAGTCTACAGGGATGTCAAGAGATGTCAAGACCTAAGAATCAAGCCATTAATCAGCAGGTGATATGTACCAACCTAATAGGGAGAAGGATAGAGATGTTCATAATTCTGTAGGCCTAGTCGCACTCGCTGAAACCAATGCCAGAAGAAATAACCATAGGTCTTTGATGCATAGATAGTTGGAGACATACCAGGCAAAGAGATGGCTAACTCATCCTAAGTGACCATAAACCTCTCCAGGTGTGAGATGCAGATACATGGTTCGTTTAACTATAGCTTCATGTCACCTGCTATTGACCAGGAATTAGGTGAGTTAACTACAAATGAATTGAGTCAGCTTTTGGCTTCTGCTAGAGCCCTAGATTCATCACAGTTTTAGCTGTTGTTCATTCATCCAAAATGTGGTTTTCACAGGAAAAAATTCACAGCTATCCAAATTCTTCCCTTGGTTACTATTATGCAACATTATTATTAAAGCTAATTATCAAACATACCTTCAATTTGCAATTTTGGATGGGTGCATCTGAGTACTTAATTCTTCTAGTAAAGTCAGCTATGAATTGCACTTTTTTATGATCACACATGAGGAAGGGTACACCAGCCTTAAGTAATATTGCCTATTTTTAGACTAGTTAGTGTTTTTCCTCTCCTCTCCTTCACCTCCCCTCACCTCTCTCTGCCCCCATATCAATTAGATATTTGTCACCCAACAGAAGATGGAATTCCTGGTACATGACATTGAACCTAAATTATTTTGAAACTGAGTTTTTTTTCTTCTCTGTCTTTAAATCTGGTTGGAGAAAATTTGGAAAAGCTTCCAATTGTTAATAAATTTTAAACTAGTATTATTTCCTTATGCATATATATATTGCTGCCAAGTAAATGAAAATTGCCTCTCATATTAATCACCTATAAAACTGCATGATGCAGTTTATATATTATATATAAATATATATTAATAATATGTATTATTTTAATTATATTAATCATCTGTAAAACAGCATGATACAGCAATATATGGGCATGTGAGCAAACACGTGTGTATAGAATGAAATTCTTCAAATTCTTCTATGGAATTTGATTGGATTCACAAACTTCAAAAATTTTAGCTTTAAAAGTAAGATTTTTAAAAACAGTGACTTTTGGGGGAGAGATCAATATATTTACCAAAAGTATGCAGTTATCTAGATTTTATTTTTTAATTGTCTCTTGATGAAAAATGAAAAGTGCCATCTTGCTAGTCTCAGTTCATGTATGGTGGCACACAATCTATAAAGAACAAATATTTGACAATACTGTGCAGTGCCCCTGGGACAGACAATTTCACACAGAGGGAAAGGACAGGAAGTAGTAATTATGAGGTTGTGATTCAATTTGGAAGACTCTGAGGGTATTGTCTAAATTTAGAATAAATGTGCCATAGAGTGTTAGTAATCTGCCCCCACTGCTGGTCGTTTCCGTTTATATCCCAAACTTGCTTTAATTAAGAATGAATCTTGTGGACTGAACAACATATAATATTCTTTAAAAAGCAAACTATGGAAGGACCACAAAAGTTTAAGAATAAAATTGGAAATTCTATCTTGGGCCAACAGCCATTTCTGATGCAAAAATAGTAGTACACGTGGGTTAATGTGTATGAAACTGCATTGAAAAGCATAAAAAGTTATACAAATAGCTGAGGCAGGAGAATGGCGTGAACCCGGGAGGCAGAGCTTGCAGTGAGCCGAGATCGTGCCGCTGTACTCCAGCCTGGGCGACAGAGCGAGACTCCATCTCAAAAAAAAAAAAAAGAATTTTGTGAAAGGGAGTGAAGTCTCTCATAGTGGGAGAATCATAAATTTTCAGCGGGGAAAATAAAATAAATGCATACCTCTGGCAGAGCAAACAATACAAATGTAAAAACCAAACAGAAGCCAAGTGAACCTATTCACATACCCATGGCTGGAGTGTCTTCCTGCACACCATTTGGATGTTACAGACAACTGGAGCTCAGATATGCTGGGGTTATCATGAGGGGACTTTTCATTTCCATGAAATATTTCCAGAATTTCCACGAACAATGCACATAGTGCTATAGTAACACTATTGCACAGTCCCCTGAGATTTGCATACTGTGGTTAGTGGTGGCTTTAGCAGGGGGTTAATAAAGCTAAAACTTCAAGCCCCTGCACTTGCATGGGCCTCTGTGCCTGCTGGCAGTTGTAGAGTGTTCTGGGTGCCAAGGAGAAGGCAGGTTGCACTCAGGAATAATTTCGGTGTAAGCATTTCTGGTAAGTTGCCTAAAGAGATCAGGAAAGGAAAGGTGCTGAGCTTCAGGCATTTGTCATGGTTTATTTTCTCACTCTAAATCAATATGCACATCCATACCTATCTTTGTATTTGAATCAAAGATGAGGCAACTAACTTGATTTCTTTTCTTGGATTCACACTTCTTTATGATGTTTAGTAAAAGCTGACCTGTCTGTTTTTCAGTGAAAACTCTTCAAGTGCCTGCTCGTCTAATTTATCCATCAATCACGAAATTGTTATTGAGAAAATATACTAGTCAATAGGCTGCCTAGAACGGTCTAGGTAGGTGTTTTGCCCACCACACCTGGTGTCATGTACCTGGGAAGCATGTCACCGTGACTTCACCTGGAGCTTGGGTCATATGCCACACTCTCAGTCATCAAGGCTTGCTCATTTTCCCTCCATTTCTCTTCACATATGAAACCTCTTCTTATTTGCCATGCCCTGCTAGCAGTGTTTTGTAGATATTATTTTACAACAATCCTAAAAGATAGAGGTTGATACCATTCTTATTTTAAAGAAATCACAGGCAGCCATCAGCTGGTAAAGGTTTGGTCGTGATTCAAGACAGGCAGTCGCCTCCAGAGCCTGAGATCTTAGCCAAGAGCTGCACTACCTCAGTGACTGTAAACCCTTACAAACTCCTACCCATGTCTCTTGTCCCAGTGCATCTTGGCTCCAGTCCAACCATTAAACCAGTGGTTCTCAACCAAGAGCAATTTTGGACCCCAAGGAACATCTGGCAATGTTGAAGACATTTTTGATAGTCACAATTAGGGAGGTGTCACTGCATCTAGTGAGTAGAGGCCAGGGATGCTGTTAAATATCCTACAATGCACAGGGCAGCCCCTGCAACAAAGAATTATCTGGTCCTACATAGCAACAGTACTGCTGTTGAGAAATCCCATCTTAAGCTAGTACCCACATAATCCATCTTAAATACATCACCCCGCTTTAATCACTTCTTCCTTTCCAGATAAAATTGATAATCTTTGAACTTGAATTCTATGGCTTCTGTAAGATGTCCTTTTCTATTTTTCCACTTCTTTTTTTTTTTTTTTTTTGCTACCACCATTTTGACTCCAACATATTCTGTAGTAGATACATGAAGCCAAGACACAGAACACCTGGGCTTTGCTCCTGGCTCTGTCATATTACAGTGGCATGTCACACAGTCTCTCCAGGCCTCAGCCTCCTCACTGTGAAATGATGGAATTAGGCTGTGTGATCCCATGGACCCCTTCCAGCAGGCCACTTGCTCCAGCTTCTCTCAGCAGGAAGTGGTATTCCCAGCCAAAAGCCAATCTTTTCGCTCAGCACCTGATTGATAACCAGGATTGCCACTGGAGCAAGGAGGAACAGAAGCACACCAGAGCTGAAACCAGAGCTGTAGGCAGGAAAGAAGGCAAGAGATGGAGAGCCATGGGGATGGGAAGACTGAGCTAGAACAAGGTCAAAAACTCACAGGGTATGTCACCAGCATAGAAAGAACGGGTTACAGTAAGAACGACAGGTGCTCGTTCTTATCAAGTGTTAGACACAGCATGGCCTGACATGTGCCAAGTCTGTAAGTAGGCTCCCTGGGTCTGCACTGCTCCTGGAACAGCCCAAGGTGACAGGATGGGGGAAGCTGTTTTCAGGTGCATAAAGACGTGATGAATGATGATGATTGGACATTGGTGTGATCAAAATCCGCCCTGGCAGTCCCACCCAAGTCAGTCTCAGTGGGTCTCACCAGCTGTAAACCCTGCTCCCGCACTGTCTGGTTCTGTGCTGTCTTACTTTTTTCAAAGACCCCCTAAAGGAGCTGCCCTGAGTGGGAGACTCCATGTTGGCTTGTAGCCATTCTCTCTGCTACAACCTTAGGGATGAAGAAATTTTCCTCTTAGGTTCCCTGCCCCTGAGCCTTCCACAGCAACACCTTTCCTTCTTTATGGTCCTCAATCATAGTACTCTAAACAACTGGTGTGTGTGTATGTGTGTGTGTGTGTGTGTTTATCTGTGTTTGTGTGTGTATGTGTGTGTGTGAGAGAGAGAGAGGAGAGAAACAATCTCAAATGCACAGAAGAATTGCAAGAACAGTACAAAGATGTTTGTGTAAACCATTGAAGAGTAACTTGTTAACATGATGCCCTATCACTCCTGAAGACCTCCTGTATCATTCTTACAAGGATCTTCTCCTATATAAGCCAATACAACCATCAAAACTTGGGAAGTAACATTGATAGACTATGGCTATCTAATTCTCAGGCCCATTCAAGTCTCACCTATTGTCACAATAATGCTGTTTAGGGCAAAATAATCCAGACTGAAAAAACAAGTTGCATGTAGTTACTATGTATATTTAGTGTCCTTTCATTTGAAAGAGTTTTTCAGTCTTTCATAATCTAGACATTTTAAAATTACAGATCAGTTATTTTGTAGACTGTCCCTCAATTTAGGGTTGTCTGATAACTGATTATGATTAGATTCCGATTATGCATCTTTGGCACAAATGCCACTGAAACGACACTGCTGTTTTCACTGCATCCTGCAAAATGGCACATGATTTCAATTTCTTCCATCACTGGTGATGTTAACTTTGATCAGTTGATTAAGGCGGAGTCTGCCAGTTTCTCCACTGTGAAGTTAATTTTTTTTTCCTTTGCATTTCAAAAGTATTTTATAGGGAGGTACTTTGAGACTTGATAGATATTCTTTTCCTCATCAAACTCTCAACTTACGAGCTGGGTGCAGTGGCTCATACCTGTGATCCTAGCACTTTGGGAGGCTGAGGCAGGAGGACCACTTCAGGTTGGGTCAGCGGGAGTCAGAGCAGCAGCCCCCTCCGTAGCAGCCCCTGCCCCTTCCACAGTGGCCTTTGGACACCTGAAAACCAAAAAAAGGGCTCCTAAAATGTTACTCATGTATTGGGAAGTCGAAGCAAGAGACCTATTGCTACCACCGTTGTTTCTTGACATCCAAGAAGCAATTCCGGAAATTGCTGCCGAAAAACTACCAGCTTTCCAACCAGTGGTAACAACCTGAAGCTGCAGACAGATTCCATTTTTCTCACTTTCATGTTCTAAAAGCCCCACTCACAAGTGCATCTCATTAGAGGAAAGTAATTCATTCAGGACTCTAGCTTCAAAGGGTGCTGGTAGGTGTTCTGAGGTTCTTGTAGATTTTTGTTTGGTTTGTTCCTTAGAGTTTGTCGATTCCCAATTTTCTCAAGGAGAGTAAAATGGAGGTGAAGGGGTTGATCCCTGGACCTCCTCTCTCTCATGCCATCCCTCACCATTATGATATCCAGTGATTTACCCTGTTAGAAAATCTGTAATTTACAGGGCACTCAAAAAAATATCCGCATCGAATACACAAAATATTCAGATCTTTTCATGGATTTTCTAAACATATACATTATTTAATTTCTTCAGCCAATGCTCATATTGTTTTATAAAGTGAAACAGAAGTAAGACCTACAAGAAACTCCAAATCCTCGCCACAGCCAATGTGGGCCTGTGTGATTCCCTTTTCTGCTCCCACACCTGAAATTCTCCTAGCCACCCAGTCTCCTGATGCATCTCCCAATCAGTGCCTCTGGAAGGAAAAATGGATGTTTGTACCATCAGTTTCCTTTTTGTTTCAGTTTTCCCTCCACCCACTTTGACTCTTCCCCTTTGGCTTTCTTTTGCATTTTCAAGTTATCCCCACCCCTATACAGATACGGACAAGAAGTTTTACCCTTTCTGATTCACTTTTGGCTTGAGAACATAGCCCCATTTACATTTAACACTCATGGGATTGACTTTGCCTAAGGTGGTTGTTGATGGAGTTGTCACTCACAGCTGCGCAGGGTGGCCTGGTAGTCACAGGATGCCTGGGGTGGGAGATGCACTCAGTGCTCCACCCTGATGCCTTCGCATCCTTTGACCATTGTGTGCACACCTGTCTTCCGGTGTGTTTGCACTCACGGTAGGCAGCACCTGCATCTCTTTGTCAGACAGCTGCCCTCCGGCTGCTGGAACCCACTTTGCCAGCCAAGAGTTGAGAGTCACCAGTGCCTGGGAATGTCCACATTCTCTCCTTCAAGGCCTTAAATAGTGACTAAGGATGAGGTATAAATATTCCAGCTCCGTAGGCCCCTGTTAAACTCTGAGATGTGGCTTACACTGCCTGTCTCCTGAGCAACCCTGCCAGGCTAAGCCACGGTTCCCGTCCATTCCGCTTCGCTCGATACAACACACTTGCTTCGTCTCTTTCCTCTCCCACTCCCACTTTTCCACTCTCCTTCTAACTTTTCACTTTCAAATGTATCCTCTGGGGCTGATTCTGGGAAACCCAGCCTAAGACTCGTGGAGAGATTGAGTCTATTCTCTTAGTTGCCTTCCAAACAGGACAATTTGTAAGCACAAATCCATGTGTTAATGCTTCTACTTCTATCAGTACAGGCTTATCTGTAATAGTAACTATTTAATAGTTATCATTTCTGGTTGGAAGACTCCTTTATCTTAATTGAAATGAGTGTCAACATTTGTAAAACAATATGAGGGTCTGATAAGGTTCTCAATTTGCACATGATTTTCTTTAAAAAATCTGTTTTCTAACTGATAAAATGAAAAAATCTTCACATTCTCTAAAATAAAATAATACAAAGCCAAAATTTAATACTACTTTTTGCTTCCAATTAGCAAAGATTTTGAAAATTATCTCGTTCAGTCCTGGCAAGGGTGAGGTGAGATACACTCATTCGCTGGTGGTGGGAGTGTAAATTGGTACCACCCTCTGGAAAGGCAATTTGTCAAAATATGTCAAGAGTCTTACAAGTGTTCCAGCCCTTTGGCTCAGTTCATACACTTTCAGGAATCTATCCTAAGGAAAATAATTTGAATTTTGGATAAAGAGTTATGCATAAAGTAGTTTATCATTCAGCATTAGAAGTAAGCAAATACTCAAGAGTACAATAATTGAATAGATAAAGGAATAGTTACATGATGAAAGAATTGTATGTGGCTGTTAAAAGATATGAGGGGTGTTTAATGATATCATAAAGTATTTTTTTAGAAAACAAAGCAGTTTAATAAGTTGCACATGCCACCTAGAAACAGTAATTCCACTACACAAAAATTTAGCCTTAGATAAAATGATAGGAAGGAAATTTAGCAAAATCCCAAATGAAACCATCTCAGATGCACAGAAAAATTGCAAGAACAGTACCAGGATGTTTTGTAAACCATTGAAGAGTAACTTGTTAACATGATGCCCTATCACTCCTGAAGACTTTCCTGTATCAGTTGTACAAGGATCTTCTTCTATATAATGCAATACAACCATCAAAACTAGTTGACACACTAGTATTTATATCTGTCTGCTTTTGGGAGAATGCAGACTTTGGATAACTTCCTTCTTTCCTTCCCTCCTTTTTTCCTTTCTAAAGTGTCAACACTTTCACAATAGGTATGTATTAGTTTTCTAATTTAAAAAACATTTTTTGTTCTCATATGTGGAAGCTAAAAACATGGATCTCATGGAGTTAGAGAGTAGATAGGTGGTTACCAAAGCCTGGAAAGGGTAGAAGGGTGAGGGGAATGAAGAGATTGATTAATGAGCTCAAAAATACAGAAGAAATAAGATCTAGCGTTCAATAGTTCAGTAGAGTGGCTATAGTTAACAATAGTTTGTGGTATATTTCAAAATAGCTAGAGAAGAATCTGAATGTTCCCAACATAAAGATAAATGTTTGAAGTGTTGGAGATCCCAGTTGCCCTGATTTGATCATTACACATTGCATGCATGTATTAAAACACCACATGTACCCCCCAAAATATGTACAACTATTATGTATCGATTTTTTTAAAAGCATACCTTTTGGTAAATATTGAAATGCGTATATATACATGACAAAAACATGTTTTAAATCATCACAAGCTTTCACCTTCTGAGTGTCTCCAGTATACACGTTGTTGAACTTTGCTTGGTTTCCTATTTTTTTAATCCCATAATACCACTTTTAACATCTACTTTAAGAAGAAACTTTCTTGTAAAAAATTAATTGAAAGGCAGGTGATACTCTATATTCCACTCTAAAGAAATATTGTGATGCAACTCTGGGTACGAAGCTCTTTTTGTATGTGAGTCTTACTTTTGCTCTTCCTTAATTATACATTTATATACAAAGAAAGTTTGTAGAATTTTAAAAAGTATGCCTCCATTCCTAGTGCCTGTCCTGTCACAAAAACTATAGGCGTTATTACGTAAGTCATGCAATACAGTGATAAGGGCTTCTCAATCTTCATATCTGCCAAGAAAGAGACAACGGAGGCCAAGACAACCAGAAAATGCAAAGTTTGAGGAAAAAAAGTATTAAAACAATAATTATGGAAAAAATAATCTATGTAAAATAAAAATTGAGGTCCTATTTCCATTATGAGGTTTATCAAATTTTCTTATGGAGTGTAGACATTGTAAGAAATTGTGTGGTTTGTTCCTGTTTAACGATTATTAATCATTAATTAAATTGTCTCTGTGTATAAGGCAAAACAGGCTTTTCAGTGGTATTATTCCCAGACTTCTAATCTAAGTAAGTCTCCTGGCTCCATTCCCTTCTAAGCACCTCAGAAAAGAATGAAATAGTAAAATGAATCCCTTTTTTTAAAAGATCTCAATGAAAATTGCCATTCCTTCCAATTCAATATTCATTGGAAATAGGCTCTGATTCTCTTGGTGGATGAAAACCATTGACTTTAAAAGCTTTGGACACATGAAACTAGATGTAATGTGTCATCAAGGACTGGGAGGCAAGGGGAAAATAAGTGAGGAAATGGCCGTGAGCTCCACCTGGGCAGTGGGTCCCTGTAGGAGGAGGATGATGGAAAGGCAGGATCAGGGCAAAGGAAGAGGCAAGCCCAGGAGAAGGAGCTGTAGTGGGTGGCCGGGAAGTCAGCAGCTGGCGTTTAAGCACAGCCAAGAGAGAAGAGGATACAAAGTACTGAAGAGGGACTTGAGAGATTGAGGGGGCCTAGGAAGAGAAGTGTGTTCAAAAGATCCTGGGAAGAAGTCCAAGGGACTAGACATTAGGTTAACAAGGCCCCAGTGGCTGCTAAGAGCAAGGATTTGGCCTGGAACTGAGGGTTGGGCTTGGAACCCCATAGAAAAGAACAAATAATCCCAATAAAGGACAATACTAATGTCTAACCCTATGGGGGTGGGGGGTGGGGAGTGGGAGAGACAGAGAGAGAGAAAGAGGAATTCTTTATGTGGTCAGCTCTACATTATATGGTTCTAATCTAAATCAGTCAGCCAGCAGTCTTGGTCCATGTGGTTTGCCTTTGGTGGCCAATATTTCTTTGACCCCCTTTGGTTTGAGGCATCTCTGAATAATAGGTGATGCACAATGAAAAGTAGAAGTGGTTGTTAAGTTTTCTGGAACTCTGAAGCCCAACATCACACAGAGAGTGAAGCGCTTTCTCAGGCAGCACCCTGGTAAGGTGCCCAGAACTTGTATAAATTATCGCTTTCAGCCTGTGGTGTGTTAGCAGGCAGGAAGGGGCCTTGAGCAAACTGAGTTTGTGATCATGTTTAATCGGCTGCCTTTCCCAGGCCACTCAAGGGGACTTGTCTATAAGCTGGAAACGATTTATTCCTGAAGGGAACATGAAGCCAAGACTTTGTTCTCCAGCTCATAATGAGAAAAGAGGAAAACTACCTAAGCCCTTGAGTAATTCCTGTTTGAGAGTGCCTTACTCAGTCTCTTCCCACAGAGTTCTACACTCCAGAAGGAAGGAAGTGATTTAGAGCCCTGAGCAGAGATAAACCCGCTTTCAGCTCTAACCTGGTTTGCTGTCAGCGTTATTTAGATGAGAACATACAGCTGGTCCTGTATCTCCTTGATCAGGTTCCTCAATAATCCCAGCAATCTACATCAGTCAAAGGGGAATTAAGCACATTTGCCCAAGGGCCAGGATGTTGGCAGGGATTCATTCAAGCCTTTGCAGCTAAGGTGTGACTCCCATCGAGTTATATGCTAATGCATAGCCATGGTGTGACAAATGGAGGGGGTAAAAAGATACAGGCCCTAAGAGACATGTGAACAGAGTGAGAAAACACAGATGTTGAGATTCTTCTATTTTTACCTGGCAGTCAGGTTGTTTGCCTTGGGACATGTTATCTGTTATCCAGTAGGGAAATGCCTAGAAGTTCTCCAAGAAGTTCAGTCTGTGGCTCCCTGGGATGATTATCTATCAAGGAGGCAAAGGGGAAGGGGATGTCTTGCAAAGACGGCACGCTCTGGGATTAACTTTGCATGGGAAGTCAGGAAAGGGAGAGGGTTGTGCTGACATTTCTCTGAATCTAGGCTTGGCTTCTTCCACAAATGTTAAGGCAAGATGGGTGAAGCAAACCAAGATTGCCATAGGTATCTTCCTCTTTCTCCCATTTTCCTATCTATCCCATGTCACCCACATCACCCAGGACTCTCATACTGGCTTGTCTGTCCTGAAACTCCTATGCATTGGTCCCTCATTTGTCATTTGAGCGTGTATTGAGCACTGTCTAAATTTGTGCTGATATAACAAAATACCTGAGACTGGGTCATTTATAAAGAACTAAAACTTATTTCCTCACAGTTGTGGAGGTTGGGAAGTTTAAAATAAGGTGCTGGCAGGTTCAGTGTCTGGTGAAGGCCCTGTCTTCTGCTACCAAGATGGTGCCTTCTTGGTGCATCTTTGGGAGGGGACTAACACTGTGTCCTCACATGGCGGGAGGCAGAAGGGCAGAAGGGATCAATGCCAGCTCCCTCCAGCCATTTTATAAGGTCATTAGTGCTACTCATGAGGGCTCTGCCCCCACAACTTGATCACCTCCTAAAGACCCCACTTCTTGATACTATTATATTGGTGATTAAGTTTCAACATATGAATTTTGGAGGACACATTCAGATCATAGCAAGCACCTAATATAATCCATGCATTTTGGCCAGTCACTAGAGATATGAAACTGAATGTGAAACAACCCATGCTCTTTGGAAGCTCACAATTTGGAAGGGTGCTAGGCTATAAGTCTTAGAATAACGGTATAGACATATTACGGGACCACAGAGTTTGCCTGTCAGAAAGCTAGAGTCTAGAGTTGGGGAGTGAAGAGTCTAAGTGTGTCATTTGAAAAGAAGACATTTCAGTCAAGAAAGGAGTGAATCTAGAGACCAGGCTTAGGACAGTGTGCAAGGCACTCTGGGAAGACAGGGCCAGCCAGGGAGGCTAAAGCTTGAGGAATATGGAGTTGGGACAAGGGGCAGAGAGTCTCCAAGAGAGAAGTCTAACTGGGAGGTTTGAGTCTTTGAAGGTCATATTCTATAGACTGGACGTAGAATAGATGGGCATTTGAAATAGGAAAGTGGCAGTAAAGATATAAGAGAGAGGGACTATTAGGAAAGATAGTTCAGACAGAATTCTCAGGACTGGTTGATCATAAAATGAGTGTTGAGAGAAGTTGGAATGTAAGATACCTGTGAGGTTTCTGGCTTGGGCAGTGATTAGAGTGGCATATCCATGGACTGAGATGGGTTTGGTGAAAATGCACGTGTGAACTGATGAGTTCAATGGAGACCAGTTGATTGCAGGTGTCTAGGAGATGGGCAGCTGAATTGGGGTTCAACTGGAAGAGAGGGCTAAGAGTGTAGACATCAGTTGGAGACTTACGAATACACTGCTGAGAGATACATGAAGGGAGTAGAAAAGATCAGCTAGGAGGGCCTTTCAGCCTTATGTTAGGCAGTGTCTTATATTTTAAAATTACTTCTCTCCATCTCTTCTATGAATTAAAACTCAATCCTGCCCTGCCACACTCTTAAGAAGAAAGCAGGTGCTACGTTGGAGCTAACTAAAGGAAAAATGACTGATTGCTAGGTTGGTGGATTAGTTTTCTGAGGAGTATTTGCTTTCAAAGTGAAGTCCAAAATCTCAAGGATGAGATTGAAAAAGCTGCAAAAAGAATAAGAATACGATGTACATACTACTTGAACACTACCACCATATAATTTTATAACACTCTTGGGAGGCAGGTGGAACTGATATTATTAGTTTTATTACATGGATGAGCAATCTAAGGCTTAGATTAAGTTAATGACTTCTCTGAATTTACATACGACAGAGTTAGAATTGAACCGGTTTCTTAAATTCCAATCCAATGGGTTTAACTAGTTTCCCTTACACTAGTCTGCTTTCACAAACAGTAAGTGGAAAGGTGGGTATTACTGAATGCTGTTGGGAGTTAAAAAGTGTCTTCCTTCCTTACTGTGGAGGGGGAAGAGGAAGGTCAGTGGAAGGTTTATGATGGCAAAAATGCCCAGGAAGCAACATTTTGGTAGTAAATCTCCAGATTTGCTTTGTTGTAGGATTTCAAAGATGAATGAATGCTTGTTTGCCCAAAGGTCTGCATCTCGACGGCTGGACCGTGACAACTGTGGGGCTTCTCAGGTCCCAACATCGAGGCGCCCACTCCCTCAAAGATTTGCCCTGTCTTTTAATTCTCAATTGAATTGTGATATATCTATGCATACTTCCAACCCAAACCACTCAAACTTCAAAGTTAAAACGAAAGGCTAGCACTTTTAGAGTTATGCATGTTGTAAATATTCTATGGTTTTCAGCCCCAGAGTAAGAAATATAATAGTTTTTCATTCTAATGCCCTATTATTTACCTGACCTGACTGGAAAAAGAGAAAGAGAAAGACCTTGACCTTTTGCCATTTTCTTAAAGCGTATTTTATAGTCTGCATAATAAGGCAGTGGCTGTTTCAGTGATATTTTGTCCTGAAATCGATGTTAGAGATTGCCTCACCAGTGATTTGCAATGGAATTTTTATTTGATTTGCATTTTTACATTTACAATGCAATTTTCTCTGACACGTTATTTTTCTTGTAAGTTGCACTAAAACACGATATAAATAAGTAGATTACATTGCTAAATAAAGGACAGGAAAAACATTAAAAAACTAGAATCAAATAATTAAACTTTTTTAAAAGACTGGGTCAATATATATATTTTATTATGTTTGGAAACTGAAAAAGTTAAACAGATATAAAATACTCATAATTTCGGAATGATTTGGCAAATTGGGAAGCTATAGTAATAGAATAAGTTCTTTAAAAATGTATATCAGTTTCACCATAACTTCACTGCCGTTTGTTCATTCAACAGATATTTATTAAGCACTTACTAAGTTTCTATCACTGATCTGGGTGCCCAGGATAAAGCATTTAATCACACAAAATAGTTTCTCCCTCATGGAACTTTTATAACCTGGTAGGGTAGAGTCAGTGTGTGTGTGTGTGTGTGTGTGTGTGTGTACACATATATGTACGTGGAGATACTCATATATGGGCACATATACATATGTAAATATACACATTTACATCTATAGTTTACTAACTTACTAGTTTAATGGGGAGATTGCATCATTGCAGCTTCAGCTGACATTTGATTTCTAGTGAGCCTGGGCATTCTTTCATGATTTCTGTCAGTTCTACTTCTAGAAACATTTGCTGTTCATATCTGCTTCTTACTTTAGGCTTAGTGATTTTCTTATCAGTTTGAATGATATATTTATATAATCATGCCACATTTACTGATAATGTTTTCCAGCCTTATATATATATGTGAAACATCTGTCTATATGAATGCACACAAGTTATTATGTAATCAGTTTATCAATCTTTTCCTTTCTGATCTGTGTTCTTACTTCCAAACTTAGAAAGTCTTACCCAGCACCCCTTCATCCTCCTCCTTCCACTAACCTGGGTCCAACAGAGGAAGAGGAAGAGAAAAGATACAATTTTTTAAAGCCCTATCTTTATGTAAACTAACTTACATGTATGTGCTATTTACCATATATTGTTTCATAGGTAAACATTGGATCATAATTTTCTTGCTATCTTATAACCTGGGACTTTTATCTTTCTTAAAATAACAACATTTTCCCATGTTAATAAATACATATCTAGTTCTGTTTGCTAATTTTGGTACCCTCCAATTAACAAATACTTATATTTGTTTTTGAGGTTTTTTTCACCATTACGACTACGGTTGAGATGGACATCTTTGCTTACATATTTTTTCTCATATTCTTCTCTTAGGATATATTTCTATAAATACATATTTCTATAAATAGAATTTTGGAGTCAATTTTTTCTTAGATTTTTAAATACATATCGCCAAATAAAGTGGCATTATCAGAAGACAGCCAGGTTTCAGTTGGGGCTGGAAGTGAAAGGAATCTTCTGGGAAAACATTGGGAAGGAGAGAGAAGAAAGGAAGGAAGGAAAAAAGGAAGAGATGGAGGAAGGGAGGGAGGGAAGAAGGAAGGAATGAAGGAAGCAAGGAAGGAAGGAAGGAAGGAAGAAAGAAAGAAAGGAAGAAAGGAAGAAAGGAGGAAGGAAAGAAGTGAGGGAGGGAGGGAAGGAAGAAAAGAGGGAAGGAGGGAGGAAGGAAGGAAGAAAAGAAAAAAGGAAGGAAAGAAAGAAGTGAGGGAGGAAAGAAGTGAAGGAGGGAGGGAAGGAAGAAAGGAGGGAAGGAAGGAGGGAGGAAGGAAGGAGGGAAGAAGGAAGGGAGGGAGGAAGGAAAGAAAGAAGGAAAGAAAGAAAAGTAAGAAAGAGGAAAGAAAGAAAGAGAGAACAAAAAAAGAGAGAAAGAAAGACAGAAAGAAAGAAAGAGAAAGAAGGAAGGAAGGAAGGAAAGAAAGAAAGAAGAAAGAAAAAAAAGAAAGAAAGAAAGAAAAGAAAAGAAAAGAGCCAAAGTCACAGAGTGCCTAAGTTAGCTAGTATACTACTGGTGGGGAAAATGGGATGGAGGTGGGTTAAGAACAATAAGGGAATGATAATATGAAAGTTATTAGGTGGGGTGAGGAAGGGAAATGAAGAATGAAAAGGAAGTGGCCACCGAGCTCATCTGTGAAGCAGGATGAAAACCTACCTCAGTGGTATCCAAGAAGAAAAGTCGAATTCAGGAAGCCAAGAAGGAGAAAAAACACTTTAAGAAACATAATCAACTGTGGCAAAAAAGATTGAGAGATTGTGTAATTCGAGTGCTGGAAATTGACCATTGGATTTAGCAAGACGTAAGTTGCCAGTGATCTTGACAGAATTGATTTAGCGTTGTGTTGGGATTGAAAGTCTGAAGAGGTAAGAGGAGGTAAGAACGAGTTGACAGTGAGTTAGACCAAATTTACTAGGGAGCTTTGCTTTAAAGGAGGGCATTTCTAATAATAGGGTGAGAGCTGGAGAAAGACAAGATCTAGGCAACATTTTTAAGATAGGAGATTCTGGGATTTGAGAGAATCCAGTAAAAAACATTATCTTTATATATGACCAAATTCTGAATCTACAGAGAGATAGGAAACAGGCAGTCAAAGATCAAAATATTACTTTCATTACTGACAAAAGTGTTGGTAGGTGGATTTAAGTCTATTAGCTAAAATACAATTAATAATATTGTACCGATAATTAAGCAGACTTATCTGCCCAGTTCCTGGCAGCTCTGAACAATTGTGAGCCTTCCCCATGGGGGTCTACCCTTTTAAAACATAATTTTAAGGAAAGAAACAGAATGTGGGCTTTCTCCAGGCAGGGGGAGCCCAAGGAGGAAAGTGAAAGGAAGAAAGATCTGAGCTCAACTCCTCCATTTACCAATCACAACATTTACTTTTCCTGTCCTGGGAGAATGAATGAGGAATTCTTCCCTAACAAGAGATATTCTACCATGTCTTCTCATTGATGGAAATGACCAAATAGAAAGGGAGAAACTGATGATGCAGGAGTGAAGGGGAGAATTTCAAGACCAGAGTCCTTAAGTAGTTTACAGGAGATGAAATCCAGTACCCAAGCATTTGATAGGAACTAGGAAAGGTTATCCCATTTACCAGGAGTGAAGGCAGAAGACAGGGGTACAGATATATTTAGACTGACAAATTTTGTGTTGAAAGATACATTTTCTCTTCTGATTGTTCTTATTTTTCAGTGAAATAGGAAGTGAGATCATCTGCTCTGAGTGAGAAGGGGAGAACAGGTTTGAAGAGACAGAAGGTGTGAAATAATCTTCCCAAAGAGTGAAAAAGCAAATTGCCTAGAGAGACAAAGAAAATTGGTTGGGCAGTGCTGATGATTTGTTTGAGTTTTGTGGTTTAAAATTTCAAGTGAGTCCATGCAGCACAATAGTAGATTTTTTTTTTTTTCTAGCCATGCTCTGCTCAGATGCAAGGAGAGGGGATGTGGAGAGTTTTAATTAATCCAGTTTGTGTTCTTGCAAAATGAGTCCTATGGAGAGAAAAGAGGAAAGGTTGTTTAGGTTGTATGCAAGGGAGTGATGGACCATAGAATTTAGTCTACTTCGAAAGGATGGAAATGAGAAGAGAGGTTTGATGTAAAGGAAAAAGATGAATGGGCAACAAACTGATGGTCTCTGTGGGTCAAAGGACTTTTGTGGTTTGACTAGTGGAATAAACATGTTAGAAAATTAGGAGTGATTGTCAAAGATTGGAATGCCTGAAATTGATATTTGGAAAAGTTAAAGGTAATAATGAGGTCCAGAATTTAATTATGAGAGTGAGTGGAGTGAATGGCTGAGGTCGACTGGTTGAAAACATCAAAGTAAAAAGATCTGAGAGGAAAGTTGTTGAATGGAAGATCTAGATAATTGTTGAAGTAATCAAGAATGATTATTGGATATTCTGCAGGCTGAGGTGGGAGGATAGCTTGAGGCCAAAAGTTGGAAGCTGGAGTGAGCTATGATTTACCATGACAGAGAGAGACCCTATGTCAAAAGGAAAGAGAAAAGAGAGAGAGAAAGGGGAGGAAGGAAGGAGAAGAAAGATGAAAGAAAAAGAAGAAAGAAAGAAAGAGAGAAAGAAAGAAGGAGAAAGAAAGGAACAAGGAAAGAGAGAAAGAAGGAAAGAAAGAAAGAAAAAGAAAGGAAGGAAGGAAAGAGAGGAAAAAGAGGAAAGAAAGAGAGAGAAATTAAGGAATATTGACAGAGATATACCATTAACTAAGTGCTAAAATCTTCAATAAGCTGTATGACTGAAGGCCAGAAAATGATTGCAAGATGGAATAGTAGAAGGTAGTTTAGTCTAATGACATATGCCTCAAAAGATTTTTGAAATAAAAAAGAAAAGAAAAGACCTAGAAAAACAATGATGAATAAGAAGGGCTCCAATCACCATCTCTTGAGTTTATGATGTGGGCATTGTGTGAGGAAAAGCAGATACCCCCAAGAGGGCTTCAAGAAAAGTAGTGTCCTCCTTTTAGGAGACAATTGGGTTTTAGATAAATCATAAAATAAAGGAATGAGGGTTCAAAGGAGAGACTGAGGATGTGAGAGATTATTCCAAAGAAAGTACAGGCTAGGCATGGTGGCTCACACCTGTAATCCCAGCACTTTGGGAGACCAAGGTGGGTGGATCACCTGAGGTCAGGAGTTCGAGATCAGCCTGGCCAACGTGATGAAACCCTACCTCTACTAAAAATACAAAAATTAGCCAGGCATGGTGGCTGGTGCCTGTAATCCCAGCTACTCAGGAGGCTGAGGCAGGAGAATAACTTGAACCCGGGAGGCAGAGGTTGCCGTGAGCCAAGATTGCACCATTGCACTCTAGCCTGGGTGACAAGAGCAAAACTCCATCTCAAAAACAAAAAAGAAAGAAAGAAAGAGAGAAAGGAAAGAAGGGAAGGAAGGAAGGAAGGAAGGAAGGAAGGAAGGAAGGAAGG
The DNA here is from genome assembly GCF_028878055.3 of Symphalangus syndactylus. Lineage (NCBI taxonomy): Eukaryota > Metazoa > Chordata > Mammalia > Primates > Hylobatidae > Symphalangus > Symphalangus syndactylus. The sequence goes on along the minus strand of NC_072427.2, from coordinate 124,824,592 downwards.
AAGGAAGGAAGGAAGAGAAAGAGTCATTTACAGTCATTTTTGGTTACAATACAGGAGAAGTGGGCAGTGTCTAATAGTGAATGGTGATCTTACCACAGTCTTACAGAAATCTGGGAAGTTCCTCAAATTCAGCTGTGGGTAGTATTACAGTACATTGAGCTACCCAGTTTACTCATCTCTTTCCAGAATTTTCTTTGACATTCTGGTCTGTTTAGTCTATTGGATACAATGTAATACTACGTTGCAAGGTTTCCCAAAACACGTTGTTGATGTTGACTAATTCTTATGATTGATTTGGAGCATAGTAGAAAAATGTTGGAATCCTCCTCTTAATTCCACTTAAAGGTAAATTCTCCCCCTCTTCTGAATTTCCCATAAGCCTTTACCTAAATCTCTCATATAACATTTTTATTGTAATTATTTTTATGAATATCTTATATCTATGACTTATACAACTTTCTATTACACTACAATGCCCAACACTGTACCTTACTTATAGAGGGTCTTTAATAAGTATATGTGGAATGAATGAATTTTAAAAGCAATGAACAAGATGGAAGTCAGACAGTCTGTATTCTCAAATTATTCTGCTTCTCACTATGTATGTGACCTTGAGCAAGATATTCAGCTTCTCTTATTTACATCTGTAGGGTGAGAATAATAACCATCCTGTTTAACTCACAGGCTGCTGAAGTTGTGAGAAGTGTGAGAGCTAGAGGCAACATTTGCAAATGCTTTGAACACTGATTGCAAATAAGCTAACTCAACACTCAAATACAAAAAAAAATTATCATCTACTACAAGACAATTTGATAACTTGGAGGAAGCCCTCCATTACATATACAACAATTATTTTTGGCTTAGACATATCTGGAAATAAAACATCTAGATAGGACTCATATGATAATTAGAGTCTCTCATTCTACCATCCATAGAACAGAAGTATGGCTGAAGGCAGCAGCTATGAACTGACTAGCCTCGACTCCAAATTCAACAAAAATTTTCTATGGCTTCATGTCATAACCAAAATCCCAACATTTTAAATTTATTCCCTGGAACTAAACATTGTCTTTATTCTTTGAGTTCTAGTTCAAACAAAGTAGACGAATTGTACGAATCCCAGATTTGTGATTAGCTGGGCCTATGACTTTCACAAAGTTTCCTAATTTATATAATAGGTACAATATTATCATCTTCCCCTTAAAATTATCATGAGGACAAAATAAGATAATGTAATGATACCTGTCTCAAGCCAGTCCCTCAATAAATGTTAGCGATTCTTTATCATAAAGTCTCTAATAACAGCGAAGATGGTAGATGAAATGGAAAACAAAGTAATCACACAAAGAATCAAAAAATATGAAAGATGGCTTAGAAAGAGGTTAATAAAAATAACCAAACCTATGGAGAAATCAGTCAAGAGAAAAATCAAGGAAGTACACACAGAAAATGCTAGAAATGAAAAAGCGCTCTAACTGCAGATACAGCATAGATTAAAATTTAATAAGGGAGTATAGTTAGTACTTAATGTCAGTAAAAAATTATGTTACCAAGTTTATAAGAATAGATATTAATACATTTCTAGAAAAAAATTATAAATTTCCAGGTTTATAAGAAACAAAGATGGAATATTCCTATAACCATAATTAGGTATCCATAACTAGAGGAGTGAATATGTAAGATAAAGTAGCTTCACATTTTGGAGTTCTCTGCAGCAGTTAGAATGTCTAGATATGCATAAAAACACCTAAATATATGTGAAAAACAAGGTTGAGAAGAAAAGAATAAGAAAGAGAAATGTATTAGGCAATATCATTTAAAAAATTAAAATACATGCTAAAACATATGCTACAATAACACAAACCAAAAGATTCACATCAAACAAATTAGAATATTTGCCTATGAAGAGAGAATGGGGAATAGGGAAAGGGAGGGAAAGAAGAAGAGAGGAAAAAGGAAAGGAGGAAGGGAAAAAGGAAGATAGAAAGCAAGGGAGGGAGGAAGAGAAAAAAGAGAGAGAAAGGGACAGAGGAAAGCAGGCAGCCATGTTCAAGGATCCAAACAATCACTATTGTAAATACATTCATTCTCTCCAAATTGATTTGTAGATTTGAGAAAATTCTAATATAAATTCGTATTGGGTTCTTAGTGGAAGTTGACAAGTTGATTCTAAAATTCATGTACAAGAACAAAAGGTTAAGAGTAGTTGTTATAATCCTAAGGAAGAATAATAAGACAAAAAGACTGAAAAAAATCATAACTTATTGTACAGCTTTAATAGTTAAGAGCATGATCTTGGCACAAGTGTAGCAAATAGATCCATGGAACATAATGTAGAACCCAGAATGGAACTCTGTATAATACAGAACCCCACATATATGGAAACCTGATATGTGACAGAGGTGGGAGAGGGGGAACATACACTGTGCAGTAAATAGTGATGTGGTGAGGCATTTGTTATGGATAGAATTGTGTCCCTCCAGAACTATGTTGAATCTCTAATTCCTCATGTGACTGTATTTAAATAGAGATAGGAGCTATAAGAAGGTAATACAAGTTAAATGAAGTTATAAGGATGGAACTTTGATCTGACAAGACTGGTGCCCTTATAAGAAGAGACACCAGAGATCTCTCTCTCTCTCTGAGCGCAAAGAGAAGAGGCCATGTGGAGACACAGGGAGAAAGCAACAGTCTACAAGTCGGAAAGAGAGTTCTCTCCAGAAATCAGCTTGATGGCACCTTGGTCTTAGACTTCTAGCCTCCAGAACAGTGAGAAAATAAATTTTTGTTGATTACTCCACCCAAAATACCATGTTGCAGTATTTTGTTATGGCAGCCAAAGCAGACTTACACATACGTGGTCATCCATTTGAAACAAAAAATTTTTCTTCCCATGCCACACATAGAAACCAATTACAGATTTATTAAATACTTAAGTGTGAAAACAAAACTTGAAAACTTTTAGTAGGTGAAGCAGAAAAATACTGTTATGATCTTGATGTCAGGTATGATTCCTTAAACATGATATAAAAGGTAACCATGGCAGAAAATATATTTTGACTAAATAAAAATTTAAAACTTCTGTTTATCACAGGGCATAATACAGAAAGTAAAAAAGACATTTATCACATGGAAAAAAACCAAAAAGAATATAGTTTTTTTAAGACTTGTATATCAAATAAAAGACAAAAAAAATACCCCAATGAAAAATAGCCAAAATACATGAATGCAAAAGAGGAAATATAAACAACCAATAAACATATGAAAAGGTGCTCAGCCTCGTTAGTATTCAGAGAAGTACAAATTAAAATCCCAATGACGTACTCTTTCATACACATCAGATTGGCAAGCATTCTAAAGTCTGGCAACCCCAAACGTTGGCAAGGCTGTAGGACAGGCTGATCTTTCATATATTGCCAGTGGGGATGTACATTTATACAACTACTTTGGAAAACAATTTGGCACGAGGCAATAAAACTGATGGTGGACCTATCCCATGGCCCTTCTCTTTCATACATATTTTGTGCCCTAGAGAAAATTCTGCATATGTGCACAAGGAATCAGACAGGAGAATGATCATAGAAGCACTGGTCATATTGGTAAGAAACCAGGAAGAGTACAATGCCCATACAGAGTAGAATGCACAATAAGCTGGGGTGCAGCTATAGCATAAAATGCTATACAGTGGTAGAAATGAATACTACAGTCATGACTATTACCACAGATAAATCCCAAAATCATATCGAGTGGAAAAAGCAAATAGCAATCATATAAAGTATTCTATTTATGTAATTTTAAAAACACATAGATGTAACAAAGCTGTTTTAGGGAAACTTACACATGTAACAAAATGCAATAAAACAGGAGGGAATTATTAGGAGGAGAGGAACAGAAGTCAACTAGGGTTGCATCAAAGATGTAGGTAACCTATTGTGGTCCTTTTTGTCTGAAGCAGTATGCTACGTATAAAGTGTTCACTTTATGTTAAATATTATAAACAGATACATATACACACAAATGAGAATGTGTATATAAAATATGTATATGTAAGCCATGAGAGGTGGTGCTGATTTCTTCTCCAAGCCTGAATTCACCCTAACTTGTGCCTTTACACAAAGATAATTCCAAAAAGGCTGAGGCTGGGGACACGAATGTTCATGCAGATCCACAAAGACACCCATGCGTGCAAGCACACACACAGACTGCAGCCATAGTTTTCACCTTTCCTTCCTCTTTTCCTTCCTCTTTTCCAGAGTCTATTAGCTAAATTGCTAATAGACGCAATTTAGCAGGCCACTCTCATGAATGGAAGTGGAGGACCATGGGTATCAAAGATTAGCCTTGAAATGAACCATCTAGATTTCCTCCTTGGCCTGAAGGAGAAGGAGAGGGCTCAGGTCTGGGAAGGGAGACTTTGCAGAGCCCGGAAGGTTGTCATGCAGGAGAGGGCTGTCTGAAGAGGCTGGGAGTGCTGGCCTGCGAGGAAGGCACGTGTGGAGTTGACCTTCAGAGAGCAGTATCAGGCGTATCAAATGCACTCGCCCTTCTGAGATTCCTTCTTCCCTTTGACATTGCTAAAAATGGAATCAACTGCAAACAGTATGTGACTGTGTATGGCAATTTGCGTAAAGCTTGTCAAATGTAACATTTAGCCAGAAACATGGTATGGTCTGGGATCGAAATATTATTTTTAAGATGAAGTGGAATAGCATTCCGGCAAGCCAACGAAACCCCAGAAGACCAGCCAAGCCTTTAAAAACTTTTCTTTCTCCCCAGACACCTCTCCAAGCCCTTGCAGAGGCTACGAAGGGCTTTCCAGTAGCTTGCCATGCTGGAGGTAAAAACACATCACTCACTCAGCTGTAGGCAGAGCCCCTGGGGACTACCTCTTACTAACAGGACCGTGTCATTCCCCAAGCAGAGTCTGGTGAAATCCACAACTGAATGTCTTTTCAGAGTGATTACAGCTGGTGAAGTCACCGTGTTCTTTCTACAATTTTTTTTTCTTGTGAATTGAGACCACATGGCAACAGAACAAGTTACATTTAGGCCTTTTACTAAAAGGCAATTTTTGAGGTGATTTGTCTGCCTTTGGCTCAGAGTTAAGTTTACCTCTGTTAACAAGAACTTTTAACTTTAGATGTTTTGAATTAAAGAAACTGGAAAACCCAGGAGTCCTGTCCATCAGCTGCAATACATTTCTATTAATTCTAGAAACTGGGAAGCATTTAAAGAAAGAAGAGCTCTTTGGGTTTTCTCTTAATCATTCACGTGTATCACCGGATATAATAAAATCATACCACATAGTGTTTTATTTTGCTACAGTGAATGCTGACCTTGAGGAGTATGCCAGACATGCCTGAGTAATGGAATTAGCTTGAGTTGAGTCTGCATTTAATGCAAACCTGAGAAATGGTTAGCATGGCCCAGATCTCAAGTTGGCATGGGTTACTTCCGCAACCTCTTTATTGCTTCCACTGGTTGTATAGCACAAACATATTAGGGAATATTTTAAAAATAAGGAAAAGGAGAAAGGAAAAATGAACAAGAGAATGAAGAAAGAGAAGACAAAGATGAAATGAAGAAAGTAAGAAAAAGGGGAAAAAATAGATGTGAGACTAGTAGGGGAGGAGGGAACAGAGATAAAAACATCAGCTTAGGCTGGGCACGGTGGCTCACGCCTGTAATCCCAGCACTTTGGGAGGCCGAGGCAGGCGGGCCAAAGGTCAGGAGATCGAGACCATCCTGGCTAATACGGTGAAACCCCGTCTCTACTAAAAATACAAAAAATTAGCTGGGTGTGCTGGCGGGCGCCTGTGGTCCCAGCTACTCGGGAGGCTGAGGCAGGAGAATGGAGTGAAACTGGGAGGCGGAGCTTACAGTGAGCCGAGATCTTGCCACTGCACTCCAGCCTGGGCAACAGAGCGAGACTCCATCCTAAGAAAAAAAAAAAAAAATCAGCTTAGCTCCCTGAATTGACCAAGTTTCTGCAAGCCTCAAGGAGGCTCCCAAGGACACTACATCCTCCTTTAAGTAGAAGCCTCAAGTCAAGGGTTTCACTGCAAGTTATTTTTGCTGTTTTCCCCCTAGAAGAAAGAGCTCTATTAGATTAATGAGTAATTCGAGCAGGGGCCTGACTGTCCTAGTCTGATTAAGATCAAGATCGCAAAAAGCAAGGCGCAGGACATTCTATCCTGAACCCACATGCTCCTGCTTGACCCTTTGACCTGGTCAGCAATGTTCAGAATGACACAAAGTGGACTGCTCACGCCCGAAGTTTGCAGAAACAGAATTAATCTCAAAAGTATATGATTCCCCCTCACCGACTTTTGCTTATTTGACTTAAAGGAATGCATACCTGCAAACAGGCATGTGCGTGCATGCACACACACACACACACGAGTACTTGAACTTAAGGCTTTTCAAGTAATTAAGCACAGGCTGCTTGCACATCATTGTGTCTTTCCACACACAATTAACATAAGAGTGTATTCAGGCCACTGGTGACATCCCCTTCATGATCTCTATCACAAGACCATCCTGCTGCATCATCACTTGCTGGTTGACTTCAGAGCCCCATCTTTTTCTCGTGTCAGTAGCCTTGAATGACAATGTCACTCTTTCTTATGGTTCTGAGGACACTCAGATAGGGAGTCTGTTATTTATTTGCTGAACAAAAAGAAAAGCTAATTTCCAAAGCACACAGCAAAGGGGAGCTGGGCCGTTACCAGCTAAATCCTACTTTTGTATTTGATGAGCTTTATTGGGGATTTGCATACTCAGTAAGGAAAATTGACAGACACGTGCTCTGCACCGTGTTGTTATTTCACATCCCATCACTGCTTCTCTTTTGTCCAGTTTGAACCCCTGGAATATTCTCTTATTTTTTAAAGCGTTGTCATTTGTCATGGAGGTACAATATTGGCAATGCCACCAAAATGAAGTGGTCAAAGATAGATGATATTCTTTACAAATGACATTAGAAAGAAGAAAAGGCATTCCTGGTTCTACGGCTAATAGCTAATAATCTAGCATTTATTTAACATTAGATTATTTATGATTAGATTATTGGAATATTGTTAGATGATTATTTAAACAAGATAACAAAGGGTTGCAATACATAGTTCTATGTATCTCATACTTACTTTGTACCAGTCATTGTTTATCTCTGTTAGTCTTCAACACAAAACCAGAAGACAAGTATCATTATCTTCATTTTATAGATGTATAACCTGAAGCTTAAAGAAGGGAAGTGACTTGCTAGAGTCATTGGCTAGTAAGCAGAATAGCAGGGATTCAAACCCCGCTGATGGGCTTCAAACGATGACCCTTATCTCTGCCTAGTCCATGTCCTGAATTAGACTATATGGATTCAAATTCTGGCTCAGCTATGTTGTGTATATATATATATATATATATATATATATATATAACTGATGTATGACTGTGAGCTGATCACTAAACCTCTCTGTACTCAGTTCCCTTATCATAAAATGCAAATAATGATAGGAACTGCCATCATAGAGTTATTGTGAGAATTAAATGGAATGTACAAGTTAAGTGCTCAGAACAGTGCACTTAACTGTGCTTATGATAAACCTCCATACATGTAGCTGTCATTTCCAATGTTTGTAATTGATAGATATAACCGCCCTTTGTTGTATGGCACTTGTTTCCTTATCCTTGTTTAACAAATCTATGGTACACATGCCTTTTATTGAAAGCCCACTCAGATCTGTTTTGGAAGTAAAATGGGTATAGGTAACAAATGCTTGAATGAATTTCTGATTTTCCTCCATTGAAGGGCCTGATGCAAAAGTGCTTCTCCTTCCCCTTGCCCCTGGACCCGAGCTGGAGCTGTCTATCTACATGAGGATACCACCTGGCAACACTGAAATGTTACCCTCACTGTATGCCATCACCAGGAAGACAAGCAATAGATGATGAGTGAAAATAAAACATTTAGTTTTATTTTCTATCTGGGAATGGCTTTACTTTCACATATGGACACAGCCTGGCTGGACCTGGGGAGATCTTCCCTTTTTGGTGTCTTTTCAAGGTCTTGAGATGAGCTCTAACAAATATCTCAGGGCATCTGGCCTAGTTTTTCATAATTGTGACTCCTAAATGTAAACACGGTCCGAGAGAATATAGGGAACAAAAAAAAAGACTAATGAAATTCTTGTAATTTAACGGAGATGTTCTGAGTCTCATTCAGTTACTTAAACATCTTTTTCTTCCATTCTCCCAGTCATCAATTCTGGAAAATCTATTATGTACAAAGAGTTATGCTGGTGTGGGAAATTCGAAGATGAGTGTCTTAATAGTGACCATTTCTTTAATCTGTTTATTTAGCACCCCATGAGGAACAGGAAACCCTATTCAAACTAGCTTAAGCAAAATGAGAAATTTCCTAAAGCTCATAAATAAAACATGCAGGGGGTAGATCCTAGCCTCCAGCAGGGCTTGATGTGGGGCCTCAAGTGGTGTCATCAGGACCCACCTCTGTGCCTCACAGCTGTGCTTCCCCCAGGGATGGCTTTAGTCTCTGCAGACCTCCTGTTTATCTATTCAGAGTTTCCAGTCTGTGTCAGGGAGGGCACTTCTCTTGGCCAGTTTCTCCAGTGAAGTCTCAGGACTTGCTCCACTTTGGTGCGTTTGGCCTGGCTAGAATGATATATCACTCTCTGACTGGCTGGACCTGAAACATCTGTCCTCCCCTGGAGTCTGGAATGAGATTCACCTGAAGCTCATGGATTGCAAGATGGAGACGGATGGTGCCCAGAGGAAAAGCAAATTACTGTAACTGGAAAAGGGGAAATGCATGATAAAACAATAGATGTCCATTATGGTTACATAGCAGAGAAAGCAGATCCCTAAATTCATTCTCCTCTGATTTTTAGTTGGACTCAAGGCCACATAGAATTACAGATTATATATTACACACCTTCCCTGGAAGCTCTACTTTCCCTCCATGTACCATCCTTAAAACACTGCAGGTCCTTGCCCTTTGCATCTCTCATGCTTATCCCTCCTCCTTTCCATCGCCTGGCCATATTCTGAACCACAGGCAGATGGCCACACCCTAGGGCCAGCTGAAAGGAACCAAGAAATGCCAAAGCCGGAATTCAAGTAGAGAATTGTTTGACTCTCTGTCCAATGCTCCTTCCACTGTGCTGTTTTATCAAGACTTTCTACACAAATAGTTTACTCAATAAATGACATAAGACAAGTGTAAAAAGAGACATCAGAGTGAAATACTAGATCATTGCTCAGTATTGACTTTGTGGACTTCGAAGTGAGAAGCTCTCTTACTTACTAAGTATAAATTATGAGCAAGTAAACAAAATTTTCTTAGCCTCAGTTTCCACATCTATGAAGTGAATAATGATGTTTCAAAAATTAAATCAATCAATGTAAAGTGCCTAGCACAGTTCCTGGCACGTAAATTACAGCCCCACCCCCACTTCCCATCTTCTCCATTCTTTTCCTCTTGCTCCTTCTCCTCCAAGTTAGAATACGATAAGTACCACAAGAAAAGCACTAAGCATTTTAAAGAAAGAAGTTAGTTCAAGCCAAGTCTTAAGAATAGATGTATTTCCATTTGTTGAGATAATCAGGCCTTATCTTTAGAAATTCTGGGATTAGGATAAGGAACCTGCATTTTAACAATCATCCTTGTTGATTCTTCCTCAGGTGAACCACAGACTACATTTTGAGAAATACTTGATTAGGAGGTAATATTGGGAAAATAAATAGAAGGAAGGAAGGAGGGAGAGGAGGAATGAAAGAAGAGGAAAAAATACAGCCTGAAGATTGATACTGTAAAGTCCTAAAAGTTAGGCTAGAAAATAGCCAGGGGGAGTCATTTAACATTTTTCAAATAAGTTTTAACCTAACCTTTGATTTAGGAAAGATAACCTAGTAATTGTATGTTAGAACATTTGAAGGAAGGTAGCTAAATTAGGCATTTCCCGTATGTGCTGTTTTGAGCCTAGGTAACAGAAAGAACAAATAGAAATTGGAAATATTTTTTAAATGCTGTTTTGTGGGTGAATGATGAAGAGTTGGAACTTCAAAGGGATCTATTTAAGATGCCATCAGGACATATAGTGGCCAGTGAAAAGGCCAATAATCTATAGCTGTTAAAGGATAAGTCAATAAAATACTATTATGTCATTCCTTAACTTTGGAAACTTTTTCCTTGTTAAATAATAACAACAATAGTAATACTAATTTGAGCAATAATCTGTGGCTGTTTCTACTTAGAACATGCAACTATAGGTTGGTGCAAAAATAATTGGGGTTTTTGCCATTACTTTCAATGGGAAAAACCACAATTACTTTTACACTAACCTAATACACTGAAAGGTTCATATTGTTGGCTCAAACTGTCATCACTATCAGTTAGTGAGTAACTGAGCTGCCTTTAAGGAGTTGAAGGGCAGAGAAAAGTGGAATGTATGTAACCCAATCCCTCCAGTGAAGCTGACCCACAGAGCGCATACAGTTGCCTTAGCTGAGGCCATATGTCCAAGTCTTGTAACTCAATAACCTTGTCAAGCTAATTGGCCACAGGTGGTCCACAAAGCTAAGCAAACAGCTGAGCCTGTTCACTATTTTTGAGGCTGTCTTAACAAGTTGCTTGAAATTGGGTGTTTATGATCTCTCCACTCCAGTGGTTCTCAACTAGGGGTGATTTTGCCCCTCAAAAAACATTTGGCAATGCCTGAAGACAGTTTTTATTTTCACAACTAGGGGAGATATTGACACTGGCATCCAGAGGGTAGAGGCTGGGGATGCTGCTCAACATCCTAGGATGCTCATGACAGCCTCCTACAACAAATAATTGCTTGGCCCAAAATGTCAGTGGAACCAAGGTTGAGAAACTATGCTCTATTAAAACACAGACATGGGTTCTGGGTCTTCCCCATAATTTATTTTGTTTAGCAGAACACAATGGCTGTGTGACAATCAGGAACCAATGTAAAGACTTACCACAGCCCTGAACTTGGAAAAGGTATTCATGGGTCCTGAACTTGGCAATGGAAAAATATATCTAACCTCATCTGTGTGTGTGTGTGTGAGAGAGAGAGACAGAGAGAGAGAGAAGGAAAAGAAGGAGTCATTGTGAAAAATAATTTGCAAGCAGAGACAGCAATCCAAATCTGAACAAAGAAAATCGTTTAATGCTAAGCCCCTACAGCACATGCATAGCAATGCCAGGCTAGTGAATGAATGGGATGAATATAACCCAATAACTTCCAATAAAATGTGCAGAAATTGTGTGCAAAAAGCAAAATCCCCCCAACAATAAACAACAAAAGACAAGTATGCAAATTTAGTCCTTCACAAAAATTCATCCTGTAATTTTCTACAGATTGGCAGTGATCATAGGAGTCGCATAACAAGAATATTGAAAGGGCAGGGAAGAAATGGCATTCCAGAAGCAATCAGAGTTGGCAGCACTTGGCCTCCACGATGGGCACTGGGAGTTTCCTGATGGGTTGTATATTATCTTCCCAGTGAGTGGTCCTGAAGTTGCCAAGAGGGGAGGACTCAGCAGGACACAAAAAATGATAATAGGAGCGGTAGTCTGTAGCACGACTCTTGTTTTAATCTTAACTCCAGGAAGTCTGTAGGTATGAAAGCTCTGGAGCTGCAGTTTTCAAAGAGCAGAGGATGAGCAAGTCTGGAGTTAATGTGATTGGATTATGTAGGGAGAAAGTTGGCCTTTCCTACCGCATTGTTTCTTTACCACTAACCTTACCCCTTGATGCAGTGTCAGGAAAATGGCCCTAGCTTCTTTAAAGGTGGCTGGAATACTCCTGAGAAAAGACTACATAATGAATCAGCTCTGGAACATGCCACCTTGGAAGTAGTGACTGCCACTCGAAAAATGTTCTTAAGAAATTCAAATGGAAGTTGCCAGTAAACTTTCCTTTTCAAAAGGAAACATTGTCTTCTCCTAGGACATTTCTGCTCCTCTCACTCCTGTGATTTTGGAGTGCTTTCCTGCTTTACTGCTTTGGCATCAGTGTTAGTTTCCAATGGCTACCATAACAAATTACTGCAGACTTAGCGTCTTAAAATAAGTCAAATATATTATCTTGCAATCCTGGAGGTCAGAAGTCCAACATCAGTCTCACTGAGCTAAAAATCAAGGTGTTGGCAGGAATGCATTCCTTCTGGCGGTTCTACAGGAGAATTTATTTCCTTGCTTTTTCCAGGTTCTAGAGGCACCTGCATTCATTCCTTGGCTTATGCCTCCTTCCATTTTCAAAGCCAGCAATGGCCAGTGGAGTCTTTCTCACATGGCATCACTCCAACACTGACTCCTCTGCCTCCTTCTTCTATCTGTTAAGAACATTTTTGACTACATTGAGCACACCCAGGTATTCCAAGATAGTACTCCTATTTAAGGTCAGCTGATTAGCAACCTTAATTCTGTCTGCACACCTTAATCTCCCCTTGCCATACAGCATCACATATACATAAATTCTGTGATTAGTATATACACATCTTTGAAGAGGCCATGATACTTCCTACCACAGCTTCCCTGTTTGAGCTCCCCTTTGCAGTTTTGGGTTGGTTGCTCATTGAGGGTATACTCGGTACCAATAAGCTTCTGTGAATAAATGTATGCTAAGTGAGTAAATTAATGACTGCACGAGGAAGTGAAGTGTTAATATTCAGCTTTCTGTCTTAACTTTATAAATCCTGAAAACAAATGTAATTAGTAGAGCTTCTGAACTCTCACCCACACACCAATAAAAACCTTCAGAGACCATGTGTTCCACACTCTGGACAGCTTAGCCATGTTTCCAACTTCTGACTTCAGTGACTTGCCTCTTGGCCTTCTCAGGATTTAATAGTTTGAGACCAGAATAGGCAAGGTCTGATTCCCATCTTCCCCACATAATCAAGATGCTCAGTTATGCAAACCTAGTCCTCTCACAGCTCTACCCTTTATCCATTTGTTGTTTTAATCACTTTGATTCAGGATGTGTCTTAAAAAAAAATCTCATGAATTTATTCCAACGAATTAACCTCTTTTCCATTCGCTTGAGAGTTTGGGTTTAGGAGCAGAGCATGAATAAGATCAGTCAGTCAGTGTAGAGTTTTTATTTACTAGACTCCTCTGGAAAGTATTGAACTCTTTGGGATTCAGATTTATTTTCCTATTCGGTTTTGTGAAGTTATAACAGCTATAAAAATAACTATGATGCTAAAATAGAACATATATGTGTAGAGCAAAAGCATTTTATCCTTCCTCAATTAAAACAAATGATTTGCCCTTTCATGCTGGAGGCTATTAAAGACACATTTAACTCTCTGTGTTCTGCAGGGGACTATTTAATCAATGGAGCTCTTGCTGTAAGCATGCCCTCTCATGCTGTGTCCCCTCCACCAGTCACTTGTGTTAAAAAACTCCTTCACTTAGATTACTGATTTACAGATGCTAATTTTTAATATTAGCCTAATCAAAATACATTTAGGATTTTAGTCTCCTACCCTCCAAAACAACATTTATTCATTCCCAAAATATTGTACTTATTTTTCTAATTCTATCATTCAACCCCTTTCCTCTGATATGATTGCTGTAAAACAGAGGGAATTATGTAAACATCTGGCTACCAGCTGTGACAGTCATTAATCTTAATAAGTTTCACACCCACATTCATTAAGGAACAGCATTTGGCCCAAAGTTACCCAACAATCAGTGACAGAGTTAATTGGAAGCTACATCTTCTCACAATGGAAATTGTGAGAAGTCTGACAAAAAGCTTTATCAGCACCAACCAACTCCCAGCAGTAGAACTGGCTGCGTGGATAGTAAACGTCACTATTGATTGAGCTTGGGCGCTTTCTGGAAATCAAGCCCTCTGAGATACTTGGAGTATATTTTCACTTAATTTTCTACTATCATAGGAGGTATGTATTATTGTCCCTTTTTTATAGGTAAAGAAACAAGAATTTGGAGCTTTTGAGCAATTTGCCCAAAGTCATACCACTAAAAAGTGGCAGAGCTAGAAACTTACATTTTTACAGCTTTACACTTTTTAATAGGGTTGTTTATGCTCATAAATTTAAGTTCCTTACAGCATCTGGATATTAGACCTTTGTTGGATGCATAGTTTGCAGATATCTTCTCCCACTCTGTAGGCTGTCTGTTTACTCTGTTGATAGTTTTTTTTTTTTGTATAGAAGCTCTTCAGTTTAATTAGATCCCATTTGTCAATTTTTGTTTTTGTTGCAATTGCTTTTGTTGTCTTCATCATGAAATCTTTGCCAAGTTCTATGTCTAGAATGGTATTTCCTAAGTTATCTTCCAGGGTGTTTATAGTTTTAGGTTTTACATTTAAGCCTTTCATTCATCTTACGTTGGTTTTTGTATGTAGTGTGAGGTAGGGGGTTCAGTTTCAATCTTCTGCATATGACTAGCCAGTTATCCCAGCACCATTTATTGAATGAGGAGTCCTTTCCCTATTGTTTGTTTTTGTCAGCTTTATTGAAGATCAGATGGTTGTAAGTGGTGTGACATTATTTCTGGGCTCTTTATTACGTTCTATTGGTCTATGGGTCTGTTTTTCGTACCAGTACCATGCTGTTTTGGTTACTATAGTCCTGTAGTATATGTTGACATTGGGTAATATAATGCCTCCAGCTTTGTTCTTTTTGTTTAGGATTGCCTTGGCTATTCGGGGTCCCTTTTGGGTTCCATATCAATTTTAAAATAGTTGTTTCTAATTCCATGAAAAATGTCATTGATATTTTGATAGGAATAGCATTGAATCTGTGAAATCTGTAAATTGCTTTGGGCAGTATGGCCATTTTAATGATATTGATTCATCCAATCCATGAGCATGGAATATTTTTCCAATTCTTGATGTCATCTATGATTTTTTTGAGCAGTGTTTTGTAATTCTCATTATAGAGATCTTTCATGTCCCTGGTTAGCTGTATTCCTAAGTGTTTTATATTTTTGGTGGCGGGGGGCAATTGTGAATGGGATTGCATCCTGATTTGGCCATCAGGGTGGATGTTGTTTGTGTAAGGAATGCTACTGATGTTTGTATGTTGACTTTGCCGAGGTTATTTATCAAATCACAGAGCCTTGGGGCTGACATTACAGGGTTTTCTAGATATAGAATCATGTTATTTGCAAACAGGAATAGTTTGACTTCCTCTCTTCCTGTTTGGATGTCCAGGATTATTTTCAACAACACTTAGCTTAACCCAGGATACTAACCAACTGTAATGTTCTCACAGACAATATCATCACTTACAATAAAAAAGATGTTAATACTGGCAAGAAACCTAAAGATAATATGGAGAGTAATTATTTACTGTAGGTTTTTCTTATTTGAGAAAAAAACTACCTTAACTCTAGGAAAACCTTTCCTTCACAAACTTGAATAGTACCTGTCCATAACCTATTCAGGAATTGTGTTATCTCATAGAAAAAAATACATTTTTAAATTTTTTTCCGTAAAAGTATAATGCTTCTAAATGAGGCACTCTATCCATTCATCTATCTAGCCAACAGATATTTATTATGGCCTTTTATGTACAAGACACAGTGCTAGGCATTATGGATAATGCAGGGAGTATAGACTACCCTACCCTTGCCCTAAAAGACTTAACAGAATAGAGTAGAGGAAAATAAATAAATACACAAAACAAAAACATATATTGCAACTTGAACATTCTGATGCAAATAAGATATTAAGAGAGATCCTCCCAGCATAGCATTTTCTAAACTGAATTCTCTGAACATGCAAGTAGCCATAGTCATTTTTGATTTTTCTATCACTTAGGGCCTCACCTCAACATGACATTTGGCAAGGCCTTGCCTATTTGGCTATGAACAGCAATGCACAAGGACTGGGTACAAGGGAGTTTCAGTCTCTGCTCATTGTTCTGAGAGGTGACTTTTCTGTTTCCATCCCAATCAGCTTCATTCTATTATCCAGGTTCCAGAAGCAGTGGCATCCTCTACTGAGAGCATAGATACGAAGAGGGCATTAAAGAGGAAAAATAAATGTTTCCTGGAAGGAATGCCCAAGTAAGCATGGCCAAGACCTCCACAGATGGAAAGGGGAAACACTACCCTCTCTTTGTGTTTGCACCATATTCAGTAACTAATTAAGGCTTCCTGCTCAGAGCTCTGAGCTGCCCTGGGCCCTTCCTTGCTCAGACTTACGACCAGGCCAATCTTCCTAAAGCAGGAACCCCATCCTTCCCTTCCATCTATAAGATTTTTTTTCCTACTAAAATGCAAGTACTCCATGAGGATGACTCTTATAGGTAGAAGGAAGCCATGGAATGAAACCCCAGAAACACAAGCCCCTACTTCACCATTCTGCTCACAAGCGGCTCTGCTTGTGAAATCCACTAAGAAGTCAGCAGTCTAAGTATTTCCCTCAATATGACTCTAGATATTCCATTGTGTTGCTGGCCGCCCTTTTCTTCTTCACATTCACCCTTGGTCCAGAGCAATCTGTACGGCCAGCTATTACTTGAGAGTGACTCTACTCCCATAAAGTGACTTCCTCCCTAGAGTAGATTGTGGTTTGAGAGAGAGAGAGAGAATAGTCACACCTGTTCTTTTTCTTAGGGCCCAAAATTATAGCTGTTATTTCTTCCAGGGGCAACAAGTACGAATACAAACCTCCCTCAGCACCTTACAAAACTGGCTCAAAAAAAAAAAAAAAAGTGAAGGGTGACTGAGCTCGACTGAGCCCTGCAGGGTGTTACTCAAGAGGCGAGCAGATGTCATTTCAGAAAACTCAAAAAGGCTCTAACAATGTAGGAAGAAGAAGCTTTTGTGACACTAAAATGGGGTTGAATAGGGCAGACTACAGCTACTGCACAAATCATTTGAAAAGCCTCTTTCTCTGGTGAATGACTCAGTCAGAGGATGTTCGAGCTTGTAACAAACCACAGGAAGGAATCTACTGACTCCAAGTCCAAGGTGCAGGCCTGTATTCTCCCATGGGCCAAGCTAGACTTCTGGGAAAAGATAAGACACCCTTGTCCTCATACCTTCAGCTTCTCCATTGTCAATTACCATTGCCACATAATAATTCTGAAAGCAAAAATCAGCTCTCTTGTCAGTTCAGCTCAAGCATAGTCTTTTCAACGCATCCATCGGACTTCTCTACTCTGCACTGATCTTTCTTCTTCCTGAATCCCTTTAGCACTCATAATCTATTGTTCACTAATAAACAATTAAAAATGGCTTTATTGGTCATCTCAGATTCTTTTTGGAATAAGTCAGGGCATTATTTAATGTTCATATTGTCCTTTGTTCCACACATGATAGTCTTCTTTCTCCACATTAGTAACTCTGTAAAGGCAGAACAAATATAATTCTTTTAAACCAACAGGCATCTTATTTTCTGAATTAAAATTTGGCTCTTGTGGGTCTCCAAGCACAGGTCCATGCGAGAGAATAGTGGGGCAGAATATTCTACGTTGGAGCTGCCTCTGAACATCCACATGATCACCACACTCTGTTTCCTGGGGTCATACTCCCACACTGGAGCCAGCACACTGCTGGGGTCTCCACTGCCTGTTGGGAAGATGAAAAGCATCTAGCAAATATCTTCCAGGAGCATTGGTTTTATTCCATGGTAAATAATCTACATATTATTTACACATGAAAACAAACATATTTTCAAGAGTAAAACGGAAGCCTCATGTTATTTTCTAAGATAAAACTTGAATGAAATTTCTTGAAGTTTCTTGAGTCTTGGAGTGGGACTTTCAGGCTGCAGCAACAACCCCCACACTTCCACAACCCCCTCATCCCCAAGCCCATGCCAAGCTTTTCCTGGAGCCCAGGTCCAGGCTTTCCTGCTGTTAGTTACCCTGTGTTCACACTTAAGAAGCACTGCTTTTCTACTCCTACAGGAAGGCAGAGGAGAGTATGCACTTGATAAATATTTATTGACATATTGATTCATTGTTTCTTCAAAATTCAGGGCAGCAAAAGGAAGTTGAAATCAAATCTCCTTTTAGGTGTAGGTGGAAAGGTCAATCAATAGTGGCCTTTCTGGCACTGGAGAAACATCCTACCATCCTACTAGAGACGTGTTCTACTTTGCCACTGTAGGTAGGAAGACAGTAATGGCTCCCTCAATGAAAGGGTGATAAGAATGAGAACATGATTCAAGAGAAGAAAAGAAGAAATTGTAGAAGGGTAGAACTGGCCGAATGGCAAGGCACCTGTGACAGAAAAGAGCAAGAACAGAGCAGAGCAGAGCTCAAAGAGACCAGTCTCAGAGAAGCAAACATGTTCAAGCAAAGAAACTGGCAAGTCTTGTTTTCCCTCCAAACCCAAACCTCCTAGAAACTAACAGTTGGTTTTTGATTTCTTTGGGCTTTGTTTTTGTTTTACTTTTGTGTCTCAGAAAGGACCAGAAAAAATACAGGGGCTCAGGTGAAACCTTTATGTCAGCAGGAAAAACAAGACTCAGAGAAACCACCTTGGCAGTACGCCCTCCAGCAGCTCCCAACCACAAAGCAAGCATCCTGTCTTGTTTACAGAAGCCCCAGCCAAAAACAAAATTGCCTAATCAACTTTGCCAAGGGGAACTGGGGTTAACAGTTTTTCAAAAACCTCATAATTCGATAATTTGCAAGTTACCACGACTTCCTCGGTAAAACTGGGCCCCCATGACTAAGAGGTTTTGTTTCAGTTGCGGTATGAAGAGAAACTTATTGCTGGGCACCATTTGTGCAGCATAAGCCCTGGGATCCCTACAGCGTCTCTCAGTGGATTAAAATGTCTCAGGAAAGGGGTGGAGCTCATCTGGGTTTCCACGTTGGCAGCCAAGGATGCCCAGTGGAGCCATCTTCTCAGATCAGGCATCCTGGCTGTGTTAGTACTTCTAACCACTATGCAATTCACCCAGGCTATCAACTTGCCTGGCAGAAATAGGTCCTTCAAGGAAAATACTAGAACTCTTCTAGGCTGCCAAGCCTCCGTTTCAGAGACAGGTGGCAGAGGCTGTGAAGGGTGGCCCAAGAAGCACAAGGGTGAGACAAGGATGAGCAGAGTAAGGCAGCAGCCATCCACATGTGCGCTCTCCTTGTACACCCCAGGAAGGATCTTAGGGATCATCCAGTCCCTGACTCTCATTAGACAGAAGTGAAAGCTGAGTCTCAAAGAGGTGAATGGTTGACTTAAGCTAGACAACAAGCTACCTGTGGGGAATAGGGGTAGAAATTAATATTGATTTTGCTTTCGCTTTCGGAGAATACTCAACATGTCAGTCACTTTTCTAGATGTAATTCATAATATATATTTTTAAAACTTCAAAAACCTATAGGGTAGGTAACATCTCTATTTTTATAGCTCTGTTTTATAAAGAAGGATATATTGTCTGAGAAGTGAGTTCAATCTGGAGCCACATCTGTCTACAAAGCCCATGCTTTTTCCTCACCGTACCTGATGTTCATTCCCAGCTCAGCAGGATTCATGAGACCTTCCCCATAAACTAAGCCAAAGGGCAAAAGACTGGGTTGCCATGCCCTGTGGCCATGTTGAGGGTGGTGAGAGGGAGGGTGGCTATCTTAGGGCTGCAAGTTGTACCTAAGAATATATTTGTGCATAGGAATAATTTTATAAATTGATGTTTATGTTTACCATGCAATGACTAGAACCATCATGGGTTAAATAACATTTTTTGACCCTGTAGGAACTCAAAGACATGCTCTGAGTTCCCAATAACTGATTACCTTTAATGTGCCTACTGGTGATATCATTAAAATGTAGATTTAAATTCAGTAGATCTACAGTGAGGTCAGAGATTCTTCAATTCTGTAAGCTCCCAGCTAATGCTGATGCTGCCAGTCCATGGACCACAATTTGGGCCACATCCAATTCACAAATAGAGACTCACTCTAAATCAAAAGTTGCTAATTAGGCTGGAGTACTCTTTTTCTTTTTTTAATATTGCTGACCCCTAAGCAAGTTCTGCTCATCTGTCTGAAAATTGTTGCTGTTTCCAGTGCAACAAGTCACTGCCTACAACTAATATTCTACCTTCTCCAGGACATATCTAGGCTCTGCAAAAAGATGATCTTCCAAAGCTCCACAAAGAAATGCCATTTGTGCATGCTCAGGCACACCTGTGCCTGCTGGCAGCAAGCCATTGACTTTTTCCAATAAGCAAACCAAAGCTTAACAAATTCCACTGTGGGAAGGTGAGCAGTGTGCCCCCTGCGGGCAGCTTCCCACTTCCCCTCCCACAAAATGAGGGCCTTTCAGCCCCACCTTCTTAATGAAGCGTTCAGCGAACACTCCACCGCATCCACCTCCCTTCCAACTTGTACATCCCACAAACATTTGCCCTGTAAGTTCCTTTAACCAAGTCATCTTTTTTGTTTGCACATTTTGTCTCTCTAGCCAAATCTGAAGTTCCTTGAGAGCAGAGACTCTGTCTAATCTCTCATTGTATCTTCCCACAAAGCCCAACCCAGTCAGTGTTGTGTTCAAATTATAGGCTAAAGAAACATGTCTTCATTCCCGGAAAGTTTTATTTTCCTGTTGTGTAAGAATGTAACTTCCATTGGGCTTCCAAAGAGTGTCTGTGAAGATCACACAGGAAGGACTCTACAATTATTATGAGTCGATAATTAACTTCTTACCAATGGTAGTGATGGGATTGTATAAATTCATGCCAGAATTCACATCAATGGTATACAAGGATCATATGAGATAATGCATGTGAAAGCACTTGGTAAAGTACAAAGCCCTCTGTAAGTGTAAGGTATTATCCTGTTATTATTACTTAGGGCGTATGTTTCTACCAGAAGTGAACAAACACAAGATGACCAAAAAATGATAGCCTTTGTCTACACCTCAAACCCACTCCATATGAAAAGGGATTCTTTTTTCATTCATTCATCCTTGAATTATAAGTCAGTAAACTAAGATTCTCTCCTGAGCCAGGAAATTGAGGTAAGAGAAAAATATTGGGATGGATCTGCAAACCTAATGCTAGTATCACATGGCAACTCCCAGTTCCTGAAGCTCAGGGGGAGCCAGGTACAATTTAATATGATCAAGGGAGCTATTTCATGGGCTGAAGGAGACAGTGAGAATGAATGTCATTCACAGCAGGACAACATAATAGCATCCATGTGCTTGTCTGAATAGACACAGGCACTCCATATGCACAGCATTTTCACCTTATTGAATAAGGCAGGCTCCCACTTGCTTGCCTCCTGCCTGCCCAGACGTTCCTCTGCTCCCTGCCCTGACTTTCCTTCTCACCACAGTTTCTTTATCATCCATGTCTTGGAGTGATTCTGGGCCATATATCCTGTGCACTCTTCTCCTAGAACCTCAGCAGCATCTCCCAGCTCCTCTCCCTTTGAAGACTCATATCGCATATACTTCCACAGATTACCTTAAACTCTGGTGTGTGTGTCTGTGTCAAACTTACCCCTTTCATGAGAACACCAGTCCTATCAGGTAAAGGGCCTACCCTACCCTAATTCAGTATGATTTCATCCTAACAGCTAATCACACACTATTTCCAAATAAGGGTACACTCTGAGGTACTAGGGGTTAAGACTTTAACATATAGATTTGGGTAGGGGAGGGGGGCAATTTAACCCATAACACTTGGTCTTGGTTACTTGGGAATCTCCAACCCCCAGCCCCGCATCAACCAGCTCATGTAGCACATATGGATCACATAACAACTCTGACTGTAGTCAAGAATGTCCATCAATGAAACTCTGCTCATACAACTCTCACCATCGCATTTTACTTTCCATGATGTTTCACTGACCTTTCCAGATTGGTTCCCAGACAAATGGCAAATCTACTTTATCATGCTTCACCTGGGAGTCTCCTAGACTTCTCCCACTCACTCCTACCATTCTTTTTCTCTCCTGAATAGTCCTCAAATTAGTCTCTGCTACCAGTGCCTTAACTCAGGCTCTCATCACATCTGACTTTGATGAGAACAATAGTCTAATTTTTCTCCTTTCTTCTAGTCACCCCCGCCCCCACTTCCATCATCTCTAGTCTCCCTGCACCCTAGAACCTCAGCAGCAACTCCCAGCTTTTCTCCCTTTGAAGAGTCATATCCCAAATAGACTTCCATGAGTCACCTTAAACTCAGTGTGCCCTAAGCAGACACCAGAAGTACTTTCTACAGTCACACCTGACAAGCCACTCCCACATTTAAAGCCTCCGGCAGCTCCCCACAGAGCAGATGCCATGCAGTTGCCTTTGCTTCTGCACTCAGGGCCCCGTGTAACCAAACTCCTGCCTGCCTCCCTAGCCTCACATTGTTGTCTCCAGTTTCAGCCTTTGCAGGTGCTATTCTCTCCACCCGGGGTTCCCTTCTCCTCATTGCTTTCAACCTATGTTCCTCCTTATCCTTCAAAACTCAACTCAAGGGTGACTTCTTCTGGGAAGATTTCCCTCCACCTGCAGACTGATTTATTCTGCTCCCAAAGAACTTCACGCTATACTTACTGCAAATCAGTGTATACCTTATCTGTCTCTTCCCACTTGGTTAGAGGACAAGAAGATCATGAGCCATCAAAAACTGTCTCCACAAATGCACTTTGGGCTGGGCGTGGTTGCTCACACCTGTAATTCCAGCACTTTGGGAGGCCAGCGCAGGCGGATCGCTTGAAGTCAGGAGTTTGAGACCAGCCTGGCCAACATGGTAAAACCCCATCTCTACTAAAAATACAAAAATTAGCCAGGCACAGTGGTGCACGCCTGTAGTCCCAGCTATTCAGGAGGGTGAGACAGGAGAATCACTTGAACTTAGGAGGCAGAGGTTGCAGTGAGCCGAGATCATGCCACTGTACACTCCAGCCTGGGCAACAGAGTGAGACTCCATCTCAAAAAAAAAAAAAAAAAAAAAAAAAAAAACCACTTTGTACCACATTTTCCCTCATTATTAGATGTGTATCCTGAAGCAAGTTATTTAACCTTTTTAAGCCAAAAGTTTCTCCTCTGCAATATGTAGATAATGAAAGTGCCCACTCATGAAGTTGTTATTAGTCTTAAATTAGATAATTAATACAGAAAGCTTAGCACAGTGCATGGCAAGTGGCATAGAATAGCCAAAACTGCTGCTGTTGTTACTGTGTGGTTACTGTGCTTGTTCTTGTTGCTATTGATTTCAGAAGCACCATAGCCCCAGGAGGCAGAATGTGAGCTCTAGATTTGTACTGCTTGAGAGTGAATTCTGGTTCCAAATGTTTATTAACCGTGTGTTCCCATGCCTAAGTCTCACTTTCTTCATGAATATGCAGATAATAATGACAACTACTTCACAGATATTTGAGGATAAAATAAGCTACTTTTGAAGCACTTGGAACAGAACCTGGCATCTAGTACGTGCTTAATAAATACTGGCCTCTAATATAACGGGCTGTCGTAGAGTCCCAACAGGCTTCATTCACAACCGCAGGAAAGATTGAAAGTCAGTGCCGAGGTGGAGCCAAGATGGCCGAATAGGAACAGCTCCGGTCTCCAGCTCCCAGCCCCAGCGACACAGAAGACAGGTGATTTCTGCATTTCTGCTTGAGGTACCAGTTTCATCTCACTAGGGAGGGCCTAACAGTGGGTGCAGGACAGTCAGTGAAGCGCACTGTGCACGAGCCGAAGCAGGGCGAGGCATTGCCTCACTCGGGAAGCGCAAGGGGTCAGGGAGTTCCCTTTCCTAGTCAAAGAAAGGGGAAACAGACGGCACCTGGAATATCGGGTCAGTCCCATCCTAATACTGCGCTTTTCCAACGGGCCTGGAAAACGGCACACCAGGAGATTGTGTCCCGCACCTGGCTCGGAGGGTCCTATGCCCACGGAGTCTCGCTGATTGCTAGCACAGCACTCTGAGATCAAGCTGCAAGGCGGCAGTGAGGCTGGGGGAGGGGCGCCCGCCATTGCCCGGGCTTGCTTAGGTAAACAAAGCAGCCAGGAAGCTCGAACTGGGTGGAGCCCACCACAGCTCAAGGAGGCCTGCCTGCCTGCCTCTGTAGGCTCCACCTCTGGGGGCAGGGCACAGACAAACAAAAACTCAGCAAGAACCTCCACAGACTTAAATGTCCCTGTCTGACTGACAGCTTTGAAGAGAGTAGTGGTTTTCCCAGCACGCAGCAGGAGATCTGAGAACGGACAGACTGCCTCCTAAAGTGGGTCCCTCACCCCTGAGCAGCCTAACTGGGAGGCACCCCTCCAGTAGGGACAGACTGACACCTCATTCAACCGGGTACTCCTCTGAGACAAAACTTTCAGAGGAACTATCAGACAGCTGAATTTGTGGTCTCACGAAAATCTGCTGTTCTGCAGCCACTGCTGCTGACACCCAGCCAAACAGGGTCTGGAGTGGACCTCTAGTAAACTCCAACAGACCTGCAGCTGAGGGTCCTGTCTGGTAGAAGGAAAACTAACAAACAGAAAGGACATCCACACCAAAAACCCATCTGTACATCACCATCATCAAAGACAAAAAGTAGATAAAACCACAAAGATGGGGAAAAAACAGAGCAAAAAAACTGGAAACTCTAAAAAACAGAGCACCTCTCCTCCTCCAAAGGAACGCAGTTCCTCACCAGCAACAGAACAAAGCTGGATGGAGGATGACTTTGATGAGTTGAGAGAAGAAGTCTTCAGACGATCAAACTACTCTGAGCTACGGGAGGAAATTCAAAACAATAGCAAAGAAGTTAAAAACTTTGAAAAAAAATTAGAAGAATGGATAACTAGAATAACCAATGGAGAGAAGGGCTTAAAGGAGCTGATGGAGCTGAAAGCCAAGTTTCGAGAACTACGTGAAGATTGCAGAAGCCTCAGTAGCAGATGCGATCAACTGGAAGAAAGGGTATCGCTGATGGAAGATGAAATGAATGAAATGAAGAGAGAAGGGAAGTTTAGAGAAAAAAGAATAAAAAGAAATGAACAAAGCCTCCAAGAAATTTGGGACTATGTGAAAAGACCAAACCTACGTCTGATTGGTGTACCTGAAAATGATGGGGAGAATGGAACCAAGTTGGAAAACACTCTGCAAGATATTATCCAGGAGAACTTCCCCAATCTAGCAAGGCAGGCCAACATTCAGATTCAGGAAATACAGAGAACGCCACAAAGATACTCCTCGAGAAGGGCAACTCCAAGACACATAATTGTCAGATTCACCAAAGTTGAAATGAAGGAAAAAATGTTAAGGGCAGCCAGAGAGAAAGGTAGGGTTACCCACAAAGGGAAGCCCATCAGACTAACAGCTGATCTCTCAGCAGAAATTCTACAAGCCAGAAGAGAGTGGGGGCCGATATTCAACATTCTTAAAGAAAAGAATTTTCAACCCAGAATTTCCTATCCCGCCAAACTAAGCTTCATAAGTGAAGGTGAAATGAAATACTTCACAGACAAGCAAATGCTGAGTGATTTTGTCACCACCAGGCCTGCCCTAAAACAGCTCCTGAAGGAAGCACTAAACATGGAAAGGAACAACCGGTACCAGCCACTGCAAAAACATGCCAAATTGTAAAGACCATCGAGGCTAGGAAGAAACTATAGCAACTAACGAGCAAAATAACCAACTAACATCATAATGACAGGATCAGATTCACACATAACAATATTAACGTTAAATGTAAATGGGCTAAATGCTCCAATCAAAAGACACAGACTGGCAAACTGGATAAGGAGTCAGGACCCATCAGTGTGCTGTATTCAGGAAACCCATCTCACGTGCAGAGACACACATAGACTCAAAATAAAGGGATGGAGGAAGATCTATCAAGCAAATGGAAAACAAAAAAAGGCAGGGGTTGCAATCCTAGTCTCTGATAAAATAGACTTTAAACCAACAAAGATCAAAAGAGACAAAGAAGGCCATTACATAATGGTAAAGGGATCAATTCAACAAGAAGAGCTAACTATCCTAAATATATATGCACCCAACACAGGAGCACCCAGATTCATAAAGCAAATCCTCAGTGACCTACAAAGGGACTTAAACTCCCACACAATAATAATGGGAGATTTTAACACCCCACTGTCAGCATTAGACAGATCAACGAGACAGAAAGTTAACAAGGATATCCAGGAATTGAACTCAGCTCTACATAAAGTGGACCTAATAGACATCTACAGAACTCTCCACCCCAAGTCAACAGAACATACATTTTTTTCAGCACCACACCACACCTATTCCAAAATTGACCACATAGTTGGAAGTAAAGCTCTCCTCAGCAAATGTAAAAGAACAGAAATTATAACAAACTGTCTCTCAGACCACAGTGCAATCAAACTAGAACTCAGGATTAAGAAACTCACTCAAAACCGCTCAACTACATGGAAACTGAACAACCTGCTCCTGAATGACTATTGGGTACATAATGAAATGAAGGCAGAAATAAAGATGTTCTTTGAAACCAACGAGAACAGAGACACAACATACCAGAATCTCTGGGACACGTTCAAAGCAGTGTGTAGAGGGAAATTTATAGCACTAAATGCCCACAAGAGAAAGCAAGAAAGATCCAAAATTGACACCCTAACATCACAATTAAAAGAACTAGAAAAGCAAGAGCAAACACATTCAAAAGCTAGCAGAAAGCTAGAAATAACCAAAATCAGAGCAGAACTGAAGGAAATAGAGACACAAAAAACCCTTCAAAAAATTAATGAATCCAGGAGCTGGTTTTTTGAAAAGATCAACAAAATTGATGGACTGCTAGCAAGACTAATAAAGAAGAAAAGAGAGAAGAATCAAATAGATGCAATAAAAAACGAAAAAGGGGATATCACCACCGATCCCACAGAAATACAATCTACCACTACAAACACCTCTATGCAAATAAACTAGAAAATCTAGAAGAAATGGATAAATTCCTCGACAAATACACCCTCCCAAGACTAAACCAGGAAGAAGTTGAATCTCTGAATAGACCAATAACAGGTTCTGAAATTGTGGCAATAATCAATAGCTTACCAAACAAAAAGAGTCCAGGACCTGATGGATTCACAGCTGAATTCTACCAGAGGTACAAGGAGGAACTGGTACCATTCCTTCTGAAACTATTCCAATCGATAGAAAAAGAGGGAATCCTCCCTAACACATTTTACGAAGCCAGCATCATCCTGATACCAAAACCTGGCAGAGACATAACCAAAAAAGAGAATTTCAGACCAATATCCTTGATGAACATTGATGCAAAAATCCTCAATAAAATACTGGCAAACCGAATCCAGCAGCACATCAAAAAGCTTATCCACCATGATCAAGAGGGCTTCATCCCTGGGATGCAAGGCTGGTTCAACATACGCAAATCAATAAATGTAATCCAGCATATAAACAGAACCAAAGACAAAAACCACATGATTATCTCAATAGATGCAGAAAAGGCCTTTGACAAAATTCAACAACCCTTCATGCTAAAAACTCTCAATAAATTAGGTATTGATGGGACATATCTCAAAATAATAAGAGCTATCTACGACAAACCCACAGCCAATATCATACTGAATGGGCAAAAACTGGAAGCATTCCCTCTGAAAATTGGCACAAGACAGGGATGCCCTCTCTCACCGCTCCTATTCAACATAGTGCTGGAAGTTCTGGCCAGAGCAATCAGGCAGGAGAAGGAAATAAAGGGTATTCAATTAGGAAAAGAGGAAGTCAAATTGTGCCTCTTTGCAGATGACATGATTGTATATCTAGAAAACCCCATTGTCTCAGCCCCAAATCTCCTTAAGCTGATTAGCAACTTCAGCAAAGTCTCAGGATACAAAATTAATGTACAAAAATCACAAGCATTCTTGTACACCAATAACAGACAAACAGAGAGCCAAATCATGAGTGAACTCCCATTCACAATTGCTTCAAAGAGAATAAAATACCTAGGAATCCAACTTACAAGGGATGTGAAGGACCTCTTCAAGGAGAACTACAAACCACTGCTCAATGAAATAAAAGAGGATACAAACAAATGGAAGAACATTCCATGCTCATGGGTTGGAAGAATCAATATCGTGAAAATGGCCATACTGCCCAAGGTAATTTATAGATTCAATGCCTTCCCCATCAAGCTACCAATGACTTTCTTCACAGAATTGGAAAAAACTACTTTAAAGTTCATATGGAACCAAAAAAGAGCCCGCATCGCCAAGTCAATCCTAAGCCAAAAGAACAAAGCTGGAGGCATCACACTACCTGACTTTAAACTATACTACAAGGCTACAGTAACCAAAACAGCATGGTACTGGTACCACAACAGAGACATAGATCAATGGAACAGAACAGAGCCCTCAGAAATGATGCCGCATAGCTACAACTATCTGATCTTTGACAAACCTGACAAAAACAAGAAATGGGGAAAGGATTCCCTATTTAATAAATGGTGCTGGGAAAACTGGCTAGCCATATGTAGAAAGCTGAAACTGGATCCCTTCCTTACACCTTATACAAAAATTAATTCCAGATGGATTAAAGACTTATATGTTAGACCTAAAACCATTAAAATCCCACAAGAAAACCTAGGCAATACCATTCAGGACATAGGCATGGGCAAGGACTTCATGTCTAAAACACCAAAAGCAATGGCAACAAAAGCCAAAATCGACAAATGGGATCTCATTAAACTAAAGAGCTTCTGCACAGCAAAAGAAACTATCATCAGAGTGAACAGGCAACCTACACAATGGGAGAAAATTTTTGCAACCTACTCATCTGACAAAGGGCTAATATCCAGAATCTACAATGAACTCAAACAAATTTACAAGAAAAAAACAAACAACCCCATCAAAAAGTGGGCAGAGGACATGAACAGACACTTCTCAAAAGAAGACATTTATGCAGCCAAAAAACACATGAAGAAATGCTCATCATCACTGGCCATCAGAGAAATGCAAATCAAAACCACAGTGAGATACCATCTCACACCAGTTAGAATGGCCATCATTAAAAAATCAGGAAACAACAGGTGCTGGAGAGGATGTGGAGAAATAGGAACACTTTTACACTGTTGGTGGGACTGTAAACTAGTTCAACCATTGTGGAAGTCAGTGTGGCAATTCCTCAGGAATCTCGAACTAGAAATACCATTTGACCCAGCCATCCCATTACTGGGTATATACCCAAAGGACTATAAATCATGCTGCTATAAAGACACATGCACACGTATGTTTATTGCGGCACTATTCACAATAGCAAAGAGTTGGAACCAACCCAAATGTCCAACAACGATAGACTGGATTAAGAAAATGTGGCACATATACACCATGGAATACTATGCAGCCATAAAAAATGATGAGTTCGTGTCCTTTCTAGGGACATGGATGAAACTGGAAAACATCATTCTCAGTAAACTATTGCAAGGACAAAAAACCAAACACCGCATGTTCTCACTCATAGGTGGGAATTGAACAATGAGAACTCATGGACACAGGAAGGGGAACATCACACTCCGGGGACTGTTGTGGGGTTGGGGGAGGGGGGAGGGACAGCATTAGGAGATACACCTAATGCTAAATGACGAGTTAATGGGTGCAGGAAATCAACATGGCACATGGATACATATGTAACAAACCTGCACATTGTGCACATGTACCCTAAAACCCTAAAGTATAATAAAAAAAAAAAAAAAAAAGAAAGTCAGTGCCCTAGTCTGTGAACTCCTTGACGGAGAGATCATGCATGAATCTTTGTAATTCAACCACACAGTATGCAGAAGGTGCTCAAAATTTTTTGAGAATGAATGAATGAATTGTGAATTGAGTAACAAATGCCAAGTTAAATAATGTCACTTTTTAAGAGGTCACAAATGGAGCAACTTCATTTCTCGAGAACATGGCTGGGAATAAGGAAATGGGAAAAATAGATGTTCCAAAAATGGAACATAAAAGCTCACATACTTTATTCAGAGGAATCATAAAATGTGCAAGCTGGACTGGACCTTGGTGATGATCTATTACAGCTCCGTCATTTTGTGGATGAGGAAAACGAGCCAGCCCTCAGAACCGATTTCCTCTCCCTTTATACATCATTCTCAGAAGCTTTGTTATCTGGTTTCCTGGCCAAAGCACATTGAAAGGAGCAAATTTGGAGAGGAAAGGGAGAGAATTAGAGCTATGTATACCTATGATAAGTATCAAGAAATGAAATTCGGGCTTATGACAGGAAAGCTACATAAAAAGCAGACATAAAAACTGCAAAATCACCCGGGGCCTGCAACATTGGCATGGCTGCAAAGGTGCTCACTCCTCAACAGACCCTCAGCACCTGGCTGCGAGACAGCCCCAACCATGGAAAAGATTGCATGATGCTTTACAAAAGCAAGATTTGCAAGAAATTTAACTTTCTTTCATTCCCAGTCATTTCTATTGGGGGCTCCTATCTCACTGAGTTGATTAGGAATTCAAATCTCAAGCTTTTATAGTATCCTCCCACCCATTCTAAGGTTCCATCAAAGATTCCAAGAAAGGGTCAATAATGTCAAAACATTGGGGTAAGTGGAGAGCAGGTCACCAGGTCCTGGGCCATGTGCACACCCAGGTTAGTAGTGAGCTCTCTGTGGCTAGCCAGCTCCCCAACCCCAGCTTTGGCTAGCTGCTGCTGCTCTGACCTGGTCTTAGAGGGTAAAGATCTTTCTTTACAGTCAGGCTGGGTGCACATTCAATGCCTGTTTCCTTTCCAGCCTCACGATGTCTTTTTGTCCTCATCCTCTACCTGTGTCCTCGGCTCCCCTGCTTTCGCTCCCTCCTATCTCCTCTATCTGCCCAGTAGGGCTACTATTGGTAATCTGGGGGATTACCCTTCTTTTTTCATGTTTCTGTATCCCCAAATCCTCTTTTGTTTGCCTACTCTGTGAATTCTCTGCGTTGTTCTAAAGGCCTGGGTTTGAGGAACACAAAAGTCAGACAGACGTATAGGCTACTTCAGCCTTCCACCCTGTCACCTTCTTCCTCTGAGACAATGAACCAAAGAAGGCTGACCCTGCTTGGAATGGGGAAAGGAAGAAAGAGAAATGCAGGGAAGAAAAAACTTTTGGAAAGGAAAAATGGATGCACAAAAAATCAAGAAAAGGAGTTATTTCAAAATGTTATCAAAATGTTATCCCACCACATGCGTAACACATGCACAGTCTAGTATTCAAGAGAGTTCATGTTCAGTTACCCAGAAAATGCATATGTGTGCACTAGTTTATTCTCATGCATCCTAAGTAAATAAGTAATTATTTATATACTGTAATATGCATGTTACTCTATGCCTATAATAGCACTGAGCATCAAGTTCCAAACCTGTTGCATGGAACACTTAGTACTCCCAATTTTGGCTCAGGAAGAAAAGTCTTCTGTAATCAAAGCAATTTTTAAAACACCATTCTTCTTGGAGATTTAGAAAGTGTCTTATGATGTTAAGGACTCTGAGAAGTCTAAACTTGGTCCTGCCCTATTTGACTGCAGAAACTTGATTGGATTAACATCCCTTGGAACTGGTGTTATAAGGAACACACATTAGAAAGATCTGTCTGATTTTCATGCTGATGACCAATTCAAGGTGAAGAAAGGCAAGAAGTTTTCTGTGGTGTGTATTGAAAACAGAGATGCAGATTGTGTGAGTCACCACTTCCGAGGGGGCAACAAGCAATAACCTCTGGAACAGGGAGCCCTTATTTTCAACCTCAGCCTGAAGGGTTTTGTAGCCCAAGGCTGTACCTGCCAAAGCTGTCAGTTCCACTTTCTAGTGAGTAGCACAGGGGATGCTGAGGCTCACGTTGCAGAGCTGCAGAGAGTGAGGCCAGAGCACAGGCCCTTGTGTGGAAGCCACCCTCTCTCCAGCCAGGATGATAGCTGTTTGGATCTTCCAAAGTCATTACAGCCCATACCTGTTTGGATGCACAAGAAATCAGGAAAAGGAGTTATTTCAGATGTTGGTGTCTCTGGCATTATGTTCAAACAGAAAAAGCAGTTACGTGGATTACCTCATCTTCCCTTTGTGCAGGTAGGAAAATGCTCAAACTCGAAAAGAAATGGCAGAATTGTTCTCTGAAAAGACGAAAGGCAACAAAAGCTATGTAATAATAGGTCAAGAAAGGTACTAAAATGCTCCGGCAGCTAAAACAGTAAGCTCATCATAAAGTTACAGGCACCAGTTCAGAGCCTCCTGACACATACTCCATATACTTGTAATTTCAGTTCGAGAAAGATTATATGGATAACTCACATGTGTTAATATTTTCCTAGGCACTTTAAGGATCATAAAATACAAAATTCAAACTTTTTACTTTGCCATCTAAAGCTCTTCATGATATAGCCACAGTCTAAGGAACTTGGAACCATATCTTGAGTCTTCCTTTTTTATACCCTACATTCCAGGTCTAGAAGTATTTCTGCAGTTCCTTAATCTCATTGTATTTTGTTTTGTTTTTCACCATTCCATGTCATGGTGTTTCTGCCAAGGATTCCCTTTTTCTCCTGCCCACACTTCAGTCCATTGAGCAAATTTCTATTTCTCCTCCAAAATGCAGAACAAATATTAGCTCCATTGTGAAGACTTTGTAGAGTGGCTTCTGTTCCCCAGAGATTTGGTTTGTTTGTCTTCTTGGTTCTCATTTATCTTATAAATATATCTATGGTAGAAAGCATAGTAGAATTTAAAAAGTAAATGAGGTTGGGCCCCTGCTCTCACACTTGGCTGTATAACATCAGGTGAGTTGCCTACCCTTTTTCTATACATTAACTGCCTTGTCTTTAAATTGTGAATAATTCCCCCTTCATGTGAAGTTTAAGTGATGTAAGAATAGGTTTTGCACTGTGTCTATTACATATGAACATTCAACCAAATCTTTGGTTATTATATTGTAATTAGTGGTTTTCCACTCTTTGTTTGTGCAAGCCTCAATTTGAAGTGCTGCCATATTTGTTTATATTCTTAATTCTTAGCATAGTGTCTGACACACAGTAGGCACTCAATAAACAGCTTCAATATAACCATTAATTAGCTAGTTAATTGATGGAGAGATGAATGGGTTCTGTTTCTAAAGGGCATAATCTCTAGGAAACAAGGCAAGAATAAGATAATAAACACACTGGGACAATGGGCTCTGAAGGTCAACAAGAGTTCAGACTCATGAAATGCAAGACAGGCCATGGAGCTCAAAAAAGGCACCTGGGGGAGGTCCAAATGAGCACCTGAAGAAAGGACAGAATTGAGGACATAATTTAGTAGAAAGAATCAGGTAAAGCAGTCTAAGCTCATTATACATGAAGGCTCACAGCTGTTTCAGGATGAGTGAGGCCAACGCATAGTTGTAGGCTTTGGAAGAAAAGATCCACTGGGGAGGGGGATCTGAAGATCCTGGTGATGAGCCATGAAAGGATGAGAGTGCCGCCTGAATCCTCAGAGACAGTCAGGGTTGACGACACAGTGGGAGGCCTGCCCAGTGGGACAGGAAAGCACCACTTTCTAAGACTGAAGTTTGGAAGAGAGAATGGCTTTGGAGGCCGAAAATACATAACATAGAAGAAGGTGGGTAAGAAAGCCCATG
Source organism: Symphalangus syndactylus (assembly GCF_028878055.3). Taxonomy (NCBI): domain Eukaryota; kingdom Metazoa; phylum Chordata; class Mammalia; order Primates; family Hylobatidae; genus Symphalangus; species Symphalangus syndactylus. Next base: position 124,791,052 of record NC_072427.2, on the reverse strand, counting down.
TGTTAGGTAGACTTGATCTTCTTAGTGACATAGGAAGCAAAATTGTCTTCTGAGCTAGTGGGGATGGGAATATAAAGAAGTGATATAGCAGAATGGTTAAGAACACATACCCTAACCCCCAGTGTCGAATCCCAGCACCATCACTGACCCTGCTGGGTGGCCCTGGGAAAGTTCCTTTAACACCTCGTGACTTCGTTTCCTCATCTGTAAATGGGAAAGATCATAATACTATTTATCTTGTGGGGTCAGTGGGAGGATTTAATGACTTAATCATTGTTGAGCACACATGGAATAGCCTGGAATACATTAAGTACTATAGTAGTATTTGCTATTATTATTGTTGTTATTATCAAAGGAGTCTTACAGATATTAGGACATGATTGGACTAGCCATTATGAAAAGTGCCCTGGGAAATCAATAGGGAATCGTTACTGGAAAACACATGAATGTACAGTGGACATGGCCAGTGTGATCCTGTGTTTATCTTCAGCAAGCGGGGAAGAGAGGCAGAGAGCAGAAAAAGTAGGAATTTCTTCCGGGGGGGATTGGGACAAAGCAGTGTAGACAGAATGCAAAGTTAGAAGACAGGATTCTAGAGTAGTGACGAGGACATTAAATAGCAAATGTGAAGTTCCAACCAGGCAAGGAGTCAAATGAAGCTAACTGTGGACTAATGGACTGATTATGGGCCCATGGAGTGATTCTTATCCATTTATTAAGGATAAAGTTAATGGATTTTATGCTGTAGTATAGACACTCTCTACCGGAAGTGTCTATTAAAGTTGGCAGTGAGAACCAAAAAGTTATTTGGCCTGGAATACGTGTGAGATATTCTTCTGAGCAAAGGGGTGGCTCTGGAGATAGATGGTATAATTATTCTAGACTTCCTTCCCATCCATGCTTTGTCTCTCCTTCTCCTCCTCACTCTGGCTACACAAACAAAGCCTCAAAGCAAGACAAGATCATTATTCAGAGGAATGGAAGAACCGCTGATGCTGAGGGACAAGTTCCATCCCTGATATAGTAGAGAAAAAGCCAGTCAGGAAGGCTCTGTTGGGAGAGAGGGAACATGAAGTGCAAGATCTTGGCAGGTCACAGAAGTGGGGCAGGGCAGGGAACAGTGAGTCAGTATTGGTAGACAAGCCAGCAACATGATGGCTAGCATAAAGGATGGGAGGAGGGGCTGGCCAGAGTAGGCACCAGTGTCATTGGGATCTAGGTGGAAAAAAAAAAGACACCTCTTGTGATCTGGGGCAGATTATATTAACAGACAGTGAACTTAGAGGAGGAAAGAACAAGGTGACTCACGCAGTGAGACAGTTGTAGACTGGGGACAAAGGAGCAGAAAATAGACAATATGTTCACTACTAAACTATTTCACAAAGTCGAGCAGGGAATCTTAATTTCCCTAAGATTGTTTAATGCATTTGGCTCAGCAAAATTTAGCCTTCTTCCTTCTCTGTCTCCTGTCTGGGCACACAAAGATCCCTAGCCTCTGACCTCACTCATCACACATCTCCAAAACTCAATAAATCCCCACTAAATATTTGTTGACTGACTATTGTGTCCTCCAGACAACACCCATGCCCTGAACCAGTACCTCCCAGAAAAGATCTAAGGCAACAAGAAAGATAAAGGAATAATGCATGTGAGAATCCATTGAAAAGTACAAAAACCTATTCAGATTGAAGGGATTATTATCATTTTCCCAGGGTTTTCTACTCCATTAGAGTCCCATTTGAAAAGGAAGTTCATGGACTAATTCATACTAACGTGTTAATCGTTCACCATATATTAGGCTATTAACCCACCCTGAGTCACTGGATTAACATTTTTCCTCATTTTAGGAAAATGCAAAATATATTGAGGAAAAATGTTTACATGAAAATAAAAATCACTCTTATTTTTACAATTCTGAAATAACTACAGCAACATTTTGGTGATGTACTTATTTCAGTCCTCCTGCTAGATCCAAACATACATATTTGCAACATATTTTTACATAGTATGGTAAGCAGAATAATAATTTCCTTAAAATGTCCACATTTCAATCCCCAGCATTTGTGAAAATGTTACCCTTACATGGCAAAAGGGACTTTTGTAGATATGACTAAGGTTATGGGCATTGATACGGGAAGATTTATCCAGGTGGGGCCAATTTAATCCTATGTGTCCTTACAAAAGGGGTACATTTCCCTGCTGAGTCAGAGAGATAGGATAAAAAAGAAGAAAAAAATCACAGTATTTAAGGAACTTGATGAGACTTTGCTGACTTTGGAGATATAGGAAGAGGCCATGAACCAAAGAATGTGGGTGGCCTCTAGAGCTGGGAACTGCTGTCAGTTGACAGCAAGAAAACTAGGATCTCAACCCTGCATCCACGGGGAACTGAATTCTGCCAACAACCTAAATGAGCAAGGAAATGGATTCGCCCCTAGATCCTCCAGAAAGAAACACGGCTCTGCTGATACTTTGACTTTAGCCTGGTGAGACCTATGTCCGAACTGTAAAATAGTAAATTGTGTTGTTTTAAGCCATTACGTTTGTGGTAATTTGTCACAGCAGCAGCAGAAAACTAAAATATTTGTTTCGAAGTATACTTTATAAATTTTTTTCTCGCTATTTTTAACATAAAATTATATGAGGACTGTTTTCTCATTTCGTGTGTTTTGTGTTTTTACATTGCTTTATAGTAGTCCATCACACAGGTTTATTGGGATTTCTTTCTCCATTCCCATCGTTGTCTGTTTAGGTTGCTTCTAATTTTTTGCTTTTATAATGAGCATCCTCATATGTGCAGTTTCAGTCCACAATGCTTCTTATTTTCTTGGAACTGATTTCCAGATGTGTAATTACCAGAGCAGCTCATGGGGACATTTTTAATTTTTGATTCTCAATTCTAAAATGAGTTTCTAAAAAGTATCAAGTTGTACACCCATCCAGAGTTTGGGAGTGTCTATTTTATTTTATGATCACCTGAGTTCCATTTGACTGGTTTTTAAATGCCAATTTCTTACATAAAAAGTCATTTTATTTTGCATTTCTTTGATTGCTCGTGACATTGAACATTTATTCATATGTGAATTATCTATTTTTTTACTGATTTTCCAGTGAAAGTCTTAGAGTTTTCATATTGATTTGGAAAAGCTTTTTATTCCTTTATGATATCAGTCCCTTGCCATTTTTAATGCAAGTTCCCCCAATTTGACATTTACCTTTTAACGGTGTTTATAATCTATCTTGACACACTGAATTCTTAACCTAATATGTGGTTAAATCTACCTTTTTCTTCCATATTTTCTTCTATTGATTTACAGAGATTTTTCTGTCTGGAAATCAAGCAAACATTTACCTATATTTCTTCTTGTATATTAAGGGTTTAACATTTTTCTTTTTACATTTTAAGTATTGCACAAGTCTGGAAGTTATTTTGGTTTATGCAGCTATGAAGGGAGGATTGTGTTTTTATTATTTGCCAAATATTCACATAATTTTGCATAATTTTTTTGCCTTGTCTATGAAAGGCACTGCTTCTTAACTAAAGACGTCAGAAGACAAGATTTCTCCCCCTCAAAAGAAACTAACATGCAATTTCAGGTTCTGTGATTAGTGGTGAGTTAGATTTCATCTTTTGAAAGGGTGTGGGAGGAGGTGGGAAGGGATTTTTCAACATCTCTCAGATGATCCCAAGCAAGCTTTACATCAGCTTCCTGAGGGTTGACACTCGCTTCACCACTGTTCTTGCATTTAAGATCAAATATAAAGGAGAGTGAGACATGTGAGTTGCAATATCTGAAAGTAGAGCCTCAGCAGGGACTCAAGTCTAACATGATGTCCATTTGGTTCAGGAAAGCATACAGCATCCTCAAAATAGGATGGCCTGTGTCTATAGGAGAGTAAACTCCCCGAAGACAGATACTCCTCTTGTATTTCCACCCTCCAGCTCCTCTTACATAGTCCTCTGTAACCCCCAAACCTGCCCTCCTGACTTATTGAGAGTTCGGAGTACTGGTGACCAGTCCTGAAAACTGCTCGTTGGCTCCAGACCCACCCTGTCTCAACCTCATATGCTTTATTTTTTGTTGCCTTAATTCTCCTCCTCCATGCTCTCCCTCCATCTGGAAGAAGGAGGTGCATTTGTGAGCATTTACCTTTCCAGGAATAGCCTCTGAAGCTCAGAAAAGGGAACAGGCAGAGGAATGAATGGCCAAGCCTACGGTCGAGTAGCCAGGTACGACTGCTAGGACGTGAGCCCAGCTCTGAGCTCATCCGGGCAAGATGGCTGTTGCCAGTCTGTGGCTGCCAGCAGAGAGCAAAGCAGAGAGAGCTGGCTTCTCCCCAGTCACTTTCCTGGGTGACAGTGAGGATTGCTCAGAGCTGAAGTATGCTAGACATCAATGATCAGAGGTAGCTATTTAAAGTCCTGCTTTTCTTATTGATGTAACTAGGTTTGGGGAATGATAGGAGGGTGCGGGGGTGGATGCAAGGGAAAAGGAGTGGTCTGAAACCAGTGCTGGACCTGTGAAGCGAGAACCTTAATTGCTGCTTAGGAAGGAGTTCTGATGTGTAGAGGCTCGGCTACTTCCCTTGGCTGGGGGCGTGTCCTGCCCTACTTCACCCACACAGAGTGATAGGGACTTACTTTTTCAGAGGGAAGAGCAAACCAGGTAGGGCTGCCCAGAGTTGCCTCGAGACCTGCACTCCTGGGTCCCTAAAGAAGTTTGAGAGGCAGGCCCAGACACCATGTTCCTCAGCAGGCCAAAGGGCTCTGTGGATGGGGGCAGGTGTGCACAGTGAATTCATCAGGCATCAAATTCCCAAAAGAGGGGCACCTTTTCCAGCATCCACTCAGGGTTTGGGCTTGTGCCTGTGCCCTTTATTTGTCAGCTTGAGCTTGATATCTCTATGAAGAAGAACCACACTCCTACTTGAGAGAATAATAGGAGTAGAACAAGGTCAGGCAAGGAGTCCTAAGAAGTGATCTCCCCTCCATCCTTTTGTATTTGGCAGCTTGAAGGTTGCACTGCAGCCGAGGGCACAGTAACCATGGTAACAAGGCTGGCCCCATAGAAAGGGTAGGCTCCAGGGAGGGATCAGCTTTGGGATATGTTTAGAGGGGAATCAGAAACACTTGCACTGATCTTACACAGATTTCTAAAGTTACGTTTCTCTCCAGTTATAGTCAGTGGAAGCCCCAGCTAGCATTTTACCTAATGGCCTTTCATATTCATCAAGATTATCCTGTAAACCTTTAAAAATTAGTTCATCACATCAAAATAGCTTTTTACAAGCATTTACATGTGTGACACCCTCTGTATAACACACAAAAATATATAAGATCCAAACTCTAACTTCGGGAGGCTTTTATAGCAAGGAAACCAAGATATTAAAGTCTTTTTTTTTTTTTTTTTTTTTTTTATTTTTATTATACTTTAGGGTTTTAGGGTACATGTGCACAATGTGCAGGTTTGTTACATATGTATCCATGTGCCATGTTGATTTCCTGCACCCATTAATTCGTCATTTAGCATTAGGTGTATCTCCTAATGCTGTCCCTCCCCCCTCCCTCCACCCCACAACAGTCCCCGGAGCGTGATGTTCCCCTTCCTGTGTCCATGAGTTCTCATTGTTCAATTCCCACCTATGAGTGAGAACATGCGGTGTTTGGTTTTTTGTCCTTGCGATAGTTTACTGAGAATGATGTTTTCCAGTTTCATCCATGTCCCTACAAAGGACACGAACTCATCATTTTTTATGGCTGCATAGTATTCCATGGTGTATATGTGCCACATTTTCTTAATCCAGTCTATCGTTGTTGGACATTTGGGTTGGTTCCAACTCTTTGCTATTGTGAATAGTGCCGCAATAAACATACGTGTGCATGTGTCTTTATAGCAGCATGATTTATAGTCCTTTGGGTATATACCCAGTAATGGGATGGCTGGGTCAAATGGTATTTCTAGTTCGAGATCCCTGAGGAATCGCCACACTGACTTCCACAATGGTTGAACTAGTTTACAGTCCCACCAACAGTGTAAAAGTGTTCCTATTTCTCCACATCCTCTCCAGCACCTGTTGTTTCCTGATTTTTTAATGATGGCCATTCTAACTGGTGTGAGATGGTATCTCACTGTGGTTTTGATTTGCATTTCTAAAGAGCTGAATATAAGCTCTGGATGACAAAGGAAGATAGCAATAGAAAAATAGTAACAATGCAGCAAATGGGTAATTGTCAATGAATAATATAAACAATATCTTGTTGAAGGATTCATACGGGGGAGTCTTGGAAGGCTTTACAAAGTGGGCAGCATTTGAGCTGGGTGCAGGATGGGTAGGATCTGTCTGCCTGGCTTGGAAGACTGGAAGAGGAGGGGCAGTCCAGGAAGAAGTGAAAGCATAGGGCAGAGAGCAGAAGGTGTGCCCAAGAACAAAGGGTAAACACTCTGGCTGAAGTTGGGGGTTTCAGGTGGGACCTATGAGGGAGATGAGTTTGTTACAGTAGCTCCAATTTGTGGGAATGAACATGAAATTGGGCATATTTGATAGCAGGATGGGGTGTGAGCCTGGGATTTAGAATGAGGATGATCAAGACCATCAGGGAGGAGCTCCAGGTCCCCGAGGGAGGAGAGCACCAAAGAAATCAGTGAGCTGTGAAGATAAATTTACTCAATTTTGTAGCTTTGCTGTAGACCACCCCTGGGGATGAGAAGCCGGTAACACATTGATTCCAGAGCAAGCTCATCAGCATATAGAAAGGAATTGCTTCTGACTGTCTTGGGAACCTAACTCAAGCATAATGAAGGCTAAATGCTGCCTTTAATAATTTTATAAATACAAAGCATGTGACTTGTCTACAGAAAAGTGTAGAAAATATCCTATTTGGAGAAATTATGTGTAAAAAGGTATGTGCACATATGTGTTCACAAGAATGCAGGAGCTGTCAGAACTTCAGTATGTATGTGCAAACATGATATGAAGCTCCAAATATCAACGTATTATTGTTTCTTGGTTAAATATCCTCATATATTGTTTCAGAAGCAATTTCAACATCTTGACCCCAGAATCTCACAAAAGACAAATCACTCTTTCTCCGGCAAGATTCTGTGGTATGCCCGAGCCTACTTTTGTCTCCTTACCAACAGTGGAGGGAATCTCAAGTTGAATCTTGAGAGCCCAGTATTTCAAGTCAAATTCTGTCCCATCTTTCATGGTCATGAAACCTTTCTTCATGCTCCTGCCCACACCAATCTTTCCAATTTTCCATAGATTAGATATATAATTGTACCTAGTTTTTCTGATTTAATATATATGACTTGTTGCCCTATCAAGACTATGGGATCTTGTCACCCACAGTATGGGTATCACTTGAGAAGTTAGAAATGCAGAATTTCAGGCTCTACCCTAGACTAACTGAATAGCATCTGCAATTTAACAAGACCGTGAGAGATCTGTGTGCATATTTAGTGTTTGAGAGACATTTCTCTAGGAGACAGAGAGGGTATTTTGCATTTTACTCATATTCACATCCCTTTGTAATTTCATGGAACCATAGCAGCCATGAAGTAAATCGAACCCATTCTTACTGAATTCAATTAAAACAATCCTCAATGGCAAACCACTCTAACAAAGAGATAGTGTTGCCATCATTTTATCTGATTCAAACAACCACCCAAGGAGACAGGCAAAACACACTGTTTTATCCCCGTTTTACAAGTAAAAAAAATGGAAGCTCAGCGGGTTTCATAGTTTCCTAAGGCCGAACAACTGAAACTTAACAATATTAATTTTTTCAACCCATAAGCATGAAATATCTTTTCTTTTTTTCTTTTTCTTTTTTTTGTTGTTGTTGTCCTCTTTCATTTCTTTCATCAGTGTTTTACAGTTTTCCTTGCAGAGATCTTCCACTTTTTGGTTAAATTTATTCCTGGACATTTTATTTTTGTAACTATTACAAATGGGATTACTTTCTTGATTTCTCTTGCAGACTGATCAGTGTACAGAAATGCTACTGATTTTTGTATGTTGATTTTGTATCTCACAACTTTACTAAATTTGTCAGTTCTAAGAGTTTTTTGGCAGTCTTTAGGTTTTTCTAAATATAAGATCATGCTGTCTGCAAACAAGGACAATTTGACTTCTTCCTATCCAATTTGAATGCCCTTTATTTCTTTCTCTTGCCTAATTGCTATGCTTAGGACTTCCAGCACTAGGATGAATAAAAGTCATGAAAGTGGGCATCTTTATCTTGTTCCAGATCTTAGTGAAAACACTTTCAACTTTTCCCTGTTCAGTATATTAGCTGTGGGCTTGTCATATATGTTCTTTATTGTGTTGAGGGCTTTTGATTATGAAGGGATGTTGAATTTTATCCACATCAAATACCAATGACATTCTTCCCTGAAATAGAAAAAAAAATCCTAAAATTCATATGGAAGCACAAAAGACCTTGAAACTGAGGGCATCACACTACCTGATTTCAAATGATATTACTAAGCTATAGTAACCCAAACAGCATGGTACTGGCATAAAAACAGATACATAGACCAATTGAACAGAGCCAACCCCTTCTTAGCAAAGGTGTCAAGAACACACATTGGGGAAAGAACTGTCTCTTTAATAAATGCTTCTGTGAAAACTGGATATCCATGTAGAGAAGAATGAAACTAGACCCCACCTCTCACCATATACAAAAATTAATTCAAAGTGGACTAAAGACTTAAATGTAAGAGCTACAATGAAACTTCTAGAAGAAAACATTGGGGAATCACTACAGGACATTGGTCTGGGCAGATTTTGAGGGGGTAAGACATTAAAAGCATAGTCAAGGAGAGCAAAAATAGACAAATGGAATTACATCAAGCTAAAAAGCTTCTGCACAGCAAAGGAAACAATCAACAAAGTGAAGAAACAACCTACAGAATAGGAGAAAGTATTTGCAAACTATCCATCCAACAAGAGATTAATTGCCAGAAATTATAAGAAACTCAAACAGCTCAATAACGAAAAAACAAATAACCCGATTTAAAATAAGCAAAACGCCTAAATAGACATTTTTCAAAAGAAGCCGTACAAATGGCCAATAGGTATATGTAAAAATGCTCAACATCACTAATCATCAGAGAAATGCACATCAAAACCACAATGAGATATCATATCACCCCAGTAAGAATGGCTATTGTCAAAAAACACACAAAAAATAACCAATACTAACAAGGATGAGGAGAAATGGGAATGCTCATACACTGTTGGTCAGAATGTAATGTAGTACAGTTATTATGGAAAACAGTATGGAGGTTCTTCAACCAACTAAAAATAGAACTACTATATGATCCAGCAATGCCACTGCTGGTATACACCCAAAAGGAAGAAAATCAGTATATCAAAGACATACCTGCACTTCCATGTTTATTGGTTCACTATTCATAATAGCCAAGATATGAAATTAACCTGTGTCTATCAAGGTATATTGATGGATAAGGAAAATGTAGTGTATAATACAATGGAATATTATTCAGCTGTGAAAAAGAATGAAATCTTGTTATTTGCAACAATATGGATGGAACTGGAGGTCATCGTGTTAAGTGGAATAAGCCAAGGCACAGAAAGACAAATATCACACATTCTCATTCGTAAGTGGGAGCTAGAAAAGTGGATCTCATGGAGGTGGAGAGTAGAATGGTGGTTACCAGAGTCTGGAAAGAAAAGTAGGAAGGGGGTTGAAAAGGAGTTGGTTTAGGGGTACAAAAATATAGTCAGAAGGAATAAGTGATAGTACAGTAAGAAAATTATAGTTTACAATAACTTATTGTATATTTCAATATAACTAGAAGAATTGTAATGCTCCCAAAACAAAGATAAATGTTTGAGATGATGGATGTCATAGTTATCATGATTTGATCATTATACATTGTATGCATGTATCAAAATGTCACACATGCCCCCAAAATATGTACAACTATTATGTATCAAAATATTTTTTAAATGATTATTACAGACAGATGATGACTACCAAAGGGAAAGAAAGGAAAATCTAGAAATGATTAGAAAGCATATTTACATTTAAGAAAAAATTTACTCTGGTTTATCTTGTAATCTTTATTTCAAACTTTTTTGTTGTTGTTTGTCTGAGACAGAGTTTCATTCTGTCGCCCAGGCTAGAGTGCAATGGCACGGTCTAAGCTCACTGCAACCTCCATCTCCCAGGTTCAAGAGATTCTCCTGCCTCAGCCTCCCAAGTAGCTTGGATTACAGGCATGTGCCGCCATGCCCAGCTAATTTTTGTATCTTTTGTAGAGATGGGGCTTTGCCATGTTGGCCAGGTTGGTCTCCAATTCCTGACCGCAAGTGATCCGCCCACCTCAGCCTTCTAATTTATTGGGATTACAGGTGTGGGTGACCGCGCCCAGCCTTAATTTCAAACTTTTGATCTCCTTTGCATGCTGCACATACCCAAAAGAATGATGAAGAGAGTGTGTGGAATTTTGTTTGAGTAGATATACTCCTGGGCCCTGGACCACATATACAAAGCCTGATTGAACCCACAGAACATGCTAAATTATCTTTGGTCAAATATGGAATAGAAAGATTTATCATCTGTGTTGCGTTTCTAACTGCCTTGTCCCAAAACAACCTTGCCTAAAAAGCAAAACATCCTTTACTTAAGCTATCTTTTAGGAAGGAAAGGAGGATCTATAATTTTTCTCATCTTGGTTTTCTCCAGGATGAATGGAGATTATTTTCAAAACGAGGATGCCTAGTACATTTTTACCTACTTTTGAAAAAAGCATAGCACTAGATAGAAATGCTGATGGTGTTTATTTGAGAAAAATACAATAAATTTCCCCAAAAAGTTGATAATGATTTTTAGGAAAAAATAAATATAATGATCAATTTCTTTCTTTTACACCCATGACAAATAGCTAGAGACAAAATTAAAAAGATTCTATTACAATTGAAACCATTACATGCATATCAATTTAATTCACAATATAAATGATTTAATTATTCAAATAAAATTTAAAACTCCTAATGGGAGAAATAAAAGATGAGAGGAATAGTTGGAAAGATATACATTGCTTCTTATTGGAAAGACCAAATACCCTAGTAATGACAATAATTCCTAAGCAAATATTTATAGATTTTATGCAAAACCAAGATCCCAAATGAATACATTATGGACTCAGACAAACTCACAGAGTAATTCATCTAGGAGAATAACCTGTCAGGAATATTGAAGCATTCCTTTTAAAAAGATAAGTATAATGGCTTGGCATACGTGATTTTAAAACATGATTTATAGCGACAATTATCAAAACAATCAGTTATTGGATTAAAAATAAGAGAAGTTGACCAGTATTTTAAAATAGTGTTTCTAAATTAAATACTTAATATCTAAATAACTAAAGCAACAGTCACATTACACTGGCGACTTACATTAAATTTACTGTCAACCGAGAACTCAAATCATTTTCGTATGTATTATTTACCCAAGTCTTTCCTATTCTCTATTTTGTTAAAGAATAACTTTCAAAATGAGGTAAAATCATGACTCTCATATAAATAAAAAGTGAACATGCATTAAAGATTGTATTTAACTCGTTATTTTATAAGAGAACCAAGCAGATGCTGCTACCCGTTCAAAGGTGAATCCAAAGAACAGACACATTTTAGATTAGGAGGAGTATTAAAATAAATTTGCAAATGGATAAAAAACTGGCTAATCCACAGTGTCACTTGAACTTACACAGGACAGAATTTATTTGCAAGTCTATATATGAGAATTATTTTGCACTGCTGTGGGTTATCTACAATTTACATAATTGAAAAATAGCTCAAAGGTAATGAAAGGTGCAGAATGCCCATAGAATCGGAATCAGTTAATCCAGAAGTGGGTACTCTAAACAATGCAGGTTACCACTGGAGCACAAATTTTTCTCTACAATTTGAACAGTGGGGTTTCTATTGTATCCAACCAAAGAGTGTCACATTTGTGTGTATTAGATCCAATATTGACAGATTCAGCCTGTCATATTCTTATACCTCCCAGCTTCATGCATACACGTATTAGAACAGGATATTATCAATGTCATTGTCTAAACCATTAATTAAAAAAAAAGTTGAACAGGACAGAAAATCAAATTATCTCAACCATATGTATCTCAACCAATGTATCTCAACCATAAAGACGATATATCTTTCTTTAAATTGAAAAAGTAGAGATGACCATCTGAGATAATAATGGTAGAGAAATATCTTTCAAATAGCAGAATGAGATAACCAGAGAACAGAAAGAAATAGGACAAGTAAAACGGAAGTGCTATTTCATTTATGCAACTCGTGTTTTTTGAGAACCACTGGTGCCAGGTATTGTACTAGGTGCTGACGACACTGAGACAAACGAAAGGCAAGCCCCTGCTCTTGTGGAGATTTATAGTCAGCAGTGGAATGGGGGAAACGACATTAAACAGACAATTTATACACTGGTGCAATGTTAAGTGATGCACCTAATGTGGTAAGTAATACCAGGAAGAGTTACACAGCTGTTAAGCAAGTGTAGCATGAGTAGATAGGAACATACTAATCATTCTAGTTAGTTTCAACCTTGTAACTATTAGGTCTTTATCTTTTACTTAGTTTGTTTGTCTGTTTGGAGCATGTAACGATGTTTGAAGTGGAAACAAACAAAAAATGATTTGAGAGTTGAGATATAATTACTATTTCACAAAATAAGAATCGTCATGGCTTGCCTCAATTTTCTCCCCCTCCTAAACAACCAAACAGTACCAATCAAGTATTTCCTTTATGTGGGATGAACATGATGAGGTAAAAGTCTTAGCTATTCAGATTCTGTTGTGACCAACTGAAATAAACACTCTTACTACAAGCCAGACACTAGCATATAAAATAGCTTTGTCATGCTGCCATAGGAATTTACTTTTTCTATGCAGGTAAAGCTATCTCTGTATATGCATGTGATTTTAAATTCTATTAAAAATTAAAATTTAACTCACAACTAGTAGAAGACATTTGCTACATATTATAATTGACAAATGATTAATATAGAAGATACTTAATCTCTAAAATTAATAAACTATCCCATAGAAGTTGGGCATATGAACAGGCATTTTATGGAAGAAGAAATACCGCCAAGAAATGTATGAAAATATGTTTAACCTCATCAAAAGGGAGAGTACAAATTAAAACCACAACTATCTTGCTTCCACTCGATGGGCAAACATGTAGAAGTCTGACAACAGCCAATGTTGAAGATAGTGTGAAGCAATCAGAAATCCTACACACTCTGGTGGAAGTGTAAATTGGTACAACCACTCTGGGAAACACTTTGTCATTATCTAGTCAAACTGAAGATGTCCATTTCCTACTACATGACCATTCTGATCTTGGGAGACACTTGCATGTATGCTCCAAGAAACATGGACCTGAATGTTCATACCAGCGTTTCTGGAATGGTTGTATGTGGGAAGAGGCTAAATGTCCATTGACAAGAGTCTGTATAAATAAATTGTGGTATATTCTTATAATGAAATACCATGTAGCTATAAAAAAGAGTTCTCAAAGCACAAAGATGAAAAGGGAAAGTTCCAGGAACACACATATATATACATGAATATGTATATATATATATAGTATAAATATATAGTATATATATATCATATATAATTATATATATACACAGATAAACAACATATATATGAATATGTATATTGTTATATGTATATATGTATATTGATAAAAGAAAAACTTCAACCAAATTATATTTAAAGGAGTTTAATTGAGCAATGAAAAATTCGCCAGTTGGGCAGCCCCCAGAATCACAGCAGATTCCCAGAGGCTCCAGCGCAGCCACGTGGTGGAAGATTTATATCCAAAAAAGGAAAATGATGTACAGAAATCGGCAGCGAGGTACAGAAACAGCTGGATTGGTTACAGGTTGGCATTTGCCTTCTCTGAACACAGTTTGAACAGTTAGCCGTCTTTGAGTGGTTGAAGTATGGCCGCTGGGATTAGCCAAGACTCAGTTATTGTTACCGGCAAATGCTCCTAAATTAGGTTTTCAATTTTGTCTGACTGTTAAGCTAGGTTACAGTTCATCCACAAGGACTCAAATATAGAAGATTGGAGTCCTTCTCAGGCCATATTTAGTTTGCTTTAACAATATACATATACATATACATAACATAATATACATAACATAATTCATAACAAATTCCATTTGTACAAAGTACAAAGCTAAACTATTTGGGATATAAATGTAAAGAAAAGCCAGAGAATAATAATAAACACAAAATTCAAGACAGTGGTTAGCTCTACGGAGCAAGGCGAGAGATTAGAGCAGTACAAGCACACAGGGGCATCAGGCATATTTCTTAAGCCTGTTGGTGGCTACATTGCTGTTTATTTCAGTATTGCTCTTTAAACTGTTCATATAAATTATATATGTATTCTATTTTATATGCATTATATTAAAATATATAAATATGGATATACTTTTATTAATATTACATATTTGTATATAATTATGTGTATATACATCATATATAATTATATATACTGATTATATATAGAAATCACAAATATTTGTTACCAATATAGTTACCAATAATGCTTAGAGATCAGCCTACAAAGAATGCGGGATTTGTGTGTGTGTTTTATTTGTTTTGTTTTTTTAATTTCAATACGTTTTTGGGGAACAGGTGGTGTTTGGTTATATGAAAAAGTTCTTCAGTGGTGATTTCTGAGATTTTGGTACACTCATCACCCGAGCAGTGTACATTGTATCCAATGTGTATCTTTTATCCCTCACCATCCCCCATCCTTTCCCCTGAGTCCCCAAAGTCCAATGTATCATTCTTATGCCTTTGGGTCTTTATATGAGTTCTCATACGTGTTCTCCCACATATGAATGAGAACATACGATGCTTGATTTTTCATTCCTTAGTTACTTCACTTAGAATAATAGTCTCCAGTTCCATCCAGGTTGCTGTGAATGCCATTATTCTGTTCCTTTTTATGGCTGAGTCGTATTCCATGGCATATATATATATATATATATATATATATATATATATATATATATATATATAATCACATTTTCTTTATCCTCTCGTTGATTGATGGTCATTTGGGCCAATTCCATTTTTTTAAGTGTTTCTCTTGCTCTAGGTATTTTGATAACTATTTGTTACTTTATAAATCATGGAAAGCTGAAATTCTCCTAGTTTGTCTTATTCCAACATGAAAATATCTCTGTAAAATAATTGCCATAAAATGCCTTCTCTTCTGCATTGCTATGTTGGGAAGCTGATATAAATTATCTTAGCTTTTAGATAAAAAAAAAATTTCTAATATGAGTGCTATCTGGAAAGCTCTTCCTGCACATTCTGAAGTTCTTTATGCTGATTTCTTGGGTCATACTATCAAGCATAGCACCTGGCTGCAGCAGCTGTGGATAAAACCTGTCCACCTGCATCCTCAAGGGGTTTGTGCTGTTTAATATTTTAATTCCCACCTCAAATGGATCTAACTAGGTGGAGTCTTGTCCACGGGTCTTGGGTCTCTTCCTGAGTTACTGTTGGGATCTGCTCTCTGTCTCTCTCTAGTCTGAATGCCTATCTACCAAGTTCTATGAGCTGCCTCATGCTGTTCACTGCTTCCTTATACTCTCTACCTGGAATTTTTAGGGAAAATTAATCTCCTTAGTTCCCAAGCAATCAGGCATATCATCAACATCTCTGCTTGCATGCAAAATAAGGCAGCAATGGGCTTTTCCTTATACTATTATTACATCAGTTCTTTTCACACCCGTAAATGCATTGGCCACAGCGAGAGGGCTTATCAGGCTCTGTCAGTCATTGTTAGTAATTCCCTAAGTTGGATGATCAAGCCTTACCCACATTATGACGCCTTTCCAACACCTTTGGCATGGAGCTGGACAGCCCTTCTCTAAAAGACCACATCCTGTCAACCCCGGTTTTCTCTCACTTCATCCCTTGTATCACAGGAAACACAAAGACATGTTACTGGGGATTATCAAGGATATATGTTCCCAGGGATCATAAGAGATTTTCCAGCACATTCCAAGATATACATGTTTTCAGTCCCATTGTCTGCCCTGTACATAGGACATGATGAAAGAGTTGACCACTCTTACTAATTGACACCAAATACATGCAGAAACAAATTTCTCACATTAAAAAATCAGACACGTTCAAAAAGTTCATTTTTAGGTCAGTTGATATTTGAAACTCATTTTCCTCTAAAAACAGTGTTTGTAATGCTGATGCTGACCACAGGCTTGACCCCAATACCCCATCTAACCCACAAAGTATCAGAAATAGCATATGATTGCACTTAAAATACATGGAACACAACATTTTTTACTCTGTTGCAATACTGATAATAAAATATGACACACAACGGTAAGAAAGAAATAAGAAAAGAAAGAAAATAAATTATTTTTAATTTTCTTGTATTCTGATGCTTGAGGAAAGGTAAATTCATCTAGGAGAGACAAAAATGTAGATGAAAATTTCTGAATACCTTAAAGGGAAATTGAGGTAACTTTCAAGGATTTCTAGAACCTGATGAGAATGACATTTTAGAAACAGTAGTAGAAGAAGAATCATCTTCTTCTACTATTCACGGTTTTGCTTCAACATTTCTGTCTTTCTTTTCCTTGGTACAAACCCATCACTTGTAGAACTCAAGCCATGTGTTGGCTCACAAAATGAAGTAATAGAGAGAAGGGGAAGGTTGAAATTGAGAAAAGAGGGGTTTTCCTAAGTACGCAAAAGAAAGTACCTTGCATAGCGTTAATTGATTTAAAATCCATGTTTAGCATGCACTATCTGTCCAGTTCTATGCTGGGTCTTACGGATATAAGGAAGAATCAAACAGTTGCTACCATCATAATGCCAACCTATTGCAGTAGATGGTGAAACAAAGTGAGGCAGGGGCTGGGAGTCAGAACAGGCAAGCGAACCTGCAAATTACACTATAATGTGCTGAAAGCTGTCTTAAAGGATGAGCAAGGTGCTGTTCGTGGAAATCTGGAAATGCTCCCCTAAAATGACATTTAATTCTCAAAAATGAACAGAAATTTTTCAGAAGGAACAAAATGTACAAAGGCATAAGCATACAATCATTTTGGAAATGCTGTGAGGTTCAGAGTAAATGCAGGGAAGGAGGGTAAGACATGGCAGATGAGGCTGAATAAATAAGAGGAAAATGCACCAGACTTTAATGCCCAAGGAGAGTTTAAACTCAATTCTATTGGAAACTCGGAGACAACCAATTCAATTTGAATGTTAGAACAATGAAGGAAGATTAACTGCGATGCGATTAATTGATCTGGTCTTCGTATGCCTTAAAAGAGAGAATACAACATCAGGAAATCATGGTTGCCTCTGTGGATACAGAAAGGAGGTCAAAAGTCATTAGCTCAGATTGTTCTCTGCCAAGGCAGCAGCTGAAAAGGCGGGGTGGCATTAAAGGAAAAGTGAAGTTAGGGAAAGGAACAGGCCCTGGAGCCATTAGGAATAGGGGAGACAGTGCTGGATGTTTGCAAGTGCATGTCTCATACTCGTACAATATGATTTCATTTTAGGATTAAAAGTGGAATTAATTTTATATCTTTATGTCAATGTCTACTGACGAAATGGAACTCATGTACCAGCAGGTCATCTGCAAGTCGTGGGTCATATGGAAATGAGGAATTCATGTTTAATAATTGACAGTAGCTGATGAACAATCACTTATTTGTTTGTCCCTCCCTTTGGCACTTCTGCAACGTGGTTCCTAGAATCATACTCTTCTCTTTTCCTTCCTCCTTGCCCCGGTATTTCACCCATGAAAGGGTGTTTTGGCAGCTAGAGATCTCTTCAGTGAAGAATGTTCTCTTACAGTAAATTCATAGCATTTCAGCATTTCAATACTTCTCTGTATCTCTGATTTCTGGCTTTCCAGAGATGTTAAGTGTTAGAACCTCACGCAGAGGATAAAAATGTAATTAAACAAGAAAATAAGAAAAAATTTTAAAACCTCTCGTGTTAATTCGGAACAATAGTTCTCAGAATGCAAACTCCAGTTATCTGATTCGGCTGTCCCTGGAAGGGCTTCCTTGGGCAAGGAGTATATGGCCCAGTATCTAACACTGTATGCATTGCAGCCTTTTCAGCTACTCAGGAAATGAAACAAGGCATGTAGTTGTGTATAGAGAAGGAAGGCACTGCCACCTGCAGGTTGTAAGATTATGGACCTAACACATTCACATTTAATTTGTAAAAGAAATTATTTTATTAATGTAATATTGTCATAGCCTTAAAAGCCTCAAAGATAGTTGGTCTGTCCTCCTGCCTTCGGACAGACCTGTTTCTAAATATGCAAGAACTTTCGCTGAGATTAGAGAAGTTCAGCTCTCAGACAATTAAAATCTAACCAAAGTCAGACTTGCCCTGCAGGAATTGAGGATTAAGCTAGGCTTTGCACAAGGTAAGCGGTGAAGGGGTGGTGGGCAATTGCCTTCTAATGCAGTCTTTAAACTCTGAGATCTCTCTGGGCCTCACTTATTCTTTTGTAAACTGACGTAATGGCCTAGATCTGTGGTTCTCAAAGTGTGGTCCCTAGACCAACATCAGCAGCAACATCCAGGACTGGTCCTGCTGATAATTTACCTGGCCTTGCCCTGGGCCCCAGACTTACTGAAATGGAAACTCTGCAGGTGGGCCCCAGCAATGTGATGTAACAAGTTCTCCAGGTGACTGTGCTATACATAAAAGTGTGAGAACACCTGTGTTAGATGATTTAGAAATATCCCATGTGCAATTCCACACCACTGCAGGTGTTACCTGCAGTTTAACCATCTGTCCGTGGAGGAGCCGTCTGCCCAGGAAGATTGGCCTGGGGGTGGTGGTGCAGGGGAGAGCAAGTGAGGAAAAGTTAGAGCTGAAGAAGCTGAGGTTCACCAGTCTACTGAATGAAAATTCAGCCTCTGATGGACCGTCCTGATGGTCAATTGAATGTCTAAAGACCATTGTTCGAAGAGAAGATTTCTCACCCTATTTCATCAACATATAAGAGCAATGGACTCTCACTCTGCTTTGCCATCCACTGTCTGAACAAATGCATTTCCCCTGGCTGCACCCGACTACCAAATAACAAAGCTCAGGTTTCCCCTCTTCCTCCACAAAGACTTTTGTGAATGGCAATAAGTCCATATTTTTCCCTTCTTTCTTTCTCTTTCTTTCTTTCCTTCTTTGTCTTTCTTTCTTTCTTTCTTCCTTCCTTCCTTTTCTTTTTTTCTGAGACAGGGTCTAGCTCTGTTGCCCAGGCTGGTGTGCAGTGACACAATCTCAGCTCACTGCAGTTGCCACCTCCCAGGCTCAAGCCATCTTCCCACCTCAGCGACCTAAGTAGTTAGGACTACAGGCATACACCACCATGCCTGGCTAATTTATTGTTTTTGTTTTGTTTTGTTTTGCAGATATGAGGTTTCACCATGTTGCCCAGGCTTGTCTCAAACTCTTGAGCTCAAGCAATCCTCCCACCCCAGCCTCCCAAAGTGCTAGGATTACAGGCATGAGCCACCATGACTGGCCCATATTTTTCTCTTTCTATCTGAATCCCCTTGTCCCCAGCGTCCATAGCAGAAAATTGAGTACTTAATGACATATCATATTGGAGTATTTTCAAATTGTTCTCATTATTATCTCATCTCACTCACCAGAGCTCGCTGAGGGTTTTTGCTTATGTGGCTCATATACTCACCCCCATGCTTCTGGCAAGTTTCCAGAGCAACTGTGGCACAAATTGGTGTTTAACAAATTATTTATGATTGACTTTTATATAGTTATCCAAAACTACAAATGTGAATACATTTTAAGCCACCACAATTTTTCTCCTCTTTTCCCCATTATGATCCTAAGGGATTCTGTAAAACAGTCATGTTGACTTAAAAAGGGCTAAAACCCACAAAAAAAACAGCAAACGTGAAAGAGGTGAGGTGGTGAGGAATTCTAAGAATTATGTTAGACCCACCTGGGTAGATCAGTGGAACAGACACTCTTCAAATTTCCTCTGTTATGGGTCATGTATTTGAGCAGTTAAAAAAAAATAAAATCTAAACCACACTGACCAAAAATTTTAATCATCCTTTTAAAGAAAACTTAACCTACAGAATGGGAGAAAATTTTTGCAACCTACTCATCTGACAAAGGGCTAATATCCAGAATCTACAATGAACTCAAACAAATTTACAAGAAAAAAACAAACAACCCCATCAAAAAGTGGGCAAAGGACATGAACAGACACTTCTCAAAAGAAGACATTTATGCAGCCAAAAAACACATGAAGAAATGCTCATCATCACTGGCCATCAGAGAAATGCAAATCAAAACCACAGTGAGATACCATGTCACACCAGTTAGAATGGCCATCATTAAAAAAATCAGGAAACAACAGGTGCTGGAGAGGATGTGGAGAAATAGGAACACTTTTACACTGTTGGTGGGACTGTAAACTAGTTCAACCATTGTGGAAGTCAGTGTGGCGATTCCTCAGGGATCTAGAACTAGAAATACCATTTGACCCAGTCATCCCATTACTGGGTATATACCCAAAGGACTATAAATCATGCTGCTATAAAGACACATGCACACGTATGTTTATTGCGGCACTATTCACAATAGCAAAGAGTTGGAACCAACCCAAATGTCCAACAACGATAGACTGGATTAAGAAAATGTGGCACATATACACCATGGAATACTATGCAGCCATAAAAAATGATGAGTTCGTGTCCTTTGTAGGGACATGGATGAAACTGGAAAACATCATTCTCAGTAAACTATCACAAGGACAAAAAACCAAACACCGCATGTTCTCACTCACAGGTGGGAATTGAACAATGAGAACTCATGGACACAGGAAGGGGAACATCACACTCCGGGGACTGTTGTGGGGTAGGGGGGGGGGGGAGGGACAGCATTAGAAGATACACCTAACGCTAAATGACGAGTTAATGGGTGCAGGAAATCAACATGGCACATGGATACATATGTAACAAACCTGCACATTGTGCACATGTACCCTAAAACCCTAAAGTATAATTAAATTAAATTAAATTAAAAAAATAAAATAAAATCCTATACACTAAAAAAAAAAAAAAAAAAAAAGCAGATTAATCGACTCTCTGTAAAATGAACCAATCTGCAGGATGTGGGTGGGGCCAGATAAGAGAATAAAAGTAGACTGCCTGAACCAGCAGTGGAGACTTGCTCCAGTTCTCTTCCACAGTGTGGTAGTTTTGTTCTTTGCGTTTAGACTGCTTTTTACGAGCTCTAGCACTGCAAAGGCATGCCGCTTTACTTCTGAAACCAGCATACACCGTGAACCCACCAGGAAGAAAAAACAACTCCAAACACGTCGCTTTAAGTGCGGTAACACTCACCACGAAGATATGCAGCTTTTACTCCAGAGCCAGCATAGACCATGAACTCCCCCAGAAGAACTTTGAACACATCCAAACAGCAGAAGGAACAAACTCCAGACACACTCTCCTTAAGAACTGTAACACTCACTGTGAGGGTCTATGGCTTCATATTTGAAGTCAGACTAATTCTGGACACAGCTGTGGTGAGAGGTAACAGTATGCTGGCAGCCTTAGCTCGCTCTCAGTGCCTCTTTGGCCTCTGCCCGTTCTGGCTGCGCTTGAGCCCTTCTGTGAGCTGACTGAGGCCGGATGCAGCTGCCTCGGGTTGCAGGGAGGTGTGGAGGTAGAGGCACGGGCAGGAACCGGGACTGCAGCCGGCACTTATGGGCCAGCTGGAGGTGGGCGTGGTGAACCCTGCACTGAGCGGCAAGGGGCTTAGCACCTGGGCCAGCAGCTGTGGAGGGTGTGCCTGATTCCCCCAGCAGGGCTGGTCCACTAGTGCTGTATTCAATTTGTTGCTGGGCCTTAGCTGCCTCCTGGTAGGCTATGGCTCAGGACCAGCAGCCAGTCATGCTTGAGTCTCCCCCCATCCTGCTGTGGCCTCCTGTGCGGCCTAGAGTTTCCCAGACGAGCACTGCTTCCTGCTCCAGGGCACCTGGTCCCATCCACTACCTGTCCACCAATGTAAATTCGTGCATTTACAAACCTTGGGTGTATGGCGTGGGACTCGCAGGTAGCTCCACCTGCAGCCCTGGTGTGAGATCCACTGGGTGAAGCCAGCTGGGCTCCTGAGTTTAGTGGGGACTTGGAGAATCTTTGTCTAGCTAAGGGATTGTAAACACACCAATCAGCACCCTGCGTCTAGCTCAGGGTTTGTGGATGCACCAATTGACACTGTATCTGGTTCAAGGTTTGTAAATGCACCAATCAGCACTCTGTCTACAAGGTTTGTAAATGCACCAATCAGCACTCTTGTCTACAAGGTTTGTAAATGCACCAATCAGCACTCTGTCTACAAGGTTTGTAAATGCATTAATCAGCACTCTGTCTAGCTCAGGGTTTGTAAATACACCAACTGACACTCTGTCTAGCTAATCTAGTGGGGAGGTGGAGAACTTTTGTGTCTAGCTCAGGGATTGTAAATGCACCAATCAGCACCCTGTCAAAACGGACCAGTCAACTGTCTGTAAAACAGGCCAGTCGGCTCTCTGTAAAATGGACCAATCAGCAGGATGTGGGTGGGGCCAGATAAGAGAATATAAAGCAGGCTGCCCGAGGCAGCAGTGGCAACCCGCTTGGGTCCCCTTCCACACTGAAAGCTTTGTTCTTTTGCCCTTTGCAATAAATCTTGCTGCTGCTCACTGGGTCCACACTGCCTTTGTGAGCTGTAACACTCACCGCGAAGGTCTGCAGCTTCACTCCTGAGCCAGCAAGACCAGGAACCCACCAGAAGGAAGAAACTCCGAACACATCTGAACATCAGAAGGAACAAACTCCGGACCGCTGCCTTTAAAAACTGTTAACACTCAACGTGAGGGTCCGCGGTTTCATTCATGAAGTCAGTGAGACCATGAACTCACCAATTCCGGACACAGTGGGAGCAAAGGCATGGCAGGAGAAGAGAACTGCATGTGTGAGAAATAAAAACAACATGTTGCAATTGAAAAAAAAAAAAAAAACTTAATAAAAGTTATGCGCAGATGTAGTTAGTACTAGAAAATAAACCAAAATGTCAGCAGTCTTTTTTAGTATTGTGACTATAAGATTGCTGATAAGTAATTATTGAAAACCTCCCTGAATTTGTTCTGGATTTCCTTTCAATAGGAAGAAGAAAACTTAGAACAGACTGAAGCGTCTGTCCCTTGGTTGCCAAAGCTGCTCTAGAAGGGTGCTCTGTAGAGAGCCCCGTCTGTTATGAAGAAGAAGAGTCAGGGGTCTGACACTACCCTAAGCCCTTTTCTTTTACATAGGAAATGTGAACATATGAATGTGTTTGTACGGCGTCTCCACACCCAGTAGTTCCACCAGACACTGAGGTCAGAAACTACAATTCATGTTTGCCTCCCAGCTGCTAGCCAGCTCGCACGTAGCAAGGCCTTCGTTGACCTGAATTAGGCAAAACATACTAATATCCATAGTTATTTGGCAACAGGACCACGTAAAGCTTATCCTACCACTCTCAAGTTTTATTTATACGACTGTCACTTTAAGAGGCCTATTTGTTTATAGTGAAGAGCCCACTTTGAGTAGGACAAAAAATGGACAGGGTCAAAGCTGGTTCTTCGTTGCGAAACAAACCAACATCATTTTAATGGATTCAGTCTGGTTTTCTGAGGATTGGTTGGAAAGTTGGTTTTGGTTTGTGTGTGCATTTTGCAAAAGTCCACACTTTTTCTATAACTTGTAGACCTCGATGTTGTCCTGAACTCTCCTCAGGCTATGACATTTTAAATGACCTAGGATTGAGAGATGCTTTCTGTACAGCGCAGAGCAGCTATCTGG
The DNA here is from genome assembly GCF_028878055.3 of Symphalangus syndactylus. Taxonomy (NCBI): domain Eukaryota; kingdom Metazoa; phylum Chordata; class Mammalia; order Primates; family Hylobatidae; genus Symphalangus; species Symphalangus syndactylus. The sequence goes on along the minus strand of NC_072427.2, from coordinate 124,767,102 downwards.
CAGCTGCATAGTGGAGGTGGTGGCATTTCAACAGTGCAGATCAGTGAAAGACCCTTTATTATCTAATGGCAGAGGACCAGGCTATAAAGTGGATTGTGTGCTCAAGGAATCCTTTGAGATGAAAGGTATGGAAGAGGGACAATGGGCTCTATTCAGCCTCATGGAGGGCAGATATGTGCCTGAGAACAGAGGCTGTCTTCATTGACTTAGTGCTTTGGGTGGAAGGGGGCACTGGTAGCAGAGTCTCGTGGGCGCAGAGGGTGAGGGACCCTCCTGTGGCTCCTCTGGGTGGCTCTGAGTCCAGGCATACAAAGACATGGCTAAAGAATCACTGCCCTGTTGCAAGAATCTTGTGAGGTTCCCCTGAAACGAGAAATATTTTCTGTGTTCCCACCCAAGAGGGGGTGCAGAGTTCTCTCCTAGGGGTAGAGGGTGGGGACCACACAAATGGAGGAAGCATGATGCCCCTCACCACTCCCAGCCCTTCCCAGATGTCCGTTACTTTCAGCAGCAGACCTCACGGAAGGCCTGCAACATCTCTGTGAAACAGGGAGGGCAGGGATTAGTATTTCCATTTAGTCGAGGAGGAAAATGAGATTCAAGAGCTTCAGTGACTCACCCAAACTTATGTGGCAAACAAATCAGATATGGGACCAGAACTCACATCTTCTCATCCCAGTTCAGTGTTTTTCCTCCAACACGAGGCCGCTGCTCCGAGACTGCCTTTCAGGCATGTGCTAGAACCAAAAGCCACACGGCCCCACCGCGTGGGGAGGGCTGCTTACCAACCTACCCTGCTTCCTACCCACTTGACTCCTTCCTGCTTTCCACACCAGGTCAAATATGCACTTATGACAGTAGACTCTTGGCAGCAGGGTTTAGGGGGGACTGGTGATAAGGCAGGACATTAAGGTGACTATAATGGCAGCAGCAAAGGCACACTAATGTCTTCAAAGGATCGACAGTACTGCCTCTTAAAGTAGAGCCCAGGCTCCAACCCCACCTCCAAGGGCCTTGTGGAGCCTCTCAAATGTCAAGCAAAGGCAAACCAGAAGGCAGGCTCAAGTACTCAATCTCTTCTTTGGAAGGGGCTGGAGACACTCTAGCTCCACTGAGCCAAAATAAAAAGGAATTTTATAAATAAGCACAAAGTAGGCCAAGATCTCCCACATCTCCAGTCATTCCAACAGGCCTCCAGTAGTGCTCCAGTACTTTAGAGGGTGTGACAGAATTCCCTTGATGGAGAAATGGCCCTTTTTGGTATGAACTTACAGAATTTCTGCGTTGGATATATCCTGAAAAATGCAAAACCCCCATCACACTGACTCTTTTGGATCCAGCAGCTGAGTGGTTGGGGACAGTTTCCTTGACCGCCGCAATGGAGACTAGGGATTGAGCGCCTGCTCTGTGTTCTTCACAAAGGCAGCTGTATGTGCCATAGGAAAAGAGAACACTACTTGCAAAACTGCTCTAAAATATAGAGAAATGGCCAGGTGCAGTGGCTCATGCCTGTAATCCCAGCACTTTGAGAGGTCAAGGCGGGTGGATCATTTGAGTCCAGGAGTTCAAGACCAGCCTGGGCAACATGGTGAAACCCCATCTTTGCAAATAAATACAAAAATCAGATGGGCATGGTGGTGTGCACCTGTAGTCCCAGCTACTTGGAAGGTTGAGGTGAGAGAATTGCTTAAGCCCAGGAGGCAGAGGTTGCAGTGAGCTGAGGTGCCACTGCACCCCAGCCTGGATGACCCCATCTCTGGTAAATAAATAAATAAATAAATAAATAAATAAATAAATGTAAAATATAGAGAATTGACTGTTTTTTCCTTATTAGTGATAGAACAGAAATACAATGGCTGTCAAAGAAGAAAACTCTACATTACTGTCACCTAGAAAGGTAAGCCAAAAACTATTTGTTTCATTTCCATTTACATTTTTTAAATGAACATAAGACATGCTGATTCTGAAATTTTAGCTGGTATCAGAACCTCCTGGAAGGCTTGCTTAAATACAGATTGCTGGGCTTGGCCTCAGAATTTCTGATTCAATAGGTCTGGGGTAGGACCTGAGATTTTTATAGTTCTGACAAGTTCCCAGGTGATCTCTAGGCCACTGGTCTGGGGATCATGCTTTGAGAATCACTGACATGGAGATTTTTTTTTCTTTTTTTTTTTTTTTTAATGGAGAAAGGGTCTTGGTTAGAAGGTTACTCCACATGAGGACCTGAAATCCCAGCCAGAGTGGCTGAGGTTGTTAGAGTCCAGTTTGACCCTGGATGACTTTGGGGATGGAACAGGCAATTACCACCTTCTCAATGACACTGCCTACAGCAGTGCAATCTGTTTCCAATTTAAAGAAGAGGGCGAGTGTTCCACAACGCTCAGCTCCGTAAGCCTGTCATCCACAGGCGGCTCTGCACCTGGAGCTGAGCTGGCATGATGCTTACAGGCTTCAGAGAACTTTGCGAAGATTATTACTGCCTTTACTCTGCAAGGGAGTTTGTCATGAGTATTCTAAACACCATTCCCAAACCAGCTCTAGGGAAAATTATTATTTGTTGGTCTTCTACCTTTTCAGTGTCTTATCTCCCTGCTTTCGTAAAACTAATCTTGCTCTTCGTTGCCTGCCCTTAGCCAATGCTTCTCAAATATAATGATACCCCGAATTGCTAGCGGATCTTGCTGAAATGCAGATTCTGATTTAATAGGTCTGATGTAGTGGGGCCTGAGCCTCTGCATTTCTATCAAGTTCCCAGGACTTGCCGATACTTCTGGTTCCTGTACTACACTGTGAGTAGCAAGGCATTAAATAATTTGAGGCTTCTTAAGATTATCTATAAATTCTATCTTTTATTCCCTGGCTACCCTTCTGCTAGGTGTGACTAAATGCTAATGGAAAATCATATCTACTGCTGTTAGTATGTGAGTTTAGCAACCATTGCCTCTCCTGACAATAGTATGCTAAAATGTGTAGGACTCTAAAGCTCCTTGAGAATGACACAGTAGAGACTTCCAATCCAGGGACTGGCCACTCAGGTAGAATTTTAGAGTTAGGGCCAGTTCTTATCGATCTCCTTTTGCTGGTGAAGGAAGCAATCCCTAAGGCAGGATGAATTGACTTAATTATTTATTTATCGGCAATTTATATCCTATCTCCTTCTAAAATGCGTTTAAAGCAGTGAGATCTGATTTAGGATCAAGCTATCTAACTAGTAAAGTCCAGTGTAAAATTTTCCTTTATGTTTTCAATTGTGTCTTTTTATAAAGAAGAGAACAGGGAGGAAGGTGGCAAGGAGAAAAAGAAGGAGAAGGAGGAAGACGGGGAAGAGGAGGACGAGCTGCTCTTTTCTCCAGCTTCCCTATGTGGATACACCCAGTCATTCTTTTACTTCTTAGAAATTTCATTGCATCAGATCAAAATCTCAGTTATTCTCTTCCTTTTATCTAAAAAATGCCCAGCTCAACTAAAAGTAACCTAATGCCAAGAACCAAATGAAAAATGTGGTTTATCAATAAATCATGGAGCTTTCTTTGACCCTTCATTCTCCCCTGTCCCCTTTGCCCCATCTGTCACAGAATCCTTGCTGTTCTATCTTTCCCACTGCTCTCACATTCACTCTCCCTCCCTCACTTCCTTGGCCACCAAATAGTCCAGCCTTACGACCTCATGCAGAACATTACTATTAATACCTGGCATATATTGGCAATCTGCTTTGCACCAGCCACTCTACTAAGAGTTTTTATGCATTTAACTCCCATTGTAACGCTATACAATAGGTGTTATGACTCCCATTTTATAGGTAACAAATTTGAGGCTTAGAGGTGAATTCACCTACCTAAGTTTTCATAATTAGCATGTAATATAGTACAATGGATTTCAAACTCAAGCTCCAGAGCCAAAGTTCTCTTCCACTACTGAACAAAACCACCACCTGCACTTTAGATGCATCTGTCTGGCTGTGAATCTGTCCATGTGCTTATTGGTCTATCTCTGCTTACTCCAAAAAAGAAAAAAAAAAAAACTACTTAGAAATTATTATCTGTATCAGACCTGCAGTTTTCTTCTTTTAGTGAGACATAACGATAAGGTAATCAGATCTCCTACTGTAAGTTGGTAAGCTCAGAAAAACATTCCTTCCATCCTTAGGCAGCCCCTCTCGTTTGAGTCTCTCTTATAAAATTTATCCTGCAAACTCTGGCCAAACCACCTTCCCTAAAACATTGCTTTCCTCACATTGCTCCCCAGCTTCAAGAACAAACAGGATTCAGGAGACAACCCTTCTCATTTACTTTACTGTCCAGTATCTGAATCCCATTTCCAAAGTTGAGGAATCCTCCATCTGAAGAAGCAGAGTCCATTGCTGAAAGTGCCAGAGAGTTGAACTGCTAGTCTTGCTTGCAACTATAGCCTGGGCATGTAATCTAGGACCCACCATCTGACAATACCACCCTAAATTTTAAATTGGAAAAAGCCTGGGCCTTGGCAAGGCCATTTTAATGAAGAGTGGCAGCAGCTATGTCTATGCTGCAGTTTTAGCATCAGAGTTGAGGACTGTGGTGCCCTGGAGCAAGCCATGCCCTGATGCCTGCTTGCAGTGAGAGAAGAGTCTTCTCTGACCAATTCGATTACAATTGGAGACACAACTTCTGAAGCTTCCCAGAAAGTCTCAGTGCTTCCTGCCAGTGTTTGATCATATCTTTTCAAACAGCCAGAATGAAATCACTCAGAATTGGGGTTAGGGCCTTGCTGCCAAGTACGCTGCCTGCTGCAAAGTCCTTGTCTCGTCAAGCATGAGGAGCAGCCACTTTGGCCCAACCATCACCTACAGCACTCGCACCTTAGAGGTGGAGCAACAGAGGGAGCCCTGTGAGAGACAACCCTTGAGCTCTCTTCTCTTTTGTTATGTCATTTTCATGACAAATTTATTTAAATTGACCCGCCATGCCCTGCTCCAGTAAGGAGGGGTTGTTGCAAATCTGGCACAAGCATCTGCTATGACTACTGACCTGCAGGATGGGCAGAAAACAGGCCAGAGCCTCCTGAAGCCACCACCCCTAGGACTTGGAGCCTTGACCCCCAACCCTACTGCCTGGAAGAGAGGCTGGGGCAACATATGCGTGAGAGAACCCCGCAAAATGTGCCTCTCATCTTCAGTGCGCTCACATTTTGGGGGCAGGTGTCTGCCCTGTCCACAGCCCTACTGGAGCACACCTTGTGGTAACCACATGGGACTAAGCCTCCTCTCCCCTCTCACAGGGCCCACAGCTGGCATCTGTGGCACATGGCCCTTGGGAGTCAATCCATGAACTCCCCAGTGACCCACAGCTACCGAGAAAAAATGACTTGGTACAAAATGCAACAGGCTGGTTCAATCAGATTTTCTCTTCGGGGCACAGAAATTGAAAATAAATACAAATAAATAAAATAGATATAAGCTGGCAGGAAAAGCCATGCTATAAGATAAGACGTGGCTGGGTGTGGTGGCTCACCCTTGTAATCCCAGCACTTTGGGAGGCCGAGGTGGGCAGATCATGAGGTCGGAGTTCAAGACCAGCCTGGCCAATATGGTGAAACCCTGTCTCTACTAAAAAATATAAAAAATTAGCTGAGTGTAGTGGCACGTGCCTGTTGTCCCAGCTACTCAGGAGGCTGAGGCAGGAGAATCGCTTGAACCCGGGAGGTGGAGGTTGCAGTGAGCTGAGATCGCACCACTGCACTCCAGCCTGGGCAACAGAGTGAGACCCCATCTCAAAAAAAAAAAAAAAAAAAAAAAAAAAGACAAGACGTGAGGGGCCATTGTGGACCATGAAAAGCCAAGTTATGAAGAGGCAGTAAACCTGAATGAGTACAGGAAAGGCAGATGAAATGTGAGGGAGACTCCTTGTACAGCGAGAAGAAAGCCGGTGCTGGGAAAGCGGCTGAGTCTCATTAATGGGGGAGATAAGCGTAAAGACCCGGGAACTGCAACAAGGACAATGGTCACTCTGGGTCTGGAAGACCCAAAGTCCTGCCACTTCTCTTCCAGGTCACTTGGTTTCCTTAGGTCTCTGGGCACAGGCATCCTGACCACAGAATACCCAGGATTTGAGGTCATTTGAGGGCAGCTATGTTTTTTTGACCAGAAGAGAATATCTGGACATATGGACACATGCATCTGCCAAAATAGGGCTCTGCTTGCCAAGCACCCAGAATTTAGGGATGGCTTCTTCCTCCCAAAGGCACAGAAAGAACCCATAGGCCAGCCATTCCAAATGTAACTCGCGTATGGAGAAGCATAAACATGGCAGATTAAGGGATGCTCCCTTCTAAGAAAACGATATTAGGGAAATAACAATTAGCACTGTTAAAAAATAGCATAGCATTGCGTCTCACATCTATTGCTTCACTGTGTTTTAAAATTATTTCAGTTTTACTTCCTTCTCTTTGTTCCGTGCAATACTTTAGTGACTTTGCCCTCTGCCTTTGTACATAAAATCATGGTTAGACACTGAAGTTTAGCAATGGCGTGTGACTAAACAAGGTTTGGCCCATGCCTTTTGAACAGTGGCTGATCCCCGGGCTTCTGTAGTCAAATCTAAACTCTTCTGCTGGTTTTCAAAGTCCTCCTAGCCAGGCTCTACCCTCCCTATCCAGCTTTATTTCCCTTGTCAATAAAAACCCATTAACTCAGGCCCAAAATTCCATTTTTATAAAAGGGCTCATGTAGATTTGCCACAAGCAGCTAATTTGTCATAACTTCTAAGCACATTATATCCCCAGGACAAGACTGGAAAAATAACGTCTGGGCCCTTGAAGATATTTCTTTGCCTTGCTGTTGTCACAGCTAAATGGAGTGATTCATTAGCCCTGTGAGAAACGCCTGACTGTCATTCTTAGAAGATATTACAGTTACTATGCAGTAGCAAGCCAATATTCAAAGAAAATTGAAATCTCTCCTTTCTCTGAACTCCCATAGTACTTTGGGTTTACAACTCTCACAGTCCTTATCATGTAGAGCTTTGTACTGTGGTTATTTCTGCACATGCACAGCTCAGCTCCCTGTTGGACTCCACTCTGTGACAGCTGAGACAGGTGTAGGCTCTCCTGTCTCTAACTGTGCCTGGCACTGAGAAGGTAATCCATAACTGTTTGTTTCTACTAAAATGAAACATGAAACTTAGTTTTTCTTTTTCTTTTTAAAGAAACTACCTTTCTTATTCCAGAAAGGGGGATAAATGATGTATACATTCTGTGGAATTGTTTCCCTGAATCCTCAGAACAGACTTACGAGGTAGGTCTCACTCACTGTCCTTGTGATCTTGGTTAACATGGGCATTCTTTCATTGGTAAACCCACCTCCTATATTGTTATGCTTCAGATGATTAAGAAAGTAACTGAGGCCTTTCAAGTGAAGGAAGAATGCAACGTAACTTCAACAGCAAGCCATCTAAGTTAACCTCTTCAACTTTCAACACTTGAAGAGTGTTTCCCCATGTGCGGTCCTCAGAAAATAGTAGATTCACAGATATGTTAGACCAGAGTTTCTGTGAGTCATTTAATGTACAGTCAAAATGCAGATTGCTGAGCCTCACCCCAGATCTACCTGACCAGGAGCTTTGTAAATGAGGTTTTAAAAGACACCTAAGGTGATCTTGATGTGCATATAAATTTGAGAAACTGTCTTAGACTGAGTCTGCAAATCAGTCAGGATGGGCTAGGTATGCTGCAGTAACAAGCAATACCAACATCTCCTCAGTGACTTCATGCATGAAACATCAATATCTCACTCACACCAAGTCTTCTGTGGGTATCAGTAACTCTCAGGGAGGTGTCCTCCATGTGGTGACTCAGCGATCCAGGCTGTCCTGATCCTGTGCCCTTCATTCCAACCTGAGGCTTGAATGTTCACTGTGTCAGAAGAAGGGTACTTGTCTACAGAGGATGCTGTGCAGCATATTCTATGTTCATAGTGTTAAGAAAGAAGAAATTGAGAAATACTAGTGATCACCAGTAAAGTGTACGTTAGGTAAGCTGCGTTTGAGTCTCCATGAGCATACTTCACCCTTCCAAGAAACCTTAAGTTTGCTCTCTAGTTGAGTGAAATCTTACAGCAGCAGAGGAGAAGGGTGTGTGAATCAATATTTGCATCTTCCAGGAGCACTGCAGACCTCCAGAGAGGAGAGCAGAGCAAAAGGCAGTAGTCATATTCCTCACTATTTTCCTTTCTTTGTGTTTCTATACCAAGAAAACCAACTAGATGTAGAAATTTCATGTAATGTTGACAATAAGGATGCTAATATTTCTATGAAAATCCAAAGGAAGCCTCCTGATGCTGCACACTTAACTGGAACCACTTCCAGTCTCTGCAGAGGACTTAAGTATATTTCTCTGGTAGGTGTCAGGTTTTCAAGTATCTATTTATTTCCTTTGCTCTTTCTCCTTATTTCCCCTGAGTTTTCTTACTCCTTGTTTTACCATGGAACAGGCAAATCTATGCAGTTTCTTTTCTCTCACCTGCCTGAAGACAGCACATAAGCCCTTTTGTTTGCTGGCTATGTTCTGCTCAACATAATAATGAGGAGAGGAAGAGAAAGAAAATTCCTTCCTTAGGAAAGGGCCCAGTAAAGTGGAGGTCACACAAGAAGTTATGTTTATGCCTGAATTGTCTTCTCTCTCCTCCAGGAGGAAGGGACCACATGCCCATTGGCTCAGTGGAGGCTGGATGGAGAAGATCAGTGAACAGAAGACGGAGGCCTACTGTGTTTCCAATTACATCTCCAGAGGAAGCCAGAGACTCTAGAACAGGGATGGCGAGAACCTTGAAAGGACTTTGCAAGTTCTATAAGTTTGTCATTTTTCTTCTCCTCAGCTTGAAGGTGGCCTCACGTGCTTCAGCCAGACTTAGATGTACTATGTATGTATGTACTAGAATGCACTATAAAAATGCCAGGAACCAGTGTGGTCTGTAAAGGGGGCCTCAGTGTAACGCTGAGACAGGCTCACTGGCAGCTCCAATAGGAAATTATAAGCTGAATATTTTATATATATATATACACACAGTATGCATACACACAGTCTCAAACACACACACACATACACACACACATTTTAAAAGCTTTCTGCAATAGCCATCCAAAGTCTAAATTGAAATTAAACTGAAGCTAAGACTTAACAGTGCTCTCCTCCTCCCCCGATACATCTCTAATTTTTCTTCTGGGGCTTTGGGTTGCCCAGACCCTCCATTTCAGATAAGTCTCTCTGTATTTCCACAGAGTACTGAAAGAGAGCTTAGGGACTGAGTCTAAAAGCCTCATTTTACAGACAGGAAACAGGCACAGAGATGTGGTGAGAGGCTGAGACTAGATGGAAAAGAGCTGGGTCTTTCAGCCCAGGACACTTTTCTAACAGCCCACTACCACACAATCTCGGGAGGACTGCAGCCCAGTGTGGAATTGTGAAACTCTCTTCCTCTTATTCTCAGGATGGGTTTCTCTATGTCTTCTTCTCTTTAGTGAGAGTATCTTATACTTTTCTCTGTGATGCAGCAATAAATAAGGCTAATGGTAGGTAACTACATTTGTCACATCTCACGCTCAGGTCCTAGACTCAAGATGCTCATGGAATCTCTTTTGTTTTTGGCAAGAAAATGGTGCGTTGAGTCACTGACAGGGAAGCACAATGAGAGGCCAGGTGTAGGGTCCATGTTTACCTTCTCTCCTCCTCCCCAGCAGTCTTCCTGCGGACTTCTGAAGGCTACATTGGCCAACTTAAGCCTTTGTATATGAGGAAGATTAAGCCAAAACAGTCTCCTATCCCTATGGTTCTTCCTCTTAGCAAGAAGTAATAGTACTGAATCTTATTCCAAGAAAAAAAAAAAGCCTAAATAAATATAACCATCCAGTTCCTTGTTTCCAGGTTGTCGAGATAAATCAGCCTCACTGTTCCTGCAGAGTCCCTTAAACCTTTTGTTTCACCTAAAGAGTAGCCGACAGTTCCTTCAGCTTCATGCATCCAGCCTGGCCTGCCCCTCATGGCCAGGGCAGACCTGCACATCAGGCTGGAAACACAGAGAGACTTCTCTGAAAACAGAGCCTTTGTTCATGAAGACCATTGCCACTGCTTGTGGACTTCCTGAGTTTTTTCATCAGCTGTTGAAGACCCCTGATTCTCACCCAAAACAATGTCAAAACTGATGCTGGTAGAAGAAACTATGCAGGAAAGGAGAGAAATACATTGTTGGGTATTTTTTAGCCTAGAGTTTTTAATCAACTCTTTACCCAAAGCCTGATACCAGATCAAACGTCAAATTTCATTCCACCTTTATAGACATATGGCTTAATGATGATATATTCCAAACTTCTTCATGTGGAAGCAAGGCTGTTGACTGGACATGCCAATCCTCGGTACAGCCACGTCCACAGCTCGTTCCACGCTGACCAGCTCACACCCCTTGGTAGAAGGAAATTCACCACATACTAGTTTTGTGAACCGCTAAGACTTAGTTTCCTCATCTGTTAAGTGAAGGTAATCATAGAAAAACCTTATGGGATGATTAAATAAATATGGAGGTGAAGAAATGAATGTTGACTAAATGGAGATAATGATTAAATGAAATAATATATGTGAAATGCCTAGAACAATGCTAAACAAATCTTAGCGACTGTTGACTGTTATATTATAGGACTCTGCTTCTTCTGCCAGGCACAGCCAATTGGGCCACCATTGTGTATCTGAACACAATTTGATTCATACATTGGACAGCAACTTACACTACTCAAGTTCCATGGTGTACAGATTAGCCTCATCCTGCAGGGGAACCCTGGAGGGTAAGTTATACCTCAGAGTGTGTGGCCCATCAGAAAACACTTTCTGATCCAATCACCTCATCCTGGAAATCTGAAGTCAGACATGCAGAAAGAAGGAGGAGAGTAGAAATGGGAACTGAAGGTGAAACTAAAGATAGTAAAAGGCTTGGGTTATAGAAGAGGCCAAGAGGGCTTCAGCAATAAGAGTTACAAGGAGGCAGAAGCATGAGTCAGCAGAAAGCAAGATAGACAAAAGTACACAGAGGAGAAGGGGAAAGAGTAAACCCCTCCAGGTGGAGTTAGAGCAGATTAGAGCAGACACAGGAAGCTGTAGCAGTGGCTTCACTAGGGTGAAGATCTATGAGTCCTGCTTGTTCTGAAGTTCCAGTTCCTCAAGATCTGTTATTTCTTATTTTTCCTGCTCTTCCTGGGACCAGGCCTTTCTTAGGTTCCCGAGCACATATATTTTTAAAATAAGCCATCTGTTATTTGAGATCCTTGTAGTGGATCTCGTTTCCTTGCAATCAAAAGAACCAAATTACAAAAACAAACAAAATAAAAGCACGCAATCTGATGCTTCAGCCTGCCTTTGCAAGCTCCTCTCTTAGGTTTGTACTTCCTACCAGACATAAGGCAGTGTAGCCACACCAGCCAGTCTCCCATCCCTAAACACACCCTCAGTAGTCATGCTTCAGGATGTGTTCTCATGCTATTATATAACTGATGCCTGCAATGCCCTTCCCACCCATCTCAAATTCCCCTTACAGATTGCAGATGGAGTGGGCACTGCTGGTACTTCTTCCAGATTCTCTCAGAGCTCTATAATTATTTCTGTACACCTGGTGTCTGGCTTCTGGGTGCTTTTGCTTCCAATGGACCACATGGCAACTCTCTTCAGAGGCCCACCTTCTGGCAACCGGAACCACTTTGCATATCATTTCAAAGATCAGAAGTGTCTGGGTCAACATAGCTTCCCAACCCTGTCCACTAAGACCCTCAGTCAAAGGCCAACGAGTGTAAGACAATAAGAAGCCAGTTCCTTTGCTTGGAAGCCAGGGGCAGACTGTGAGGTATAACTTACCCTCCAGGGCTCCCCTGCAGGATCAGGCTAACCTGTCTTCCATGGGACTTGAGTAATCTCATCCTTACTGGAGTCTTCTCCTTATCCTCCCTTGCTCCCTACACCCCCTTTCTGGTTTCTCTCAGGAGCACTTCCTTAATAATCGATTTGCCCACTGTCCTCAGGGTCTGCTTCTAGGGAGGCCAAGCTAAACAGCAAGGTGTTTACGCAGGGTAAGTACCTGCTCTCAGATTTCCCTTGGCAGTTCCCTCTTGCCACTAGAGCTCTGTACATTACTATAACTAAGAGCACACTTCTTGGCTTTCATGTCTGTCTAGATTATGAGTTCCTCAAAGGGGAGGGTTTTGTCTTGTTAATGTTTATTTCCCCAGTGCTTAGCATAATTCTTGAAAAATATATTTTTAAAAACATATTTGTTGTATATCTATCTACAATTACCCTAGAGCTATGGAAATGAAAAAATTATATAAAGTCCCTGATTTCTTAGAGCCTCTGGGCTTCAGCTTCCTCATATTTGAAAAGAAGGTAATTATTTCTAAGGTTTCCCAAATCTATGATCGTATTTTTGAGCAGGATAATGACAATTTCTCATAATCAGCCCTGCCAGTTAATATCTCATATCAGGAAAAACTTGAAAACTTGAACGATTATCTTTCTCTTGAATCAAGAGATCTGATTGTCCAGGGACGACTTACAAATCCTCAATTTTATAAATGTCTATAAATGAGTCAGACAGCTGCAAAAATATTTTTAAAACTTCTGCATCACATACTCATTTATTACTCTATCATTGAACAAATGTTTATTGAATGAGTATTATGCCCAGGGCACTGTAAGCACTGGATGAAAAATCAGGCTTGGATATACCATAATTAAAGTATGCATAATCATTTACAGTCAATAATGCTTACATGTGCATCTACTCAATGCATAACAAACTGTGAGGTGATTAATATGATCTCCATTTTACCCAAGTCTCACCGGGAGGTGAGGTGGCTTATCCAAGATCACACAACCAATAAATGGAGACCTTAAGCCCACCAGGTCTTTTGGCTTCAAACCTTATCCCACTTCCACTCCACCATGTTACTTTCCTTTGCAAAATAGCCACAGGAATCAGCCGTTTACTATATTTTCCCATTTGCTTTAGCTCTAAAACGTCTTGAGATGTTTTTGAACATCATCATTGATGGTCAGACTGTTTTAAATGTTGAAAATATTTATTTAATAAGGCAAATGCTGCTTGTACTCATTTAACCTCTACTAAGTCTTCACAAATGATGTGATTTCATTCCCAAGGAAAAAATGACACTTTCTTTGTTGGGCATACATACCAATCCAATAGAAATGTAGACACTTGATAGTAGATCATACCTGTAAAAAAAGTTAGATATTTAGAGATGTATTCAGTTGCAATAATAAGTCATACATAAAGATGCATTTAGTTACAGAAATCTAAACATATGTTTATATAAAATGCCAACATGTTTCTAGATAATGGTATCTGGCGAGAGTACAAAAAGCTTTAAAACACTTGTCATGTATTCCTAGGGAACCAGGATCATGCTCAGAGCGTTCAAAGAGTAAGGTGGGGGAAATGGCATAAAACCCAAACATAAAAAACACCAACACAATAAAAATACTAATGAAATAGCTAGAGTCAAGCAACATACAGTGAGAATTAGGTCTGTCAGCCACCACAAAGTGAATCTAAGTTTTCATTTATGTCAGAATAAAAGAAACACATAAACCTGGTTGGGAGACTAGGTGCTGGATGTGGTGGAGAATAAATGCAGAAGAGGGCCAGCTTTATAAGGGAGGAGGGCCAGCTTTATAAGGGAGGAGGCCCAGTTTTGGCCCAAAGGAATAAGGACTAAGGCTTTTGCAATTAGAATGTCATCAAATTCAAATGTTAAGCTTGCAAAGATGTCTCAACAGCAATCAAGTTGCTTCTTTGGTGACAAAGAAAGATCCAGTTTCAGCAGTAGTATAGTTTAAGGCTTTCTAGAGTGAAACATTTAACCACAGAATGAATGTCCTGTGTACATGAGCAGGGCCTATGAAGATGAGCAGGGCCTAAGATGATGAAGATCTAATCTTTCATTGGAAGACACTTGGGTGATGCTATAGGATAATGAAGATTTCATCTTCCGTTGGAGGATATCTCAGATGTCCAGATCTTTAGGTCTTTTCTTCTTCTTTAGGTAAGTTTCCCTTGAGAGGAGTCTTCCAATCTCCTACCTAGGGTACTGGGTAGAAACCTGGGTTCCAGAAATCTAGGAACCAATTAGAAAAAAAAAAAAATGATGGGATCCTACTGTTCAGCATGCAACCTTTAATTCAAACCCTTATTTCTATCATTGTGTCTCCCCAGGCTTTGGCTGTATCTGGCATATCTCAATCCAGAAACTTTCTGGTCCACATTTTGCACAGTACACTTAACTCAGGTGGTCTGCTGAGGTCCATGAAGGTGTCCTGTAGCTGAACTGGAAAATGGAAAAGGCTGAAGCCATTCTTCTTTCTGAGGTTTTGCAATGAAAACTGTCTTGTATTTTGTTGACCTCCCACTGCCATTGCTGCACCACCATCTACACCCACACCTCCCCACCCCCAGACACAGGGCTTCATGTTTCTCTGGTATGCCTGCTCATTTACTCATGGTCCATCCAGCTTCCATCATCCACATTTTAATTGAGATCCTCACTCCTCTTTTTTTTTTTTTTTTTGTCCTTGTAAATTTATAATTCTCTATTCTTCTGCTTTCATTTTGTCTCTAGAGAACATGGAGTTCAATTCACCGTCTTAATTCAGAAGTATAATGATTTAAGAAGGCTCAGCTGCAGATATGTAAAGAGAGATTTGCAAAGGCATAATCAAGTCAAGTCATGGCAAGGTCATAAGAAGCAGTCACAAAAGCAGCAGTAATTTGAGTGCGAATGGCAGTTTTCATCATGACTATGCCCGTTCACAGGGACTCTTTGAAACAGAAGTTTGGTTGGAAGCGTTTCCCATTCTGCTTGTGGCAGGGCATGAGAGGGGCACAGAGGCTATGGATGCATTGTTCCCCAGGCCCAGGCTCCTTCCTGGCTGTGTGACGATGGGCAAATTGCTGGCCCCTCTGGTTGTGTCTTTGAAAAATAGATGTAATTGCACCTACCTCACTGGGTTATGCAGAAGATGAATGAGATCACGTGTGAGAGTCCCCAGCACAGTGCCTGGCACACAGTCCCTCCCATCAACAGTAGTTGAAGCTCATTCCCTCACAGCCCTTAGAATCAATTGTGGGCCTAGGGGGCTTTCATTTATCTCTGCTTACAGTTCTTTGCCCCGTTGGAAAAGGAGTTAGAAAGAAAGAAAAATAAAACAATAAATCACACAGGCTGTAACCTTCAGAGTCTGAAGAATGCTGCCCCAGGCAACTCCCGTACCACCCAGGAAGTGTGCTAGGCCTCCCTGCTCACCCCCATTACCCACAGAAGGCTTTGCGAGAGTGAAGGGTGGGAATTGAGAAAGGATGTTTTCTAAGCTTTTGAGCACGATCCTACCCCTTAGGATATGGGTCAAATGACCTCTTGGGACGGGAGAAAGGGAAGGGAAAGGCATTCCATATTCATGTGACTCTTGACCTACTTAAAGGTCGCTCCCCGAGTTGCATCAGCCGCTTCTTGGGAACACTTAGCACCTGACTATAGAGGGAGCGGCTGACCTCTTCTTTCTGATTTAATTAGTTCCCCATGGGGTGGTTGGCTGAGAGCCCAAATTCCATACAATCTCGTAACTGGAAGGAACATTCAAGATCACCCATTCAGTGCTTAACTCTCTTCTACAACATTCTCAACAAGTAGCTGTTTGCCTTATTTGAGCCCCCCAGTGAGAAGAAATTTTGGAAAAGTCTATGCTGTCTGTGGACAGCTCTAAAAGCCACAAAGTTCTTATTTAAATCAGTTCATTCTTTCACTGACTTTTAAATGAAAAGTTAGGAGCAGCAAAGAACATTAGAATCCATCTCAGCCATCAGGGACCTGATAGTAAGGGAAGGAAATGGACATTAAACACATTAAGAAGTCTAGAAGTGTGAAGAATGTGATAGTGTTACAGAAAGGAAAATGCAGAGTGTTAGGGGAACATTTGTCTAAAGTAACGGTTCTCAACTGGTGGGAAAGGGGGTGAGGAGAGAAACAAATTTAGCCCCCAAGGGCACTTAGCAGTATCTGGAGACATTTTTTATTGTCACAACTGAAGAGATGCTCCTGGCATCTAGTGGGTAAAGGACTGAGATGCTACTAAACATCCTACAATGCACAGAACACCCCCCTCTACCAGAAAGAATTATCTGGCCCCAAAGGTCAGTAGTACCACTGTAGAAAAACCCTAGTTTACAAGTTTCAAGGAAGGCCTGAAGTTTCAACTGTTGCCCAAAGGATGAGTCAAGATTATCCAGGTAGCGGGAAGGGAAGGAAAGAGGGTCTTAGCAAAGGGAACTACATGCATCTAGAACCAGAGGCCATTCAGCAGGCCTCCAGAGAAGAAAGGCAATTTTGGAACTGGATGTATAATTTGACCCAGTTCTACCAACCAGGATCTTGTAGGGCAAGTTCAGTCCTCCTTCCTCCAGGGAACCCTTCAAGTGTCTGAGGGCAGATGTGCCAGCCTTGATGAAATTCTTTTCCTGAAACTCTTCAGCACTGCTCTAACAAACAGCTTTGTGACTCTTCCAATCCCAGTCACATCTTGTTTACCTAAACCCCTCATTCAGGGCCATGCTGCTAGCCAAGACATTCCCCCAGATGTGAGATGATAGGCAGGGAGACAGTTGGGCCCATTATCACTTCCAGAGCTGCAGGCAAGATTCTGAGGCTGTTTCCCTAGAGGCAGTTTTCTAGGTTGAATGAATCAGCCCTGGAGATAGCCCTGTAGTCACATCAAGTTTGTCCCGCTTTTATAGAAAATGACCCCTGGCTATAATTAACCTGAAGTGTTTCTTAAAGCCCTGCCCTGAAAAACTTGAATAGAAAAGTTGTGCAGGAAGGGTGAGCCAGCCAGATGCAGATCCTCAAGCCTGTGTCCAGGGGCAGGAAGGAGGGACAAAGGAGAAAGGGGGAACTTTCTCCTAATACCAGTCCTGACCTTCAGCCTTTCCAACCAAGGGTGCACACTTACATGGAGCCACCACCTTCAGGCTGCCCCTCTGCAAAAATGCTTTTCCAACCCCTTTCCTGGCCAGGGCCAGCCTCTGCAGACTCAGGGCAGAACACAGCAGTCAGGTTGGGCTGCAGAGAGGGAAAGGGAGCAGAGTAGAGGAGTAGATGGATCAGGAATGAGTTTCTTCTCCTTATGTGGGGAAGGCTGGGACGGCGTCAACCCCAGGGTACAGGGAGAGTAATATGTACGGATGGCTGGGAAAGGTTCTCAGGACCTAGCAGTCATAGGATGGCTGGGCGGGACAATCTTTGTTCATGCAGATAGGTCTAACATTTAATTACATCTCTGATCTACTACAAACAGCCAATTTACCAATGGCCAATGTGGACTTAGCCTCCAGACAAGGCATTATTCCCTCTTCTATTATGAGTTAAATGTGTTTAAGTGTCAAAGGATAGAAGTTATTGGTGGAGGTATGTATTGTAGTTTGAAATGATACATTCAATAATTACTGTTTTTAATCAGAAGAGAGTCTTTTGAGGAGGTTACTCAGAAATAGTTCAGTAAGTCAATATAAATTTAACTCAACCCACAGGCAACAGTCACTTCCACTGCATAAGGCTCTGTATTAGCTACTGGGAGGGACAAAAAGATGAAAAAGAAATTTATCCCAAAAGCTGACATCTACTCTCATGTATGATGGTTAAGTAAAAATACATAGAGGTACGAAGTGCCCGAGAACGCAGAGGAAGGAGAGGAATTCTGAGAAAGAAAATCAAGAAAGGTGCCATGAAAAAGGTAGCGTGTGAGCTGGGCCTTGGTGGATGAGTAAGGATTTTGATGGAGGAAGGGAATTTTAAGCACGTATGAGGAAGGTAGGAAGCAAGGAAGGGAAGGAAAGTAAAAGAGAAAGATCCAGTGTGGATGAAGGAGGCAGGCTTTCTTGTTCCAGCCGTTAGGTTGACAGCACTTAAGCCAGGAGAATTTTGTCAAGGCAAGAGCCACATGGCTCCAGAGGCATTGGCATGTCTTCTTGGGGCAGAAACTGTGCTCTACCTCTCTATGGGTTCTGAGGTGCTCCTGGTACAGACATTTATTTCCCCACAAATATCCAGGCTGACTGGGTTCACATGTCAGGTGCCCTGGTTCCACTTCAGCTTTCCTTGTGCAATTCCAGGTGAGATGAAAGCCTAGTTCTGCACTCTTTACCTTGACTGGCCATCCCATTTACCTAAAGAATTTTAAAGAATGGATATCCTGAGGCACATCCGAGACTTACTAAAACCCCAGGCTGTGGCCCGGGTAACTGCACTTTTGAATGAACTTTCCAAGTGTTTCTGATACCTGTCAATGATTCAGAACCACTGCCCTGGTTGGAAGGCCATAGAAGACACCTGTTCAGTCTGTCCCCTCAGGGCCCAGTTATAGTTGGTATTTAGCAAATGGTGTCAAAAGAGCACCTTTGGGCCTAACTCAACATAAGGAACAAACAAGGAGGCAGGTCACCTGTATTCTAGTTCTGATCCTCACTTTTCTGTATGAGCTTGAATAAACCTCTAAACTCTCTGTGCCTCAGTTTCCTCATCTAATAGATGGCATCTAGTGGGTAAAATGGGTGAAGGACAGAGATGCAGTTGTTTGTCACACCTAGTGTGAAAATGGAATGGGATAATGTTTGGAATAAGTGTACTGAAATGCAGAAGCATTCTATGCATATTTTGCTACAAGGCGTTATCATTGACTCACCTGATTCTAACCCCTTACGGGCAAGGGGTTCTAGTGCATCCCTTTAGAAGGAGACATCTGATCGAGTTCTGCACACAAGAGTCTGTGGTGGGACTCTAGCAAATGAAAATCCACTGAGCTAAGGCTATCCTCTGCCAGCGCACTAAAATATCTCCTTTGTCTGTGGGTAATAACTGCAGTTACTATTTAATTAAGAAAGACTTCCAAGGAAGAACAATCAATTTGCAAATTATGTTGGGTAAAAAGCAGCCAAGGAATTGCTCAGCCATCATGGTAGCCGATGCATACTAAGTGAGGGGAGTCCTATCATGCAAGGCCTGCCTGGCTCCTCTCTGGCTTTGTGGATTTACAGTCTCCAGAGTTCATCCAAATTGTCAGCTCAGGAAATTTTGTTGCATCAGTATATTTCTTAGGTCAGGGGCCAAATCCACTTGGTAGAACACTGTCCCTTTATCAGTGGGAGAAATGATCAATCTGAAAGAGAATATGTAATTCATGACAAAATAGACATTAAATCAGGAAGCTGACACCAGCCCAATTTATGACATTGCTCTACTAAGTGTATTCCCCACTGTGTTATCCAATGGCCCATCTTGATCTAAAAACGCCTGTTTGGGACAATGAGGTTCTCTTCAGCACTGGGAGAGAAAGGCAAAAAGCAAATTGCTTCAATCAGCAGCCATTTCTGTTGATGAAAAACCTTGTGGCCCTATGCCAGCAACATATAAAAGTAAATAAAAATTGATGTCCAGGTCTGAAAGAAACAGTGACACAGTATGGCTGCATTAAAATATTTATGCCTTCAGACTTTTAGACATCCATTATCTACGGTATGTTAATAAGAATGCTGAACTGACCTTGGCTGGGACACAAAACTTCCAGTGCCCTGCAGAACAACTCTGTCCTCCCACACGCCTTCAGGTATAGAGAAATATGCAAGGGAGAATGTGAACCCAGACATTTTGACTTGGGTTAACACTCTTGGCCTACATTGGTGGGGGAAACTCGTGACTGGAAGCAAAAGAACTGTATGTGAGTTCTGCTTCTGCCAATAATTAGCTGGTGACATTGGGAAATGGCTTCACCTCTCCTCATGTGCCCTATGAGAGGATTGCCAAAGATCAGCAAATTCCAAACCTGGCAAATTGCATTCAGATTTTAAATGAAATATTTGAGCATGCAGATTGCCAGGCCCCCTCCCCAACTTCATGGGAATCAGAAGTGGATGGGTTTCCCTGCCTTCACAACTATGTTCCTGAAGGTCCACGAGCAAGGGGAATCCTGGAATCCACATCCTCTGCACTGCTTCCCCACACTAACCGTGTATGACTGAGTCCTACCCAGTGATATTTCTAGGACATACACCTACTCACGGTTCTTCACTAAGAAAAACTTAAAATATTTCTCCTTGCCTGTGGAATCAATGGCTCTGGATTTGGTTCAGACTCAGGATGACATCCAACGCCTTCTTCACATTTGGCTGCAACCTACTCTCCTAGCTCCTTTCTTTCCAACAAACTCTATGCTTCTGTAACTTGGGTTTACTTACCATTCCCTAAGCAAGTCATTGTACTTCACACTTTCATACATTTACGTATGAATTTCCTCAAATGCTTCTCCCATTTCCTCAAAATTCTTAATCTTTCCTTCAAGACTTGGTTTTAACATCTGCTTCCATGATTGCCTTAAAGTAAACCAAATCTATTCTCTGTTGTATTGTTGTCATTTGTTTGTATGACTGTCTCTCACACCAGACTTTGTACTCTCTTCCTCCTCTTTCTGATGGTATGTACATGGGAGCATGTGGGTGGCATGGGTTTATCAAATGTAGGCTGGGGGCTCACAAAGTCACAGGATATGCATGACATATTTAACTGGAGCAATAGTTTTCTCCTAAGATTAGTGGACATTTTAAATATTTAAACAAACACCAATATATTATAAAGCCAAGTGCAAAATGCACAAGAAATTTTAACTGAAACAAAAGCCCTTGAACAAATATCAAGGGAGGTTATGGCAAGACAATTCAAATTGTGTGGAAGCCATCACCACCAGCAGCAGCATCCCAAGCAAAACCTCTGTTTCCCATTCTCCTTCAATCTCTTTGACGGGCAGGGCACTTCACGGAAACACGGGAACAGCATTGCTGAGCCAAGACTTATTCATCACTGATGTTCCCCATTCCTCATCATCAGCACTATGCCTGGCACATCGTAAATGCTCAATAAATTTGTACTTATTGATTAATTGGGTGAGACAAATAGATGAACAACTTACGAGCATCACTGTTCATTTGGGGAAAAAAATCATTCCTTTATGTCAAATTTCACCAAAGTGTCAAGATCTCTTCATCCCTCAAATTCCAACCTCCATTTAATATAATGAAATTAACATGTACTGTCATTGCAGGGCAATTGGCACCAACATCTTGAAAATTTAATGGGCTGGGCTGGGCTAAGTGACTGTTTAGCCCTAGTTGAAAACCTGCAAAGATTTGTGTGAAACAAAATCTAGAAGAAGGAAAACTGTAGGTTGAATAGTAATCGAAATATATCCTAGTATGATAGAGGAGGGGAAGTTTTGATGCCATAATGTCTACCTTCACTGGTGTTGAAATGTATTTCTGTTGAAGCTTCAATAAAAGTTTAATTAATTGTCCAGTGTCATTTAAAAAAAAAAAGTGAAAACTGCCTGCAGACCCTCCCCACCCTCACAATTCCTGAAGGCACCTCTGTGGGCAGGTGAGACTATTCTGTCAGGAATAAGCCTAACCAACTGCCTGAGGGCAGAATGGTCAGTGAATGGAAAACAACTAACAGAAAGGTTCTACGTAACCTCGGGCTAACTACACTTGCTCGGTCATTGGTGAAAGTTAGTGAGGAGAAAGAGATAAAGGGGGATGGGGAAATGCTGCTTATGGGCCTTGGAGGCCAAATATCCACGCCCCCTCAGCCGCCCTCACTCGTGCTCATATACACGTAGACCCCCAAATCAAACAGAAAACTGAACCCAGGAGTTAAAATGCTTCACACAGTTAACCTCCAAAGCAAAATTGCTAAAAGTTGAAAACAAATTGGCCAAACCAGGCTTAGCACAGTATTCATAGGTAGACGGAGTAAAAAATGAACTGCAGCCTTCCTGCCATTCTCTCCCTGTTACCTGCCAACTCTGCCTCCCCCAACTCCACTTCTGCCTTCATTTCTGTCCTTCCTGGCCTCCTGAGGGTCCCTCACTACTTCCCTTCTATCTCTCTACCCTCATAAGCAAACCTCCAAGGCTTGCCTCTTCAGTGTCGCTCGGTATCTCCAACCTCCCTCCCTCCACGGCTGTCATTCTAGTCCAAGACTGCCACCTTCTCTCTCTGAGCTGCAGACAATAGCCTTTCTGGAGTCCCTGAAAGAGATCAGGTTCCCCCTCTAATTATTCCCCAATCTGTAACCAGAGTAAGTTTCAAGAGACAAACTTCAGGCCTTTGCTTAAAACCGCTTCATCCTCTCATTTTTGAATAGGCATAAAGTCTAAAACCCTTACTCTAATCTACAAAGGTTCTTCCGTTCGTCTCCAAACTCATCTGATCTTGTTTCTCCTGACTCTCGGTACTCTAGATACTGTCTTCTTTCAGATCACCAGAGTAGCGGGGCCTTGGCATGCAGTATTTCCTCTGCCTGGAAAGCTCTCCCTGCCCCATTTTTCATGTTATATCCTCCACTCCTGCTTCAGATCTTCCCTGACCTGGTTCCTCTCCTTTATAGCGCTTGTTGCTGGTGTATATGTCCATTGCTGGGATAATTTCCATGCATGTATTTCTTTCACAGTGAATTGTAAACTCCATGAAAGCAACAATTATGTGTTCCTGCTCACCATTTTGTCACCAATATTTTGAACAATCTGTGGCCCACAATAGACATTCAATAAACATTTGTTGAATGAACAAATGAAAGCGTGGATGATTAAATGAGTAACCTGGAAGCATCCATGGAGCCATGGCAATAGCAGCTGTTTCCATAGTCTCACCAGAGCTGAATCTGACCTCTCTTTATAAGGTAGTGTCAGGGGCCACATGATGAACAAGGAGAGGTGGCCCCTGTCAGCATCTGCTGAGGCTGGAGCTGGATGACTCTGCAGACTGCATCATCTTGTTTACCAGTACACTCACATAATCACACAAGAGTGGTTCCTGGTCCCAAACACTGTCCTGCTTTCCACCAATCCATACCTTGGCCAAATGTACCTCTCAAACTTGATTGTTTGTCCTGGATGTACTAACTGCAGATCTTGAATCACTCCAGGTCCAGCCTTTGGGCAGCCAGTCCTGCTTCCTGGTGAGTGCAGATGCTAGAAGCAGTGAGACATTTTCTTTATGGAGCTCACAAACAAAATCCCCTTCCAGTGTAAGTTTAAACTATATATATATATATATATATATATATATATATATATAGAGAGAGAGAGAGAGAGAGAGAGAGAGAGAGAGAGAGACAGAGAGAGAGAGAGATAAAGATGCATATATAGATATGGATACAGATAACAAAGATGAGGCACCAAAGAAGAAGGGATTTACAAGTTTGTAAACTCCTGAGGACAGAAATGGATGAATTCTATACACTGCATGGCACTTAGGATCCTACCTACTTATCTTAGTTTCGGTTAAACTGAATTGACACAAAAGACCTATGGAGATGCTAGAATGATATCCCGTCAACCGAAGCAACCAAACAACCGTTATTTGTCAAGCCCTGGGCACATCGTGTCACCTGTTCCCTGACTACTGTTCTCTCTCAATCTTTCTCTCTCTCTGATGTGACTGAACGAGACAATATCTAAGCTCCATGAGTTCTTTATTGCAATTGTGAGTGCTCGAATATTATTGTCTTAGTCTGTTCATCCTGCTGTAACAAAATACCATAAACTGGGTGGCTTATAAACGACAAAAATTTATTATCAACTATTCTGGAGGCTGCAAAGTCCAAGATTAAGTCGCCAGCAGATTTGGTATCTGGTAAGGGCCTGCTTTCCAGTTCGTAGATGGTGCCCTTTAGCTGTGTCCTCATGTGGTAGAATAGAGGAAGAGTTTCTTGGGCCTATTTTACAAGGGTAATAATCCCACTTGGGCCCTGGGCCTCTAGCTCATGACCTAATCACCTCTCCAAGAACCCTACCTCCTAATATCATTACCTTAGGGTGATGTCAATATATGAATTTTGAGGGGACACAAACATTAAGACTATAGCAATAATCACAACAGGATTTTGGAATTGGAGGGATTTTAGAAAGGCATCATTCAACTCAGTGTACATTTTTTTTTCCTCAAGGAATCCTCTTTCTCATCCTTCTCCAACAATGACACCCTTAGACAGGTTGGCGTGAAGCACTGAGAATTTGCACCATCCTCTGAAATTACAAGAGCAAGAATCATGAAACCTGTTGACCAAACCAAAGAAATTTAAAATGTACCTTCCAACTCCAGTAGCTATAAGGATAATGATTCCACGATAACAATTTTCACTTACATATCACTCCACAATCATATTCACGAGCTCATTTGAAATCCAAGCAGAATCATTATTATCCCTCACTTCACAAAGCAAGAAATTAAGACTTACAAAGGTTAAATGTATTGCTCAAGATCATCTGCCTAATTAGTAGAATAGCCAGAATTCAAGCCCAGATCTTCTGATTTCAGAACTAGGACTCTTTCCACGATGCTCTGCTTCCCAGCAAGAGAGAATCATACTCATCTCATTAATATTATTAAATTAAGGCCTCATACATACAGCTTTGTAATAAACACCCTAAAATTTTAGTACTAAGGAAATATCCAGGTATCTCAAAGGTAGTAGCTGCTCTCCTGCAAAGAAAAAAAAAAAAAGTCATGTCCTATCAGTTGAAAAATGCTTGCCAGTTGGCACTAGCCAAAAAGAGGAGAAAACATGTCGGTAATGTATCATAAGTATTGAAAGCTGTCAGCTTTCCTCAGGTGAGTGGAAAATTCTGGCCATATAAGGATGAATTTTCTCCAGATAGCAAGACATCATACTAAATGCCAACTTCACCTCACTTAAAATGCTGGGCCAGAAGTTCCTACAAGCTGTCAGTCAAATTAAGCCTGCAACTGCCTCTGTACTTGAACTAATGGACCACTTCAGGGTCCTAAGGAAGAAGCAGAGGGAGGGAAGCTTATGGCTCACATACATTCCATTTCAAAACAGACGTAAAAGGAATTTTAGACTAGGCCACAGAGAAGCTCATATATTAAAGAAAACAAATGTTTTCGTTTGGGTTTGAGGGACTTTTAAACTGTAGTAGTTAGGTTCAAAAGATGGCACTCATGCAATTGTGGTCTTAAACAGAATTGACTACAAGGTAGAATGAAGGAACAGTACCACCGAAATCTTTATGAGTAATTTGAAATGAAATACTTTAAACCAACTCACTTCTCAACCAGGACTCTGCAGATGCTACACAGATGGCATATTTCTTATCATAAAAATGATGGAAAGTGTACAATGGAGGTATTCAAAACAAAAGATTACCAGAGATCACTTTCATTAGAAGTACAGCACAGATCCTGGACTCCATCCTGGATATTACACATTTTGTCTCTTCACAGCCACTTGGTCTAAAGAGCCATTGTGAATTTTAAAAGTTATGACTATGGAATCAGCAAACGAGAACTGGGTGGGGTTCAGACACACACAGGTGCAGACCTTGTGCAGAAAGACCATACATACTTCCACCAAGGGACAGAGTATAGATAATAGAAAGAGAAAATACATGTCTCACATGCTTTACATTCTAACAAGAGTGCTGGCTTAGCACACCTGAGGTCAGGTGATGGAATCAGGACTTGAACTCAACTCTTCTTACTTGAGATTATATTTCCAGTACAACAAGTTGCCTCTGTGACCCACAACAGCAAGTACCTGTAGCACTTGTCTTTAGCAAATTATAATTCACAAACCCTTCATGTTGTACTACCTCATTTATGCTCTCAAAAAACACAGAATACAGAAGTGCATTTCCGCCCAGATGACTCCAACCTCTAGGCAGGATGACTACGAGTGAAACTATTTTCCAGATAGAGTAAATTGGTGGAGAAATAGAATGAAACTTCTTCCTGAACTGTTGCTGGAACATTCATGTCTCTACAAAGTGCACACCACAGGATAGGATAGAAGGCATCATAAGAACTTGTAAAGCATGAAGATTTGCACTTTTTTAACTAAGCCCTCCACATTTAGTACCACACCACAACAGAAGTCTCCAAGGTCTTCTCCTAAACTAACTAACTGTTGACAGTCCAAGTTATTATGAGCTAGGAAGTAATAAAAGTGCACTACTTTGAGAGACACTGTGTGATTTCTGACTGGCTTCTGGCCTGGTTAATGTAAATAATGAGTCTCTTGGCATGCAATAATATCTCACATTAAACAATGCTTGCAGTTCACAAAATGCTTTCATATACACGATCTCATCTGATCCCGCAACAATATTATGGTGGGATGTTACTGTTGGTGAAGTGTATACTTGACGTAATTGAGGTTTGAGGACACTAGGTGATTTGCCCATGTTTACACAAGGAAATTTTTCAAAGCAGTTATCAGACCCTGAGAAGTAAGCATTGAAGTTGTCCATGAGTTGAACACCCCTCACTTTCCAGATGTCACTGATTAGATCGATCTTACATCTCTTGAACCATTCTCTTTCATTTCCTTTTTCACTGTGCACATTGCTTTCCTTTAGTTTTCTTTCAATTCCACTGGTCCTCAATCTAAGCTACTTGCACCTTGTATGCTCTTCATACATCCTTCCTCACCTCCTTAAGAAAATTTTCCAAACCCTAACTCCTTCTCCTGATTGGCCTCTCTGATTCAAAAGAAGCAAGATGTTTGCCTGGACATGAGCACCTGAAAGCATGGGAAACATGTGAAAACAGAAATGGTGAGTGAAAGGTGCAAATGTTATCAATCTTTCTCAAGCCCTTCGTGTGTTCTGAGAGTTGTACCTAAGGTGTTGCCAGCGATGGCATCAGCTGAAGTCATTGCCGCTAGGCTTGCTGATTATAATTTTCCTCCAGCACATTCTTCCTCATACATGCTTTCTTGACCTTGTCCCCAAGGCCCAAGGACTCTCTGAGCAAGGTGAGCCAGCCTGTAGGAGTGAGGGAGGAGCCCTCACTGCTGGGAGAGCACCACTCACTGCCAACAGCTATGTAAACTTTTCAGAGGACACACTGTGCCCTGAGAGATGAACCTCCATGGGAAGGGGAAAGAGTAGAGGTTGGAAGCCCCAGAAAATCTCTCCCAGCTTGGTCTGGCATGTTCATACAAGCCCTGGCAGCTTACTGAACACAGCAACAGTCTCAGTTACCTTTTAGAAAACCACATTTTCCCTCCATGCTCAGGAAGCTCAGAAAGATTTGGTTGCATCCGACACCAGGCAAGGGAGCAGTCATCAGCTGCTAAGTGGGATTTAAAAGTTCGAAAACAATAGGCCACAGATATTTCCAATTTAGGAGTTTCAGGATGGCCTTTGTCCAGGCCTTTTATTACTTCCAATAGTCATTTGATAGGAAGTAAAGTGACTATAAATTAGTGCCTACTAATTCTTGATAATAGAAGAGAGGTCAGTTTGTCTTTTGAAAAAAGCACAGGCTTATAGAACATATGAATCAGTTCCCAGTGTCCCCGCTGACTTTCTGAATAATCTTGATGGGCAAGGCAACTGCTCTGAATTTCGGCTTGAAAGGGGAAAGGTCACAGCATCCTCTGACAAAGAGAAAATGAAGCCATGTAAGTAAACCCACCTAGTCATGGGGCGTGGAAGCTCTGGCCTAACTAAACAGGCAGAAAAGCAACAATACTCTGATACTTAAAACAACAAAGACAACAACAACGGAAATTTGTCTTTGTTCTTTTTCATGGGTCTACGGAACCTGAATGAGTGAAGACTGTGTCTGGAGACCATGAAGCTGAAGCTGCATCCCCGCACTTCTTTGAGGACTGTGGGAGATCAGTCCCAAACATCTTCTTTCAGCTTGTACTTTTCCTGCCTGTAACTCATACAGGACAGTCCGTGAAGACCTTTCACAAATCTCCTGCAACTGCTTGGTTCTGGCATTCAGTTAGGCAGCAGGCTCATCAAGAAGCAGAATAAGCTCTGCAGGGCTACAGACTGCAACATGCCCACCTTCCTTCCTTACTGCCTGGCATCCCAGCCCATATACCTGAGTCGAGAGCACCACCATATCTTTGACCTTGTGCACTGGACTGAGGTTATGGCTCCAGTGCAGGAGTGTGATTCTAGCAAAGGCTGACCACCCCCAGTTCCACCCTTTCTAGCCTTATCTACTCCATTTCCTTTCATGTTTCCCTGGAGTTGAACTCATTGCTTTCTATTTCTGTGTCTTTACTCTCTACCCCATATGGTCTTCTCATCTTCCTGATCTTTACAACCCTGTTCTCCTGCAACTGGCTCCACGAAACTTTCCCCAATTCACTCCCTGCTCAGACTGTCAAAAGTAATATGGGAATTTTAAGAAGAGTATAAGAGTACTATCCCTACCCTTAGAATATGTACAGTCTACTTGTGGAGACAATAAACTAATAAAAAGGACAAAGTCATTTGGGATTCACTGCCAGGAAGAGCTGTAGAGGTCATGACAATTACTGTGTGTGGAGTGCTTACCATGTGCCAGGGGCTGCACAAGAGCTTCATCCATATTATTTTAGTTAATTCTCACCACAGCTCTAGGAGATGATACTAGCACTTCGTAGATGAGGAAGCTAAAATTCAGACATGTTAATATGTTATCTGTGCATAGCTAGTAGATCACAGAGCATGAGCTCTTAGAAACCACAGCACATTGCTGTCTCATTTTCTCATGTTCATAGAATGCCCATTTAAAAATACATTGAGGATTAATAACCAAATTTTAAAATGGACAAAGGATCTGAATAAACACTTCTCCAAAGACAATATATATAAATGGCCAAAAAGCAGATAAAAAGATGCTTAACATCATTAGTCATTAGGGAAATGCAAATCAAAACCACAATGAGATATTACTTTATACCCACTAGGATGGCTGTAGTCAAGAAAAACATACATGGCTGGGCGTAGTAGCTCATGCCTACAATCCCAACACTTTGGGAGGCTGAGGCAGGAGGATTACTTGAAGCCAGGGTCTCAAGACAAGCCTGGGCAACAAAAGGAGACCTCATGTCTACATAAAAGTTAGAAATTAGCCAGGCGCTGTGGCATGCACCTGTAGTTGCAGCTACTCAGGAGACTGAGACAGGAAGATTGCTTGAGCCCAGGAATTTGAGGCTGCAGTGAGCTACAATTGCACCACTGCACTCCAGCCTAGCCTGGGCAACATAGTAAGGCCCTGTCTCTAGGGGGAAAAAAAAGCACACCATAAGAAGTGTTGATTAGGATATGGAAAAACTGAAATCCTCATGTATTTCTGCTGGGAAAATAAAATGATGCAGCTGCGTAGAAAACAGCTTGTCAAACCCTCAAAATGTTAAACAAGGTTTCCATATGACCAAGCAGTTCCACACCAAGGTATGCACCTGATATGGTTTGGCTTTCTGTTCCCACACTAATCTCATCTCAAATTGTAATCCCCATATGTCGAGGGAGGGACCTGGTGGGAGGTGATTAGATTGTGGAGGCAGTTTCCCCCATGCTCTTCTCGTGATGGTGAGGGAGTTCTCATGAGATCTGGTTGTTTGATAAGTGGCGATTTCCCCTGTGCTCTTTCTCTCACTCCTGCTGCCTTGTGAAGAAGATGCTTGCTTCCTCTTTGCCTTCTGCCATGATTGTAAGTTTCCTGAGACCTCCCCAGCCATGCGGAACTGTGAGTCAATTAAACCTCTTTTGTTTATAAATTGCCCAGTCTCGGGTAGTATCTTTACAGCAGCGTGAAAATGGACTAATACAGTACCCAGGAGAAATGAAAACATACATCTACAAAAAAAAAGTACATGAATGTTCATAGCAGTATTATTCATAATAGCCCAAAGAGGAAACAACTTAAACATTCATCAACAAGTAAATGGATAAATAAAATGTGGGATATCCATACAATTGGATATTATTCAGTCATAAAGAGAAGTAGACACATGCTACAATGTGGATGAATCTTGAAAATATTATGTTAAGTGAAAGAAGTCAGACACAAAAGTTCACATATTATATGATTCTATTATATGAAATATCCAAAATAGGCAAATCTATAGAGACAGAAAGTCGATTGGGGGGTTTTTTGGACTAAAAGGGCTGCAGGGGCAGGGAAATAGGGAATGACAACTAATGGGTACAGGGTTTCTTCTTGGGGTGATGAAAATGTTCCAAAATTAGATTATAGAGATAGTTGCACAATTCTGTTAATATACTAACCACCATTGAATTGCATACTTTAAGTAGGTGAATTATATGGTATATAAATTATATCTCAATAAAATTGTTAGCATATATTGAGTTTTAGGGATAAATAATGTTTTACAACAAATCCTTTTAAAGCTGCCTCTAGAACTCTCAGTTCTCAGTTCGGGATCTGTGGATGATATCATCGGAAGACTCAAGAGTTCTATAATAATTTATTTGAAGTTGGTGTCTTCATTTGATCAAATATTAAACCCAATTTAAAGCCCACAGTATATCTGGCAGATGACTATAAGTAAGTACTGCCCCATAATTGGAGAACCTGGATCTGCGGAATAATGACATTTCCTAGGGCTGCAGAAACAGAGCTTTCACAGCAAGGCAGCAGAATGGAGTGAGGATGTATCATCCATCACAAGGCACATGATTGTTCCAGCATACCAAAGTGCCTGCTCAGAGTAAATGCTGTGTATTCACACTGGCCAGGCGCAAACCCAGGCCTCATCTCTGCAGCGCTTCGGGAGCCTTTAACGGAGCAAACCATACAATGTAGGTGATAAAACCTTTTGGCAAAAGGCATATTCTTATTAAAGTTTACTTTGAGATGTCTTATTAAATTGATTGGTTCATCAAACTCATGAATAAAATTTAGTCACTGTTAAAAATAACCGTGATAGTGATTCAAATGATATCCTCATAAGCAAAAGAATAAGGTCAATAAAGAAAATACTAAGCACATGCAGTCATGCATCACTTAATGACAGGAATATGTTCTGAGAAAAGCATCCTTAGTCAATTTGGTCATTGTACAAACATCATAGAGTGTACTTACACAAACCCAGATGGTATAGCCTACCACACACCTAGGATATATGGGAAAGCCTATTGCTCCTAGGCTACAAACCTGAACTGCATGTTACTGTACTGAAGACTGTAGGCAATTTTAACACAATGGTATTTGTGTATCTAAACATTGCTAAACATGGAAAAGATACAGTAACAATATGGTATAAAATATAAAAGTGGTATGCCTGAATAGGCACTTATGATGAACACAGTTTGCAGAACTAGCAGTTGCTGTAGTGGTGAGTGACTGTGAAGGTCTAGGACATTACCGTGCACCACTGTAGACTCTACAAATACTGTACACACAGGCTACACTAAAGTTATTTTTCAACAACCTTTTCTTTCTTCAATAATAAGTTAACCTTAATTTACTGTAACTTTTTTTCCTGCAAATGAGAGTTACTATCTCTTTATTCTTCATCTATTCTTTTTTTTATTATTATACCTTAAGTTCTCTGATACATGTGCAGAACGTGCAGGTTTGTTACATAGGTATACGTGTGCCGTGGTTGTTTGCTGCACCCATCAACCCATCATCTACATTAGGTATTTCTCCTAATGCTATCCCTCCCTTTGCCTCCCACCCCCTGACAGGCCCTGGTGTGTGATGTTCCCCTCCCTGTGCCCATATGTTCTCACTGTTCAACTCCCACTTAGGAGTGAGAACGTGCGATGTTTGGTTTTCTTTTCCTGTGTTAGTTTGCTGAGAATGATGGTTTCCAGCTTCATCCATGTCTCTGCAAAAGACATGAACTCATTCTTTTTTATGGCTGCATAGTATTCCATGGTGTATATGTGCCACATTTTCTTTAACCAGTCTAACATTGATGGGCATTTGGGTTGGTTCCAAGTCTTTGCTATTATGAATTTGTCAACTTTTAATTTTTTTACAACTTTTTGACTCTTATAATAACACTTATATAAAGAGAATTGTCATTTAAAATTTTCACCTTGATGTTTATCCTTTACATGAAAATACATTCAGATTTTGTCTATTTGGAATACAATTAGATTATGAATCCTTTAGATGATCACTATAAATAGGACCCAAATTATGTGAAAATCACATAATTGATGTTTTTTGCTAAAGTTAAGAGAATACATTTTATGGAATAAATATATGGTAATTTATGTATTATGTATGTCTTCATTTTATTCTCATGCAAATGTCACCAATTCACCAAAATAATCCTTAGACATGGACATTGATAATTAAATTCAGTCATCTTTGGTATTTTGCAGACTTTCATCCTTAAAAAGAAGCTTAAAAAACCCACAAAGCTTTATATATATTTGGTATTGCCACAATGAGGATATGTTTGGCCTGGTAGGAAGATAGAATCTATTTTATAAAGCAATTTGTTAGCTTGATTTATAATTTTTAAATATGTAGGAATATGTTATATGAGCCTCCATTTGTACTCTAGTCCCAGGCCTCATAAATGTTAGGATGGACATGGATTTTTGTAGTCCCCCAGAGGTTTCTCTTTGGTAATAGCTTCTGTATTTATGAGTGCCTCCTTTGTGTAAGGCACTGTGCTCTTGATGTGGATGAACGGATGCCTGAAGCCCAGTTCCTGCCTTTTTGAGGCCTAGAGCCTGGCAGGTGACATAGAAGTAACTACACAGCAAAGTTAATAGAAGTGACTCTACAGCAAGAAGAGTGTACGCGGTGTAGACACCTACAAAAAGGAGGCGTGAATTCTATCCAGGAACATCAGAAAAGGTGTTTCAAAGAGGACGAAATGTGAACTAGGTTTTGAGGGATAGAAAGGAGTTCACAAGGAGAGACAATGTGGGTGAGGGAAGAGAGAGAGAGCAGCAAGACTCCTCGGGGAACTGAAGCCACAGACACATGGAGAGTCCAGAGGGCAATAGCAGGAGCCATAGCTGGAGACAGGCCTGGTCGGCCATGCTCAGGCACTTGAAATGCATTTCTCGCAGATAATTGAAGCTCTGAGGGCTTTTTAGCAAGAGAATACGATTAATATGCTTGAATTTAGAAAATAATATGCTGGAGGTTCTCTGAACAAATGATTACGGAGAAGGGAGTTTGGAAACAGGAAGATTCATTAGAAGGTTTAGATAATAATCCAGGAAAGAGAGGACACCAAGACATAGAATGGCACCAAGGATGGACTCCAAATGACTAAAGTTGAGAGACATTTTATCGTTCCAAGTTTCATTTGTTGTCAAATATAATGTCTTAACCCTTCTCCCGTTTGCCCCAAGAATACTCGCTGGCACTTGCGGTTGCAGCGTTTACCCTGAGATCATTTTGCCATGAAATATCTCACTTTTAATATTATTTTCACATCGTTCATTGACTTTGGAAACAAACAACATCATTCCATTTATAGCATTCTGGTTTTAGTAGTGGTACTTCCATTTACAAAATATAGTAACTCTCGAGTGCTGAAAATGTCAAATCCTACAAAATGTACCATTCCTAAGCATGTTAACATCGTTCTCGAACAGTTATTGGCCAAAGATTCATTTGATGAGTCTGATTTTTCCAAAATAGATGATTCTGATGATTCAGACAATTCTGATGCTATTTCTGTTTAGAAATAACTCCAAGAACAGTTTTTATATGTTATTTTCTCATTGAAAATCAGATTTGCTTCAGCTTCAAAGAGCATGTTTGTGTACAATTAAATGACCACTGGCAGCAAGCTGCACTTTTTTTTTCTAAATGGGAAAGGGTTAAATATGTATACAGTTGTGTATGTGTGTGTGCACTCCCATGCGGCTGTCTGGCTGAGCTGTTCACTCAATTCAGAAATCTTCCCTACTACATCTCAGATGGTCTGTCATCCAGGTTCAACTTAAAGGCCTGTAGTATAAGGTCCAGCTATTCCCAGGATTCTACCATTAGATGACTTTGGTTTCTAGAAAATGGCCCTTTGTGTTGTTAAGTAGAAATGTACCTCTACCAAACTTTCATTTACTGGTCTAGTTTTATTTTTTGGAGTAATAGACGGCTAGCCACTAGAAATTAGAACTGATAGCTCTCCCCATAATTCAGGTAGCTATTGTGTTTCTTCTTCTCAGTGGTCTATTTCCAAGTTAAACACTTCCAGTTCACCCTTTTCCCACCACCACCAGTAGCCTGATCAGACAACTCCAGATACATTCTGTTTTATTTAGTGTCTCCCTTAACATGCAACACCTGGCAAGATGTCACAATTCAATTCGTGCTTTTCCCTTTTCACAGTTTTTCTGGTAATTAATGGACATGACTGAGGTTTCATTGCAATTTTTCATCTTCAGGACCCATTTTTATGAGACTTACCACAAAGGTTTCATTTCTATATTCAGAATATTTATATATATATAAGATTTTTAACTTACTCCACTAGCAGGGGCTAGAGAAGGTGTGTCTTTTGTCAGCAACCCTGGGCTCCAGTGTACAGGTTCTGCTTGAGTTCATACCCTAGCTCCCAGCTTATGACCTCAGATAAGTCTCTTCACCACTTTGAGTCTCAGTATCCTCATCTAAAAAACAGGGGACGATAGTTGCTACTTGCTATGTTGTACATCTTACATAAGACTATATATGGAAAATGTTTAGCCTTTTGCCTGGAACATACTTGGGATTGCCAGATAAAATATAGGACACCCAGTTAAATTTGAACTTCAAATGAACAATAAACAATTTGTTAAGTATGCCGCAAATATGGCATTATTGCCATTTTTACTTCTTCTTCTCCTCCTTTTTTATCCTTTTCCCTCCTTCCTTTCCTTCTCCTCCTCCTGCTTTTCTTTCCTTCATCCTTTCTTCTGCCTTGTAACCTAGTTCTAATCTTAAAGCACATCAGAAGTAACATGATTACATTCTAAGTTTTATTATTTTGGAACAACTATATCCTTTATTAGTGGACTAATAAGAGGCTGACAGCTGACCAAGATATGTGCATAACTTTAAAAAATTAAACACTTAACTTCTCTGAGCTTAAATTTTTTAATGGTAAAATAGAAATACTTAGAAACCTATCTCAGAGGATTACTGTGAGAATTAAAGTTCTCAGGTGAGTGTCTGGGCCATAGCAGGGAATCAAGAAATGGTAAATTTCATTAGCATTACTGCTCCAGCCTAAAACATGCGTTTCCTACTATAATACAAAGAAAACTTTCTTCGTTCTGATTCCTAGTTCAAAAATCATTTTAAGATAAGGAATTTCACAAAGTTATTCAACAACCTAAGTGGCATAAAGGACTGTTTCCAAGACTTCCTGACGTGGAGGACTTTCCTTTCTCTTCCCACTTCCACTCTTGCATGTCCTCAAGCAGCCTGTGAGACAGTTCCCATTTGCAATCTTATGTGGTAATAGAAAATTCAAGCTTACACACCTCAATATATCTCCTCTGCCTTACCTTAATCAGAAATGGAAACTGTTGTTTCTAGTCTCAATCACAGAACATTTTAAAAATCAGAGTATCATAGAATATATTTTCATTTTGCCTGCCTTCTTGCATCCTTTTTTATTTTGCTTCTTCATTAAATCTCTAAACAAAGGCTATGAAAAAGAATACTCAGAAGTGCCAAAGCCATGCCTTCTCCACACACACTGAACATTCCTCCATTCCAACCAGGAACAATGAAGTCCAAACCACCCCAAGCTCATAGAGATTTGGCATATTCTTAGATATCCCCAAGGAAGATGATATGAACATCTACAACCCGTGGTTCCAGACTTTAAATACACCATAGTATCATGGTCTTTCTGACATATGATCAATATCTACAACCCAATGAAACATACACACACACTTTTTCTCTTGTCTCCTTGCAAAAAGAAGAACAGGACCACCCAGGTTATGAAACTAATGAGAGTTTCTTCCATTCTCAGGATCCCCATTTTTAATCTGAGCATCCCACAAACAGAGGGGATCCTCTACATACGAGTATATGACGCCCAACAGGAGCACCTCATATTCCTACGATGAATTCTCCTTCCACTACTCAAGAGATCTGCAGCGCTCTTCTTTAGGGGGAAGAAAATATTAAAATGCTTCATTTCTTTCCCAGGATATCCAAATTAGTATACTTATTCTCTCAGAATAAAAACATGTTTAGATGGATTCAGGACACTCCATTTAAAATATCCGTTACACTCAAATCAAATTTTCACTGCCGTTGAGCAGCAAGGGGCGATGCCCTGGGATCAGTGAGCTGCTAAGATTTCTTCTGCTGAAGTGTTTAATTTCATTTTACTTTCCACAAATAAGCATGCTTGGAGCCACTGCCTTCCTTCCTCTGGAGTAATTGAAAAATTTAATTCACATTAAGCCAGAGAGGATGGTGTTTTTCCCGAAGGTCACCCAAGGCAAACATTTTAAACCTCTAACAGCCCACCATTGAGAGATGCCTGTCTCGTCTTTTCCTGATGAGGTGCTTCCGGGAGCCAAACACAGCCCAGCCTCCACCGCCTTGCCTCAGCCCCTGGGTGGAATGTCACCTGAGAGGCTGGCAGACACATCTCAGATTTGGTACCCAGTGTGATTCTTACGATGTCTAAGGTATATGTCTCAGGCACCCCTCCAATCAGAGATCTATGAGTTTTTAGGCTTCATTTCTGCTTAAAAGATTAACGTGAGTGGAGACCAAAACCTCTTTGCTACCTCAATTCAAACTGCAAGCAGCTTACTAGAGAATGAGTTTTTCACCAGGGCTGGGTTATGCTTCAAATCTTATCATCCCTTCCCTAAAAACTAATAACATTTTGCGCTTATGTGATGCCTTTCATCAGCCTCAGCTAATATATGCCACATTACTCGAACTCAGAGATGAGTAAATCATTAATTGTTCATAACGCCCTGCATAAGCGCTCTCAGATCGTCATGCATAAGGATTCAATCAAGCACAATGACATCTATGCATATTTCTTTTTTATTCAGGTATAAAACATGTGCAATGACTTATAAACAAATTTCTCATGAACACAACCAAAAGCATATCATCACCAAGATGAACTCAGACCACAAAAGTAGAAGATACTCTGCCCACGCATCATGGTACTTTTCATGAGAAAGACCAAGGAGCTTCCAAGGAAAAAGAATAAGAAGGGACGTAAATATTTATTTAGAAAAATATCTAAGACTCTAGATTTTTCCCTTTCAGTGTAGCATAACATTCCTCAGTCACTTCTTGCAAAGATAATACTTTTTTAAAAGGAAAGAAAAGCTAACATAGTAAAATGCAGTGAGATCTGATAAGAAGAGTTCCATCTGATTCAGTTCCTGGATTTTGCCTTTATTTGCATTATAGAGTTAGAATTCGTACTTTAACTGTGGTGCCTTATCATCCATGGAGACACAGTCGCTCTGAATCTTTGTTGGTTTCAGAGTGTCAAGAAGCATTCATGAAGCCAGGAAGAGATGATGGTCACGAACCAGATGACCTCCTATTGTTCGCCAGAAAAAATGGAAGAGCAGAGAGAATTTTCAATAAGGCAAACCAGCAGGCTTTGTGTCAGCTCCTATGGGGAAGCAGGTAGCCACTGCCTGAGTCACAGACTGTCCAGGGTGAGCAGGCCTGGAAAAAGCATGGAGGGACATTTGGAGAAGACAGGGGTGTGTCTGTTTCTGTGGTCTCCTGTCTCAGTCCTAGGTAGAGAAAAGCTACGAGCAGAAAGAAGACGTTTTACATTCAAACACAGTCTTTTTCGATTTGAGTTTGATAAATGGGCTTTGCCAATTATCCTCTATTTGAATCCAGATTCATTTTCTGCCCTTCTCAGCTTGTGTAAGGTGCATTGCTTCATGCCACATCAGCCCTGGGGGGTCTGTAGCATCCTAACAATAGTGACAACACAGTACACCCCCCATATACTCTCCAAGAATCACAGAACCTCAAATCCCACCAAATCCTCTCCTGCTGGTTTCCCATAGATTTGCACAAGGCCACAGTAGCCATGCTTTCCCGCTCCCGGTGCCCAGCATCTCCCCTGCTGCTTCCACTGTGGGCTTCTGGGAGGATCAGCTGCCGCCCTACTCTTCTTGGCCTCCTGCCCATTGGCACCCCTTTCCATTCTGCTCCAGCTGTCACTGGGGAAGGAGCAATGGGTGAGCTTTCTTCTCCCATCCACTGGGGATCCCATCACTAGACTGTAAATAATTCTGCACTGCATCCTCAGATTTTCAGGATTTTAGGAGACTCTGGGAATGCAGCAGTTCTCCTTGGTCTCCTCTTTACCACAGCCATCAATATGACACTATGCTCTCATTGCCAACCTCTTCAGGGCTGTCCTCTAACCTAGGACTGGGCTGTACATACTCTAGAATTAGGGGCCCCTTTGTCTGCCAGTAACAAAAACCCATTGAATCAATTTAAACAAAAATTGAAGTTTACCATATTACATGCAATTTTTTTTTTGAGACAGAATTTCGCTTTTGTTGCCCAGACTGGAGTGCAATGGCATGATCTCAGCCAACCACAACCCCCACCTCCCGGGTTCAACGGATTCTCCTGCCTCAGTCTCCCTAGTAGCTGGGATTACAGGCATGTGCCACCATGCCCAGCTAATTTTGTATTTTTAGTAGAGAAGCGGTTTCTCCATATCGGTCAGGCTGGTCTCGAACTCCCGACCTCAGATGATCCACCCACCTTGACCTCCCAAAGTGCTGGGATTACAGGTGTGAGTCACCACGCCTGGCTTACGTGTAATTTTTAATATATGGTATCACAGCATCCCAGGGCAGGGATGCAGTGGGGCCTCTGGGATAGACCAGAACTTGTTCCTCTGAGTCTTTCATCTCTGTGCTTTCAGCACTGCTGTCTCCTGCTGCAGGTCAGCTTTCTCAGCTTCTCAGGCCACCCAGAGTCCTGCTGAATTTCAATTCCAAATTTTCTGGAAAGAAAACCAGACTGGCCCAGCTTGGCTTGGGGGCTAGCCCTGGAATAATCAGCTGTGGTCAGTGGATCAAGGCCACATCATATAATACAGTTGCCATGGGAGACACCACAGTGGAGAGACAATTTCCAGAAAAAGCAGAAACTAAGCAAGCAACTCTATAAATGTGTACAACAGATCCTCAAGTGTTGGCCTCCAACCAAGCTTAGTGTTTCAACTCTTCCTGCCTGCAGCAGAGAGCGTCCCCTGCATTATAAATGCAATGTCATGGAGATAATTACTACCTAAGGACAGAAGAGGCCTCAGCCCCAAAGAGTCCAGTCAATGTTGCTCCTGATGCATCCTCACCCTCCCTCCCTCCCTCCCTAATTCTAATAGCCCCTCCCTATGCCTGAGCGCAGCTATTCCATAATGGGTTTACACCTGCTCCACGCTTTAGGGTTAGGCCAGTCTGTTCTGACTTTGGTTCCACCATTTACCAGCTGAGGGTCTTAGGCAAGTTATCTACTCTCTCTGAACCTCAGTTTCCTCATCTGCAAAGGGACATAGTAATACCCATCAAAAGGGTTGAGTTGAGGTAACAAATGCCATATGGTTGAAACAGTGTCCAGTGCCATATGAATGTTAAGTGCCTTTTCTTTTTCTTCTTGTTAATATTAACCTTTACAATATAACCTACATGTGCCCTTTTAAAATAGGCAACTAATCTTCAGTTGGATTTATTATTACAGGCCTTACATCATGTTCCAAAAGTCTCAAATAAGATGTTCTATAAAAGCAAAAGGCTAAAAAATAAAACAAAACTCAAAAAAAGGTAAATAGTGAATTTAAAGACTTTGTGTTTTGTTTGTAGTTTCTGATACCAGCAGGAATATGATCTCCTAATAAGAATTTATGTAAGAATGAAAGAAGAAAAAGGATATAGAACACTGAGCACTGTGCCTAGATATACAACACATTTAACGTGTAGTGGTGGTGATTATTACTATAACTACTATGATTATGATTATGAGTATTAATCCTAAGGGGAAAAGTGCTTAAACATTAATTCCAAATCTTGTAAGGTGATCATTTCATTGACTGCTGGGAAAAGCCATGAAGCTTCTTTTTCCAGTTAAGTTTGAATTGTATGTATATATGTGGGAATAGGTATAAATCAATATATAGAACACAAAGTAATTTCTTCAAATACTTGGAAAATGGAAAGGGAATCATTGATTAATGCAGAAAAGAGAACAACACTTGTCCTGGGCAGCTGGCAGCCTTCTTGGTGGTATTGCAAGCGGTAGTTCCTGCTAAATTCCACACTACTTTCTCGCTCAGACAGCTTTTTAGCTTCTGTTAGAAATAAGTGAGTGTTTTAAGCCTCAAGGCAAAATATATTACCTCCCGATGAACCTGAGCAGCCCATCCCAGGTACCTGTGGGCCAGATTCACCATTCATCCATGAAAGAACATGTTAAAGAGGAAGGAAGGAAGGTTCGCTTTAAAAACATGGACACCTCTTCTGCTCTGGGCCAGATCTCCAGGCTCATTTGCAATGAGTTCTAAGGGGATGCACAGGGAAGGGATTCTGGTTCAAGAAAGGAGTGAGGGGAAGTGGGAGGGGGAGGTACATAATGTAGACTCTATTGCAAAAATATTCCCTTCTGCATAGAAATCCACAGGCTGGCTGCAGTCATTACAGTTCTTTGCCAGGGCCTGCAGAAGATATCTTCTTCAGATGGGCACCAGGGAAATGCTGCCTATCTGGAGCTGTTTGATTTGTTCTCTGGGTTAGATATTGATTTTTCTTTCAGTGGAATAGCAAAGGCAAGACAGCATGAAGGAGAGAGAGAGAGGTGGGTTCCTTTCCCCCATCGCTGGCTCAGGGTGATGCGTCAGAGCACCTGCAAGCAACTCCTTATCTTTTACAGGAGATGAGAAATTGAGCCGGGACTCTCCAGTAGTCAGACAGCTGTTAGAACCACAGTGTGCTATGACTGCGAGAAATACACTAACCCCCTCCCTTATCACTCTGTCTCCCGTCACATACAGCATATTTAGGGTGTTGATAACCACATTAAAATCACCCACATACAGTTTCAATATTGATGAAAGCACAACTATATTTAGATTTGATTTTTCTTCCCTAGTCCTCACCCTCCCCAAACTCTCATCTTTCTTATTTCTTTAAGTTTCTCGAAAATTCTGCAAATTGTTAAACATATTCACCAGAATATGTTTTTCATATCAAGACACAGCCATACAGTAAAGGTTTTGGCTGAGCTGATCAGCTTCTCTGATCGGGAGAAATTGCTTCTGTGTAAGAACTAATACCCACCTGGTTTCAAACCTCAGCCGCTGGCAAATATGTCATAGCAAGAGACATTTCCTGTTTCTTTGACAGATTGGCCCAAGGCTGAAATTTAATCTAGTATGTCAAAAGTGGTAGGTGGGGAGAAAACGCAGAGAAACTCTATCCCCACTCAGATTTTTATAGTTGACCTTGTTTGAAAGTAGTGTGGTTATCAGTTGGACCTGATAAGCAGTAATGGTCCGCATTGTAAAATAAAACAATAAACAGCCTTTATAGACCTCTAAATTTATTATTTTCCATGATAAAATATTCATACCAAAAGACAGAAGAGGGGATTCACAGGCAAAAACCAAAATGATCTAGTAACAGATCTTACACCTTTCATAAAAATTATCTATGAATGGACCGTAGACCTAAGTGTAAAACACAAAATGATAAACTCCTAGAAAATAATGTAGGAGAGAATATAATAGATTACTTCTGTTCAGTGATAACTCTTTTTTTTTTTTTTTTTTTTTTCTTGAGACGGAGTCTCGCTCTGGCGCCCAGGCTGGAGTGCAGTGGCGCAATCTCGGCTCACTGCAAGCTCCACCTCCCGGGTTCGCGCCATTCTCCTGCCTCAGCCTCTCCGAGTAGCTGGGACTACAGGCGCCCGCCACCACGCCCAGCTAATTTTTTGTATTTTTAGTAGAGATGGGGTTTCACCGTGGTCTCGATCTCCTGACCTCGTGATCCGCCCGCCTCAGCCTCCCAAAGTGCTGGGATTACAAGCGTGAGCCACTGCGCCCGGCCCAGTGATAACTCTTTAGATACAACACCAAAGACACAATCCATGGAAGAAATAACTGAAAGGCCGAACTTCATTAAAACTAAAAACTTCTTCTCTACAAAAGACACTGTCAAGAGAATGAGAAGACAAGCCATAACCTGGGAGAAAATATTTGCAAAAGACACGTATGATAAAGGATTGTCAATCAAAATATACAAAGAACTCTTAAAACTCAACAACAAGAAAATGAACAACTCTATTAGAAACAGATATTTCACCAACGAAGGTATATGATAGTAAATAAGCATATGAAAAGATGTTCCACATCATGTTATTAGGAAAATGCAAATTAAATGAGATACCACTACATAACTACTAGAATGGCCAAAGTCTAGAACACTGACAACACCATGCTGGCAAGGATGTGGAACAACAAAAACTCTCATTAATTGCTGGTGAGACTGCAAAATGGTACAGCCACTTTGGAAGACAGTTTGGCAATTTCTTGCAAAACTAAACCTACCCTTACTGTATGATCTAGCAATGGCCTTCCTTGGCATTTACCCAAATAAATTGAAACATGTCTAAACAAAACCCACACAGGGATGTATATAGCAGCTTTATTCAAAATTGCCCAAACTTGGAAGCAACCAAAATGTCCTTCAGTAGATGAGTGGATAAATAAACTGTGGTACATGCATACAATGGAATATTGTTCATCTCTAAAAGAGAAATGAGCTGTTAAGCTATGAGGAAACTTAAATGCATACTACTAAGCGAAAGAAGTCAGTCTGAAATGGCTACGTACTCAATGATTCCAACTTTATGACCTTCTGGAAAGGGCAAAACTGTAGAGACAGTAAAATGATCAGTAGTTGCCAGGGGCTGGGGTAAGGAAGGAAAAATAGACAGAGCAGAGGAGTTGTAGGGCAATGAAACTACTCTCTATTATACTATAATGGTGGATACATGTCATTATACATTTGTCCAAACCACAGAATGTACGACACCACGAGTGAACCCTAATGGAAACTATGGACTCTAGGTGATAATATTGAGTCAGTGTAGGTTCATCAGTTGTAACAAGTAGACCACTTTGGTGGGAGATATTGACAATGGGGGAGGCTATGCATGTGTGGGGGTAGGGAGTGTCTGGACAATCTCTATATCTTTCACTCAATTTTGCTGTGAACCTAGAACGGCTCTAAAACATAAAGGGCATATAAAAGAAAAACAAAGATAAGATGGAGTGGCAATATGATGAAGTTCTTTCCTATGGGAGGGAGAAAGGAAGCTGGGAAAGGAAATAGAAAATGTACCAATCAGATTTAAAAGCTCAACTTACTGCTCTCGCGATGCTGCAATGAAGTCCTTATGGCACTAACCCCTTGTCTCTTCTTTGGTTGGCTCTAATTTCCATGTCACCATCTCTCATTTTCTTTTGCTCTCACTTTCTGTTCTTTCCTGTCCTCCCTTTACTTCATCTTCCTATTTGTACTTGTCTCATGCTGCAGGGACACATCTGGGTTCCAAATCCCCACAACCTTTCTAGTTGGCTGCCCTTCAGGATCTGGTTTCTGGACTCTGAACCTTTTGACCACACTGTAAGTAAGAGCCTTGGTCT
Source organism: Symphalangus syndactylus (assembly GCF_028878055.3). Classification (NCBI taxonomy): domain Eukaryota; kingdom Metazoa; phylum Chordata; class Mammalia; order Primates; family Hylobatidae; genus Symphalangus; species Symphalangus syndactylus. The sequence continues at coordinate 124,723,564 of NC_072427.2, read as the reverse complement.
TTTTTCTGACTCTAAAGCAAGCACCTCCTGAAAGGGTGGAATAATAGTGAAGCTATCATCTTCACTACTTATAACCAAGAAACACTTTTTACATACGAACAAATCATCAGACTGTATTCTTAAAAAAATAGCAATTTTCAAAAAGAATACCTACAGTGTGCTTATCTTCAAATCATTCCCCTAATTAATTCCATAAACTCTTATTGAGGTACTGAGGACATGGTTGCTGACCTTGGGGACAGGAGAGTTGTCTTTCTGACATGGAAGATAAACTTGTCCTCAAATAGTTAAAGTTCAATGTGCTTAGTTCAACATTGGAGGAATATTCAGAGAAGGATGATTATAAAGAACATAATCTGAATTGCAAAGCAATGAGAAAGAACAGAAAGACTTTCCAGAGGATGGGGCATTTCAGAGAAATATAGAAAGAAATGACAATCCATCTGAGGAGACAGCAAATATTCAAAAGCAGGAAGGTACTGCAGTGTTGCAAGACAAGACGCGGTGCTCCTGAGGCAGGTGGAAAGGGGGCATGGCAGGTATAAAGCTTGGGAGCAAGAGGCTAGATTGGGAAAGACCTTTTAGGCCACACTAAGGGATTTGGCCATCACTCTGCAAGAAGCCTTTGCAGGATTTTAGCAGAAAATGAAAATGGTGCTTTCTGGATGGTTGTCCTGGTGGTGGGAGGAAAGAAATCCTGAATAGGAAAGCCACTAGAGGAGGGCCTGTAAGGAGGCCATCTCAGAAGGCCAGACAATGATGGGGCAGCACTGCCGGTTGAGAGGAGAGGAGTGAGTTGAGAAATATGGAGAAAGTGAGAATCAATAAGATGTTTTCTTGGGGAATGGAAAGTAAGGGAAAACAAGGAGTTGAGAATGCACCGAAATGTCTGGCTCAGGTGGCTAACTACATGGCTGTATTGTTAACTAAAATATTGAGCATGGGGGCAGAAGGGTGTGGACTTTGCAAGAAGATGAAAGATGCCAGTCTTTACATATGTAGTTGCTCAATGGATGAATTGATGAAGTATCAAAGAGAAATATCTTGGTGAAACACACTTTTCATCTACAGTGTGTCATGTCCGTATAGCAAGAATAACCCAATTTGCAGAATCAATAGACTCCAAGTGCTGGACACCGTTATCTTAGAGCTCAATATCTCCCTGCTCCCTACTGACAAAAGCTCCAGCCTCATCTTCTGCTGTGGGTGGCCTCCATAAGCCCTGCAGCACACATGCTCCCACTTCAGGTCAGAGGATGTGCAGGATGTGCCGGCTTTCTCGCTTTCTCGTTTCTGATATGGAAATAGTAATGCCCATTACTCCACCCACCTGCTGCCCTTCTTCCTTGATAACCATTTTGAAAAGGTAAATTATCTAATACATTGATCATATCTTGTATTGCTAAAGTAAACATGTTAATGTAAATCCACCTAGGAGATGAAGAACGAAGCCCTCCATTTCAAATCTGGTTGCCTTTGGTGACACTCATTCTTTCATAACTTATTTCCTGCTAATAGTGCATAATCGCAGGTTTTATCTCCAAAATGTATTTCTCATACATGCCACCATAGCTAATACCTCAGGCTGTTATTGTTGTTGTTGTTGTATAAATTAGAAATAATTACATAGCATTTGTTACTTGACAAGTACTATGCACTATGCTATCCAGTTGTAAGTGCTATCTCACAGCATCATCACATCATCACAACAATGTTAAGTATCCCTATTTTACAGTTAAGGAAACTACATCTCCAAAATGTTAATGAAAATTCCTAAGGTCTCACACGAAGTAAATGGAGCATCCAGGATTTACACCCAGGTTGACTAACTCTCCTAGTCACGAGTCTATACATCAGTCAAATGGGAAGTCACTCACTGTCCGAGAATGAGAAGAACTTCATTTCACTGGTTAAAACCTAAAAGCAACTGGTAGGTTTTTCTTTTCCCTGAAGTTGCCTAAACTCTCCCTGCTTAGAAATGCATAGAATATTGAGGCAGAGAATGTTTCAAAGAGACCTCAGATGTGCTATGTACCTTTAGACAGTGCAATTTTTACTTTTAAGAAAATAACAAGGCCACTTTCATCTATAACTTCCTTCAGTGGTCAGATTTCAATGTGTGTGTGTACGTGTATGCACCCACAGTGAAATACTACTCCCAACTTTTTATCTGCAAGGAGCTTCCATTAAATGCAAGCTGACAGGAGAGGAAAGAAGGCATAATCACCTGCTATCTATGCATTTTTTTTACCAGCCAAATGGGGCCATCATCTAAGCTGAGATTAATCCTGGCACCCAAAACCTACAAAGGAAAGTTTCTTTCCTCAGGAGACACTTTAATCAAGACCCTGTCCAATGTCAGATAGAAATATCAAAATATTAGAAAAGTATTGTAGTGTGAAGCCTCAATTTGATCAAATGCAGCGCCCCTCTGCTCCCAGTCACCATCTTGAAAACGTGCATTTGCTTTCCAATTTTCTTTCTCTTTCAATTTGTTTTCCTGTCAAAGGGATCACTCCTCCTATCCCCCTTTCCGGTAGTACCATCTGATTGAATTCCATTCAGAGCTCCTGGTGGTCCTGTTCTCCAAGCCTACTTGAGGGGGTCCTTTGCCTGTTTCAAGCCATCCATCTCTCTGGGCAACTGAAATTGTGCTGCAAAATGTAGCACCACTTCTTGGGACCTTATTAACACATGTTTAGAGGGAATGGGCTTCAAGGGAGGAGGCATTAAGCATCTAAACCACACACTGAGACAGCAAAGACTCCAACAGCATGGCAGACAAGTGATAAAAATCAAGTAACTGATATGAAAAAAGCCAGGCAGTACACAAAGGGCCAAAGGAAGCTTTTCAATTTATATTTTTTGTGTTGATATCACGTTTGTTCCTGCCTAGCAAAGATAGGTCCTGAAATAGAGAGATGTCAGAGAGTTTGTATGCCTCCTGGCATCTCTAGATTCACCTGAACTGAAGCCAGAAATAATATCGTAAAACTAATTTAGCCTTCACACCAATAGGACTCCCCAGCCATGAGACAGACTGGATAATTACATGTTTCCTATCATTTCTGACACTTGACTAGTTTCAGCAAAGGCACTTCTAAATATACATCTCTTTGTTGCAGCTACCTCTCTACATCAGTTTTTCATCAAGCAAAAGAAATTGAACAAAAAGTTAATTGCAAAGATGAAAAATCCAAGTCATTGTATCAGAACGATCAAAATTAATTGACTCCCCCTGCCCCCCGCCTCCAAAAGTCCAATAACCTAGGTCATCGGGAAGACAAGATGATCAAGCCACAGGTTTGTAAAGTCCAGACGAGTTGTACCATCTCAGGGCAGTTGCTTCACCTCTGGGCTCTCACCTGTAAATGAGGAGGTTGAACTAAAGATTCTCTGTGGTTATGTCCCGTGTGGTAATTAATACCCTGTGAGCCACCATCTTGTCCCATCCAATTGTTTGTGTTTCTCTATTGTCTGTATTAAAGCAGAAGGAGCTCTCTGATCTCTTATGCTGCTTCTCCACTGGATCCCCTGAGACCCTATGGAGAGATACCCAATGTTTTCAAGTGTCTTCTAAAATACATTTCAGTTCATACTTCTAGTTACACACACTACAAACAAGTAACAGTGAAACCAAAAGCTCTTGTTTAGTAGAACAGCTGATGTGGCTAAGAGAAGGGTCGAGCCGAACCATGAAAATGCCAAAGTGTCTGGCCAGCCCAGAAGGGCATCCTCCCTACTGGAAAATGCATGCCCAGCAGAATTTGCCCCACCTTCCACATAAAGAATAAATGGGTTACACAAAACGCAGAAAAGAACAGCCAGTAGAATAAGTAAACATTTTTCTTGTCCAATGACCTGAGTAGAAAAAGATGTGTGGTGAAATACGGTTCTAATTTATAGGTGACCCATAAATAAGTCATATCTACTGACAGCTAATATGCCGAGCACTGTTCTAAGGACCTGCTTCCTCAATTCATTGTAGCAAGGAATAATGAATGAGGAAGGGACTGTTGCTATTCTACTTTATAGATGGAAAAATTAGAACACAGAGAAGTTAAACACACTAGTAAACAGGTAGTATGTGGAGGAGGTGGGATTGGAACCTAGCCATGCAGGTTTTAGAACATGTACACTCATGACAGTACACTGGCTATTGCGGAGACTTCTTACACCCTTAGGAAACACTGACAAGAGCTACAAACCTAATGTGGAAAGCTGGAAAGCTTCCCATAAGTGCATAAGGCAGATCTCTATTAGGAGTGTGTCATAAGTGCATAAGGCAGATCTCTATTAGGAGTGTGTCATAAGTGCATAAGGCAGATCTCCATTAGGAGTGTGTATGCTCATGTCAAGGTTTCTGTATATTAATGACTACATATGTGAATTAGGGGCTGAATGGCAATAAGCATACCTACAGCAAGGAGAGGCAGAATGTCTCTGAATTCCAGGCTGAAGGAAAGGAGTAAGGCTTGGGAGAATAAGGATCTAGGACAGTGGAACCAGCCAAGAGAAGTGGACAGTTATACAGATCTTGAGTTCAAATCCTGAATCATTTACTGACCAACTGTATAAACTTGGTATTTTGCTTATATTGCTACATAACACACCACCCTAAAACTTAGTATCTTAGTACAACAACATTGATTTTGCTCATGGCTCTGCAACTGGGGCCAGACTTGGCAGGGTCAACTTATCTGTGCCCCCCTAGGCTTGAGACTGGAAGCTGGCATCTTTGGAAAGTTTGGCCATCAGTACTGGGTGTTAGTTAGCTGGGACCTCAGCCAGAGCTGTTGCCCAGATCCACACGTGGCCTCTCCGTGTGGCATGAGCTTCCTCACAACATGGCAGCTGGGTCTTAATGGTGAGTATTCCTAAAGAGAGAGAAAGGGCTAGACAAAGTGTTACCTTTTATTGATATAACCTGAGAAGTCATGCACCATCACATCCACAACATTCTACTTATTGAGACAATCATAAAGACCAACCAACTTTCAAGGAGAGAAAAAAATGTACTTCACCTCTGGGCGGGGGAGTATCCAAGTTCAGGATGTGCCTATGCTGCTGGGAACATTGCTGTGGTCCTATTTTGAAGCTACCATCTGCCATACTTGGTTAAATTACTGAGGCTTCTAAGCCTCAGTTTCTTTGCCTGAAGAACTAGGATAATAAAACTTTATGGCTTTTGTACAAAGGTTAGAGATAATGTATGTCATGTGCCTGTACAGAGTAGGTGCTCAATAGAAAGTCTCAGCCCAGATTGGGGGTCAGGCCTGGGTAAGCAGAAATGACCTATTGTTCTTGCAATGGTTGCTGAATTTCTCAGTGACACACCTGTACCTAGACAAGAAACACAATTGTTTGAACTAAGAATAAAGTTAAAGGCCAAAGCACTCATCCTGCAGGCCCTTCCTAACTCCCTTTGGGACTTCTCACCAGGACCCTGTCTTAGGGAGGCATCAGCTCAGTTAGTTTCTGCCACATTGTTGCATCTTTGTTAGGCCTTTTAGGCTGGATGTAAACAATAAGTAACTAAAAATAATGAGTTAAACACTAGGATTTAGAAGGAATTTTGATCTTATTTTTGAGTGTTTACTTATGTGTGTAGAAAAGTGCTTTATAAAAAGCCCTGACAGCAAAACAGGCTGGTTGGGTTATTCCCAAAAGCTAGTATGCTCTCCAAATAAGTTTTGAGCCTGGGATAGCATAGTGCCTCACAGCATACCAGATCAAAACGTTTAAAACACAAAAATCTGATGTGATAAACATAACTTAGATTCACAAATCTCAAAAAAAAAAAAGATTGTAAAGACAAGTCCATGATCTTTTGGGGTAACTCCATGACGGAAAGGTACAAATGAAATCTGAGCAGATGAGGCCGCCTGAAAAATCCACTAGATGTGATGGAAATCGCATTTCTGTACCTAAGTCAGTGGTAGGGATTCTTGAGAGGCTCCCTCTGCTGAGTTTTCTCTTGGATCCCAACTTTCTAGTCCCTCTGTGAGTGGAAAATGGGAGAGAAAAGCAAGACAAATGGATAAAAATGCACTCTGTCTCAAGATAGTATTCATAAGGAGCCCTCTACAAAGAATTTCTTCAAAAGAGAGAGATGAAAGGGGGTCTGGTTTTTGCTGGCATGTGAGCTGGCATTTGCAGCATTACCGTATGACTTCGAGCAGGGCATGAGCAGCTCTTTGATTGCCAAAGAACAGTTGCACCTCTGTCAGAACAGCCCTCATGACTCATGCGGCTTAGCGGCAAAGCAAGGGATAAGAGCAGATGTGAGGGGAAGATCACAGCAGAGGGAAAGTAGTTTGAATACCAAAAAAAGAACATATACAGAAAAGAATACAAAAGAAGCGTGATCATGAGGAAAGGTGAAAAGGACAAATTATTTGGTCGTCAGCACTGTGGCAGAGCACCTGTTGTCTTTAGAGACAACAGCACATCCAGGAGGAAATGCATTGTTCTTTCTTGATCATAAAACTAAATGACTGCCTAGAAAGTGTGTCCGTGGGAGCAAACACCTTTCTTTTCTGTTGCCCTCATGCAACAGAAGCCTGATCTATATTGCAGAGTGTGGGAAACTTATTCGAATATTACTAGTTTGAAAATTAACACTTTTTAATAGTGCTTACTATGTGCCAGGTACTCTGCTAAACTCTACAAGAATGAAATCATTTAATCTTCATGGCAACCTGAGAGATGGTCAAGAAAACTAACGACCTTGTCTCTTTCAGTGACTCATCACGGCTATCCTTATCTCCATCCTTCACCACTGCATTAGCAATTATTATTTTTTTAACCCTTACTATATCAGGTGCTCCTTACATCATCGTACATACCTCATCATTTTAGTCTTCTCAACAAGGACTAAAATGCTGTGGGCACTATTTTCATTTCCACTTTCAATGAAATGTTAATATGATCATTTTACAATGAGACTTAGAAAGGCTAACCTACATAAAATGGTAAAACTGAATGGAAAGTTCAAGAAAGATCCTGCTTAGCCTGTCCTCAGAGCTGGTGCCCAGAACCACCATGACACCCTTATAAGGCAATAAACAATTCATTGGCACTCTGGTGTATTTAGCGATATGAGAAATTCTGGTCCCGAGGAATTTCATGAGAGCCATAAAGTTGCTTGCTACTTCCACTCTCTGGTGGGTGGGCTGCCAGACGCCTGGCATTAAATCATAGGATGCTAGAGCTCCCCATCTCTGTGTCACCCCCATTATATCGACAATGAAACCGAGGTACACAGTGCTAACTAAAGTCAGAATCAGTATTCAAAAACCGCATGACTACGGTCTACCACCCTCTTTCAAGAAATTCTTGGCCGGGAAAAATGGATCTATATTAATCCATTCAATTTTTACTGGATGTTTATGTCTTCACTGAATGACAAAGCACAAGACACAGGACTGGAACATAAATGTTGGCCCTGCTTTCATCGCTAACGGGATTAGAGGTCTTTTACTGTTCCATTTACTGACTGGTTTTGGAAAAGAATCTTATTCTGTCCTCTGTGAATAAACCTCACTTGATGAAATGACCTCTGCAAACTCCAGAAATGTTCTTAATTACATTAAAATTAGTCCTAAATTACCAGAAAAGTCTACTTGAAAATGTTTGTCAATTATTTTATTTCCAGATGGCAGACAACCACAAATCAAATCCAAAATGTATGCTGACATCTTTTAGTAGCAGTCCCATATTTGGCCACAATCAACTGACTAATTCCTCAGAAAATTTATTCATTTGTTTAAAGAAAACCAACAGCACTTACTGTGTACTCTTTAAACCCTATGTAATGACAGAAAGTGAGTGACACACGAGACAAGTTAGTTGCCCAGTCCCCAAGGAACTGCCCGTATCACAAAGAGGACAGATACATCTACAAATAAAATTCAGTAGAGCATTCATACAGCAAGGTAATCAAAGACTTATATGCTTAGAAATCCTAAGAACAGGGATGTGAACAAGGATGGAGTTCAAAGATCTCTTTCTAATTCCATCAGCTAGCTAATAATCAAATGGCCATTTACCAAAATGATTTGAAATTGCAGAATCTCCTGATCTGCCTTCAGAATTAATGCTCAGGATAATGAATGCCCAGTTCCTTCAGATGTTTAATTACTGAAGGGCCTTACTTTCCAAGAGAGAGACTAGACAAACTCAGGAAGTGACATTGAATCTTAATGAGATGGATCTTGAGATGTCATGTAATTCAGACTCCATCTTCAGGCAAGACTCTCATTTTTAAAGACCTTGGGGAGAGAAACTTGACAACCTTCTTTGTTGACAGTTTTGACAACCCTCAGAAGGGTCTGCAGCAGTAGCTCTTAAAGTATGTCCCTCTGCCATGGCCTTTATGGTCTCTTGTGGAAGCTTGACAAGGGCACACTCTGTGTTTATCCTGCATCTGGGACTGAGGTTTTGGTCCTCTTGGGTCTGGAAGATGGTCTGACTCTGCATCCAGAGGGACCGAAGATTGTGGGGACCAAACCAGGGCTAAGGGGACATTGTATTTTGGCAGGGTGAGATAGACCAGACTCCCTAGAGCAGGTGACAGTAGCTGAATCTTAATATTTGATAACAACGAACATCTGGATAATTCTTAATTTGCAAAGTTTTTTGACATATACCACATGCAGTTTCCAAAGCAAGGTTGGGATAACAGCTTTGTAATGTAGATCATTGTCCATTTAATCACATGGAAAATGAGATTCAGAGGATTTAAGTTACTAAACCCAGGTAGGCCTGGGACCACTATTACTCCTCCACTCCTCCTCCTAATAATAGTAATCATGATGATAATGATAAAAAGCATGTATGTGTTCCAGTCATTTCGCATGGAATATTTCATCCAATTTTCATAATAGCTCAGCAAGGTAGGTAGTTTCTAAAAATCCCCATTTTACAGAAGATGAAACTGGAATTTAGAAAAGTTAAGTAATTTGCCTGTGGTCTCCCAGCTAATGTGGTGAAATTGAATTCAAACTTAGGTAATTTGACACCTAAGCTCCTGCTCCTTCTATATTCACTAGCATTTTAGAAAACAACCACAATTTCTACCAAAAGAGGGATTCAAAACCCTAATAAGTCCATGTTAAGTATAGCTGATATTCTAATCCATTAGGACAGTAATAAAACCCACATCTCCCAATGTTGGAGACATTGCTGTCTCTACCCTCCCTGTTCCCCTTCAACTCTGAGAATTCCAGCATTATCCTTACTTCCTTATGCATTAATTATGGTTTGGGTTGATCATGTCCCTCCCCACCTGCAGGACACCAAGAAATGAACTGGGAGTATGGTCTACAACACCCTTGCCTTGAGCAGAAGGGAGGACCCTCAAAGAATAATACAGAGGCCATTGGTAATTTTCTTTCCAAACCACTTTCTTATCTATGATTCCTTTAAATTTTGAGTTTTATAAAGGAGGTGCCTGACGAGAGGTGAAGAAACGAAATACTTGCCTAACATCACAAAGAAGTTAGAGGCAGAAACAAACACATGAAAAAAAGCTCATCATCACTGATCATTAGAGAAATGCAAATCAAAACCAAAATGAGATACCATCTCATGCCAGTCAGAATGTCAATTATTAAAAAGTCAAGAAACAATAGATGCTGGCGAGGCTGTGGAGAAATAGAAATGCTTTTACACTGTTGATGGAAATGTAAATTAGTTCAACCATTGTGGAAGACAGTGTGGCGATTCCTCAAGGATCCAGAACCAGAAATACTATCTGACCCAGCCATCCCATTGCTGGCTATATACCCAAAGGAATATAAATCATTCTACTATAAAGACATGTGCACACATATGTTTACTGCAGCACTATTTACTATAGCAAAGACATGGAACCAACTCAAATGCCCATCAATGATAGACTAGATAAAGAAAATGTGACAGATATGCACCATGGAATACTATGCAGCCATAAAAAAGAATGAGATCATGTCCTTTGCAGGGACAAGGATGAAGCTGGAAGCCATCATACTCAGCAAACTAACACAGGAAGAGAAAACCAAACACTGCATGTTCTCACTCATAAGTGAGAGCTGAACAGTGAGAATACACGGACACAGCGAGGGGAACAACACACACCAGGGCCTGTGTGGGGGTCAGGGAGAAGAGGAGGGAGAGCATTAGGACAAATACATAATGTATGCAGGGCTTAAAACCTAGATTATGGGTTGATAAGTGCAGCAAACCACCATAGCATATATATACCTATGTAACAAACCTGCATGTTCTGCACATGTATCCCAGAACTTGAAGTACAATATAAATAAATAAATAAATAAATAAATAAAAGAAGTTACAGGCAGAGCAGGATCTTAAACCCAGGTCCCTTCACCCATGTACTATACAACACACTGGCCAACAAGTCAATTTAGTAAGCACTTGTGGAAAGTCTACTGTGATCCAAGTATTGTATTCAGTTCTCTAAAACTTATAAGGAGACTCATTCATTTATTTAAGAAACCTTTACTGAGTACCTACAAGGTACCAGGCACTGCTAGGGGCATTAAAAATACAACAGGAAACAAAACAGTTCTGCTATTAGGTTGGTGCAAAAGTAATTGTGGTTTTTGCCATTGAAAGTAATGGCAAAAACGCAATTACTTTTGCACCAACCTAATACTTTCATGGAACTAAGATGCTAGTGGGGGAAGAGAGACAAATATATGCAAAGAAGATCCAATGCACTTGCATTTCCATTTCTATCTTGAACAATCCTGACTCTAAATTACAAAGGCCAAAACTGGATATAATATTCTAGTCATGGTTTTACTGTGCTACAGAATTTCTAGATATATCCAATATCATGCTTGCCTCTTTGGCACACAGGCTAGATTATATTCTCATGACTGTTTGTCCATTATTTATTTTCAGCTCTTTTTTATGCAGTCTTGATAGAGTGACCCATCTCGTGTTTACAGCTTGTTCCTATTAAATTTTATTGTTCATTTATGGACACTTATAAAACCAGCCAAGGTCTTGGTCTAAACTGACCGACTTCTAGAACCCTCTCTGAGACCCCTAGCCTGAAGTCATCTGTGAAGTTAATGAGTGTAGAGACCTTATAAATCAGCACAAAGTTCCTGTGGGTTTTTTTTTTTTAATCTATAGTGGACTAAAAGATAGTAACAATTTTTTCCCTGTTCCTCTCAACACGAGGTGGATCTGTTTCTCCTTCTCTTGAATCTGGGTTGTCCCTGTGCCTTGCTTTGACCAATAGAATGCTTAGAAGTGATGATCTGGGACTTCTGAGTTCAGGTCTTAAAGGAACTGTTAGCATCAGCTTTTTCTTTCTTGAAAGTCAACTGCCAAGTGGTAAAGAGGCTCAGGCTAGGCTGGGCACGGTGGCTCGTGCCTGTAATTCCATCACTTTGGGAGGCCAAGGCAAGTGGATCATTTGAGGCCAGGAGTTCAAGACCAGCATGGCCAACATGGCAGAAACCTGTCTTTGCTAAAACTACAAAAATTAGTCTGGTGTGGTTTTGCACGCCTGTAATCCCATCTACTCGGGAGGCCGAGGCACAAGAATCATTTGAACCCAGGAGCCAGAGGTTGCAGTGAGCCAAGATCACACCACTGTACTCCAGCCTGGGTGACAGAGCAAGACTCTGTCTCAAAAAAAAAAAAGGCTCAGGCTAAATTCCCAAATCATGAGACATCATGCAGAGAGTATGAGAGACCATCTTGGATGTTCCAGCCTCAGCTGACCTCCCAGCTGAATGCAGCACCTGGGTGACCTCAGCTACACTATGTGGAACAGAAGAACCATCCAGCTAATCCTAGTCAACCCACAGAATTATGAAAAGTAACAAATCACTGTTGTAAAGCACAAAGTTTTCGGGAAGCTGGCTACTCAGCAATAGAAAACTGAAATACATTCTTGACTTGAGTGCTCACAGGAGGAATGCTGGGGAAGAAGGGAAGGAGAAAAGGCTGGCTGGCCTTACAACCACACTGCAAATGGGTTCTTAGTTGTATTTTTCCTTTAATGCACCAAGAAGCCATTACCAGTAGTTTTCTAACATTGATCCTCAGACCAGTGCTGACTGCCAAGAATTATCTGGGAAATTTAACCAAAATACAGATTTCTGAAACTTCCCTTTGGTAATCTGGACACAGTAGGTCCCAAATGGGGCCGAGAAATCTGTATTCTTACAAAAGTCTGCAAGCAATTCCAACGAGCATCCATGTTTGATAATTTGGGCTCTTAACTATGAGTTATTTGAGGGCTAGAAGTAGGTTTATCCATCTACTTCTTGGCCTGTTACAGAGTCTGGCATATATGAGAACAAAATTCATGCTTAAGGAATGGATAAGTAAATGAATAAATTGGGAAAGAACAGGGATATTTGTCCCATAGCCTGTTCTGTTTCAGATACTCTCTCACCCACTTTTGCACCCATGGTGTCCACGACAGCACTAACACATGTGCCTCATTCTTTCTTCCTCTTCCTTCCTCTTGTTGCTACCCAATAAGGATGTCTGTGGAGGTGGGAAGAATATGGACACAGTGTTAGAAAGGCGGTAGGTGAGAGCTGTAAAGAGATACAGTATTAGAACAATGCAGGCATGCAAAAATAAACAAAACAAAGCAACACCACACAAACGAAAACTTGGCAAAGTCCTTGAACTATTTGCCTCACTAAAATCAGCCCCTGGAAACTAGAAAATAAACTCTCATTTTCTCTCCTTACTTTCCTAGATGATTCTACTTTGCAGGGAAAGATACTCAAATTCAAGGACACTGTCAGTTCAGGGAGCGTGGAGGAAGGAAGGAATAGAGAAAAGGCAAGGGAGATTTGACAGAGGAGGAAGGACAGCCGGACACCTGGTGAGATGGACGGGACCATAGGGATAATATCTCGGGCAAGGCGATTGGCTTCCTTTTTGCACCGAATTCTGTTCCTGTCATGCCGAGGAATCTCAGTCTAAGGCCTTCGAGACCTGCATTTTAAAAACCTGAAAACCTGAAAGGCTTCCTCTCCCACTTGGGCTCTCAATCTTTCCTGAATACAAAAGACTGAAAAAAAGTAAAGATCTTGAAAAACAGTCCTAAATGATTTCCTGCAGCCTAATTCATTCTGATCCACACCTACTCAAATTACATTGGTGGCTTTGTTCTCTGGCTGCTTTACTTACCAAATGACACAGCAAGTTCTCTAGGTAGAGGGAACAAACATACACAGAGGAGCCATGCACAAAAATAAACCAGGTTGAAACCAAAAAATGAACCAAACTCAAACATATTTTACAGAAATTTAAAATGCCAAGCCCAGAATGGCTTCTAAAAAGTCTTCAGAATTAAAAAATCTACTCAAAACTTTGATATCAAGCATCACAATTTGCATTTTATTATATGAGTCATGCATGTTTATGGTAGAAAAATAAAAAGAGAATGGTTAGTAAAAAAAAATTTGTTACAATGCCAGAGGAAACACACACACACACACACACACACAAACAAACACACACACACACATTTTCTTAAGATAGATTTCTATCAGTAGCATTACAGGGTCCAATCTTTTGACAAATATTGTCAAATAGCTCTTTGGAAAATACGTACTACTCAGCACTCTCGCTAGCTTTGTGGAAGTAGCCATTTCCTCACTTTTGCCATTCCAGGATAGGATTCTTTCTCACTCTGCTTAAGGGCCAGAAGAAAAATGTTTCTCATTATTCAAATCCTCTTTCTTTTTTCCCCTCACCGGTAAGGATTGTAAAGTTGAAGCTCTTCTTACATATTTCTTGGTCATTATTATTCTTCTTTACCTTGGGTTCCTGAATTTTCTACTGGAGTATTCACATATTCAATATTGATTTGTAACAAACCTTTTAAGACTAAGGCTAGTAACCCTTTGCCATTGATAATACAGGTACTTTTCCTGGGTTGTCACTGTTTTTACATTTGTTTATAGCATAGCAGTTTTGAACAGGATGGACTTGAATCTTTTCTGTGTCCTTGTTTTGTGACCTTAGGTAGATTATTTGATCTTTCTAGTCCTCAGTTTCCTCATCTATAAAATAGAAATTGTAATAGTACCTTGATCATAGGGTTAGATATCAAGTCATATCACATCCTGAAAACAGTATCTGGTACATAATAAGCTTCAGCCAATACTAGATTTATGAATTATAGTAGGTTTGTTGCCACTCTGACATGTTAACATCATTTAAAGTTACATTTTTTTCTTTTATGAATTCTGACCTTTGAGGTCATGCTTAGAAAGTCCATCTCCACCCCCATTATTACATTTTTTTCTATCATTAAATTTTCTTCTTTACATTTAAATTTTTAATTCATCTGAAATCACCTTTGGTGTAAGTTTTGAATTAGGGAATCTATAATAACTTCATTGTTGTCACAATATCATTTACTGAATAACCATTAATTCCCTACTAGATCGAGAGACAACATGCATTATGAATCAAGCTCTTACACATGCAAGGGTTCAGTTCTAGGTTTGCATTTCTGATCATTGAGCAACCTGTCTATTCCTAGGCCAATAATTTACTCTTTTAATGATTGTAGATAGCTTCACAGTATATTACAATATTTAATGAGGCAGGACTTCTTATATTACTCCTCTTGGTTAAAATTCTATAAACATTCTATCAATTTATTATTTCAGATAAACTCTACAGTTGGAAATTCTGTCCAATTTCTTCCATGTGGCAGATGCTGTGATGAGCCACCAAGATCCTCCTTCAGGAAGGAAGACTTATTCCTCCAGATGCTAAGAGTGCTACCGGAGGATGGCTCGCAGCTGTGAGCCCTCGGCTGAAGACAGTTGCCTCATCTTGTTCAGGCCTCCTTCCAGAAGTAGCCTGCATTTGATGACAAACTGATTGGGGTGAGGGGAACAGTATAAAGGCCAGTTCTCAGCCCCTATTTGATATGACTCTCAAGATTAAAGCTAGTGTAGTGCTCCCCATGGGGACAGGGGAAGGCTTCTTTGGGACTGGTTTGCAGATCACATTCCCCATCTGCCCAGCTCTGCTTCTCCCTCAACCCTTCCATGGTCCAGGAGCTCTCCCAAATAAATGATCTGCAAACTAACCTCAGGCCAGTTAGCTTTCTGGAAAGCCCAACCTACAACATTTACTTATAAAAAAGTAAAATTGTTGGGTTTTGGATGAGATCCATTACATCTGATTGTCAATTTGGCAGGAATCAACATTTTTACTATAATATAGTGTCTTCCCATTGTATATTTTTGTTTCAGTCTTTCTTATAATCTCAAAAACAGTTTAAAGTATTCTTCACATAGGATCTGGAGTTTCTTTTTAAGTCTATTCCCAAGTATTTTTCATTTGCCATTGATATTATTAGTGAGATCTAGTACTTTTTCCTCCCTATAGTGCAACATAAATTTACAATCTCAGACTATCTCGTAAAAGAAATTACATTATTTTGTGTGGCTTCAAAGTCCAGAAGTGGGATGATGGAAACAAATTACACAAAGACAACTTTTAGTTCACTATATGCACAACATTTCCAAGAACTAGGATGGTCTACTTACTCCATCCCCGAGGAAGACATGAAAAAGACCACCTTCAGGGATTGAGAGTCCCATGACCCTGGAAGCACATAAGAAGGAACCAAATAATTCTTTCAGAGATATGATACACTAGACTCATGTGTATACTTGGACTAGAGAATCTGAATCCAAGATTCAGCAACCAGGCTGCTTGAGGAAGGCTGACTTTACATCATCCACATTTCTCCCTCTCTGTTCTACTGGACAGAGCCTTACAAACCACCCTTCCTGTTCTTCTGGCTCTGAATCATGTCTTTATCTGAGGTCTTCCTAAAGCAAGAAAAATATGTTTAAGAGTCATCTTATCACAGAAACATATCTTAAGTAGGGAAGTAGGATGGATTCAAGAAATCTGTGACTACTTGAAATGTGAATTAAGCTTCATCACTAGCTATGAGGACTTAGAGTGAACTCATAAAACAAAAACCAGAGAAATATAGCCTATAGAAAACAGGAACTGAAGAATATACTCATAATTTAAAGCAGGAATTGGCAAATGGCAGCCCAAAGACCCAATCCATTTCACCACCTGTTTTTTAAATAAAGTTTTATTGGAACACAGTTACACTCATTCATTTACATGTTATCTACAGCTGCTTTTGTGTTACAGGAAGAGTGGAATAGTTGTGAGAGATGCCATATGTCCTGCAAAATGTTGCCAACTCATTGCTTGGAAGCAAAGTAACCTAAATAATCCAGTGGTTAAGACATGAACTTTAGAGTCAGACTAAGCTTTGAATTTTGATTCTATTATTTTGTCATTGTATGACCTTAAGCAATAAACATGTCATTTTCAAGCTCCAATTATCTCCTCTATTAACTTGGTGGAACTGGTGTGTGGTCACCTTTCCCTTGTACCAACAGCCTGCTCACCTGCAACTGTTGATGGAGGGAGGGGTGAGTTGTGATAGAAGCTAACTTTTCCATCTTGGCGACAGAACAGGAAATACTGTAAGCATCTTCATCCCAGAGGTGGAGCATCCAGGTGGGTAAGGGCTCCCCCGGACACTGCTGACACTGTTTTCCTAACTCCTGCAACTCAGTGGGGGTGTAGGCATGATATGAATTGTGCTCCACCATGGTAAGGGGTCCCTGGGCCAGGCTTTGGGGCCCAAGAGGTTGTTCATGCCCTATTTTCTAGCTGACCGTGGGGCGAGCCCACAGTGGGGGTTCTTCCTCCTTGGTATCAGACCATGCAGGAGTCTCTGGCCAGAAAGGTGGGCTGAAGCCCACACTTACGGCAGTCCCCGATTCTCATTTCAAGCTGTTTATCTGGGCCTCCAGGTGCTCAGCTTGCATAACACAGTCAAAAATGCTCATCCAACTCTGCCAGCAAAGGCATGCTCCTTCTCTGTGCTGCATGCTTCAGTGCCTTCTCCATGTTCAAGAGGAACCCGTCCACTGCCACCCATGTTTCCACCAGGGCCCGTCCTAGCAGCATGGCTGCCACCAACTATCATAACCCACACTGGGGCAACATAGCTGACCCAGGATCATCAGGGACTGAGGACTCACTCACCTTGGAATCCTGCGGACTATACCAATTGTCAGGTCCAACCCAAGGTGGGGTGCAAGGGGAGTTGGTAGTCGGGTGGTGGGTAGTTGAAAGAACACCCAGGGGACCATAGGCAGGTGGGACATGGCTTCATTATGCACCACCTCTCACAGTGTTGGTGATACATTTATGCACCTCACAGACAATAGTGGCTCAGAGCCAGGTGACAAGCCCACCCACAGCATGGTTACATAACTGTGATTACATAATGCATAAGATTATGCACCTGCACTCCAATCTTGCTGTGTCATGTTGCACTAGATGTTTACCTCAGCCTACTCTTGACTCCTGCACAGCCATTTTCCTTACAACTTGGCATAGTACTTAGATGTAATATAATCAATATTGTTATATTCAAAAGGAGTTTCTGGTAGATAGCACATGATTGTTATTGCTGTTGTTTTAAATTCTGACAATGACTGTCTCTTAATTGGTGTTCTTAGACCATGAAAACACTAATCAAAAGAAAGCTAGGGACAGGGGAAGGAAACTGAAGTAGCTATTAATATCAAACAAAGTGGACTTCAGGTCAAGAAAAATACCAGGGTAAAGAGAAATAGTACATGTTGATAAAAGGATCAATTCACAAAGAAGACATAGCGATCCTAATTAGGATTGCCAGCTAAAATAAAAATATTACATGAGATATAACTATACTAAAATTTTACTGATTTACTGTTGATCTAAAATTCAAATTTAACTGGGCATCCCAGTTGTTTTTTGTTTTGGTTTGGTTTTTTATTTTGGTTTTGCTAAATCTGACAACCCCATCCTGAATGGATTTATCTAACAAGAGAGCTTCAAAATATATGAAAAAAAAGAACTATAAATGAAAGGACACATGAGTAAATCCACGGTTATACTTGGAAACTGTATACTCTTCTCTCAATAATTTATAGAACAAGTGGACAAAAAATTGGCAAGAATATGGAACAACACTGTCAACCAACTTGACATAATTGACATTTATAGAACACACTCCACCCAACAACTGCAAGATATACACTGTTTGTAAGTGTACACAAAACATTCTCAAAGATAAATTATATCCTGAGTTATGAAACAAACCTCAACAAACTTAAAAGAATCAAACCATACAGAGTACACTCTCTGATGCTAATGGAATTAAAATAGAAATCAGTAACAGAAAGAAAATTAGAAAGTCTCCAAATACTTGGATATTAAAAAGCATACTTCTAATTAATCCATGGGTCAAATAAGTAGTCTAATGAAAAATTAGAAAATATTTTGAACTGAAAAAAAATTAAAATACAACATATAAAAATGTGTGGGAGATAGTTAATGCAGTGCTTAGAGAGACATTCATAGCATTAAATGCTTATATTAGAAAAGAAAAATAGTTTCAAATCAAAGATCTAAACTTCCACTTTCAAAAAGGAAAAATAGAAAAGCAAAATAAATGCAAGGCAGGAAGAAAGAAGAAAGTAATAAATATATGAGAAAAAAATAAAATTGAAAAGAGAAAATAGAAAGGAAAATCAAAGAAACTAAACAAATAAAACTGATAAATCTCCAGACAGACAAAGAAAAAAGCAAGAGGGTACTAATTACCAATACAAGAATGAATGATTATATTCATCATATTCACAAAGCTATTAAAAGAATAATAAGAAAGTACTACAAACAACTCTAAGCACACAAATTTGACAACTTATGTTAAATGGACCAATTCCTAAAAAGACACCAACTACCAAAATGTACCAAAGATGAAGAAGATAACCCCAAAAATTCCATAACTATTTTTAAAATGAAATTAATGTTTAAAATCCTCAGAAAAGGAAATCTCCAGGTCCAGATAATTTTATTGAGGAACCCTACCAAACATTTAAAGAAGAAATAATGCAAATTCTTCACAATCTCTAATAGAAAAGGAGAAAATTATTTCCAATTCATTTTATGGCTCCAGCCAAAACCAAAGCCAAAGATACCAGATACTGAAGATAGTAAAAGAAAATTATAGCGCAATCTCCCTCAAAAATATAGATGTAAAAATTCTCAACAAAACTAATTAAATATAAATCCAGCTATACAGGAAGATGTAATAATAATGACCACATTGAATTTATTCTAGGAATATAAGGCTGGTTCAGTATTTGAAAGTTAGTCAATGTAATTCACCATATTAACAAAGAAGTAAAACCTTATAATCGCATTAATTTGATGCAGAAAAACTTTGGAAAAAATTCAGTGTACATTGATGACAAAATCGCTCAGCAAACTAGGAATAAAATTGAACTTCTTTAACCTAATGAAAGGTATGTTAGGTTAAGGGAGTTCAATTTTATTCCTAGTTTGCTGAGCGATTTTATCATCAACATATATTGAATTTTGGAGAAATAATGAACTGAGAAAGATTTGATGCTTTTCCCTGTGTTAGTCAGGGTTCTCTGGAGAAACAAAAACACAATAGAACGTTTATAAATCCATGCTGGAGAGCCAGGAAAGCCAGTGGTGTAGCCAAAAACCTGAGAGGTAAAGGATTAATGGTGCAGATTCCAGTAGACTTATAAAGGCCTGAGAACCAGGAGCACAGAGGGCAGAAGATCAATGTCCCAGCTCAAGCTGCTCAAGTCAGGCAGAGGGTGAGAAAATCCAACTTTCCTCTGCTTTTTTGTTCTTTAGATCCTCAGTAGATCGGATGAAGCCCACACATACTGTGGAAGGCCACCTGTTATACTCAGTCCACCAATTCAAATGCTAATCTCTTACAGAAACACCCACACAGACACACCCAGAAATTATGTTTAATCAGCTCTCTGGGCATCCCATGACTCAATCAAGTGGACACATAAAATTAATCATCACACCCCAGGAGACTGGGAACAAGCCAAGGATGGCCATTCTCACCACCCCTATCCAACATTGTGCTGGAAGTTCTAGCCAGTACAATAAGACAAGAAAAAATAAAAGGAATGCAGATGGAAAAAAAAGAAACAAACTGTTTCTATTCACAGATAACATGATTGCTATATAGAAAGTCCCATAGTAGTGATTTTTTAAAAACAAAAACCTCCTGTAACTAATAAATGAATAAAGTCTCAGTATACAAGTTCACATGCGAAATTTGTTTTATTTCTCTATATAGGCAATGAACAATCATTGAAAACTGAAATTAAAAAATACTGTTTGCAATAATTTCTTTTAAAACTAAAATGCTTAGGTATAAATATCATAAAACATGCAGGCTATGTAAGTTAAAAACTACAAAATGCTAATGAAATAAATTTTAAAAGAATGGGGAGACACTTCATGTATATAAATTAGAAGATTCAAGTTGTCTTACTGATTTAATGCAATTGCAATAAAATCCCAGAAAGATTTTTGTTATAGACAAACTGATTCTAAAATTTATATGGAAAGGCAAAGGAACTGGAATATGGAAAGACAAAGGAAGGATTTCTTCAAAATAATTTTGAAGAAAAGGGAAGATCTGGATAAATCATCCTACCCAATTATAAGATTTACTTAAATCTACAGTCATCAGGACCATTTGCAATGATGGAGAAATAGACATACAAATAAACTGAACAGGTAGAGAATTCAGAAATGTGGCTAACTGATTTTTGAGACAGGTGCAAAGATAATTCAATGGTTAAATGTTGGTCTTTCCAACAATTGGTACTGAAACAACTGGACGTTCATATGTAAAAAAGCCTTTGACCTATCCCTCACACCATATACAAAAATTATTCAAAATTGATACAGATATAAATGTAAAACCATGAGGCATGTAGAAAAAATAACACAGGAGAAAATCTCTAGGCAAAAAGTTCATGGATATGACTCCAAAAGGCATGATTCATTACAAAAATAGATAAATTAGACTTCATCAAATTTTTAGAAATTTGTTCTGCAAAAGATACTAAGATAATGAAGAAGACAAGCTACAGACAGGAGAAAGTATTTTTAAATACATAAGCTACAAAGGACTTGTATCCAGAATGTATACAGGACCCTCAAAACTCAACAGTAAGAGTACAAACAACAGAATGGGTTCAGCAGCTCACGCCTGTAATTCAAGCACTTTGGGAGGCAAAGGCAGGAGGATCTCTTGAGTCTAGGAGTTTGAGACCAGCTTGGGCAACATAGTGAGACTCTGTCTATAGTCTCAGGATACAAAACCAGTGTGCAAAAATCACAAGTATTCCTATACACCAATAACAGACAGAGAGCCAAATCATGAGTGAACTCACATTCACAATTACTACAAAGAGAATAAAATACCTAGGAATACAACTTACAAGGGATGTGAAAGACGTCTTCAAGGAGAACTACAAACCACTGCTCAAGGAAATAAGAGAGGACACAAACAAATGGGAAAACTTTCCATGCTCATGGATAGGAAGAATCAATATCATGAAAATGGCCATACTGCCCAAAGTAATTTATAGGTTCATTGCTATCCCCATCAAGATATCATTGACTTTCTTCACAGAATTGGAGAAAACTGGTTTAAATTTCATATGAAACCGAAAAAGAGCTCGCATAGCTGAGACAATCCTAAGCAAAAAGAACAAAGCTGCAGGCATCATGCTATCTGACTTCAAACTATACTACAAGGCTACAGTAACTAAAACAGCAAGGTACTGGTACCAAAACAGATATATAGACCAATGCAAGAGAACAGAGGCCTCAGAAATAACACCACACATCTACAACCATCTGATCTTTGACAAACCTGACAAAAACAAGCAATGGGGAAAGGATTCCCTATTTAATAAATGGTGCTGGGAAAACTGGCTAGCCATATGCAGAAAGCTGAAACTGGATCCCTTCCTTACACCTTATACAAAAATTAACTCAAGATGGATTAAAGACTTAAATGTAAGACCTAAAATCATAAGAACCTTAGAAGAAAATCTAAGCAATACCATTTAGGACATAGGCATGGGCAAAGACTTCATGACTAAAACACCAAAAGCAATGGCAACAAAAGCCAAAATTGACAAATGGGATCTAATTAAACTAAAGAGCTTCTGCACAGCAAAAGAAACTACCATCAGAGTGAACAGGCAACCTACAGAATGGGAGAAAATGTTTGCAATCTATCCATCTGACAAAGGGCTAATACCCAGAATCTACAAAGAACTTAAACAAATTTACAAGAAAAAAACAAACAACCCCATCACAAAGTGGAAGAAGGATATGAACAGACACTTCTCAAAAGAAGACATTTATGCAGCCAACAAACATGTGAAAAAAAGCTCATCATCACTGGTCATTAGAGAAATGCAAATCAAAACCACAAAGAGATACCATCTCACGCCAGTTAGAATGGCGATCATTAAAAAGTCAGGAAACAACAGATGCTGGAGACAATGTGGAGAAATAGGAATGCCTTTACACTGTTGGTTGGAGGGCAAATTAGTTCAACCATTGTAGAAGACAATGTGGTGATTTCTCAAGGATCTAGAACTAGAAATACCATTTGACCCAGCAATCCGATTACTAGGTATATACCTACAGGATTATAAATCATTCTACTATAAAGACACATGCACATGTATGTTTATTGCAGCACTGTTCACAATAGCAAAGACTTCGAACCAACCCAAATGCCTATCAATGATAGACTGGATAAAGAAAATGTGGCACGTATACACCGTGGAATACTATTCAGCCATCAAAAAGGATGAGTTCATGTCCTTTGCAGGGACATGGATGAAGCTGGAAACCATCATTCTCAGAAAACTAACACAAGAACAGAAAACCAAACACCGCACATTCTCAGTCATAAGTGGGAGGTGAACAATGAGGACACATGGACACAGGGAGGGGAACATCACACCCTGGAGCCTGTCGGGGGGTGGGGGACTAGGGGAGGGATAGCATTAGGAGAAATACCTAATGTAGATGACAGGTTGATGGGTGCAGCAAACCACCATGGCACGCGTATACTTATGTAACAAAACTGCACATTCTGCACATGTACCCCAAAACTTAAAGTATAATAAAAAAAAATAGCCAGGCATGGTGACACAACACCTGTACTTCCAGCTACATGGAAGGCTGAGGTGGGAAGATCACTTGACCCCAGGAAGGGGAGGTTGAGGCTGCAGTGAGCCATAATGGCACCACTGCACTCCAGCCTGGGCAATAATGCAAGATCTGTCTCAACAACAAAAATAAAAAGAATATAAACAACAAAATTTAAATATAGGCAAAAGAACTAAATAGACACTTCAACAAAAGAAATACATGGATGACAATAAGCACATGAAAATACGTTCAACATCATTAAGGAATTGTATATTTAAACCATATGAAATACTATTATACTACTATAATACATCTATTAAAATGAATCCAAAATGCCTAACAATGTCAAGTGTTGGAAAAGATTCACAGCAACTGGAATGGAACTCTGATACATTAACAGTGGAAATGCGAAATGATATACCTACTCTGGAAAACAATTTGCTGTTTCTTACAAAGTTGAACGTATTTCTCACATGAGTTGGAAATAACGCTCCAATGTATTTAGCCTAGAGAAATGGAAAGTTACGTTCACACAAAAACCTGTTCACATGAATGTTTATAGCAGCTCCATTTGTGGAATCAACCCAACTGCCTTTCAATGGGTGAATGAATAAACAAACTGTGGTACATCTACTCAGCAGTAAAGAGGCATGAACTATTGAAATGCATAACTTAGATGACTCTCAAAGACTCTCAAAGGCATCATGCTGAGTAAAAGAAACCAGTCTCAAAAGGTTATATACTCTATTGTTCCATTTCTGTGACATTCAGAAAAGGCAAAACTGTAGTGATGGAGAACACTGTGGTGGTTGCCAGGGTCTAGAGATGGAGGAAGTGATTGAAAGCAGAAGCTTTATGGGGTGATGAAACTGCTCTGTGTCCTGATTGTGATGGTCATTACATAATCTATATATTTACTGTGTGTTTAGTTAAAAAAAATAAAATTAATTTTTAATGTATTCAATTTATTCAAGAAATACTTAAGTGCCTTCTCTCTTTGAGACATTAATTTGGATTCCAGCCCTCAAAATGCTGAAAAACAATAGACAAGGGACAAGAAAATAAATAATCCCAATACACTGTGTTCGTCTGCATGGCAAGAAGCTGTAAAAATATGTGGCAGGAGAGCATAACTCTACCTTGAGCATGGTTTGGGCAGAGAGTGCACCCTAGAGAAAGTGACTGGAAAATTGAGTAGTAGTTTTCTAGTTTGGAGAAGCAAGCAAGTGAAATGTATTAGAAGGTGTTCCAAATAAAAATGAAAGATAAGGAAACTGAGGCTTGGAGAAGCTGAGCAGCTTGCTCAAGATTCTGTACATCTGAAACTGTTCTAAAATAAAAAGTTTATTTAAAAATAAAAGTGTGAGTCAGAGAAATGAACCAACAGCCTACAGCTGAGAGCCATGGAATTATTCCCAGATCTCAAGGAATAGTTGACATTTGCCCAGCTGGATTTCAGAATTGCTATTTCTGAAATACCAGTAACTTCTTTATGTCTCCCATTTTCCCTCCTTTTGAATAAGAATGACTGTAGCAGTTATCCTATGTTTGTCCTGCCATTGTATGTTGGGTGTGGAGAGCAAGTAGTAATTTGTTTCCGTAGTTTCACAGGTGAAAAAGACTGTCGTTGAGGGGCTGTATTTAAGGAATGACAGCTGAGAAGCCTCATTTTCTCCTATATCTGATTAGATAACAAGGTTCTGAATTTCAAGGTCACACTTTAATAGGATGAAACTTCGGAGGAGTCGTGATCAGGAATGAATGTATTTTGCCTGTGGGAATGATGTGAATCATTAGCGGCCAGAGACAAGACTATATAGTCCACCTCCATCATGACCCCAAGGAACCCACATTTTGTTATTCATACTCTTGTGTAGTCCTCTTCACATTGTACCAGTGTTGATATATACAGTATGCTACCTCCAAGATAGAAGATATAACTTCTATCTTGGGCACTCTTTTGCTCACTCTGGAGGAAGCCGGTGCTGTTCCGTGTGAGCAGCCACTGGAGAGGCTAGCATGGCAAGGAGGTAAAGCCTCCACCAACAGCCATGTTCATGATTTTGGAAGTAGACCTTCCAACCCAACTGAGTCTCAGGTGACTGCATCCCTGGATGTCATCTTAATTGCAGCACTATGAGTTCCTAAGTCATGATAACTCAAACAACCCACTTCCTGTTTCCTGGCTCATTGAAACTGCGAGATAATAAATGTTTGTTCTTTCAGGCTGCTACATTTGGGGTCATTTGTTACACAAATAGATAATTAAAACCCTCACTCTATTGCAATCTAAACTCAGCCCTTTGCAAGCAACTCTGAGACTAAGGTGAGCAACTAAGTGCAAGGAAAAAGAGGAAGCTGAGTCAATAACAAATTAGCTGGGAACAGGTAATGAGGGTAGCAAGGATACACTTAAAGCAAGACTTATAGGAAATCGTGGACAAGGATCAATCTGTCTGAAGAATCATAACACAAACCTTGTTATAAATTAGGAGCCAGAGATTCCAAACTGTTTTCCAGAGCTGAAGAGTCAGGTAGAAGGTAGCAGGTAAGTTAAATGTAAATAAATGGATGCCTCTCCAGTTCTCAAGCTCTAGGCTAATTGAAAACAGCAATAAATTTTCGAGAATGGGATCTTCATCACTGTCAGGGTGAAAATGGAATTCAATTCAATCCAACAAATATTTAGTGGTCACCGTTTCTGCTGCAGAGGAAGTGCCTGACGCTCTAAGACAGAAATTGGATCATGAGTGGTATTGCTAAAGAGCATTTAATCACTCCACTGAACTTCCCCTCACATTGATAATGAAAGTTATCACCTGGGCACATATACTTGATTATTATAGTCAGGATTAAAAAGATAGAAGTAGGACAAAAAGAGGATAGACAACGGCGGAAGCCAGAATTCAGAAGACCTCAGAAAAAAATAGAGACAGAAAGATTTTTCCTATGAAGATGTAGTGCAAGGAAAAACATCAAGATCCTTAAAATAGTGTTTAAGGTTGAGAAAAAATTAATAGTTTTATCATCACCATCATCATCATCATCACCACCACCATGATCATCATCACTGCAAATGTTAAATATTCATCCATGTTCTAGGCATTGTTCTAAATGGGTTTCATAAATTAATTTATTTAATCCTCACAATAACTCTATGAGATAGCCGCAATTATTTTTCTCATTTAAAAATCACTGATGCATAAAGGCTAAGAAAATTTCTTGAAATCACGGAGCTGCTAAATGGCAGCACTAGGATTCAAATACATACTTTCTAACCCCACAACTGATGCTATGTTGCCTCTCAGTGTGTCAATGTGGACAACTGGCCTGTGTCGTCCCTGATCACCTGCCCATCAGAGTGTGAGCTTACGTTTTCACCAGAGAAAGCCAAAAGCGAAAGGGTAAAACGGGAAGCAAAAGCCGTGGATCTGTTTTTTCTGCTCAGCAATTCTGAGTGAGATACGTGTGAAGTCCCATTTTAAAAATGCCTCTGAGGTCAGCCATGCATGGCCGGCTGCCACAGGACACCCCTGTCCTACTGGCATCTAAAGTTCGCCCCTCCCCATCCTGGGACTCCAGTGAAAAGAAATCTCTTAGAGTGCACCCTTTTCTCAGGCCTCGCTGGGAGACCTGCCATTTGAACTCTGTCCAGAGACCCAGGCTTGCCAAGCTGTTCAGACCAATGGCTTTCAGACTGCAATACTTAAGAATTAAAGAATCTTTACTTTTTAAACTCCATCCCATGCAGGATATCTTGAATAAATAATGCTGTAATAATACATATAAGAGAATTGATCATAAAGCAAACTTTATACCTGCATGTATAAACTGATACTAAGAAAAGCTGAAATATTATTACTACTAATAATAAAATAAGTAAAACACAGAATAGTTAACCTGGAAATGTAATAACATATTTCTTTTCTTTATCTTTTGGCTTCTTGTTTAGGTGATGGCAGAAAGAAATGTTTTTAAATTCTCTTATGTTGGTTATACATTTGTTCTAGTGACCTTAAGGAAGCTGGAAATTGTGCTTCTTTTATCATCCTCTCCTCAATGCTCCAAGAATATGCTGGAGTACATCTTTACCTCTGTAATTTCATATGTCACCTGCTTGTCTCTTTTGTCAGTCCCCCTCTTAGGTGAGGGGTGGGTAAATATTTTGGGATTTGTGGTTCATGTCATCTCTGCCCCAAGTATTCAACTCAGCTGTTGTGACTCAAAAGCAGCCACAGACAATACATAGAAGAATGAGCTTGACTGTCTTCCTGTAATACTTTATTTATAAACATTGAAATTTGAATTTCATGTAATTTTCACATTAGGAAATATTATTCTTTTGTGTTTTTGTTCAACCATTTAAAAATGTAAAAGCCCTTCTTAGCTCATAGCTATACAAAAACAGGAGAGGTATGGGACTCATCCCAAGGGCCATACCCTGCTGCCTGCTGACCCTTGCCTTAGACTCTAAGCTGTTTACAGGCTGGAAAAGGGTCTTATTCATCCTGGCATCTTCAGTGCCAAATGCAGTGTCTGTGTCAGAGCGTGAGCTCAATATTCATGTCTTAAATAGCAGAATAAAGTAAGTTATAATTCTCCCTTGTGAAGACCTGGGTGTAGATCGCTTAGTTCTTTGCCAATTTAGTTTTTTTTTTTAATTCCCATGTTTCTAATTATTGCACCCTAACTTCCACCTCATTTTTGGTATACCGCTTATACCAACATTTGTTTCTTACATTTGTAATTGGCTCCTGGTTCGTCTTCCTGTTTATTTGCAGAGAATACTTGCTGCTCTACTTTAACTTAGTGTCATTCAGGTTTGACCTAGTGGTTGTATTCTTAAGGCCACCTGTGCAGATGTTCTCAGATAATCTTGTTTTCAAAGACGCATGTGTGTGTGTAATTGGATATTTTAGCCTGGCAGTTCCAGGTCTTAGGGGCCCACCATGAGCAGAGGGAGGTGCCACCACTCTCCTTACATGAACCGATGTCCTTAAACTTATATGGGGTGAGAAGACCAGATACAGACAGGTCAGGTAAAGACGTGATTGCAGGGAGAGGCAATGGAGTTTGAGAAGGAGAATTGAACTGACTATCTATACATTGTGATACTTGGTGCTCAAGCAACCTGTACCCTCTGTGCTGGAAAAAGTGCACATTCACAGGAATGATACAAATCAGTAGCCCCAGGGAACATGGTACCATTCCAGGGGCACCAAGATCACATCCTGACAGATTTTCAGCCTCACCAGCATTGATGCTTTTGACATGCAGGCAGACAGGGAAATGGGAGCAAAATTTCAGCTCATAACAGCTACTCTCCACATTGAGGCCCAAGTCTACAGAGCTATAGCTTGGCGGGCAGAGCAACAGGCAATGACCAAAGTTCATCAGCAAACTCATGGGAGACACATAAGCATTCCCAGGAATACTCAGGGTCAGCGTCTCAGTAACACTTCGTTTCCCAAGTATGTATGATCACCAATGTAGATGATTGTGAACTATCAGAATATCAACCATAGCACACGCCTGGTAATACAGTAGCCACTCCATCAACATTTGTTGGCAGAGTCATTGATTCCATCTATGGGCTGGGATTTTGTCTGCTTAATTTATATCGTATCCACCACTAAAACCATGCCTGGCATAACAAAGGTACTCAGTAAGCATTTGGTGAATGAATTAAAGTCAAGTTTGTGCTTTTCCAGTTTATTTTATTGTTTTCTATAAATGTGATTTATTGAGAATACTTTTTAAAGATGTAAGTAAATTAACAAATCGGGGGAAAATATTTTTTCCTATTTCCTGATTTATGTTTGAAAACATGTGATCACTCTTCCTAATGTCATGCCTATGATCCACTTTCCTTTGAACCTGCAGCTACCATTATCCCCTCGTACAGGAGCTTATAAATTAGACCAGCCTGCTGTGGATAACAGTGCTGACGATGTTTGAATATCCATTTAATAGCAACCAGTGCTGGCGTTTTCTTAATGTGTTTTCTCTTGTAATTCTGACAGCTTTATGAATGCTCCAGTAACTTTCAGCTAAATCATCGCAGAGTTTCAATTTCCATCTTTAAGCCCTGGAGATAGATTCGTAACCGTACTATGCTAATAAATAACGGCATTTTGGGTGGATAGTGGAAAATGATCTAAACGAATGTACAAGATAATAATGCAGGTCCTTAAGCCTGAGCCAGGCCTCATTCACTTATTTCCCCTTCAGTGATCAAAGGCATTTTAGCCAATTAAAAATAAAATTGGTAAATGGTGCTGACATGATTTCATTCTAGCTGTTTACTCTAGAAAGGAGAACATTTCCGGTGAGTCACTGCTCTCCAGACAGCCTACTACCGTCGCAAGCATAGGGGGAGAGTGGCAGGAATACATGGGCGGCTGTGTTTCTCAGTGACAGAAAGAGAAAAGGGACTCTCTGCAGTTATTGTTTAGGGAGCTGACTTCACATTTATGGCCCTAACTACCCTATGTCTTAATATCTCCCTTTAAAAAAAAAAAATAACTCCGACCCTGTGGGTGCCTTTAAGTATTCTTTAAAAATTCTTAGATGTGTATTATTTACTAGGCTGTCTTCCATTTGTTTTAGGGACACTTGCTTTAGAATGTACTTTTTTTATTCCACAGCACTTCAGTGTTTTGGAGCGTTCAGCGTCTCAAATGTCCAATGGGATCAATTCGAAGTTTTCTATTTTTAAGGGAAAAAAACAACAACGACGACAAGAAGAAACAAAGCTTGTTATGAACAACAAAATATCACATGGGTGACTTTCATAGGGATCTTGGATTCCCAGCCTCACAGTCTATCAGGAAAGCTTTTGACAGGGTTTCAGAATATACTATGCTTAGTAAAATGAATTTAATCTATCCATCCAGTAAATTACATAACCTCTTTTGTTCCAAGTGCAGTTTACTTAAAGAGACTTGCTACACCCTCCAGTCTCCTCGCACTGAGTCCAGTCAAACCCTCCTCTGCTGTTTGAAAGGCCACTAGTCCATCAACAAAGATTTATTGAACATCCAGGGGCACATTCTCCTGCCAGCAAAGAATGCATCTTCAGCGTTGTGGGTTGAATAGTGGCCCCTCAAATGATACTCCTGTGTCCTAATCCCTTGAACCTGTGAATGTGACCTTATTTGGACAAATAAGGTCCAAACTGAATTAAGCTAAGGAGATTGAATTAAGCTAAGGAGCTCAGAAATCATCCTGGACTTAACGTGGGCTCTAAATCCAGTGGCAGGTGTCCTTATAAGAAAAAGGCAGAAGGAGAGTTCAGACACTGAAACACACAGGTCAGACAGCCATGTAGACATGGAGGCAGAGATTAGGATTATGCAGTCTTCAGCCAAGGAATGTCTGGAACTACAGGGAACTGAAAGAGACAAGGAAGGATTCTGCCTTGAAGGACTTCAGGGAGAAGAATGTGGTGCAGAAACACCTTGAGTTCACACTTCGGTCTCCAAAACTGTGAGAAAAGAAATTTTTGTTGTTTTTAAGCCACAGATTTGTTACATCAGCTCTAGGGAATGAAAGCCATCAGGTACCAAGTTCAACACCTCATGCTTGGAGACATGTCTGAGATTTGACTCTCCTGGATTTATTGAAATCTTTTTTGTTTTGAAAATCAACTCTCCGACTCCAACCATCATCACCCGACCATGCCCTGCCAAAAAGGAAAAAAAAAAAATCTATTCTTATATTTACTTTAATCATACTAACACATAATGTTACCAAGAGAATTACTGGTAATCTACTGCTGATAATTAAATTGATTAATTGTTCCTCTTACTCTTGGGTGGTCCTTCTTGTCTTCTTATTTAGAATGAAAA
This sequence comes from Symphalangus syndactylus, assembly GCF_028878055.3. Classification (NCBI taxonomy): domain Eukaryota; kingdom Metazoa; phylum Chordata; class Mammalia; order Primates; family Hylobatidae; genus Symphalangus; species Symphalangus syndactylus. The sequence continues at coordinate 124,692,581 of NC_072427.2, read as the reverse complement.
AGATCCAGTTGTCATAATATTTCCAGTTGCTCCTTGAAAGAGAAGGAAGATCCAGAACGATGAAATAAAAGACAACAAAAGACTAACTTTGGCCTGGTCCTGGCCTTAACTATTTGAGTTTCCATGAATAGATTTTTGAAACTTGGTGATTTCTGTATATTTCCACATATGTCTTGTCACCCACACATTTCATTGTTTCTAAACAGACTTCATTAGGAAAGAAGTGAGATTTCCACCTCTTGGACACGGAGTAAATAAAGTCCTCTTCTTAAGGATATGTTATTGCCAAAAATCAAAGCCCAGCAGTCATGTTTCTGGGCTGGAATGGAGAAATTGCCTCATCAAAGACCTCTTGACAATTGACTAACAAGCTGGGGTGGCTTCTAGGCTCAGAAAGAAACCCAGAGCGCTGTATAACTAAAAACGACTAAACCACAACTTCTAAACCACTTAATTAGATTTCCAGCTGTTATTCTTGACTTCATTAACAAAACAAAACAAAACAAAATATTAGCTATAAACAAGGCTCTGCTCAGCCTACACTCTTTGGACAAGACCATGTAACATTCCCCAAGCATGCCCCATGTTCTTGGACTCCTCACCTTTACTCTCCCAGTTTCTGTCATCAGGAACACTCCCCCTACTTCCCCTACATCTGCCCCTCAGCTCCTTTCCCCACTGAGACCTCCTTTCCATCCCTTAGCTCTTGTTTAATGTCCCCTTCCTTATTTGGCCCCTGTGGGTCTTTTTGGCTCCTCTGATCATCCTCAAACACTGGGATTCCTTGGGGGCTTAAGGCTGGAGAGTGGAGCAGGGGCAGTCTCTTACTCACACCCCATGTTAGGGGCAAGGGAAATAGCTGTGGAGTAAATGAAAGACAAAGCCACCGAGCTATCCACACAGGGAGCACGTGAACCTGGACCCCTTTTCCCTCATCCACACTTGGGGGAGGATATTGAATAAAATATTTGACCATCTCTGATTTTCTTTGCAAAGAGAATAGTGTGGGCCAGCCTGGGGTCTCCTCTAAAGCCCTTTTCCATTTGGAGCAAGCATTGTGTTTTGTTCGCCTTTGTTCCTCTATTTCTTATTCTTACATGAGATACAAGTAAGCACTAATAAACGTGTGGGAATACTGAACTAACCTTTCCAGGCCACAGGAATCCCTGTATAGAAGCACAGAATGACTTTTTGATACCTCAACTATCTTTGATATCCACTCCCCCCCAAAAAGTCCCCACCAAGTTGTCAAATCCTGCAGTCTCCCTCAGGACATGCTTGATCTCTCATCTTTTCGTTTCTATTCACACTGCCACCATCCTTTTCCTCCCAAGCTGTTATGTTGATGGTTTTCCAGGTCTAGAAGGTGTGATTCAGCTTCCTAAAGCATAATTTATTGTCACATTCACTCATCTGTCTACTAAAGCTAGACTCCAGTGGTTCCTACCTGACCAAGTCAACTCAAAGCCCCTTGCCTGGTGGCTAAGGCCTTCCATAGACTTGCCTTGGCCAATTTTTCCAGACTTTTTACTCACTGTTCCCTTTCAGAAACCCCAGGCGGTAGCCAAACAGAACATTGTTCACTTCCTGAACATGACAGAAGCTTCCCATCTCCCTACCTCTGCTCCGGCTGATTCACTGCTCAGTCCTTACCTCCCCTGTCTGGCCACAGGGCCCACCTGTCCTTCAGGGTCAACCACAGTGCTGTCTCTACCTTGAGACCTCCCCAGATGCTGCAGCCAAGGAAGATTTTCTGATCCTTTCATATTTTATGGATAGCATCTACACAGCCTTTAATTTTCTTATATGAGGGTTGCCTGATCCTATTTAAGAGCCATTCTCTGAGGCCCGCCCAAGCCCAGGCACTGTGTAAGCCATGGCCTGTCTCCTCCACTTCATTTGACCTCATTCCCAACAATTCCACTCTAAGGCCCCAGGCAAGGTACGTTCTCAGTGAATACTCACTGAATGAAAGAATACGTTAAAGTGGAAGTCATACGTCTGTTCCTGCACAAAACAGCTTTGATGATCAGAGAAGGAATAGACTCTATATCAAAAAGTTAATGACTAGTCGTAAAGGATAGCACCATCACCTGTGCCTTCCCCCGCCCTTTCCCTGCCGTGGCAGAAAGGGCCATGCGGGAGTCCAGTGGACCTTCCCCAGTCATGACTCCAGGCCTTGGGGGCTTCCCTGCACCGCGACACGGTGCTGAATATCACACTCCAAAAGTCACAATGCATCCTCCCCTGCAACCACTGCCAGCCTTTCACCCTCACCCTTTGTTGTAACAGAGGACAGAGCAAGGCAAGGGCATCAGGGAGGAAGACGGGATCTGCTAACAGTGCATGTGGTGATCCCCAGGGGGTGGCAAACACAGCAATGAGAAACACCAGGAATGTCTGCCTCTTGGCCAGTTCCTGTGTCTCCAGGGAGGTCTGCCATTTGGGGCTAGGCTCTGGCCCCAAGCTTTGTCTCTGACCTCTGTGTCACCACAGGGCATCTGTGAGTCCAGACTCACAGAACTCTCTCCCACCAGTGGTGAGGACCGCGGTGCCTCAAGTGGAGGGCTGTGCCCAGGAGGCCTGACTGGGACAGCCAGACTAAAGAGGGTGGTTATGTGGGACTGTTTCAATCCCTGAGCAAAGGCAGAGGGGAGGGGACCCACATCCTGTGTGGGCAGCGATGGTGGAGAGAGCAAAGTGGCAACAGAGCCATTCGGGGGAGCTGGGCCAAACACAGGGAAAGAGCTTGAACAAGACGTGAGGGGAGGAGGGTCTGCCATGTGATGTAGGCCCAGTAGGTATCAGAGGCTGTGAGGGTAAGCACAGTATCTGACGACCAAGGGAATAAGATCATCTCCTCACTCACAGCCCAGTCATCCCTGGATGAGGAAACACCAGCTGGTCACACGAATCGAAGCTACCTAGTTTCTCACAACTGGAATCCGATTTCCAGCTGAAAGGGGATTTCAGGTTGACTAGGAGACAGGCCTATGGAGAAGTCCCCTTCACTAGCTCTGCCGCATGAGAAAAGCTGCTGGTGAGGGGGCACGGGCAGAGAAGGCTTGGCAGAAGTTAAAATGTGTAACATTAGTATATGGCCTGTCTAGGGAGGGTTCACCCATGGGAGGGGAAGACAGTTTTCGGGCAGCGGGGATAGTTGGGCACAGCCAGGACACAGGGAAGTCCACGTGTACTCCGAGGACACAGCAATGCCTCACCCAAAGGTGAAAAAATAGATGCTTTTCTGGTGGCAGAGTAATATGTGGGCAGTGGGTAGAGTAGCTGAGAAGAGGCACAGCGGGCCTAAGTGATGGAAGATTCATCCTAAATCGGATGCCTGAGGAACCTGCTCCATAGACCAGGTTTCAGACCTGCTCAGGGCATTTAGCAAAATACAGACTCCCAGGTCCTACCACAGAGATCTTGATTCAATAAATCTGGGGTTGGGTCTAGCACCCATAAACACCTAGAAGCTTTTGATAGGAAAGTGTCTGGATACATGAAGCCAGGTCAGAAAGCCATCACAGAAAATACAGCACTAGTAGTGGCATTCCTAACAATAATAACTGCTAACACCGTCTACTGAATGCAGACGATGTGCCAAGCACTGTTGTAAACAGGTTAGTGTTACTCATTTGATCCACGCATTAGCCCTATCATTCCCATTTTACAGAGGAGAAAATGGAGGCACAGAGCAGGTAAGGCCCTTGTCCAAGGAAGACTAGCAGCATCAGATGTGACCCTAGCAAATCTGTCACCAAAGCCCATGCTTTGAACCCCTTTCTGTTCTGGGAGTTATTCTGCTCCTTGGGGCTGGAGGCCTTTGTCACGGTGAGGCCAGGCTTTGTCCTCCCCTTGCAGTGCTCTCCACATCAGCTCACTTCATCCTCTCACTCCCACCCAGCATGGCAGGGGAGATGAGGAGATCCAGGCTCAGGGAAGTCAGTGGTTGGTCCAGTCACATAGGTGGCAGGTGGCAGAGCCGAACAGCATCCTCCCCTCTGCTCTACCTTCCCTGTCTGTTCGCTGAGGAAAACTAAATCTTCTGCCAGAGAATGTGCTATTTTTTCTTTCTGATGTTAATCTAAACAGGTCCCTTATTTCCTTAGACCAATTGATTGTGCAGGCCTGACAGTGAGCAGTCCCAGAACTAAGCAACCAGAATCAAGAGATTAAACCAAACCTTACTTATCTAGGTCAGACACTTCTCCAGTTTCTCAGCTATCATTTGTATGGTTTCACTGCTAGGGCTTCTTGAGGATTTCTTCCCATTCAAATATGTTCTGCTGAAATCCTTGGTTTTCCCTTAGGTTCTTTCACCTTCTTTCTAAGCTGGATATTCTCATCTGCTGGCCTCAGCCCCACATAACCATAAGGAATTTTAAACGGGGAGGTAATTCCCTTGGAAATTCAAAATGATCCTCAGGTTATCTTCAGAGCAGCTGTGGAATGAAGGGAGCAACCCAGGGCTTGGGACCAAAAGCCCAGTGTTGGGAGCCTGTAAAGTGAAAAAGTCTTACCTCAATGCCTCAGGCAAAATGGAAATGCCAACATAAGGGTTGCATAAAACGATAAGTTATATACATTCTCTGTAAGTAGTAAAGCACCGTGCAAACACAAGCTATCATTTCCTATAGTCCAGTGATCCTCTAAGGGCCAGGCTAGCTTATTAAAAAAATAAAATGCTCCTGCATCTGGGTGGGATATATAGGTTGTCTAACCACCCGCCAAGAGAAGGTCACTGGAGTCTAAGTTAAACGGTCTCTCCATGTGCTCGGGCTGAGGGTCAGAAACCAGCTCAAACAGTGGAGTAGACCAGGAGGAGACTTTCAAGCACCTTCCTCACAGTTAACCTGTCCTTGAATAGTTAGGGGAGGCTGGGAGGAGTATCATTCTGACCACAAATATGATAAACTAGAAGACATATATTGCTAGGAGAATCTCAACCATATCCCCTCCAACACAGAGATAGGACAAATTGCCCCATTTCGTTCCAGTGGCATGTGGGATGCAAAGCCAGAGCGCAAATTATGACAGTGCTTGGAGCTCCAGCCCACTAAACATCAGCACAGGCGGCAATTGGAAAACACCTGTGCCCAGTATGGGTGATGTTTTTGAATGTTTATTAGGCTGATCTAGGGCTGTTGTTTGCTTCCTAAGAGCAAAATTGTCTCATGAAGTTCTCTGCAATTGCACATGAGAGTTCAGAATATGAATATTAATGAGATAAAATGATACACCTTCCACTAAAACTTTATTTGTAGATTCTATTTTCTGCTTACAGGAACATTGATATTGGTGCTTAGGTCTCTGCTGCATTTAAAGTGCCTCTTTACAAATCTCATTTGGAGTGAATATTCTATTAATGTTTTGTAGTGTTTGGCTTTGTTCCTTCATGTCTTGGTTGTTTGCCTCCCTGCTTCAAAGGAGGAAAAGGAAAAGGGAAAAAGGCAGGCAGAATTCTCCCTGTTGAGAAGACAATGTACACATAATCAGCCAACAGGACAGAATGAAATGGACAAAGCCCTACAACGTAAATTCTTGTTATGGCAAAGGTGAATCTTGCAGAAAATTTTTATTCTCCCCATGGCCCTCCCATTACTAAAAAACAATTCCTTTTCTTAATTATTTTCCGTATTTATAAACTTGTCTTGTTCCAGAATGAACCTTAGGTAGCTTCAAAGAGTTATTTTGATTAGTTTATTTTGGTAGTTGATGAAACGATCTTTCGAAGTTCCCAAATCTTTGGCCAAATGCCTCAAGCTCTTTGGGAGCTGGTTAGGCTGTGAAGTCTCTTCTCAAACCAGTTTTGGTAACCCAGGTCAGACTTGTTCAAGAGCTCCTAAAAATAAAACTTGCAATTTGCCTGGAGTTATCCCAGCGTTCAGATACAATACTCCATCACCCAGAATCTTTAAGGGAAACCTAATCATGTTGATATGGTTTGGCTGTGTCCCCACCCAAATCTCATCCTTAACTGTAGCTCCCATAATTCCCACGTGTCATGGGAGGAACCCAGTGAGAGGTAACTGAATCATGGGGGCAGGTCTTCCTGTGCTGTTCTTATGATAGTGAATGGGTCTCGCAAGATCTGATTGTTTTATAAAGGTCAGTTCCCCTGCACACGCTCTGCTCTCTTGCCTGCCACTATGTAAGGCATGACTTTGCTCCTCATTCACCTTCCACCATGATTGTAAGGCCTCCCCAGCCATGTGGAACAGTGAGTCAATGGAACCTCTTTCCTTTATAAATTACCCAGTTTCAGGTACATCTTTATTAGCAGCATGAGAACAGACTAATACACATGTATTTGTCAGTTCTTTTCACCAGAACTCTTTGGAGGGTTGGGTAGTCTCTCACTAAGCACATTCCTGCAAGCCCACAAAGGCAAGAGCTTTAGTGGAAGCTGTGCCCTCCCTGAAAGCTATTTGCGAAAAGCCAGGGCAGAGGGGCCAAGCGCTCTCTGCTTCAGGAGGCAGAACATCCTCACCGTGCTCCTGGAGCAGAGAAAAGCCTTGCTCCATCCCCAGCCCTCAAAGGAGTCCATAGGAGCCCCAAGTACACAACCGAGATCTGATGCTTCTAGCTAGCCATACTATACAGTTCTACAGAGAGAAGAAAATGCCCTGGCAGACGGGTTCATACCAGGGCACACTTTGAAGTCAAAGTAGCAGAATTTTTTCCCTAAGTTCCGATCCTAATAGTTTCAGTGAGTATCAGAGTCAATTTGTTTATGCTGCACATTTTCTACTGAGAAGCAGAGAGAAGGTTAAAAGGTAATTGAGTAATAGGCTGGGAGACAGACATGGCTGGGAGCAGTTTCTGCTGCTCAGCACGACCATCTTCACAAGTAGCGCAGTCCCCTGGCTAGTCAGAATGTAAAAACCATATAAACCAAAGTTAATAACTTAAAATTGTTGAGAGTAAGGTTCTCGATGCCATCTCTGTTGCCTCCCTGGACCTTTCAGACACGCTATTGTGTTCTTTTCTATTGCAAAGCCTGTCTAGTGGTGGGGTAGGGAGGAGGCGGCCAGTCACAGAGGAGCTCACTCTCCGGGGGTCCTTCTCCCAGGCACTAGCATACAGCTTGCATGACAAGAGGGACTTGTCTGTGTTGTTCAGAACTAGACCTTGAATAATAGTAGGGTTTCTGACACCTAATAAGTGAGCACTAAATCTGCTGAGTAAATGAGTGACTGGAATCTACTATCAAGAGTAACCTAAAAAAAATAACTACTCCAGTGTACCTTCTGTGGATTCATTTATGATTTTGGAAGGGAAATTCCAAGGGCCAGATGATAGAAATCAAGTGAGGCCTGACTTTCTAGGAGCTGAAATGAACAACCTGAGACAGCCCAGCTGGGCCACCAGCCAAGGGTGGCAGCGAACAAGTAAAGGGAAAGCCACATGGGGTCACCAGGGGAACCCTTATGCATCCACAATCCCAGAATCTAGGCTCTAGAAGGGAATGTCAAGGTCATCTCCTCCACACTGTCTCTCAATAGCAGGACTCTGTTTCTATAGGATTCCTCACAGCAGAATAGGATGCAACAAAGTCCTTGAGGCAGTGTTAAGGCTGCAAATACATAGTAAATGACAGCCTCCCCTACTCACTCCCCACCCCACCAAATCATTTCATTTAGGAGTAACATCAGTAGGATGTTGTTGGTAGGATATTTGATTTATTCATTCAGTGAATACTTACTGAGTCCAAGTATTCTAAGGATACAAACATGATAAAAACCTAAGTTCTAGCCTCCAGGACGAAGACAGCCCTTGTTTTTGTAAAGCTTGTCACAGCTTACAAAGTACTTTATTCTATCATATGGCCACATTCAAAGTTGTTAGCAAAACTGCTTTGGGGTATAGTCTGTTGAACAAACTTCTTTAAGTTGGGTTTGGGGGTAGGGAGAGAATGGCTTCCTCCTGGGGTTCCAAAACTTAATCACCCATCATACCTCAAAGTTCCCAGGGAAACGGCAGCAATCATTAGTCATACTCTATCCCCAAGTTCCTCCTCTTTGCCTTAATCCTTTGGATCAATAATATAATTACTGCTCTAGTCTGAAGGTCTTAAAATTTCTATTTTTCTTGTTGATTGCCAGTCAATTTTTAAAGTTTATTTTTAACTTAATGATTTTTGTAGACAGATTTTCTGGTTCACTGGAGATTTTTGGTTTTATGGATTTAAAGAAACAAAATAATATCATTTTACTTGATTTTCTTTTGTGGCTTACAAATCTTATCTTGACAGTGTTTGCCAAAGGTGAGCTTCTTTGAGTATATCTGTTCCAATAACTTGTATTTCCTTGAAGTTATGAGAGATAGCTACAAAGAACAGAATTCTGTTCTGAAATAATAAGTTGGGAGTTTGAGAAAATGAGGGCAGTTCAAGGAGTGAGTATGGACATGGATGTCATGAGGAGGATTAAGGCATAGTAGGAAAAACACAGTTTGGTTTGACTCCTAGCTCTGTGACCTTGGGTAGGTCATATACCTCTGCTGAATGTATTTCTCATTTGCTTAGTAAGAAAATGATGCCAGCCTGTATTAGTCCATTTTCACGCTGATAGTAAAGACATACCTGAGACCGGGCTATTTACAAAATAAAGAGGTTTAATTTGACTTACAGTTCCATGTGGCTGGGGAAGCCTCACAATCATGGCAGAAGGCAAGGAAGAGCAAGTCACATCTGACATGGATGGCAGCAGGTGAAGAGAGAGAGCTTGTGTAGGGGAACTCCTTTTTTTAAAACCATCAATCTCATGAGACTTAATTCACTATCATCAGAACAGCTCTGGAAAGATTTGCCCCCGTAATTCAATTACCTCCCACTGGGTCCCTCTCACAACACGCCAGAATTCAAGATGAGATTTGGATGGGGACATAGCCAATCCATATCACAGCCTAACAGGGATGTTTCAGGATAGGATTCTCAGGATGGTATGCAAGCACTGGATGTCTTGCTAGCAGTGGCTCTCACAGCAGGGAACTGTGTGGCATGTGGGAACAAGCTGTGTGGATGGTGTACCAGGGCCCGATGTCTATGGAAAGGCTTTCTTCGTGGGGTTCTTGGTACCCCCAGCTGTGGTCATCCTAATGTGAACAAGCCTCTGCCATTTCATGAAGATTGAGGCGAGGATGTTATGTAGAAGAACATGAGGTTTATCTCCGTTTCAGAGAACTCATAAGAATCTTAAAGACCAAGAAGCTTGTATTAGTCTGTTTTGTGTTGCTATAAAGGAATACCTGAAACTGGATAATTTCTAAAGAAAACAGGTTTATTTGGCTCACAGTTCTGCAGGCTGTACAAGCATGGTACCAGCATCTGAACAGCTTCTGGTGAGGTCTCAGGAAACTTTCAATCAAAGCAGAAGGTGAAGGGGGAGCAGGTGTAGCACATGGCAAGAGAGGGAGAAAGAAGGTTGGGGAGGTCTCAGAGTCTTTTTATGAGACCATCAGACCTCATGTGAACTTATTACTGCAGGGAGAGCACCAAGCCATTCACAAGGGATCTGCCCCCATGGCCCAAACAACTCCCACCACACCCCGCCTCCAACACTGGGGATCATATTTCCACATGAGATTTGGAGGGAGGAAACATTCAAACTACATCAAAGCCCACTAGGTAAGTAAGGTCAGCTGTCTGCAGAAGGGCTGGAACTCGCCATTGTGCCCATGTGACCCAGAGCTGTTTCCACTCTGTGTGCCTGCTCCCTTCTCTTCCTCAGCCTCTGAACCAGGTGAGAAGGCAGAACTGCCTCCCAGGTCTACATTTGCCTCTGATGTTTTAAGCACCTCATGTGGGCTGTCAGCTCACACAACTCCCACGGAAACTTCTCAGCACATTTTGGGAAAATCCAGGGAGCACGGTCTATACTGACAGCTGTAACGGGGATTTTCACCAACCCTCACATTGCACTTGGCCCCGTTTGGCATGAAAGTCAGTTTGAGTTCAACCTACTGCTGCTGGCTGCTTCTTAGCTCCCACCTAACTATGCCGGGGCCCTGCTGCTTGTTCTGGGATGCTCCTCCCCATCCCAGTCCCAAGCCAAAGCACCCTTCCCACAGTGCCTTCACCCCCAGCCACCAATTCACCCCTGGGAATTCTTCAGATAGAATCTCTTCCATTTTTCCCAGTTGTGACAAGTCTGAATGTATTTTGGAAAGAAGTTTCTTTATTTTTTTTTTTTCATTTTGCCCCCAACCTTCTCTTTGGAACCAGGAAACTTTTTTTTTTTTTTTTTTTTTTTTTACTCCTCCTGAAGAAATCTGAGTAGGTCGAGGATTTACTCACCACTTCCCAGCCCCATTCTCTACAGTCTTTTTTTTAACTTATTCACATTTCCTGCTCTTATCTTCCAGATTATAATTATCTCACCATCTCAAACAAACCACGTCTGGGGAATTCCGGATAGAATCTCGTATTTTTAACAGCTGATTTTAAAGCCTTTTTAATTTATAACACCACCTTGGATCTTTCACTTCCCCATCACTTATCTTCAGCGTCTTTTCATCTTAGGATGCCTTGAGACACAATGGGAGGCCTGTCAATCAGATGTAGCCAAGCACAATGCAAACCACTTTACTTCAGGGAGCAGATTCTAGAGGGGACAAACTCTATGTGCATGACAGTACATAAATCACAGCTCTTCATTACCTGAAAGCATGGGCTTTGAGTCTGTTTCATCCTCATGTTCTACTCTTATTTCCACCTTCTCCCAGTCTGTCCCCAACTCCATTCCCCTATAACCACCTCTCTATCCTCAGCCACAGCATAGCATCAGTCATAACTCTGTATGTCAGTGGGGTGTGCAGTCCTCCCTGTCTGGTTTCTCTGTGTCTTATTGAATTGAGGCTACACTGCATTCTAAGTCACCCTGCTATTGGGAGGAGAGATACTTACCTTGTTCTCTTCAGATTCCTTTCTGGATTCCTCCAAACTCTAGATGTTCAACCTCCTCTCCACCCTCCAAACTTCATCTGGTCTCCTGCAGACATCCCTTGTCTTGTGATCACTCTTGATCATCCCGCAAGCATAGTTACATCGACTGGCTTTCAGCTCCCAGCCTCTCAAAAATGCCTCTTCTATTCGTCATCTCTGCCCCACTTTAGGGAGGACTTTTTCTCAGGCCCATAATCGAGGTCAGAGCTGGCACATAGGCACTTTGAGCCCATTTCAAAAAGTGGCCCCTCTGGGAAGGCAGAGTCTTGGCAAGAGGAATAAAGCTGGATTTTAAGCCATACCTTCCCCCAGTATAGGCATCTAACCTACATCACTACACACAGAAGCCCTGATTAAGACATAGACTTTGAATTTCAGATGACGAAGAGACAGTAGAAAGTGGAGTCCTCAAGAAGTGGAGTTATTTTCCCAAAGTAATATGTCAGTTGAGGGGCCAAAACAGAACTAAAACCTATGTCTCATGAATCCCACTCTAGGGCTTGAGTATCTGCAAACCCAGGTGATAATCCTTCTCTCCCTACTTTGCTAGCCATCATTTAGCATGCTAAACTAACATTTAAATTAACTGAGGTTGGCTGGGTACAGTGGCTCACACCTGTAACCCTAGCACTTTGGGAGGCCGAGGTGGGTGGATCACTTGAGCTCAGGAGTTCAAGACCAGCCTGAGCAACACGGTGAAACCCCATCTCTACTAAAAATACAAAAATTAGCTGGGCATGGTGGTGCATGCATGTAATCCCAGCTACTTGGGAAGCTGAGGCATGAGAATTGCTTGAATCTGGGAGGCGGAGCTTGCAGTGAGCCGAGATCATGCCATTGCACTCCAGCCTGGGCAACAGAGCCAGACCTTGTCTCAAAAAATAAAATAAATTAATTAACTGAGGTCTCTGCCACTGTCAGATTCAGGTATACTTAGCAGAAAAAGTTGAGGGGTGGAATTTCCAAGATTCCCATACATAGATTACATCCACCACATCTCTGGGCCAGCCCACCTAATCCCCATGGAATAATTCTGAGGAGGGGGAGTTTTCATTTTGTTTTGTTTCTGTATTGGAGGAAGAGAGAGGAAAATAAAGAAAGAAAGGGGGAAATGGAAGAATAGAGAGGAATGAATTTTCATTTCCTTTTTGAGTTAATTTTGTTATAAATATAAAACAACCTCCCATTTATTTTAACCCAATTATCGATTTGCTGTTAGGAAAACAAATATCTAAACTGATATCTCTTTGTGTTCTTTTCCTAAGTCAAAACATCTGTCTTTGTTTTGAGGTTTGGGATTTTTTTTTTCTTGTTTTTCTTTTTCCCTTCTTTCTTTATAGTCCTCAAGACAGCCACCCCAATGCCACAGTGTCATTAACCCAGATGCAGCTTTGATTCTGTGGGCACTTTACTGCAGCTCCCACAGCTGTTGCCAGCTCATCGTCCTACCCTGCAGAGAGGTCAGTGGAAGCCGTAACTCATGGGCTGTGGCATCTGAAGAGATACTAGGGAGCCATCATCCAGGCTTTCAGAATGGGCAAGAAATCTAAATGCTGAGAACTTTGCTGTGGCCAGGAATCAGAAAGGAGTATGCCTATTGTCCGTGTTGCTTGAGGAATCTCCCTCCCAACAGCCCAAGAAAAAGAGGAGGGCTGAGGTATCTTGACAGCTGGAAAACTGGATTCTCTTAAAACAAATCACAGGAGCACCTGCTGGATACGCAGTACTGTGCTGGCTGCTCTACCCACATTATCGCTCATTATTTTCCTTATTGTCTTAAGATGAGGCTAAGAGAGAAAAAGTGATTTGCCTGCAGTCACATCACCAACAAGAGATAGCTTCACCAAAGGTGAACTTGTTAGAGATGAATTAAGGCTGAAAAGGACCCAGAAAACAGGGTGGGTCATTAGGAAATGAAAGAAAAGAGGAAAAGAGGGAAAATGATCCCACTCACCATTAGGTTAGAATTAGGTGCTGAGACATCAGTCCTTTAATAACTTGAACTTGACTTCCATTTTATTCCCCGGTGCCCAGTTGAGATTCAAATGTCCCATGGCTCTTTTTGAAATCAAAGTCTGGTGTGGCATCAGGTCAACTGAAGTGAAACAGCTGCCACTGTGCACATGGCTTGCTCCTTAGAACCAAAATTGTTCCCATCTACTGTATCCAGTGTTGCACTAGCATTTCAGCTCATTTCTCCTTCCCGCTCTTCAGGGAAGAGATCATTTCTCATTTGGGAACTGTTGGCTTTTAGCTTTTAGCCTGAGGCTTCATTCCAAATAGATTTAGATCTGTCTGGCCACCCAGGACAGAAAGGTGAACTCCTTATTTTTAGCTCACCCAGACCATCCACTCACTTTGCAGTAATATTGTCCTCTGGGTCTGTGCTAAGGGATCACTTAAGAAAATGCTGCTTCAGTAACGAAGCCCTTTGATGAGAATTTAAGATGGATCCTTATTATAATTAACTTGACCTGATAGCCCATAAAATGGTGGTAAGATTTCAATAGAGCCCTAATTCTTTCTGTAAAAGGAAAACAAGAAGCAGATAGAAAAGAAAATAGTCTTGTTTATCTCCTAGATTCCAACAAAGACACTACGTAAGTCAAGTATCAGAACAGGATTACCAACCAATTCACTGATCCCAGGAGTACTTATTGACTCTCTGGCATGCACAAAGTTTTCTAATAAAAACATCAGGAGATTACAGTCATGATGAACTGAAACCCTTAAGGGAAGTTTGAAGAAAAATATCTCATCCTTACTAGGATTTTCTGGGGGTGTTAATTTTGCTGAGTAGGCTTTTTACTCTTGCTGGAGAGAGATTGGAGAGGAGATGAGAAAGTGGGCAAAAATACTTCCCCATGTAGAAATTTGACTGTCTTGCTATATGATTTATGATAGACCTTCACTTCCAATGACTACCTCACAAAGCTTTGACAATATCTATGTTTTCATCAATGTGGTAAGGGTTTGTGTTTTTCTCATGGGAATAATGCGTTGAAATGTTACATTGGCAGAGGCTATTAAAAAGGGCCCAGCCGGCCAGGCACAGTGGCTCACGCCTGTAATCCCAGCACTTTGGGAGGCTAAGGTGAGCAGATCATCTGAGGTTGGGAGTTCGAGACAAGCTTGGCCAACATGGAGAAACCCTGTCCCTACTAAAAATAAAAAATTAGCCGGGTGTGGTGATGCACGCCTGTAATCCCAGCTACTCAGGAGGCTGAGTCAGGAGAATCACTTGAACTCAGGAGGAGGAGGTTGCAGTGAGCCAAGATCGTGCCACTGCACTCCAGCCTGGGCAACAAGAGCAAAACTCCATCAAAATTAAATTAAACTAAATTAAATTAAATTAAGGCCCAGCCACATGAGTATTGCACAAAATAAAATAGATCTGGTTCCTGACTTCAGAGAACTTACGATTAGGTAGAATTAGTTAAGCAATTGAAAAGTAGCATTGGTGCAGGAAAGACCTTTGTCAGGACCCAAGGTAGGTCTTTTGCAGTCAAAGCAGTTCAGAAGAGAGCTGTAGAGCAAGAATCTGACATTGCTGAATTTATACCTTAAGTGCCATCTCAGCACCACATTTTATTGCCCCATCTGGTAAAGTTGGAGGCGTGGGGTGGGAGGGGGGAAGAATTGAGGAATAGGGTAAAGATGTCTGTTTTGCATCGTATTGGATATGACCTGGAAAATGTATGGTTGTAAAAGCAGTAGAGGACAACTCACCATAACCTTGGGATGGGGAGGACTTGTAAGCATTATACCAAAGCTAGAAATAATAAAGGAAAAGATCGATTCATTTGACAACAATATCACACATACACACACAAACCCACACTTAAAACAACTTACGCAAACAAACAGAAAGAAAAACTGGAAAAAAATTTTCAACATATGTCACAGATCATCATTTGTTAAAATTGCTTTAAGATTGCCTTGATTTTGTACTTGGATTCTTACCAAGCGCTACCCTGCATCAATATGACAATAGTTTATTCAAATCATTAATAAAGAGATACACACCTGAGAAACTATCATCAATCAGTGGCAACAGCAAAGACATGGTCATTAAATGCAATGTGAGATCCTGGACTGCATCCCAAACAGAAAAAGAACATAAGTCCCAGTAAGAAAATAGACAAAGGATATGTAGAGATAATTCAAAAGAAGAGATAAATAGAAATGAAAGTGGTCAATGAAATATGAAAACATATTCAACCTTAGCAATTATCAAAGAAAGGAAAAATGTTACATATATAATACATACTTTAAATTATATATACTATGTACAACATAATATATATTAAACACACACACACACAATCACCTTGGATTGGCAATGGCAAAATTGACCAATGATATCCATTTCTAATAGTGGTATAAATTGGTAAAATCATAAAATGATCTGCTCTTCTGTATGTCTGCTTTGACTATCCTGGTCCAAGCTATGTATCACAGTCTGCAATTCAGACTAGTTTAAGCTATTATCATCTGTCACTTGGACTGCTGCAATACCCTCCTACCTTGTCAACCTATCTTCATTCTTGCCTCTGTTAATCAGTTCTCTCTACTCGGCTAATTTATCCTTTCGAAATACAAATATGATCCCTAAACCTTGCTTATACCCCTCCTTGCTGTTAGAAAAACAGTAAGATCTTTCACAGGACCTACAAATCTGTCTATGGTATGCTCCCTACACATGTTTTTGGCCTCATCTTGCACCACACTCCACCTCATTTCTACTCCCGCCATCCCAGCCTTCTTAAACTCCCTGTCCAGCCACATTTATACAGGCATTGAATGAAGACCTATTAACTCTCATTAGTCTAGTAATCTCCTACGTAACCTTTGGGCTTTACCTGAAATGTCACTTCCTCCAGGAAGTCATCCTTGAATTCACAACTAGATCAAATCCCTTTTATTTGATTTGGTGCAGGGGCAGAGACCACATCTGGTGTTGCTCTCCATTGCAGCCTGAATATTTAGTATATAGTTCCTGTCACATGTTATGTTCTTAATAAATATTGTCGAGTGAATTCCGAATCTTTCCTGAGATCAGTTTGGCAACACATATCAACATTTTAAATATGCATATTCTTTGACCCAGAAATCTACTTCAGGAAATTTATTTTTTCTTTATTCTTCTATGCACCCACACCTGCACATCACACACATGTACACATATGGGGATGAGCCCTGAGATTTTCCACTTTTTAAAGTATGTGCATATTACATACTTTAATATCAGAAAATACATGAATATATTTTCATTCTTGGTAGAAAATATAAGTTAATGGTTTGGCAAAAAGGATCATGTCAGGTTAGAAGAGGTGGCTATTTTCAACTGAAGATGTCTTCAGAAAGAGGTGGCCTGTAAGGCAGGTTAGTATTCACACAGCTGAAGAAGAGGGGAAAGGCTGGAGAGAGGACCAACCAGGCAGCAGAATCAGCACAAAGAGAGATATGGAGATGGGAAGGTGCAGGGGAAACAGTGTGGTCATTTGGCCTGAGTGTAGGGAGTACAGAGGGAAGCAAGACACAAGAGAAAAAGGGCGGGCTGGGGCTGGATTACAAAAACTTTCATCACTGGCAGAAATCAACTGGGAGGCTTTAAGCAGAGGGTAAGCATGGCAGCCTCCATGCTTGGGATTGTTTTCATTTCTTTTTTGAGTTGATAAAACATACTGTTACACTTGGTGCTGCAGCAAATATCTTTAGATTTCTTCAGACATAAGTACAAATAAAAATGTAGGAGAAATTCTCAAACATGCAATTGATACATCAAAGAGTATGCACATTTCAAATTTTGATGATATTCAAAAATTTCCCTCTTTAGAGGTTGTTCTGTTTACATAACTAAAATATACGTATGGGGCAGGAGCGGTGACTCACACCTGTAATCCCAGCACTTTGGAAGGCCGAGGTGGGCAGATCACCTGAGGTCAGAAGCTCAAGACCAGCCTGGCCAACATGGTGAAACCCAGTCTCTACCAAAAAATACAAAAATTATCTGGGCATGGTGGTGCATGCGTATAATCCCAGCTACTCAGGAAGCTGAGGTGGGAGAATCCCTTGAACCTGGAAGGTGGAGGTTGAAGTGAGCTGAAATCGTGCTACTGCACTCCAGCCTGAGTGACAGAGTGAGATCCTGTCTCAAAAAAAAAAAAAAAAAAAAAAAAAGGTGTGTATGCCTGTTTCCTCACAATCTTGTCCAAAATAGGCGACTGAAAATACATTTTAATCATCTTTGGCTACAAGGTGAAAAATACAGTTTTAATTTACAATCGCTTATTGTGTGGAGCCTTGGCATGTTTTCAAATATCTAAATACTATTCGTATTTCCTTCTGTGAGCTATTGGCTCATGTACTTTGCCAATTTTTCTGTTAGAGTTTTGATCTCTTTGTCTATTGATTTGTAGTAGTTCTTTATATTTTAACAAATTAAGCCCTGTGTCTGACATGTTTGTTACAAATATTTTTCCCTGTTCAGAATTTGATTTTATTTATACTGTTTTCTATCATGCAGAAATGTTTGGTCTTAATTATGCTTAGAAAGGCCTTCTCTATGCCACGATCATTTAAAAAATTTCAGTTATTTTCCTAGAACTTTGATAGTTTAATTTTCATGTTGATGGTCCATCTGGAACTCACTTTGGTATAGAGAGTTAGGAGAGATACAACTTTATTGTTTTCCAGATGGCTCCCCAATTGTCCCAGCACTATTTATTGAATTGTAAAAATTGTCCCCACTGATAAAGATTCACAAAATCTAAGAAATACTAAATCCTTGTAAGTATTGGGGTCAGTTTGATTCTATTATGTCTATTCTACTTGTTTATTCATATACAGTTATTAAATTATATTAATGGACAACATTTTATAATAATTTCAATATCTATTTGGGCTAGTTCTCTCTTATTAGTCCTCTTTTTCAGAAATTTCCTGGTATTCTAGTATACTTATTTTTCCATCAGAACTCTCAAATCAGCTTGTCTGGTTACAAAAAAATATTTTTTGAAACCTGCTGCTATTTTTATTGGGGCCTCACTAAATTTATAATTTAAGGATGATTGGCAGCTTTATAATAAGTCATGCTCCTGGCCTTTCCATTTACAAAGTCTTTTTGTGTGTTCCACATCTGAAAGTTTCCCTCACATTGATCTCATGGGTGGCATACTATATCAGGATTATTGGTTAGATAACAGGAGAAGAACATCCCATACAGGGGGGATGGTTAGTTAGGAGAGGCAAGATGTCATGAGCAACAGAGCCATGCGAAGGCAGCAGAACCCAAAACAGCATAATATTTTAATTATTGGAAATTGGAAGCAAGGGAGAAAAAAGGAATCAAAACCTTCTCTAAGGTTTTGAGCTTAAGGGATGGGAAGTTTCGGGGGTAGTATTATCAGGAAAGGGAAACAAGAAGAAGAACCAAATTGTGAGCAGGAAGATGAGGTATTGGGTTTGGGAAATATTGGCCCTCCAGTTACAGCACGTCCAGGTGGCAATGTCCATCAAGCAGCTGGAAATGAGTGTCTGAAAATACACACATAGACTCAGAAGGCAAACCCATTGGGTGAGAGTCAAACTTTTCAGAGGTAGTGTGAGGGTAGCTACAGAGAGGAGAACAAAGGTGGGACCTTGGAGACATCTGTGTTTGAGAACAAGAAAAAAGAAGAGCTGGTAAAGGAGTTAGGATATGACCAGCAAGAGTAGTGGAAGAAATAGGCCACAGCAGGACCAGCATGGTGGCTCATGCCTATAATCCCAGCACTTTGGGAGGCCAAGGCAGGTGGATCACCTGAGGTTGGGAGTTCGAGACCAGCCTGACCAACACGGAGAAACCCCGTATCTACTAAAAATACGAAATTAGCCAGATGTGGTGGCACATGCTTGTAATCCCAGCTACTCAGGAGGCTGAGCCAGGAAAATTGCTTGAATCTGGGAGGCGGAGATTTCGGTGATCCCAGATCGTGCCACTGCACTCCAGCCTGGGCAACAAGAGTGAAATTCTGTCTCAAAAAAAAAAAAAAGAAGAAGAAGAAGAAGAGGAGAAGAGAAAAAGAAGAAATAGGCCAGAGCAGAGTCAGAGGGAAGACAGAAGCAGTAAATGGAGCATTGCTGCATTGCAGATTCACAAAATGGTCAGACACTTGCACTGGAGACTAGCCATCTAGGGCTTAATCTTGACCCCATCACCCAGGAGTCATACAACTCAAGACATGTTAATTAAGCTCTCTGAGCCTCAGTTTCTTCATCTGGAAAATGGAGATAACTATAGTACCTCTCTCAAAGGGCCGTTGTAATGATTAAAAGAGATTAGGCCTGGCGCCGTGGCTCGCGCTTGTAATCCCAGCACTTTGGGAGGCCGAGGCGGGCGGATCACGAGGTCAGGAGATCGAGACCACGGTGAAACCCCGTCTCTACTAAAAATACAAAAAATTAGCCGGGCGTGGTGGCGGGCGCCTGTAGTCCCAGCTACTCGGAGAGGCTGAGGCAGGAGAACGGCATGAACAACCTGGGAGGTGGAGCTTGCAGTGAGCCGAGATTGCGCCACTGCACTCCAGCCTGGGAGACAGAGCGAGACTCCGTCTCAAAAAAAAAAAAAAAAAAATGATTAAAAGAGATAACCTCTGCAAAGACAGCACATGCTCAGAAATACCAGCTCCCTCACCAGCAGAGCTGCAGAATTTCAAATGGCAGAATTTCTGATTATTCTACACTGGAGTTGCCTCACTGTAAAGGAGCGAGTGGTCAGCAATGGTCAGGAGTATCAAGGAAGCTCACGATTGGCAGTTAGGACATGATAGGTGAGCCAGTAGGGAATTTTTGCTTTGGAACAATGGACACAAAAGCCAGCTTCCAAGAGGCTGAGAAGCAAGTGGTTTATTCTCTCCTATAGACTCTGTCCTTGCAGTCCCCTCAGCTTACTTCTGTATGTATCCTTCCAAAGTTTCTTTTTGTGTATACAAACAAATATTACACGGATTTAAAAGTGCACAATCCAATCTGTTCTGCACCTTGACAAATGTCTTGGAGCTCTTTCCAATGTATGGTTGCATTATAAGTTTGTCCTTTATTGATAAACATTTGGGTTGTTTCCAATCTCCTGCTCTTATAAATAAGGATGAAATGATTAACCACGTACACATGTTATTTCATGCAGCAGTTCTATCTGTAGGATAAATTCCCCAAGGTGAAGTTGCTGCAGGACAAAATCTTAATCCAACCTATCCAACCTAAAAAAAGAACCAACTCCTACAAATACAAAAAACAAGGCTATAATTCTTCTGTGAAGCGTCCAGTGTAGCACAGGAACAGATAACTAAAAATCCCTACAGGAAAGATATTTCTTACTTCATCTCTTTATAAAAACAGAAAACAAACCCAAACACCCATGATGAATGTGGATTTTACTCTTCATTTAATGTGCTTTGCTCCAGATGTTGTAGAAATCATTGAGTTTGATGTACTCTGTTACTATTTTTATTCACAATGCTGTTTAAAGTCTTTTGAACAACCTTAGGGAGGTGGCTGAGTTTTTCAGGAAAATTAATACACAGAAACCTGAGTTGGAGACGGTTACAATAACAACTTTAGGGTCATTTTATGATCACATGTCCTCAGCAATCATATATTTCTAAACTGAATTATTGAGTTAGTGGTTGGCAGACACGCAGGCTTAGATTCATATGGTTCCCCGCTCCTTTCCTGGCTGTTTCCAGCACTTTGACCCCAAAAGCAATTGCATAACCCTCACTTTGTAACAAGGAGCCTCTTCTTCCAGGACACTGAAAGCACTAGGCCAGCCAGTGTGTTCATGGCCACTGGGAGTGAAGACTTGCCACTTCAATTGCATCGAGCCAGGAGGTGGCCTGTTCTCCTTATTTCAGACATTAATCATTTCCTTCTAGATGATTCTGACAGTAAGAGAGTTGAGTTTCCCAGGGGAGCTCCATCCCAGGTCATATCCTCATAAAGCAGAATGAGCTGCCCTTCCACATTCCACCCCAAGGACAAACCCTACAGGCTGAGCAGAAGGCCAGCCCAGACACCCCAAAAGAGACTACAGGGGGCTCTGTGCCCATGAGGGATTTGAAAAAAAGAAGATAGCCAAGTGGGTGAAAGTACAAAAATACCAGAGTCTTGTGCTTTGTGGTATTTCTTATCAAATTGAATAAAAATGATAATAATAGCAAAAAATTAGAAATCTTGGCCCATGAGAAAGAAGCAGCAGGGAGCTAAGCCGGTAAAGTTGGAGGCAGTTTACACTGTAGTGCTGAAGATGGTGCCACCTGGTGAAGATTCAGGGAGACAGCACAGGGTTAAAGAAAAAAAACTCAAGGAACTCCAGCAAGCTAGGGGAGCCTGGAGAAAAGACATCAGAAATCGAAGTGCAGCTGCTCTTTTTTGCTGTTTAAATCATTATATATTAGCTGCAAATTTAGTTTGTTGGCCAACACTCAAAAGTGACATATGGCCAATAAAAGGTTTGGTGGAGTTTTCCATCTGCTGTTCAACTTCACCGTGGCTTCCACACATACAGCTCAGTATCAAAGGAGGCTGCACTTCAGAATCCTCTCGTGAGCTGTATGCAAGCCATTAAATGGGCGCTATTCTAAACCATTGTAGTCACCAACCCTGCAGAATGTTCGATGGGTTGATGTGCATGTTCTCTGAAATCTGTTCCACTCTCAGATCCAAGCGCCTTCCAGGATCCATAGAACAAAAAGTGCCTGAACAGACAAGGCCTCTGGAATATTGCAGGTGGGGATGCCAGAAGTTCTACAAGTGGAGTTCTGAGGCATTAGCTGGATGCTCAGCAAAAAGCTTGTGAGAGACAACTACACCCTGGGCACTCATTAAAACCCAAGCCAAATGCAAAGGAATTGGCAGGTGCCAGAGGCTCCGTTTTAGAAACTGTATCCATTTTGCAAAGGGAAGAGGTTTATTTTCCTGGCTCTAGATTGTTCATTTCACCCACCTTGGAACTAGAATTGCCTGCAATTTAACAAATCAAGGCTAGGTAGTCCAGTTTGCACTCAGTTTTCAACTGTCAGTCAGCCTGTATGCTCCCTGTAAATGTCATCCCGCTGCCCTCTGCAGCCAGTATTCAGAGACACATCAACAGTCTTGCTGCAGTTTTGTTTTTATAGCCACACTGCAATGGAGAACATATTTTTACCACAAAAACTTGGAATGAGAAGTATCCAGCTACTCAAATTATTCTAATCCTTTTCTAATTGTTGTGTTCTTAAAAAGGGAATTGGAGAATGAATAATACCCACAAGTGATTTCTTTGTTTGAGCAAAAGAACAAAAACTCCCAAAAGATGATTTCACTATAACCCAGACGGATCCTAGCAGGAGAAATGATGATTCACAGTGCCATATTTGCTTGCATTCTGCATGATGCTGTCATTTCTCCTGCCTGTTCTGCACCTGTCAGAAATATACTGCCAGAGGCAGAGTGAGATTCTGGGCTAGACTCAAAGAACGCCTGTCGCTGACTCCTGTTTTGAATTTGTTGGCAAAGAGATGGTAGCAGGGCAGGAGGGATACAGGGACAGAAAGGAGACTTTTGAAATACTACATAGGAGTTGGTGTAAAAAATAAAAAGTCCGTAAGTCTGTAAGGAGTGGCACAAATTATAACAATGAATCATTTGCACAGAAATGGGCCCTCAGTTCTGACAGACAGCAAGGATTTAGGAAGATGGATTCCTCCTGGGTTCAGCAAGAAGCCAAGGCGAGGAGGCCAGTGGCGCTTGGGGTTTGGCAGAGAGTCGCAGACTCTTCCTCCAATGTGCTGACTTAGCAAAAACTCAGTCCTCAAGGAGCCAGCCTCTCTGGAGACTATAATTTTTTTAACCCATGTGCATTTGAGGGAAAATTTAATCTGTCTGCCTCTGACTCATTTACACTTAACTCATCAAAAAGTTGTTTTGCTTTGTGCTTATTTGATGGTCAGTAAGTTAAAGTCTAATTTAGAAACAGCCTCAGGTCCTGGAAAAAGACCCAAACCAAGACCCGAGACTCAGACCCAGCTTTTGCTTTGATTGCAAAGAGTGGGGGGTTATTTCCTTGGATAACACTTCAGGGAATGTGGTCTCTACATTTTAACCTTTTCCCGTTGCTCCCATCACTCAATACATAAGCACACAAACTCACAATCACACTCACACTCACACACACCCACTCAGCCTACGGAACTGAGTCTTGTCGGAGGTCAGTGGGACAGGACGCCTGAATGTCTCTGTTGGCCATGGTAACCCTGCTATTATCATAGTAATGGTCAAGGCACATCATCCTTAACCATGAACTTAAAGGCACAGCTTCTGGAAGTAAATTGCCTTGGGTTCAAGTCCTGCTCCTGCCTTTTTCTTACTTTATTACCTTAGGCAATTTACTTAGTCCATCTGGGCTTCAGTTTTCTCATTTGTAAAATGTGGATAATGATCATAGTACCCATTTCACAAATGGCAAGGCTTAGATGCATCGACTTACAGGTAGTGCTGAGCACAGTCACTGCATGGGGTGAATACCTCCTCAGGGCCTACACAAAATCTATGAACTTTACTGTTTTTTCTCAGGTAAATCAAACACCCATATGATACCTGTATGTGCCACTTCAGATCCTCTCAGTCTCACCTGACTTCTGCCCCAGTGGTCACTGCAGTGACCAGTTCTTCATGGTCTCTGAGCAGCTTTACACAGGTGCAATATTGTAGCACTCACTGCATGCCTGTGCTGTGTGCCTCTCACCTCTGCAAAGGCCTTTCTATTGCCTTTGGTTGAGTTCTCCCAGGAGCAGATGGCAAGATAAGAATTTGGAGGTAATCCTAGGAACATTGATAAGGGTCTAGGGAAGGGAGACAAGGGTGAGAAGAAAGACAACAAAGGGTGTGTGTATGAGCCAGTTGTTGCAGTGAATAACTGGGACTCGATCCCATTTGACATCTCTGTGAGACTACACAGCACATGCTTCAAGTTTGGCTCACCCAAGGGACAAAGGCATTGGCGTATTTACGCACCCACTCTCAACTCCCAGGACAGTTAACTCCATGGCATGTGGGCCTGTCATGAACCTGCAACCAGGGAAAGGCTCAAGCAGAGAGCTGCAGGTGCTGCCCTAGAGAGCCAAGGCATGTGTGGAAATAGAGAGTGCTGAGGACCCGAAAAGAGCACAAAGTGGCTGCACCTGTGCCGATGAGTCCTGGGACTTTGAAAAACCCCACTCAGGGTCTGTGTATGCAGCTAGGAAACCCAAGGGAAGTAAGAACTTGTGGCTCAGACCTTTCAGAGGCTGGTGGGAAAAAAACAGGAGCTGGTGGATAAATTCTTCTCCCTTTCTGTCCTTAGGGTGGACTGTCCTGGGGCCCAGTTTACACATCTTCACGGAGAATGATCTCATGAGATGATACAATCCATCTTACTTAGAGAAGGCTGGCTCTCCAACCCATCCTAATCTCTCCTCTTCCTCCATTCCTCATTCCCCTCAGTCCTCATACCTGCTCCCTGGAATTAAGTTGTACCAATAAGCCATGGCCTCCAGCTTTGCTGGCTAAGACAACACAGTTAATTTCTTATTACAATACTCCCCTCTTACCGATGGTTTCACTTCCCATGGTTTCAGTTACCTACCATCAACCATGGACCAAAAATATTAAATGAAAATTTCCAGAACTAAACAATTCATAAGTTTTGAATTGTGCATCATTCTAGTATTATGATGAAATCTCCCACCATTCTGCTCTGTCCCACCCGGGATGTGAATCATCCCTTTGTCCAGGTATCCATGCGGCATAGGCTTCCATCCGTTAGTCACTTAGTAGCCATCTCAGTTTTCAGGTGAAAAAACATTGTATATATATGGTTCAGTACTCTCCTCAGTTTCAGGCATCCACTGGGGGTCTTGGAACATATCACCTGCAGCTAAGGGGGAACTACTGTAATCCCAAATTTCCATCACTGTACCAACTTCATAGAAACTGGATCTTCTTAGGGTGGTGAGAGGCACAATGTGAACTATCAAGTCATGGAGGCACCTTTAAGAAGATAAGATCTCAGCCAGGCGCGGTGGCTCACACCCGTAATCCCAGCACTTTGGGAGGCCAAGGCACGCAGATCACAAGGTCAGGAGATCAAGACCATCCTGGCTAACACGGTGAAACCTCGTCTCTATTAAAAATACAAAAAATTAGCCGGGCGTGGTGGCTGATGCCTGTAGTCCCAGCTACTCAGGAGGCTGAGGCAGGAGAATGGCATGAACCCAGGAGGTGGATCTTGCAGTGAGCTGAGATGGCACCACTGCACTCCAGCCTGGGCGACAGAGGGAGACTCCGTCTCAAAAAAAAAAAAAAAAAAAAAGATAAGATATCCTAAATCATCCAGGAGATAATAAGAGATCCCAGAACTTGGGTACCCTTAAGGGAAATACAGCACCTGGAGAGAAGGGTCCACAAATGCAAGACCCCTGCTTCCCCCAAATCAGAGAAAGTAAAACTCAAGGAGGAGCCAAGGGTTTGTATTGAGTGGCTTCCTGGAATGGCGCTGAAGGCAGCATCTCTCAGCCTAGACATTTGATCTTGTCCCTAATAATCCCACATCACCCCTGCCCTAACCAGGGAAGAACAAAGATTGCATGATGGACAGTGGTCTTTTGCAAAAATATAATAAAAAAGCTGATACTGCAGTTAACTTCAAGTGTTGCAAGACTAATTTCAGTTTTTATTATTTTGAACATATTTTGAAGGAGACCTTAAGTGCCTTCTTTGACGCAAAATCCATATCTGGTGAAAGAAACAATTCTCAAGAAACATAACTGTCCTGTGCCTGTGGCATGGAGGCATGGTCCCTGCCTGACTGCTCACTTCTGCTGGCACAGAAATGACACCTCCACCCCAGCTGGGTCTGCCCCACTGCTTTCACATCAGGAAGCACTCTCTGCAAACTGAATAATACATCACTTTGTTTCTGTGAGGACACTTGTCACTCTTTCACTTGCCAAAGTGTAAATGAATATTGAGTAAGGATTGTCACCCCCGCTGCCCACTGTGAACGGACAGGGTCAGTAATGACCCATGTGATGTGATTTCAGAATGTGCCTCCTGCCCAGAGTCCACCCACACGAAGGCACCTGAAACCTACAGAAAAGGAAATTGGCATTTATTGAGCGCCTATGCACCAAGTTCTGCACTAGAAGCTCTCTCTGGATTAACTGAGAAATCAGCAGTTTTTCTGCAAGACCCAGGCAGAAAACGTTTTATGCTTTGTGGTCTCTAGCAGCTCTGTCCTAATTGCTCCACTCTGCCCTGCTAGCGCCAAAGCAGTCCTAGATAATAAATACACCAATGGGCGTGGCTGTGTCCTCATAAAATTTTATTTACCAAAACAGGATTTGGCCAGCAAGCCATAGTCTGCTGACCCCTGGGTTAGCTTACGTTGCCTTCATAAGCACTCATGGGTGGTAAGCATTGTCCTTGTGCAGTTTCTCTTCAAGTGCAATCACTCTTGAGAGAAATTACACAGCAAATCCCAAACATCTTAGTATGATTTAATTCATCATTTGCTCTTCTAGAGATGAGAAGCGGAGAAAGAAAGAGAAACAGCTCTTCAGAATAAACACAAATATCAAAAGACAGGAAAAGAAAGGCAAAGGGAGAGAAGAAGGGGCAGGGTGACTTAGGGTAGGGTGGATGAATCTAGGATGGGAAGGAAGGAGAACTTTAAGGACAATTTGTTACAAGGCCATGTCATCCCATCTTTAACCAGTATCACATCACAGTTAAAAACACTGTCTGGGGAATCAACTGCTTTGTTAAAACTAGCTCTGCTTCTGACAGGTGGTGAGACCTTAGATAACTTATTAATCTTGGGCACCAGTCTTCTCACCTGTCAAGTGGGGATTCATAAGATTGAAGTGAGGATTAAATGAGGTAATTCACGGAAAGGGCTTGGCAAAGTGCCTGGAATGATCTGACCACTCATAAAGGTCAGCTGTTTTTATTGTTGTTGCATTATTGTAAACTATAATGAGCCCAGGAAAGTAATGGCTCTCTGAATGCAAATGCCAACTATAAATTCCTAAATGCTGTTAGTCTATAGTCTATAGGTCCCCTCTCCCTTATAATAAGAAACGTACCAGTGAGTCAACTGAACTGTCTGGACTAGTAATGAATTGTAAACAGCAACACACACTCAGCACAGAATATGTCCCCTCTATACACCTGGAATCCACCAATCCTTGCCCCTAAGGGTCTCCTGTCCCCAGCTTCACACCCTAAATGTATTGTGTGTTAGGAGTTGATCACTAATGCTACAGAGGGTGCTTCTGTGGTCAAAATCTGGATGCTGCAGCTTGTTTTTCCAGTCATTTATTTCACCCATGCTTTCGTAAAGGCTTATTGAGGCTTGAGTAGAAACACAAGAAAGTGTACAAATTAGACAAAATACAGTGCTCAGGGTACATAAGACTAATTGCTTTTTAATTTTCTCTATTTGCATGAAGTCTGGTGAGACTCTCTTCACAGCTCTTGACCCTAAGGGGCCAACATATGACAAGAGCATTTAAGACGGGGAATCAAGTTTCCAGGCAAAATGTAGCCAGTGCCAGAAAAACAGAAAAATGAGAATTGGAAATTCAATGCTTCCTAGGCTGAAAATGCTCATTTATTGTGGAGCCCTGCTGGTCTCATCAATCCCTCCCAGCCTTTGAGGATCCATACACGCCTTGCCTCCTGTAAGAAGGAAGCATGAACTCACAGCTCCAGGCTCTACTGATTTCTGGCTCTTCTCATTGCCTGCAGAACAAATAGCAGTGGCTCTCAGTCACTGATGCACACTGGAATAATCTAGGGTGCTTTAACAAAAAGCCCAGGGACTCCACCCAAAATTCTGACTTGCTTAGTCTGGGTAGAACAGGATGTCAGAATAGCTTTCAATTTTTTTTTTTTTTTTTAATTTGAGACTGAGTCTCATTCTGTTGCCCTGGCTGGAGTGCAATGGCACAATCTCAGCTCACTGCAACCTCTGTTTCCCAGTTTCAAGTAATTCTCCTGTCTCAGCCTTCCGAGTAGCTGGGATTACAGGCACGCACCACCATACCTGGTAATTTTTGTATTTTTAGTAGAGATGGGGTTTCATCATGTTGGCCAGGCTGGTCTCAAACTCCTGACCTCAGGTAATCCACCCTCCTCGGCTTCCCAAAGTGCTGAGATTACAGGTGTGAGCCACCACACCCGGCTGCTTTTAATTTTTTAATGAAATAAAATATATGTACAAAAAAAGGGCAGATAAGTGTTCAATACCTTTTCAAAATGATACACGTCCATATAACTAGCACATAGATTGAGACATAGAAGGCTACCACCACCCCAAAGTCTCCCTCATGTACCCTTCCGGACAACGTTCCCCCCAACTATCCTGACTTCTAATAGCATACATGAATTGTGTCTGTCTCTGTATTTGATATGAATGGAATCATACAGCATGACTTTTTTATACCTAAGCAAGTTTTAAAAATTTAGAATAGTTTTAGAATTACAGTTATATTCCTGGATTCTTGGTGCAGCAATATTTAGGGCTCCTAACCAGTAAGCGTAGTAGAAACAGACAACCCTGACTTCTGTCTTCAAACCATGCTCCACATGGTGATCATGGATGTCATTCTCAACTCTGACCACATCCCTTTACTGATTCAAATGATGTGAGATGCGGTCCACACCATTGGCGCTCCTTGCCCCACTTCTTTGGCCTCCTGGTTTGCATACCACACATTTCTCTCCTCTTTACAACCCTGCCACATTTCGTACAAGGCCCCTTTCATGCAAGGCCCAGGTTTCCTCTAGAGAAGTGAGTCACTCCATGCTGCTCACCCGCACCTTCACCATACCCCTACACTGTCCATTGTGCAAACATGCAGGGATCTGTCCCTCTTCCAGTCCTTCACTCATGCTATTCCTCTTCCTATACTGCCATCTTCTCTTGTTCCACTGGAAAATGTAGTGAGTACATATATATATATATTCACATTGCAATGAACACTTCACATTGCGATGAATCAGAACTAAAAGCTATTGTAGACTTTGGGGGAGGCAGATAGAAACAAGCTGTGAGAAAAATGTTTCAAAAATATTCATGGCCTGTGGGCATGGAAAAGCTTCAGTGAAGTCTGGGAACTCATCCTACAACAGCCTCCTATCTTCCCCTTCTTCATGCTGCTAAAAGCAAGGTTGCAGCTCAATCCCGCTGGTGACGGACGCTGAACCACACATGATGCCTTCAGTGATTACTCATCATCAGGGCTTAGTCACGAACTCCTGATATATTACTATAGGCAACCAAATGTCCCAATCAGATTCCAAGCTCATCTGAGGCCTATCACCAAAACTTTGCTAACATAAAACAGGAGTTTATGAAGCAACCAATTTGAGTTTTAAAAATTGGATTTTAAAAATTAGTCGGCACAACACACAACCCTGATTCTTATCTCTTCTCTCATCCTCATCCATCTTTGACTCCCCAACATCCTTGCCCCTCCCTGAGCCTCTCAGCATCCCTATTCCCACCTTCCTCTTTATCTTGTACTTACTGGGGTAAGGATCAAAGTGTTGGTAAAGAAAGAACTGGTACTTGGGAGGAGGAGGAGTGCAGTGTTGCACTATTCATGGGAATTATATGGTAACTTTTTTAAGGTGAAAGTTTAACGGTTTGTTTTTCGGTTTCACTGGAATCAAGACATCACGTGACACAAGAAAAGGAAAGTAATTGCTGTGGCTAGGGGATGGAGGTCAGAGAGACTAGTAGTTTTTGGTATATCTGATTAATACCTTTTGCATTGTGTATTGTGTCATAATTATCTTTTAACCAAAACATGAATGAGTTTTCTTTAAAGTCGTGTATGCCCTTAGCAGACCCATTGCACTGGGGTCCCAGAGAATAGTCCACACCTACCCTGAGAGGATGCAAGATTAAAATCCTCATTAATTCCAGTGTATTTGGACCAGAGTTTTTTAGAGATTTAAATTTGAAGGCTACTTTAAAAGTGTTCTCTCCTTCTAAGTACTGGAGGTGGAGTCTAGAATTGGCTGTAAACTTGTAAATAACAGTAACACAGGATATAGGTTCAGTATCACTCCTGAAGTTATCAAAATACATGTCTGAGAAGCAAAGGCATATTTAGGAATGCAAGCTCCTGTTTTCTGATTGGTGAATAAATGTTGCAGTCCTGTAACTCAACACACAGCGAACAATCTTGTAATAGTGGAGTTTCTTGGCTTATTTATCTTTCAGAAAATAAACCAGCAAAATACAACGTGCTGCAAATTTGTTTCATTTACCTTCTTCAGTCAACTCCAGGCAAGTTATAAGAATATTACTGTTTTTTAGGCTATCAGTAGTTTTTCCATAAGAAAGCAATTTTAATTTATTATTGATTTTTTTTAATGCCACTATCTAGCCAATACCCTATTGATGGCAGAGAATAAAAGATAAAATATCTGGGGAAATGCAAGACATGAATTCTGTAAGCACAGCCACTGCTTTTGTTTTAATCTGATTTATTAAATTATCTTCTGATGCAAGTAAACTAAGCAAAATCTCCATTACCCACCAGAACACCAAGAAACTAAGAGAAATTCCCTATACACAAATCCCCTATACATTTATTTCTGCTCTTTTCTCCTGAAATCAGTCAGTCTGGCCTAAGAATTTAGCTTTGGGGCTCTGGAATCTGACTTCAATGCTACACTAACTACTAGATAATAACCTTGGTCAATTTCCTTAACTTTTCTGCCTGTTTCCACATCTGTAAAATAGGGCTACCAGTTGTATCTCTCTCATAGTGTAGTTATGTGGAATAAACAAGATAATGCATTATAAAGATCTTGGCAGCAAATGAGCACTCAATAAATATCAGCTACTGTGTTTAGATAGTGATACAGTAGCCTGACTCACTGCTAGTCTATCTGGGACCTTCTCTATTTCACCATTGCCTCACGGATGATCAGTTCATGGAAGGCAAGTTTCTATTGATCACCATGTCCCCCACATTTCACTGCCTCATTCTGCCTTGTAGTTTCCCCATGTCTGGTGTTGTCTTTGTCTGTCTGTGCTGCTAAAACAAAATACCTGAGACTGAATAATTTTTAAAACAAAAATTTATTTCTTATGGTCTGGAAGCTGGGAAGTCCAAAATCAAGGCACCAACAGATTTGACCAACCTTTGCTCCCAAGGCGGTGTCTTCTTGCTGCTTCCTCACATGGCCGAAGGTGGCCCTAGCTAGTTCCCTGAAGCCCTTTTACAAGGCATCAATCTCATGGAGGGTGTGTGGCCCTCAAGACTTAACCCCTCCTGAAGACCCCTCCTCTTATTATCACATTGGGTTTTAGGTTCCAATGTATGGATTTTAGAGGAACACAAACACTCAAACCATAGCAGGTATCCAGCAACAGCAGAATAGCCTGGAGACATTACCTCTTTTTCTACACCCTTTCCTGCCCTGCTCACTGATACTGCTTTTAAGCACAGGCAGAATAGTGTAGACCAGTGCAGTTTGATTTCAAGGGATAAAGGAGGTCTCAAACCTCCCCTTGTCCCCAATCATTCCTGATACCTGGGAAATGCCTAGACTTACATCGTTGGCTCAGTTAAATCTTCAGTTTAAAGGAATGAAAAGGAGAAAGGAAATGAAATTAAAACTCTCCAAAAAAGAAACGGAACACAATTTTACCTTGTTCTGAACTACCTCAAACTCGGGCTTAAGATGTGATGGAAAAATATGGCAGATTGTGTTGCCTGTGGATTATCTTAAGAATCAACTTCAGAGGCTTTCGTTTCAATACGTCATCAAAAATAGACGTCTGGATAACCCCTTCTCCTTCTGCCTACCCATTATTTAAAACTATTCTACAAATATTCTATCTGGGAATAAACTCTTCCTTCTTTAAGTGCCCATAATGCCTTGTAACTTGAGTCTAGCCTCTGTTAATTCCTGCCTTATTTTAAGTTTATTCACGTGTTATAGTTGCTGTTGACTATGTTGCAACTTTTGCACTGGGCCAGCAGAAACCTGAGGTCAGGTCTCCTGCCTTTATTTCTCATGCTCAGTTTGGAATCCGTGTTCATTTTCATGTTGTGTCACCCTTGTGGCTCCAGCCTGCATTAATAGCCCCCTTTGCTGCATGAGCAACAACCATTAGAGACCCATACTTGTAGTGACTGAGACAAAGTGACATTATATCACAACCTCAGAAACCACGACATAAACCAAGGAATAATCAATGCCATAGTTTTTAATAGTGCAACTAGAAATGGATTGTCTGCTGCTAAGTATAGGGAAACAGTTAGAGCTGGAGCTGCTACAGAGGAGAGGGATTTTGTTTAATAATGTGATATAGGAAATCTCACGATACTACAGAAATTTATGATCTATTCTTAGCTTCAAACTGTATCTGACTTTTCCCACATAAAGGGGTAACAAACGCCATCAATAATCAGAGCCCTTAAAATATCAGCTTCTGGCCCTCAAATTACTAATCCTTACAGAGGAAGGGCAGTTCTCCAATCAATCTCTTCTTAGAGCCACAAAACTCAGCGATCTACATGACCATAGACAGCATGATGGAGGGATACTGAAGGGAAACCAGGTCTTCTAAAGAATGTAACTGATGGACTCAGGGCCATTGACATCAGAGCCAGAAACATTGTTTTCTTTTTATCAACTGAAATCTGCCTAACCTCTCATGTTATTTGGGCCTGGGAACACATGGCCTCTCAGACTTTATTCCAGCCTCTTTCTCCTCCAATATCCAGAAGATTTACAAAGAACCTGGAGAAAAGGAACAGGTCCTCATTTCTATAATGGCTTCTTCTGGTGTCTTTAAGGCTTAGCATCTCAAGGTTTAATGTGATTCCTTGAAGTCAGACTATCCCAAAGCAGAAAGCCTAACCCCACTTGCCCAGCTGCCCATCAGTCTTTGCCCCTAGAGGTGCCCTCCCAGGGCACTGCTGGGGAGAAGGGCATGGGCTGGCCTTCAGACCCTACTGAGTATCCCCTCTTCTCCAGGGTGCACCCTTTACCACTCTTCCTGCCCAACACCACCTCTCTGATTAGCTCAATACTTTATAAAGCACTGGTGGACTTTGGCCCTCAGGCAGCTTCTCCTCTCTGCCCTACAAAAATTTCCAGAAAAAAGAAATACAAACAAGTTTGTTTCCCATCTGCAACAAGGAAGAAAGAGGGAAAACAGAGACATGCATACACCAATAAATATCTCAATCCTTTTTTCTTCCATAAACAAAGACTCTGTAATAAAAATATAGCAGGATACAGATATCCCAGGGCAGATCAGACCTCTTCAGATAAAAAGCAACATGAGACATGGAGTCAAGAAACCAGTTTGTACCAGAGCTAGTTCGATAAAAGGTGATCTCAAAGTTCTTAGTGAGGAGGCAAAAAGAGAAAAAGGC
This sequence comes from Symphalangus syndactylus, assembly GCF_028878055.3. NCBI lineage: Eukaryota > Metazoa > Chordata > Mammalia > Primates > Hylobatidae > Symphalangus > Symphalangus syndactylus. Next base: position 124,659,161 of record NC_072427.2, on the reverse strand, counting down.
TGGATCTGCCGCTTATCTTTCCTTTCCAACTTGAAGTTTATACATCAGAACAGTGAATGACGTTTCCATTCCTTCTCCATGAAACAGTTACCATCTTCAAAAACCAAGTTACAGAACCCTTCCTAAACGTGTTAGAAACAGACACAAGGTTTGGGTGACATCCACTTGAACATTAGAGTCAAAATAGCAGGCACAACCAGAAAAGCAACTCCTGTGGAGGGGACTGGCTTACCCTCAGATTATTTCCATCTGTGTGTGCAGAATGTGAAAATCGCACAGCTTTTGAAAGGGAATCCAGGTGTCCGGGTGAAACGTTTGCACAGCATAGATGATTAAAAAAGTAGCAGAGGCTTTTATCCAATTTATTATACCACTCAGTTACTAAGGAAATGGAAATTCTGGAAGTTGGCCAGTCATGTTTAATCTAAAGATGTGTGCTTTCCAAAAAGTAATAGAGATAAGCCAAGCTTATCTTTCCCATCACAGAAACGGCCTACACAAAGAAGAAGTTTTCCAACCATAAAATATGGGCCCAAAACTTTATATCTTCTTCCCCCCTAGTTGTTGGCCTTGAATGGAACAATAGAAGAATTGTAAATAGGTGTGGTGAAGAGGCAGCCAGCCAGTCTGTGCACACATGGAGAGATGGTACATAGCTTTATTTTGCACAAGTAATCTAGTAAAACATTTTTATTATTAAATCAGAAAAACCCTAAAAATTATCTAGATAAGCCAATAGTAGAAATTAAGAATTGCCCACTATCACCTGTTAATAACCACTATTAATATATTGGTATATATTTGTCCAGACTTTTTTCATGCAGACACCTAAATAACGTATATATACCTAATTTTTATAAGAACAGGGTCATTGTGCATAGTATTTTCTAACCTACTTTTTCATTTAGAAATATATTTCTATATAAACAAATAAACTTCTATTTAATCATTTTTATATCTACAGAGCACTCCACTGTATCACAATTATTTTATTAGAAAATGTAGGCCATCTCTGGTTTTTATGTTATTAACAATGCTACAATGAATGAATATACTCTAGAAGTATTTCTGGCCATTCTCTCAGGACAAATTCTTTCAAAAGGAATTTGAGGTCAAAGCTGTTCAGATTTCACAGGTTGTTTTGATGTGAATTTCCAAATCGCCCTTCAGAAGAGCTGTTCCAACTTGGACTCCCACCTGTCCAGTGTGAGTGTCCACAGCATTCCTCTTTATACTGTGCCACGAACTCTCACTGGCAGACCCAACTGTTTATGACTGTTAAGAATCTGAGGCCCCTGCATTTCTATCATTCTGCACACAAGCACATCTTTGAAACAAAATGTTTACGTTGATAAGGAATATATACTTGTTCAACCAAAACAAAAATCCTCAGGAGATTCTCATTTGGCAACAACCCCCAAACCACATTGCTTTTTAAAATCTGGTTTAACCGAGTCAGCATCTGAGTCTTAGGTTTTTTGTTGGCTAGATGTTCTCTAAGGTCCCTTCTTTTAGAAAAATCTATGGTTTCATTTCACAGACCTCATCTGGGCCAGCCTCCTCTCCAGCCATCCCTCCTCCATTTCCCTTTAGGACATCTTCATGCTGCTGTGCTGTTTTCTGAATTAGTTAGGCCATTCTTGAATTCTGAGTCTTTGGACACACTATCCCCACAATCTTAAACCATTAACTTTATTTCCTTCCTCCCCTGTCAACTTCTGCTTATCTTTGAAGGTCCACCCCAATAGCACCTTCTATGGGACACCTTTGTGGATTCCCCAGCATTCACTCTGTTTCTCCCACCTCACCCCATTTATGTTTCTTTTGAAATGCTTATAACACTGAATGCAATCATCTTGTTCATGCCCATGTCTCCCATGAGACCATGTGTTCTCTGTATCTCCTGGGTAAAGAATTAAGCGATGCATATTAAAGATGCTTCATAAGTATTTGATAAATGAGCAAGTGAATGAACAGGTGACTCCATCTGTGATGTTTCCAAAAGTTAAGAGATTTACTCAAACCTACATGAACTTGAAGACTGTCATTTTGTACATTTAAGGGCCAGGGTTTCTTCTGGGTCTTATCCCAGATCCAGGCTCCTCTCAATAGAATGCTCTTCTTTCCTTTTTATGAACAAACACCTACTATCAGTTCTCATCCCTGGACTGGGGAAGAAGGTGATTAAACCTAGTTCATACACACAGTGCCATGGAACCTGGTACTATCTACCATCCATATTTTGGATATCCATGAGGAGAGAGGAAGGTTACAGAAATTCTAGTCAAACAAAGGTGGGCTGGAAAATGTAAAGGAGGCAGAGTCTTTGCACTCCTTTCTAGGAGCAACTACACACGGAAAGAGAGGAGATTAAAGGGAGAAGTGTGTTTCCACTTCTGTTAACCTTATCATGTAGGACTCAGGCTGAGGGCACAATGTGAATTACCCTTAAACAATGTGAGTGTTTAGAAGTTCTTAACATTGCACCACACAGTTCCAAAAGACACTCCCCTCCCACTATTTTTACCCAGAAAACAGAGCCTCAACTGTTTTTCACATTTGATCTAAGCAAAGACGTGTTTATCTATTTGCTGTGAAATCGCAACCCAGCCACACTGCAGTGGCCATAGCAAGAACACCACTGAACATTCGTGGGCAGCAAGCCCTGACCTTGGTAGCTGAAATTCCAGGAGCTGGGGTCATGCATTCAGATCTGCCCTCTAGGCTTGTGGAGGAATTAGCCCAGAACACTGAGGCTGTGAAGTACAGTAGCTGAAAGTGAAAGTTCTAAAGTTTGTCATCCCTAGGCTTGAATTATAGCTTCACCATTTTCTGTTTGTGTAACTCTTGGCAAGTTACTTAGCCTTTTTTGAGTTCATGTTACCTCTTTTATAAGATATCTCACTCTCTCTTACTGTGTACAAGTCTCTTCTCAAATGTCACCTCCACAGAGATGCACTTCCAGACCACTCTGTCTAAAACGGTGCTTCCTATCACTATCCATCATCTCCTGTCTTGCTTAACATTCCTCTGGATATTTATTACTACCAATATTCTGTAAGATCATTTGTTTGTTTATTGTCCTTCATTGGTAGGAAAGCATCAGGAAAGCAAGCAATTTGTCTCACTCATTCTAGAAGAGTGGCCAACACATAATAGCAATTCAATATTTCTTGATGAGTGAATGGGAATAGTTATTGCATCTATTATTTGATTACTATGAGGATAGATAAATAATGCACAAAAAATGTTTAGCACGTTTCTTAGCATATTAGAAGCCCACAATGTCAGATAGCTAGTAGTTCTAATAATACTTATAAACATTCCATTACCAGAATTATTTTTAAAAAATCTAATTGTGAAAATATGACTTCATCCATTACCAGAGTTATTTTGTAAAATTCTAATAGTGAAAATATGAATTGAAGTGGTCTTATTTTATACAGTCTTTAATAAATAACCTGGCTTCTCACAAGAAGGAATTTGAGGCAGCTTCTGAAAATACATAAAGCGACTTGTACCAACATAACTTAAAGCATTCTAGAAGATTTTCAGGGTTGTTGATAAAATTTTAATGCATTTTGTTTACTTATTCATATATCCCATGGCAAACACAATTAACAATCTCTTTCTCCTCATATACAACACTAAATGAGTTTAGTGATCAAAGCTTGGAGAAAGAAGTGTGCCGTTGTCCCTGACCAAATTACAAGCAACAATGTGGTCTCCACTCTACTGGTGGGAGGGCCATTGCTGAGCTGTATCCATGTATCTTTCTCTGTCCTTGCAGGCTTTGCATTTGTATTTGCTGAAAACAACTCTTATGAAATATAGTAGGTGCTCTCAACCAGGGTTCTGGAATAACTGTTCCTATCATGACAGGATTTAATGGGCTTATTCAATGCATTTAATGACTCTCAAATATTGTATATGGTAGAGCTCACAGCTGTAATATGTTTCTTCTGTTTTTTCCTTTTATTTCCTTTCCACCATGTAGATTTTGTGTCCAGTATTCCGTGTGGTTAGTCCTGTGGAATTTCACTTGTCTTCCCATTTCCATTAATTATTCTCTGTCTGCAGTGGCTTCCGTCCATATTTGCATCTTGATCCCTGCTTTGTTACTGCATTTGCATTTTTAGAAAGTTTCCTAAGTCTTTAACTCATAATTTAGTTATTTTTACATTTCTTAAACTATTTGCCTAAGCAAATACATGTTCAAAAAAATTCATGAAGTCTCTTGATTAAATTAATAAGGGGCTCAGATAGGTTGCCTTTAATTGATAAATGCTCAGAAATACTTTACTTCTTGTAAGCAATTTTGTGTCTCATATTCAGTCTAAAATAGGTGACATGTTTAACATTATATGTTGTAGAAATTCTAAACTTAGCTGAAAAAGATTAGCTTAATAAATCCTCAGAAACATATTACTTATAAATGGTCATAATCTGAATTTTACTATTATGATTTATAAAACAATAAGCTTACATTTCACGTGATCACCAGAAGCTTGCACTAGAGGCTTGCACCAGCTGATGTGATCAAGGGAAAATCTCACCCAGCTGAACTTCAGAGAAACATACTTTAGCATTAAATTCTGGGGAAAGATCCTAGAATGAAAAAGGAAACATGAGAAGAAATTACCAAGATGAGGAAGCCAGGACAATCAGATAAAGCAAAGGGTAGAATTATTCCTAAGAAACAGATATCCTATTTTTCTACATATTTGCTGAGGTTGAGCTGGGGCCATAAATCTGGCTCTTCCGGGCAAAGCAAAGAGGAAAGCATATTTACTTATGAGAGTTACAAAAAAGTATCAGTTCACTTAGGAAAGTCACAGGTCTCCCTAGCAATGAAACCCTGGAAAAATTTCCTTTGTTGGTCCTAATGAAGGGAATATTGTGTAAAGGAGTGAATTACTTCCTCAGCACCCTCCTATATTAAATACCAAGGAGACTTAAACAGGAGAGCTTCTTACGGCATCCACAGCAGCAGTAAATGTCATTACCCACAAGGCAGCTCACAAAAAGTGGTCCATATGGAGTCAAGACAATGGAGTCCCAGAGTGCAGCTCTCAATTCAGGAATAACTTGTAAAATTTTAAAAAGAATGGAGTTCCTTGTTCATTCAGTAAATATTTATTGAGTATTTGTGTGGGTCAGGTACTGTGCTGGGCATTAGGGAGGGAGCAGTGACAAGATAAATGTAGTTTCTCCCTGCAGAGAATAAGACTTGTTGGAAAGATGAGCCTACAACCACAAAATACTGAGATGTGTGCACAGTGAGAGGACCTCTAAACCCCGGGCTTGCAGCTCCTTGAATGTCTCATGCCCAGTTGTTTTTCCCTTCACTTCATTGTAGCCAATCTGTTCTTGTTATCACAAACTACCTTGTTGCTACTGCAATCAGCACCACCTCTGGAATCCGTTTCAGAAAACCCCATCTCTGACCCATACCTCCTCTCCTAGCTCCAGCTCCCTGACATAGTCATCAGCCTCACCAGTATCCCCAAACCATCAACCACTTGCTCATTATCCAGCCACCAGCTCCTGATTTTATTTTCCTTCTCACTCATGTAGATCACAGAGCTTATCATCCCAATCACCTCCTTGAAAATGTCCTCTCCTCCTTGACTCCTCTCTCTTCTGTCACACTTCCCTGGAATAAAACCAAGCCTGACTGAGTCCAGTTTATCCACACCTGCATTTGAAAAACTGAATATTACTGAGGGAAAACACAAACGCAATCCTGCTGACCAGATGCACTTTAAACCCACAATGAAAACCTGAACAAAACACTCAACACTCGCTTTACCTTTCCCTAGTTAATTAGCCTCTCCAGCTTCAAAATGATTATCTTATATCTTCTGTAGTGTCTCTCCTCAAGCCTCCTTCAAATATAAATTAAACATTTTTAAATGTTTTTTTATGATTAGAAAAATGGAAACCATCAGATAAGAATGTATGCATCTTCCTCCCCACCAAATCCGTAAGTCTCCTTTATCTATATCTCTCTTCCTCCCTCTGTTTCAGTGGGAAAAGCAGAGTTCATCCAACAAATGCCATTTCCCCTTGAGGCTCTGGAACCCCAGCACCTCAAAGATTTCCTCTCTCTTTGCTGCATTTTCAATCTCTTTCTTGTTATGGGTCATTCCCATCAATGCATAAACATGCTGTAAGGTTTAACATGGTAAAAACAAACACAAACAAACAAAAAACCAACTCCCTCACTCAATATCCCCCCTCCAGCTGCTATTCAATTTTTTCTTTCACATACAGTTAAAAAAAATTAATTTCCACTTCTAAGAGTTTACTCCAATTTTACATCTACCCAAAGGACTCCATTGAAAAGTCTCTGAAAGACACCCATGTTCTCCGTGCTGGCAAATGTTAGGGGATGTTTCATATTTCACCTTAACCCCTAACTGCTCCCTCCTTTAAAGCCGCCCGCCTTCTACTCTGGAAGTACCACATTCCTCTGGTTTTCCTCCTACCTCAGTGACCCCGTATCTGAAATTTATTTGCCAGCTTCTCCTTGCCTGCCTGGCAGCACCTCCGATCTCTAGACCCCTATGTTCAACTGCCCACTTGACACACAGGAGTTGGAAGGACAGTGGGCTGTAGGGTGGCAAGAGAGATGACAAGGGACAAGACAGGAGGCTATTGCAGAACTCTGGGCAACAGATGATGGTGGTGATGGATATGGAGAGGAGTGAGTTAACTCAAGAGAAGTTTAGGAAGCAGAGTTATCAGGACTCAGCGATTGATGGATGCTGCGAGGGAAGGGAGAAGTAGGAGTCGAGGATGACAACCTGGGTGGCATCATTCACTGAGATTGGGAAGAAAGATGGGCCACATATAATACTTCCTTTAGAAATGTTCCAGAAAGCTGGTTTCTCTCAACTGAGCTTTTAAGAGGTTTTATTCCCCTGCAAACGAAACAAAACAAAAAAAAAAACTGATATGTAGATACTGCCCATCAAGATCCACACACTCTGACCATCCTTGTCTTCCAACGTTACAAGGACCATGTTTATTTGCTCAGCACTCTGTCTCCAGTGCTAGCACTGCATCTGGTGTACAGCAGGTGCTCTATGAATAGTTACTCAGTAACTGAAAACCTAGTTAGCAAACCCTTATGAACAGTTAGGGACTACACAAGAATGGGTGCCTCTTAACTTCTCTGTGCCTCTCCTTCCTCATATATAAGATGAGAATATTAGTGACAACTTTCTCCTAAAGTTATTGTGTTATTAATAAATGTAAACGCTTAGAGCAGTGCATGCTGAAAAGAGCTATTTTGATTAATAACATATATAATTAATAATAATATATTTTAGGAAACTTCTACTCTGCCACGTAGAAGGGCCAAATGACTTTCATGATTTTTTTTTTTTTTTAACAGAAAACTGTGGGTCTTCAGGAGAATAAGACTTGAGACTTTGCTGAAACTTCTGAGGTCTACTTCAGTCTCCTAGGCGCAAAGACCTGGTCTCTATGAAGCTCAGTGTCTGAGAGACGCTACCGTCATGGCAGCCCCCGTTCATGTTTCTCTTGCTGACCTATCCTCTGCAGGGAAGGCCAAGTCTGCTAACGGGGTGGGTGCCCTGCGGACACTCAATGTTGCAGTTAAACCACATCCCTTAAGAAAGAAACCTAAAGTGGCTGCTCATTCGAGGTTCTCCAGTGGCCACACCAATGATATGAGTGTGAGTCCACATGCAGTACGATTTGACGGCTGTGCAGTCATGCTCAAAATGTAAGCACAGAAGGCGCAGAAGGACAGCCTGCCCTTGAAATGAAACCTCTCGTTCCCTTTGTATCCAGGAGGAAAATCTCATTAGAAAGATCCTCCAGAGCCACAAAAATAAGCACATGCGTCAAAAGGAGGGCAGAAAGCCCAGGACATGAGGCAGGGGGGCGCTGAAATAAAAAGATTATAGCTAGAACACAGCCAATCCCACCATCATAGCTGCTGCCTCATCCCTTCCACACTTTCCAGACCCCCAAACCTGGCAGAATAACAGTGTCTCCTGAGGGAGACTAAGAGGCGGCCAGCCCAGTGCTCAGTGCACTGCCGCGGTGCTCTGCCATCAGTAACAGCCAGCATTTGCCTGGTGCTCTGGAGTTTACAAAACTCTTTCACATAGATGTAATGGAGATAATGTTTTCAAAATGCCTTCCAACTTTTTTTTCATTTCCTTTTGCCCTATGGCTACCCACGCATTGAATCAATGGCATTCATTGCTTCAAGTAAAGGCCAAACACAGCCTAGAACAAAGGAGTCATTCCCCAACTTCAAGTGTCAAATGCAATTTTTTCCTTCTATCCACAGAGGACAACAGTTTTGAAAGCCAAGATTTGTTGAAGGAAAAAAAAAAAAAGCATTTTCTAAAATCTAAAACTCACTGTTTACATATCAAGAGTAAAGTTCGGAAGTCTGAGCATAGAACTCTACCAGGCTACCCGGCAGGCTGAGCCTATCAGGGAGATGAAGTCACTGAAGGTAGAGTTCTTCAGAGGCTGTCACTGAGATGAAGTTGGGAGTACAAGATATTTATTGGACTCAGCAACTGTGAGAGGGAGCAGGATCAGGAAGTGGGAGAAGTCAAACTTCAAAGTTAAGTCCAACAAAGCCTCAGCTAAACCAGAGGGCAGCTCCGAAATGAATATTAGCCACTAGAGCTGTGTGTTGGGTTGAAATGGCTGGGTTTGATGTCCCTGCCTTACCTGGACATGGGCTGCCCTGTGAACCTCTTGCCCTCAGGTGAGGTGGCTCCCTGCTGCTGAGGAGTGCATGAAGGGGCTGTGAGCTGGCACTCGCAGCGGCTGGGGTGACATTCCTTCCTCAAGGGGGATCTGGGAGGCCCATGTCCGTGTAGACCACAGTGACCTAATAGTTTCAGAAAGAACTGGAAAATGAGGTAGAGAAAGGCAAAAGGGGAGATTTGTGTGTCCTCATGTTCTAGAAAAAAGTAATATAGTTCTAATTCCTTGGACATACCTAAAACAGTAGCCCAGCAGGCCAGAACACAAGGACCCTTTTCACAAAGACTTCTGCAGGTCATGCACTCAGCAGACAGACTTACTAGGAATGGCCATAGTCCCAGTCCCAGGAAGAGTCTTGGACTGCATGGGCATGATGTACTAAGCTACTCAGATTACAATGGTCAGTCTTTATGGTCAGTTCTGCTCCTTGTTCTCTGACCCCATACCAGCCCCTGCATCCTCTGCAACAACAACTGCAACAACAACAGAGACATGACAACCTCCCTCTCTGATTGCCAAGGAAGGACTTCAAAGCACATTGAGTAGTTTGCATATCTTATCCCAGGACAGAGAGAATTATAATAAAGCATTCGTTGGCTTTTTCTCTTCAGGACCAGAGTCTTGTATGTTCAGTTCTTTGGCTTTTAAGTTCCAAACCTGTAGGAGAACTTCTAAGCCCAGCAAATTTTGAAGCATCCCTGATGAATTCCTTCATCCCGATTATTTATAGTAAAGGAGGCATTAATCTCCCCACACAGGGATGGCAGCCTTCACATAGCAGACTAAGGAAAAATGATGGTGCTAACTCAGACCCTGAAGGGTTTATTATATTAAAGTGAAGGAAATAAATCTCCACACTCTATTGTGTTTGAGTCAGGGCCCCTCCACTTCTTGTTCTCACTGGCCACCCCCTCAGAACCCCCTGATGAAACAGAGCTAGAGGAGAAAATGGCAAAGCCAAGCAAGAGGCAGGCCTTTTTCCAGATCACTCCTTAAACCACCACATACTGAAACACTCAGGGAAGGCTTTTATTCAAACTCTGAGAACAAAGGCAGAGTAAGGCTAGCACAAATGAAGTAAGAGCAACAAGTATCAAAGAGCAGAGGCTAAATATCCAATTCCATTCTGTGTAAATATAGCTAATGAAAATGTCTTATCTGTTAATTTTTTCCCCAGCTGATGGCCTGCCCAATGCATTCAGTTTCATTGAGAGTTAAGGACTCTGCCAAGTTCTACTAACATAAAATGTGCTCTCATACAGTTATAGTACAGAGGGAAAAGTGGTTTATATTTTTGTTTTTTATCACACAGCCTAAAAAGCATACGGTATTATCCACATTGACTGTTTCAGAAAGAATGGGGAGGAAGAATTTAACCCAGATTTGGCAAGCTCTAAAATTATTTCCACTCTAAAATATTGTTTATTTTAAATAATATTTGATCTGCAAAACTTGACTACTGTCAAAATAATTTAAACTCCCCCTTAGTATTTAGAGGACTAGAATATGCCTTCCAGTGAAGGAAATAAAAAGTATAACTTTAAGAAGTTACACTTTAAGAAGACAGTGAAGGCCTCCTAGGAATTGAAAATGTTTTAGACAATTTTCACAGCACTGGAGCCATACAGCAGTAAAATTAGACCAATCTGAATTGGGTCGAAAATTAGAAATGTTCACTCATGCTCTAAACCAGGGCTGAACCCTGGTTTTAGTGCCCAACTTGAGTCTGGGAAAGGACAAGCGTCTTGGGAAGTTGGCAGGTGCCTTGTGAATATGTGAACCATTGAGTGAAATGCCATTCAACACTCAGTCATGGCTGTGGCTCCAGTTAGAAACTCATGTGATGGTTAGAGACAAAAAAAGTGAGACTCGGTAGATAAGCTGAAAGCTCCTAGTCGAGCTGATGCCCACACTGGCCTCCTGTTCCAGGATCCTGAGGGAAAGCTGCCCGTGGGACAGCAGCAACTGAGGCAATGAAGGCTCCACAAAACAATGCATTTACATTCAAAATCCACTCTGCTCCACGTTGTTGTTAGCAATCACTCACTCATCTTGCTAAAGGTTACCCACGCGATCTGACTCTGCATGTTTACATTGCAAAAGGTAACTGCAAAATATGTACATTGTTTTCTGCATGTATATTATATATTCCAGTAAAAAATTAAAAATAAACAAGTAATATTGACAAGCTGGAGTCAGAGTATGGGATAGCCCAAGCCATCTGCTTCCTTTCCCTGCCTTAGTCTTCACAGTGATCAGGGACACCTATGGAAGCCTTCATATTGAGGGATGCGGGTGCAGATAATAAAGTGCAAGGGTGATCAACGTTGCGAATTCTTCATTCAGAGGCAGAGTCAGAATGCCTTTTCAAATGACAGATTTCACAGGCCTCCTAACACTACATTGGTCTGTGTTCCCTTCAAGGGAAGTTGGGAAAGCCTAACCTGTGTGGAAGCATCAGCAGGTGGAGCTGAAGAGCTAATGGAGCCGCTGAGTAAGGGGACATCTCAGACTAGTGCCTCGAGAACTGGGCAGATGGCATTTTGGATGAGATAGAAAGGCCAATGTACAAAAAACCCACGGAGTCCTAATAAGATAAGCAAGCAACAACAAGGAAGGGGTCCCAGGTCAGAGAGAATAATTGTTCTGAGAAACTGCTAATCACAGACAACCTGCAGACATCCTGTTTCTAAATACCTCATTCGCATGTAGGCCCCCGCAGCAGGACCTGATCTGCATACCTTATATGCATGTAGCCCCTCCAATATGACCCCATAAAACTTCCCTCCAGCCCCTGCCTCTTTGCAGACAGCCCCTTCTCTGCTGTGCTGCCTGTTGCACCCTTGCAATGTGTCTCGGAACTTTATCAAATCTGCCTTTTTTTAACCTATAACTGTCCTGGTAAATTCTTTTACCACCCACAACACCGGCCCTAGCCAGTCACACCCTCAACAAACTCAAGGTGTTATTACAGGGTCCTGTGGATGTTATCAAATAAAATCCAAGGTGGAATAGCTTATCTACTTTATATATCCATTCAATAATGTTTATTAGATACCCACCATGTGCCTGGCACTGTGTTGTACACTGGAAGTGCTGTAGGAAATGAGGTAGACATGGTTTCATGCCCTCATGAAACAGATTCTGAGGAGTTGGCTCAGCTTAGTAGTTAAGGATATTCATGCGCTTTGGCATTAGACAGACCTTTGTCTACATCCTGGCTCTTTCACTTATGAGTTATGGATCCTCAGATCTTGGGTAACTGACTCAATCAATCATCTATAAAGCAGGGCTTAGCAATATTCACCCCAGTAGTTCTCCACGTTCCTAAAATCACATAGGAATTTTTTTAATACCTATCCCTGAGCCATCCTTATAGATTATGATTCAATTGGTCTAAGTACCAAATCATCAGTAATTTTAAAAGCCACCAGACGCATCTATTGAGCAGCCAGTGAGAACTACCCTTCTATTCATTAGGGTCTGTGGGGGAACTGCACTGAATAGTGTACGTGAATACCTTGTGCTTAGTAAACATGTTAGCTTTGAGTCCCAAACATCACAGCTGCCGTCTAACTAATCAGAGGAATCAGAGGTCCAGGTATATGAGAGAAGACTGTTAACCTGAAGCTGGTCCATGAGCAAGTAAGAGCTGAAGATCTTTCTAATGGTTTTTCCCTAAAGGGAAAAAATGACTGCCAGTCTATAACTTGATCACAGCTCAATAACCACCACTGTGTTGATTTTAATGAGTAAGCTTACTTGGCTGTTTCAAGAGATGGCTTATTTATTGATTTATTTAAATTTCCATTTTTAGAAAAAGCCATTCAGTGCTTAATATTGTTTCATACTAGCAAATGCTAATGAGGAGTAGAATTAAGAACATATCTTAGAATCATATCTGGCCCAGACCTTTCATTTTACAAATGAGAACAAGGAATCCCTAAGAAGTGAAGTGATTTTCCCAAGATCAAACGTCCAACAGGTGCAAAGTTTTGTTTTGTTTGTTCTCAGCACAAACTTGTATAACAATTTAGCTGTGTGCAACTTTACATAATACAGATGTTCTTTGATTTATGGTGGGGTTTTGTCCCGATATATCCATCTTAAATAACAAAGCAAAAAACTGTCCTTTTTGTGTGGTTATTTTAAAGAAACACATACATTTATCAAAATTTTTAAGTAAATGAAAAGTCATAATTATAAAAAAGAAAATATAAGCCAAAATGCAGTAGGGTTCTCTACTGGTTGTATTAAATAGAATCTTCGTAAAGCAAATCACATGTGCAATGTACTAAAATAATTTTCTGATTAAAGAATATATCTATGAATGCTTTTGGTTAAAAACAAAAAGTGTTTTGAAGATGGGGACAGCAGTTATATGGTTTTCCAATCTCTCCAAATTCCTACATAGAAAAAGACAAAGCAACTAGGTAGCAAATCCAAAGACTCATGGACAAGAGTTATAATTATGTCAAGCTACCCCTATGAAACTCAAATGCAAATGAGTGGGGACAAACTATCATTATGACACCAAATATGCATGGTATCAGCTTCTATGAGAGAGAAGTACAGGAAGGGCACAGGGAATCCGATTGACCTGAGAACTGGAGACCCCAAAATACACAACAGGTATCTGTAAAAGTACCATAAGACAATTCGAGAACAAATGTGGCACATATACACCATGGAATACTATGCAGCCATAAAAAATGATGAGCTCATGTCCTTTGTAGGGACATGGATGAAACTGGAAACCATCATTCTCAGTAAACTATTGCAAGGACAGAAAACCAAACACCGCATGTTCTCACTCATAGGTGGGAATTGAACAATGAGAACACATGGACACAGGAAGGGGAACATCACACTCTGGGGACTGTTGTGGGGTGGGGAGAGTGGGGAGGGACAGCATTAGGAGATATACCTAATGCTAAATGACGAGTTAATGGGTGCAGCACACCAACATGGCACACGGATACATATGTAACAAACCTGCACATTGTGCACATGTACCCTAAAACCTAAAGTATAATAATAAAAAAAAAAAGCTACAACTATAAAAGGTTTGGCTCATTCCAATAGCAGGTGAATATAGAGGTCATAGTAAGGTCTGACCCATATGAACTCTCAAAACTGATCAGCCAGAGCTCCTTTCAGCACAGGGCCCAATGCGTGGAGGTCTTAAACTACACATTGAAACTGCTACCCATGGCGGAAAAGCTAAGCGGGACAGCGACATTTGAGAATAAAGGGAAAGAGAAGATCCAGATAAACACAGGCGTGGAGGACTGTGTCAGAAAATCTCAGAAAGCAAGTCAAGTTATTTTGGAACACCGTAAGAAACAATAAAAGAGGGAGCTCTGCAAATTGAGGAAAGCCACAGTGAATAACACTTTCTTCTAAAAGTTCAAGAAAAATTAATTTTCTATAAAAATGAGAAAAGAAAGGCATAGAGGTTAAAGCCTACACAAAGTTATTGTAAGAATAAAAGAGCCAGGCACGGTGGCTCACACCTGTAATCCCAGCACTTTGGGAGGCTGAGGCAGGCAGATCACCTGAGGTCAAGAGTTTGAGATCAGGGTGGCCAACATGGTGAAACCCCGTCTCTACTAAAAATACAAGAATTAGCCAGGCACGGTGGCACACACACCTGTAGTCCCAGCTACTCGGGAGGCTGAGGCACGAGAATTGCTTGAACCTGGAAGGTGGAGGTTACAGTGAGCCAAGATGGTGCCACTGCACTCCAGCCTGGGTGACCGAGTGAGACTCTGTCTCAATAAAAATAAATAAATAAATAAATAAATACATAAATAAATAAAAGATAATAAGAAGTAGAATTACATCCCTTCAGACAATAGAAGCGTGCCAGGAAGACGTGTCCACAGAACAGATCAAAATTTCAACCTTCTAAAATCTAAAAAATAAAAAAAATATATGAAGGAAATCATACAGAACATAAAGAACAACCTAAATCAGAAGCAGAAAAAAAAAACTCAGAAATTAGGTGGTAGGACTCTGGAAATAATTAGATATAAAGGATAAAAGCCATCTCAAAAATTAATATCAAGCTAGAAGGAACGCAAGAGCAATAAACATGACAGATAATGTCTTCAGAGATAGAAAGGAAAAAGCATGAAAAAAATTTAAGTCAAGAAAGAAATTGAAAAGAGAGATAAAGAGGATTTGTAACCAAGTTACAATATCGAAGATACTCAAAGAACATCCAACATAGAAAAAGTGGAAGTCTCTGGAACAAGAAATCCAGAGAAAGAGGGCAGAACAAACACTAAGAACTATAATTCAAGAAGACACTCTTGAAATAAAAGGATTTGAAATTACATAGTGAAAAAGCACACTACAGACCTAAGAATGATGACCTACAATGACCCACACTATGATATATTCTAATAAAATTATGGAAGTTTAAGAGAAAAAAAATCCTTTGGATATCTAGAAAAAAAGGGCAAGTGGCTTGTAAAAGAATACAAATTAGATAATTATTGACTTGTCAATAACAATGTTTTATGGTGGAAGAAAACAGAGTAACATATTTAAGATATTCAAAGGAAAAAATGCAAGCCAATGAATTTTACATCCAGCAGAGCTGACTTGCAAGTATAGAGATCATTGACAAATTGTTACCAACATGATAGAACTCAAGCGATATTGTTCCCAAAGGTCCTTCCCAGCAATCTACTAGAAAATAAGTTGCAGGTATCAAAATATCTGGAGAAACAACAGCCTAAGGACTGATGGCAAGCATTAAACACATAGTTACTTGTAGAACCAGCAAAATGTGGGTTAAAAGGGAGAAACAGTAGATTTAATGACTATAAGCTGCGGCAATGTAGAGAGATTATAGCTCTTAAAAGAATAGAGGGAGAATGGAACAGCATATGCACAAATGTTTAACTCTTCTCAGTATTTATATTGGGGGTGGTAGTAACAATATTGTTATTTTGCATTGGTATATAGGTAATGTGGTACCATTACCTATATTATACGTATATGAATTTATAATTATAAAATCATAAATTATAAAATTTTGGATATTCCTATTTTGTCATCTCCTGTGTTCTTGGGAACCATAACTTGTGGTATGAAAGAAAGGGGACACAGAGTTAGTATAGAAAAAGTTCAGATTAAAATAAAAAGTTGTCATCATGAATTTGAATGCTAAGTATCAGTATTAACTCATGATGTATTTTATTAAGAGGTAGGAATGTGTGTGTGTGTGTGTGTGTGTCTGTGTGTGTGTCAGGGAGAGAGAGACTGAGATTTAGAAACGATGACCAACCCAGTTGCAATGAGCACCTCTAGCAACCCAGATTCTTAGATCACAGTCTTGAAATAGACTCCACTTTAAAAAAATAAAGATTTTGGAGAAATGGGTGATTTCATATATAAGATGAGCATGGAACATCTTTTTATACTAGGTAGTGAGGAAGCTATCAAAGATGATTAAGATCATGTCAAAGATACTCAGAAACCATGCTGAAGGGGCTCCCACTGGCTAACGATGAGACAATTTGAGCTTCAACTTGGATAATAATTGCAATTGATTGGAACCCATCAAATATATTTAAATATATTAATTCATAATAACAATCTAATTGGTTATTTATGGAGGAAAATAGGGAACCAATTTATTGTTTTGAAAACCTATAAATAAAGGGAAGGAATCAGAAACTGAGTACCCCTGGGTATTCAAAGAGTAGATGATCGAAATCATCTCTTTGTAAAATATTCCTACTGATGAATGAAGAATAAATTAGAATTAGAATGCCACTTGTGATGGTTAATACTGAGTGTCAACTTGATTGAATTGAAGGATACAAAGTATTGATCCTGGGCGTGTCTGTGAGGGTGTTGCCAAAGAATAATATTTATTTGAGTCAGTGGGCTGGGAAAGGCAGACCTACCCTTAATCTGGGTGGGCACCATCTAATCAGCTGCCAGTGAATACAAAGCAGGCAGAAAAGCATGAAAAGGCTAGACTGGCTTAGCCTCCCAGCCTATGTCTTTCTCAAGTGCTCGCTGCTTTCTGCCCTCAAACATTGGACTCCAAGTTCTTCAGCTTTGGGACTTGGACTGGCTTCCTTGCTCCTCAGCTTGCAGATGGCCTGTTGTGGGACCTTGTGATCATGTGAGTTAACACTACTTAATAAACTACATATATATATATATATATGTTATAGATATTGATATATAGCCTATTAGTTCTGTCCCTCTAGAGAACCCTGAGTAATACACCACCCTTTCGCAACTCCCAAAGAATTAATGGGAGTAATGAGCATGAGTGGCTGCTCACATTACAAAAGAGAGATGAGCAGACACAGTGTGCTTCCTGTAAACAAACACACCACCACCTACAGCCTTGCCAGAGGGATAGGACTGAGTCTGATCAAGCCTCTGCATCCAGCTGCCAGTTTACAAAAATACAGAAAACAGGAACATACTGAACTATATCACAAGGACACATGATCAAAATCAAAACTGTAGGAAACTCTACAGATCAAATGCCCTGGGCTTTTCCCAGAGACAAGTTGTAAGAAACAGAAGAGAAAAAAGGGGAGGCCTATAGACTAAAAGAAAGTTAAAAGATACCTTTTTAAGGCAAAATTAAGTTATAGCATCATAAAGATGCACTGGATTAGATCAGACTTAAAACTACAACATGAGGAAATGATTACAAATCAGGATAGTGGTTACTTTCAGAGAAAGGGAGGAGAGGAGACTGAGGCTCACAAAGGGGCTTCTGGCAGGGGCTGGCAAATTTGTTTATTTTTATTATACTTTAAGCTCTAGGGTACATGTGCACAACATGCAGGTTTGTTACGTATGTATACATGTGCCATGTTGGTGTGCTGCACCCATTAACTCGTCATTTACATTAGGTATATCTCCTAATGCTGTCCCTCCCCTCACCCCCCACCCCACGACAGGCCCTGGAGTGTGATGTTCCCCTTCCTGTGTCCATGAGTTCTCATTGTTCAATTCCCACCTATGAGTGAGAACATGCGGTGTTTGGTTTTTTGTCCTCGTGATATTTTGCTGAGAATGATGGTTTCCAGTTTCATCCATGTCCCTACAAAGGACATGAGCTCATCCTTTTTTATGGCTGCATAGTATTCCATGGTGTATATGTGGGTGGCTGGCAAATTTCTATTTCTTGACCTTGGATGTTTACAAGGGTGTTCATCTTATTAAAAAAATAATAATATAATAAACTATTCATATATGTAGCTTTATCTGTGTGTGATTTACAAGAAAAAGATCTTTAAGATCATTTTGCAAAACGAAGAATGTGTGTAAAGCATATCTAATTCATCTCCTAAATTCTCTTTTCTTGGTAAATCCATATTTAAATGGTAATTTGTTTAGACCAAGCATATGCATGTTCTGGCAATGTGTTTTCAAGACCATTGCAATGTAATCGATCTGCAAATGTCGGTGGAGTACTAACTATGCACAAGGCACTTCTGCTGTTCCATTGCAGTTGGCTTGTACCTTCAGACACTCGCTCTCTCTCTTGAATTAGTTGACAATGTGCATTGGAAGTTTTCACTTTGGGTTCGAGCTTTTTATATTGTTGGTGTTTTATTTGTTTATGATGTTTTAGGAATTGACTGAAGTACCGTGTGTTGAAGAGGAGAGGCTCGCAGCACACTTCCACTCAGCACAAAACTAAACGACCTCTTCCCTTATTCTTAGCTAGCTGGCACCTAGGCCCCTCCCCGGTGATCACGGTGCTGCTTCCTGCAAGTGTAGACAGCTGGGACTCTGCTTGTTGAGAGTCTGCTCTACACTGGGCTATGCTTTGGTGACTGATCATCGCAGCCTCACAACCACACCACACATCTGAATATCTAGTTCCTAGAAATGACAGTTTTGGAGAGGTTTATAGTGGATACCAATTCCCAGCAAAACAAAGGAGTGTTTGAGACCTTTTTCCCACCCAAGATCACAAACATCAGGAAGCAACTTACTCCGTTCCATCAGATAAAGCTAGTTTCTAAATGGAAAACTTACTAAGCATATCAATTTTTGCGTTTTTTCTGCAAAGCAAAGGAACCATGAAAGTTGCAAAACTACAAAAATTTTTATGAACAAAAATGCTTCTATTTCAATAGAAAGAGAAAAAAAGAAAGAGAAAGAAAGAAAGAAAGAAGAAAGAAAGAGAAAGAAAGAAAGAAAGAAAGAAAGAAAGAAAGAAAGAAAGAAAGAAAGAAAGAAAGAGGAAGGAAGGAAGGAAGGAAGGAAGGAAGGAAGGAAGGAAGGAAGACAAAACAAAGAAAAAGAAAGGAAGGAAGGAATGAAGACATCAGCCAGAGGTCGTTCTAAGCAAATCATTTGCGTTCATTTTTGTAATTCTTACCACAATCCAAATACAGGTGCTCCCTGTTTTACAGATAGTGGAACCGTGTAGTAGAAAGGTTAAAAACTTGTCAAAAGTCACATAACTAGTAAGTAGCAGTGCTAGGGCTCAAACCATGTGGTCTGGTCCCATAGCCTGTGCTATTAGCTATAGGTTACCACACTGCCAAAAGTTCTAAATATCTTGGCAAGCCTCATAAATGTTAGCGTAGAGAAGATAGTAGTCTATATTTAAACACTACCTGGTACGTCAAATTTGCATTTTAGATAGCTCCCTCTGGCAGAAAGCACAGCCTATCAATGATCAAATAGCATCCACTCCGTCTCAATAATTCTTGAAACTGTCGGCTACCCTCCATCCCCATTGCCACTGCCTTGGTTCAAGCCACTATCATTTCTCAGCTAGATGATTGCAGTGACGCCCTAACTGGCCTTTCTCCCTTTGGCCCTAACTGAAGATGAAGATGAGAGGCTAAAACAAATAAGAAAGGATGCCAAGCTAGCCAGAGCATGTACATATATTAATATCAACCCAAACAACTTCTAGGAGAAAGGGCTGGAGAGAGATGGGAAGCAGTTGCAAACCCAACTTTTTACAAATCTAGAGAAAGTCAAAAGCAGAGCCAGTATGAAGACATTAAATAAAACCATGCATTTTCATAAAGTACAAGCTGCCTTAATCTGCCCTTAGAGACTGTAGGCCATGGAAATAGCTATAAACAATGGTTTTTGGCCCTCTTCCGTCTCCTCCGGCCTCCCTGGAGATTGGGTCTCCTGATCAGAGAAGCTTGGCTGGCTACACTCGCCCTTTCTCCCGTGCTGGCCTTGCTGAGATGTGCCCTGGGCAGAGTATTGGGCAGGAAGGAGACTCCTCACATGATCCAGCTTAATCCTCCCCTTCTCCCTTCCTGAAGCTGCACACTGCAGTAAGAGCACAGCAGAAATGCAGACAAAAGGGGGCCAAACATGGGCGAGAAGGGCTCTGCTGCTCGGCATCCTGTGGACCACTGCACATCTGCCTCTCCCAGGGACCTCCCTGCCCCAACGTCTCCCAAGGGCCACAGGTAGGTGGACATTGGGGTCAGTTACTTCTGCTGCAGCAGCAGGTGCTGCCGCCACCACATACAGATGAAGAGACAAAAAGAGGAAAATTCTCAATGGGCTCACTTTTACTTATGCTTCTGAATTTTAGCATTTAAAAAGATATCAAACACTTTTGATCCTTCAAATAAGTTCTTAAATATACTCCAAAGTAATTCACAGAGATCATAGTAGGCCAAGTCTCCAGTTTTTATTCTTGGAGACTTTTTGGTGAAAAAAAAAAATCTTTTATCTCAGAAATTCTCTCTGCAACAGTGGATGATTCTTTGCAGGCCTGTGAGCAATTTAGGCTCTGCAATGAGAAAACGAAATTGTACAAATAATAGAAATCTTCATGTATCAGAGATACAGTTTCTACTTGGGGACGAGAGATTCATAAATAAAAACAAGGAGGAGTGATTTCATGATTTCCTCTTTTTAATTCTTCACCATCATCAACATATTTCATTAAGATATCTCTTTTCAGTCCCCAAAAAATTTTTTTAAAAAACTCTACAACTGTGTTATATTCAGAAGTGCTTTATACATTTTCAGCGGGTTCTTAAAATTCCACCCGGTTACCCCACACTTACAGATTTCTTAAGGAAGCTCTCTGTTGGCTTGGAATGTGTGACTCCAAACTCTTCAAACTTTTACCTCCTTTTCCTTAACAGGAAATAGCACCCAATGTGTTATTTCTCCATCATCGGAGTTTCCCGAAGGGTTTTTCACGAGACAAGAGCGCAGAGATGGAGGCATCATAATCTATTTCCTAATTATCGTTTACATGTTCATGGCCATATCTATTGTCTGTGATGAGTACTTCCTCCCCTCCCTGGAAAGCATCAGTGAATGTAAGTGGCTGGAAAGTTGCCCTGTAACCTTCTGGGAGAGTGTGCCACACAGGTATGACTGTCTTGGAAACAGCTCAGCAGCTGTCCTGTACTTCTCAACTGGTCGCAGAGCACCAGCTTCTGTGTTGTGGGGTCCCGTGTCTTAAGGAACTGGTAGAGGGTGGTTTCTCTTGGTAGTTAATGTGAGTCAGAGTTTTTTTAAGTTAGAACCCAGCAGTTATTATTTTCCTGCCTATTTCCAGAAATCTCTAGTTTGTCTACTGCCTGGATGTTTGTGATAAGAACTGTTCTAAGATTTCATCTCTAGTTTGTCTACTGCCTGGATGTTTGTGATAAGAACTGTTCTAAGATTTCATCTCTAGTTTGTCTTCTGCCTGGATGTTTGTGATAAGAACTGTTCTAAGATTTCATCTCTAGTTTGTCTACTGCCTGGATGTTTGTGATAAGAACTGTTCTAAGATTTCACTTGCATGTACTTTGTGTGCGCTCCTAAAACAATGAAACTCCTAATATTTGCCATTTTATGCTTCAAAAAACTTTTTTTTAATTTTTACTCTAAGCTCACTATAACTTTGATTGTAAAGAGTTAAGTGGCAAACAAATGCAATTAAGGAACACCCTCCCCATCTTCCTTTCCCAGCATCCTACCATTAAGGAAATTAATTGATATTTAAGAACCAATAAACAAATAGATGAATAAGTCCTGTATCCTAAGTGACCTTAGACATCAGATGACTGTAAATTCAGTTACTAAAAATTAAGAGCTCCATTTATTGGTTTCTGAAAATAAGATCAGCCAGTCCAAGCCTCTGAGTTCTGTTCCTTCAGCAGTATATGTTGCCCAGAATTCTGAGCATAGACCTTCACTGGTGCACTGGTCCCTTAAAAACCAGGATAGCAGTTATGTTTTGTGCCATATGAGCAAAAGTGTGTTTCTAGACTTGGTGTCATGTTTGGTTATTTATCTGGTTGAGCATGCTTACATTACAGCAAAAAGCAATGTCAGAGTTAAGGATTGGGTTTCCTATTGCATATTCACAAGACTGCACAGAAACAGCAGCATCCTCAACCTCCACCCACCCCCCCGACACACACACATTGCTGCCATTTCTTTATAAAGGGAAAGAGCATGGATGTAAACTCTCCCTTTTCCCATCACCCCACCCCCAACCCCTGCTGAAATGCAAAGAGAATTATTTTCTCCCGTGTTCGCTGCAGTATACCAGTATCTGTAGGATCTAAAACAGTAACTGGTGATAGCAGAGGCACTCAACACCTATCTGTTTAATGAAAAAATATATATATAATAGATTAGCCTAATTTATTACAATTTTTCTTAAGTAGATACAAACATATACTTTTATCTTGACATTACATCTTATGTATACATTGATATTTTCTTTAATAAGGATTAAATTATTTAACAGTTTTACTTAGATTAATGAAATACAAGAAAAATAGAAGAGAAAGATAAAATCACCTATATTTCCATCACCCTGAGATCTACACAGTTACCATTTGGTATATTTCCTTTAAATCTTTTGAATCTTGCTTTATATACAGTTTGGGATCTTTCCTTGTTTTCACATAATATTTTATTGTGCACATTTTCCAATATTATTAAACATCCTTCGAAAACATTACTTTTAATGATATCATGATAGTCCATGATTCTATAAATGATTTGAGCATCTGACACTGGTTTTTACACATAGTAGGCACCCAGTAGAAATTTATCATAAAATTTAAAACTATTATTGTCATTGGACAATTGGCCTGTTTTAAGTTTTTTGTGTTAATGTCATGCCCATAATTGTATAAAATCTTTGCACACCTCTCTGATCATTTCCTGATTAAGAGGGAGAGATGTGGATATTTTAAGTCTTATGATATATATTTGCAAAAGGCATCCCACAAAAGGTGTGCCTACTTATACCTCCTTAAGCATCCAGTCCAGAAAACCATGAAAAATATGTGAAATATCCTTAGTTGCTTTAAACATTATTTTATAAAATTTGTATTTATCTTATTATTCATGAGGGTGACTATTTTATATGTTTATTTAATTTTGTGGTTTTGCTTTTGTGTTTTTTTGCCCATATTATATCAGGGGTATTCTGTCTCTTTCTTACCGATTTTCAAGACTTTAAAAATATATAAGGATATTAACCCTTTTTCTAGTATTACTTCATATCATATGATTTTTCATGGTTTGTTGTTTGTTTTTGCATTTTGTCTTTAACACATTGAAGTTTGAAGTTTAAATATTTTAAGCAAATTTGTAAATCTTGTCCTTTATGATTCTCCTTTTGTTTTATAACTAGAAAGACATTTTTATCCATAGGTCATAAAAATCATCATATTTTATTCTACATGCAGGATTTTTTAAAATTTATTTATTTCTTCCACCAAGAATCTGTCTTGCTATAGGATCCAAAAGTTGATCAATTTTCATATACTAAGTTCTTATATAGATGTAGATCTGTCTCTATGCTCCCAACTCTATTCTAATAAGCTTTTTGTTCATTCTTATGCCAATACTGCACTTTTAATTAGAAAATGTAAAAAATGTAAAAAACTAAAAATTAAAAAATCAAAAAGTTAATCATATAAAACATAGAAATTTAAATTGTAAGGAATTATTTCCATTTCCAGTGACTTAACTGAACAATGATATGACTGAAAAAATAAATCTATCAAGAATTTTATTATAAAAATTTATCTTAGGAGAAGTAAAAAATAAATAAAAAACCTTTCTAGCCCTGTAGAAGACACTACTGCATTAAAATTTAGATTATGACTTCAAAATAATGTTCATTAGGTGACTTAATATGTCTAAATGACTTCCAACATGCTCCTTGTGAAACTGCTTTGAAACATCATCACCAAACATGCACTTCTCAAGTGAGTCTCTCTGTCCCGAAATACAGTAGTTCTTACAGATGTGTGATTGGTGAATATCCACACCACTGCCAAATCTTCAGCTGTTAAAAATTGACCCTCATCTTGAGTATTGAAAATACTGGCAAAAAAATGAGACAGAAATAGTGCTAGCTCAATTCATTTTTAAATGCTTATAAATTAATTCTGTCACTTCTCTTTATTTATTATTATTATTATTATACTTTAAGTTTTAGGGTACATGTGCAAATGTGCAGGTTTGTTACATATGCATCCATGTACCATCTTGGTGTGCTGCACCCATTAACTTGTCATTTAGCATTAGGTATATCTCCTAATGCTGTCCCTCCCCCCTTCCCCCACCACACAATAGTCCCCGGAGTGTGATGTTCCCCTTCCTGTGTCCATGTGTTCTCATTGTTCAATTCCCACCTATGAGTGAGAACATGCGGTGTTTGGTTTTTTGTCCTTGCGATAGTTTACTGAGAATGGTGGTTTTCAGTTTCATCCATGTCCCTACAAAGGACATGCACTCATCATTTTTTATGGCTGCATAGTATTCCATGGTGTATATGTGCCACATTTTCTTAATCCAGTCTATCGTTGCTGGACATTTGGGTTGGTTCCAAGTCTTTGCTATTGTGAATAGTGCCACAGTAAACATATGTGTGCATGTGTCTTTATAGCAGTATGATTTATAGTCCTTTGGGTATATACCCAGTAATGGGATCACTGGGTCAAATGGTATTTCTAGTTCTAGATCCCTGAGGAATCGCCACACTGACTTCCACAATGGTTGAACTAGTTTACAGTCCCACCAACAGTGTAAAAGTGTTCCTATTTCTCCACATCCTCTCCAGCACCTGTCGTTTCCTGACTTTTTAATGATCGCCATTCTAATTGGTGTGAGATGGTATCTCATGGTGGTTTTGATTTGCATTTCTCTGATGGCCAGTGAAGATGAGCATTTTTTCATGTGTTTTTTGGCTGCATAAATGTCTTCTTTTGAGAAGTGTCTGTTCACGTCCTTCACCCACTTTTTGATGGGGTTGTTTTTTTCTTATAAATTTGTTTGAGTTCATTGTAGATTCTGGATATTAGCCCTTTGTCAGATGAGTAGGTTGCAAAAATTTTCTCCCATTCTGTAGGTTGCCTGTTCACTCTGATGGTAGTTTCTTTTGCTGTGCAGAAGCACTTTAGTTTAATGAGATCCCATTTGTCAATTTTGGCTTTTGTTGCCATTGCTTTTGGTGTTTTAGACATGAAATCCTTGCCCATACCTATGTCCTGAATGGTATTGCCTAGGTTTTCTTCGAGAGTTTTTATGGTTTTAGGTCTAACATGTAAGTCTTTAATCCATCTTGTATTAATTTTTGTATAAGGTGTAAGGAAGGGATCCAGTTTCAGCTTTCTACATATGGCTAGCCAGTTTTCCCAGCACCATTTATTAAATAGGGAATCCTTATCCCATTTCTTGTTTTTGTCAGGTTTGTCAAAGATCAGATAGCTGTAGCTATGCGGCATTATTTCTGAGGGCTCTGTTCTGTTCCATTGATCTATGTCTCTGTTGTGGTACCAGTACCATGCTGTTTTGGTTACTGTAGCCTTGTAGTATAGTTTGAAGTCAGGTAGCATGATGCCTCCAGCTTTGTTCTTTTGGCTTAGGATTGACTTGGCAATGTGGGCTCTTTTTTGGTTCCATATGAACTTTAAAGTAGTTTTTTCCAATTCTGTAAATAAAGTCATTGGCAGCTTGAAGGGGATGGCATTGAATCTATAAATTACCTTGGGCAGTATGGCCATTTTCACGATATTGATTCTTCCTACCCATGAGCATGGAATGTTCTTCCATTTGTTTGTATCCTCTTTTATTTCATTGAGCAGTGGTTTGTAGTTCTCCTTGAAGAGATCCTTCACGTCCCTTGTAAGTTGGATTCTTAGGTATTTTGTTCTCTTTGAAGTAATTGTGAATGGGAGTTCACTCATGATTTGGCTGTTTGTCTGTTACTGGTGTATAAGAAAGCTTGTGATTTTTGTACGTTGATTTTGTATCCTGAGATTTTGCTGAAATTGCTTATCAGCTTAAGGAGATTTTGGGCTGAGACAATGGGGTTTTCTAGATATACAATCATGTCATCTGCAAACAGGGACAATTTGACTTCCTCTTTTCCTAATTGAATACCCTTTATTTCCTTCTCCTGCCTGATTGCCTTGGCCAGAACTTCCAACACTAGGTGGAATAGGAGTGGTGAGAGAGGGCATCCCTGTCTTGTGCCAGTTTTCAAAGGGAATGCTTCCAGTTTTTGCCCATTCAGTATGATATTGGCTGTGGGTTTGTCATAGACAGCTCTTATTATTTTGAGGTATGTCCCATCAATATCTAATTTATTGAGAGTTTTTAGCATGAAGGGTTGTTGACTTTTGTCAAAGGCCTTTTCTGCATCTATTGAGATAATCATGTGGTTTTTGTCTTTGGTTCTGTTCATATGCTAGATTACATTTATTGATTTGCGTATGTTGAACCAGCCTTGCATCCCAGGGATGAAGCCCACTTGATCATGGTGGATAAGCTTTTTGATGTGCTGCTGGATTCGGTTTGCCAGTATTTTATTGAGGATTTTTGCATCAATGTTCATCAAGGATATTGGTCTGAAATTCTCTTTTTTGGTTATGTTTCTGCCAGGCTTTGGTATCAGGACGATGCTGGCTTCATAAAATGTGTTAGGGAGGATTCCCTCTTTTTCTATCAATTGGAATAGTTTCAGAAGGAATGGTACCAGTTCCTCCTTGTACCTCTGGTAGAATTTGGCTGTGAATCCATCAGGTCCTGGACTCTTTTTGGTTGGTAAGCTATTGATTATTGCCACAATTTCAGAGCCTGTTATTGGTCTATTCAGAGATTCAACTTCTTCCTCGTTTAGTCTTGGGAGAGTGTATTTGTCGAGAAATTTATCCATTTCTTCTAGATTTTCTAGTTTATTTGCGTAGAGGTGTTTGTAGTATTCTCTGATGGTAGATTGTATTTCTGTGGGATCGGTGGTGATATCCCCTTTTTCGTTTTTTATTGCATCTATTTGATTCTTCTCTCTTTTCTTCTTTACTAGTCTTGCTAGCGGTCTATCAATTTTGTTCATCTTTTCAAAAAACCAGCTCCTGGATTCATTGATTTTTTGAAGGTTTTTTTGTGTCTCTATTTCCTTCAGTTCTGCTCTAATTTTAGTTATTTCTTGCCTTCTGCTAGCTTTTGAATGTGTTTGCTTTTGCTTTTCTATTTCTTTTAATTGTGATGTTAGGGTGTCAATTTTGGATCTTTCCTGCTTTCTCTTGTGGGTACTTAATGCTATAAATTTCTCTCTGCACACTGCTTTGAATGTGTCCCAGAGATTCTGGTATGCTGTGTCTTTGTTCTCATTGGTTTCAAAGAACATCTTTATTTCTGCCTTCATTTCGTTATGTACCCAGTAGTCATTCAGGAGCAGGTTGTTCAGTTTCCATGTAGTTGAGTGGTTTTGAGTGAGTTTCTTAATCCTGAGTTCTAGTTTGATTGCACTGTGGTCTGAAAGACAGTTTGTTATAATTTTTGTTCTTTTACATTTGCTGAGGAGAGCTTTACTTCCAACTATGTGGTCACTTTTGGAATAGGTGTGGTGTGGTGCCAAAAAAAATGTATATTCTATTGATTTGGGGTGGAGAGTTCTGTTGATGTCTATTAGGTCTGCTTGGTGCAGAGCTGAGTTCAATTCCTGGGTATCCTTGTTAACTTTCTGTCTCGTTGATCTGTCTAATGTTGACAGTGGGGTGTTAAAATCTCCCATTATTATTGTGTGGGAGTCTAAGTCTCTTTGTAGGTCACTCAGGACTTGCTTTATGAATCTGGGTGCTCCTGTATTGGGTGCATATATATTTAGGATAGTTAGCTCTTCTTGTTGAATTGATTGATCCCTTTACCATTATGTAATGGCCTTCTTTGTCTCTTTTGATCTTTGTTGGTTTAAAGTCTATTTTATCAGACTAGGATTGCAACCTCTGCCTTTTTTTTTTTCCCATTTGCTTGGTAGATCTTCCTCCATCCCTTTATTTTGAGTCTATGTGTGTCTCTGCACGTGAGATGGTTTTCCTGAATACAGCACACTGATGGGTCTTGACTCCTTATCCAGTTTGCCAGTCTGTGTCTTTTAATTGGAGCATTTAGACCGTTTACATTTAAAGTTAATATTGTTATGTGTGAATTTGATCCTGTCATTATGCTGTTAGCTGGTTATTTTGCTCGTTAGTTGATGCAGGTTCTTCCTACCCTCGATGGTCTTTACAATTTGGCATATTTTTGCAGTGGCTGGTACCAGTTGTTCCTTTCCATGTTTAGTGCTTCCTTCAGGAGCTCTTTTAGGGCAGGCCTGGTGGTGACAAAATCACTCAGCATTTGCTTGTCTGTAAAGTATTTTATTTCTCCTTCACTTATGAAGCTTAGTTTGGCTGGATATGAAATTCTGGGTTGAAAATTCTTTTCTTTAAGAATGTTGAATATCGGCCCCCACTCTCTTCTGGCTTGTAGAGTTTCTGCCGAGAGATCAGCTGTTAGTCTGACGGGCTTCCCTTTGTGGGTAACCCGACGTTTCTCTCTGGCCGCCCTTAACATTTTTTCCTTCATTTCAACTTTGGTGAATCTGACAATTATGTGTCTTGGGGTTGCTCTTCTCGAGGAGTATCTTTGTGGCGTTCTCTGTATTTCCTGAATCTGAATGCTGGCCTGCCTTGCTAGATTGGGGAAGTTCTCCTGGATGATATCTTGCAGAGTGTTTTCCAACTTGGTTCCATTCTCCCCGTCACTTTCAGGTACACCAATCAGACGTAGGTTTGGTCTTTTCACATAGTCCCAAATTTCTTGGAGGCTTTGTTCATTTCTTTTTATTCTTTTTTCTCTAAACTTCCCTTCTCACTTCATTTCATTCATTTCATCTTCCATCACTCATACCCTTTCTTCCAGTTGATTGCATTGGCTACTGAGGCTTCTGTGTTCTTCACGTAGTTCTCGAAACTTGGCTTTCAGCTCCATCAGCTCCTTTAAGCACTTCTCTGCATTGGTCATTTTAGTTATACATTTGTCTAATTTTTTTTCAAAGTTTTTAACTTCTTTGCCACTGGTTTGAATTTCCTCCTGTAGCTCGGAGTAGTTTGATCGTCTGAAGCCTTCTTCTCCCAACTTGTCAAAATCATTCTCTGTCCAGCTTAGTTCCACTGCTGGTGAGGAACTGCGTTCCTTTGGAGGAGGAGAGGTGCTCTGCTTTTTAGAGTTTCCAGTTTTTCTGCTCTGTTTTCTCCCCATCTTTGTAGTTTTTTCTACTTTTGGTCTTTGATGATGGTGATGTACAGATGGGTTTTTGGTGTGGGTGTCCTTTCTGTTTGTTAGTTTTCCTTCTAACAGACAGAACCCTCAGCTGCAGATCTGTTGGAGTTTGCTAGAGGTCCACTCCAGACCCTGTTTGCCTGGGTGTCAGCAGCAGTGGCTGCAGAACAGCGGATTTTCATGAACTGCAAATTCAGCTGTCTGATCGTTCCTCTGGAAGTTTTGTCTCAGAGAAGTACCCAGCCAAGTGAGGTGTCAGTCTGTCCCTACTGGGGGGTGCCTCCCAGTTAGCCTGCTCGGGGGTCAGGGACCCACTTTAGGAGGCAGTCTGCCCGTTCTCAGATCTCCAGCTGCATGCTGGGACAACGACTACTCTCTTCAAAGCTGTCCGACAGGGACATTTAAGTCTGCAGAGATTACTGCTGACTTTTTGTTTGTCTGTGCCCTGCCCCCAGAGGTGGAGCCTACAGAGGCAGGCAGGCCTCCTTGAGCTGTGGTGGGCTCCACCCAGTTCGAGCTTCCTGGCTGCTTTGTTTACCTAAGCAAGCCTGGGCAATGGCGGGCGCCCCTCCCCCAGCCTTGCTGCCGCCTTGCTGTTTGATCTCAGACTGCTGTGCTAGCAATCAGCGAGACTCTGTGGGTGTAGAACCCTCTGAGCCAGGTGCGGGACACAATCTCCTGGTGTGCCGTTTTCCAAGCCTCAGATGGAAATGCAGAAATCACCCATCTTCTGCGTCACTCACGCTGGGAGCTGTAGACCACAGCTGTTCCTATTCGGCCATCTTGGCTCCACGCCCTGTCACTTCTCTTTCCAAGTTCTAGCATGGTCTTATCCAAATTATGACATCAGCAATAAAAAACAATTTTCCTGAAATTTGTTTACATCTGCAGAAACGGCTTGCAAAAGTCTGCAAGTGCTTTGCCTTTCCCCAGTTTCTTGATGAGCATTGAGGCATAATAGTTCCACCCATTTTGTCAACTAATAGTTATTAACATAACCCTCAGAACAGTTTACTAAAGTATTCCACAATGTACTACAGTGTTATTTTTTATCAGTTACTTATGATACAATTATAGATGAAAGATATATATCTTATAATAATATATGGTTTATATAATATATATAAGAAGATTATACATATATATATATGGTTTCACTTAGTCTTCCCAAAAACCTCACAAAATAGGGAGTAATGTTTTGGTTTTACTGATGAGGAAGCCAAGGCTGGGAGGGTAGGTAGTTTCTCATGACCACATAGCCACACAGAGAAAGTCCTAATCTCTCTAATGCCAAGAATCAAGCATGATCTCAACTGCTACATGTTAAAACTTTACACATCCTTGTTTGAGATTTGCTGCTAGAATATAGTTGTTTCAGAACTGTTCTATCTGAACAATCTTACAAGAAATTTTCCTCTCGAGAGCACTGAAAATTTTGACAAAAAAAGTCAAATACCCACAGTTACTATGGAAGAAGTATATTACAAAATAAAGAGAATACATTGAATTATTTACAAAAATCATTTTGGACCTTTGGCAACCTATAAGTGATTGTAAATCAATGCTATAGACACTTATCCATAATAAGCTCCCAGGCCTAAACATTTTGTCCAAGACCATGAGATCATAATATATTACAGTGGAACTTAATCATCATAGATGAGGCTATAATGTCTTGTGGGGTATGTATACTGAGTTCCAACCTAGAATACAATGGAAGGATTGGCAGGCCCCTGTCCCACCCCAGCCCCACTCACTCCTCAAATCACCACAATGGCTCATTTGGCCAACAGCAGGAACTTTAGCAAGGTGAAGACTAGAAGAGGCCCAGGACTGTCATCTCTGCGCAGGGATGAACTGAAGTGGAAGAGGGCAGAGCCTCTTGCTGGTGCTCTGGCAGGGCCCCCGCTCAGTCAAACCAGTGCTCTTTCTCTTTTGGACCTACATATGTTGGTCTTGGTCTCCTAAGCTGCCTCAACCAGAGGCTTCCAGCAAGGAATTTTTTTCCTTCTCCTTGCTCTGCTCATGATCATAAAAGTCACTCACCCTCTCCTCTACCCTCGAACACTGGAAAAGCTGGAAAAGCACGTATCTCTACTAGGCAACCTCAGACACTTTACCACCATCTTAACTGTATGGAGCCAATAAAAGAAAATGCTATTGCTATGCCCCCTTCCTCTAATCCTATCTTCTTTTTCTTTCCATTTGGTTCTATAGGAAAAGAAGCTAGTAATTCTCTGAACACAGAGGTCTGAAATGAAATTAATCAGTGTTGTAGAGGGGAAACAAATGTATCACCCTCTAGTTGTCCAGGGCATTTCATGTTTGGAGAAAAGCCTTGGCTTCTGTGCTGGGAAACAGAATGGAGATTCTGGGAAAAGAGTTAAAGATGTGATCAAAAGAGGAGCATTATCCAAGCCCAAGTTAGAGCTAAAGGAGCTAGAGGTAATGGGGTGAGGAATAAACCTAAAGAGAGCTTCCTCATCCCAACCAGTTGTGCTACTCTAGAATGTTACCCGGATGGATACCCTGAGGGGTGTGTATGAGAGAGAGGAAGAGAGACAGAGACACAGTGAGAGAGGAATCCAAATGACTAAGGAAAACGAGGGAGCCTTTGTCGTCTCTGATCATTCATGTAAGCCTGACTTAGAAACCTGTGTCTAAGATTCCCTTGCTTAGTTTGTGAATTTAGTTAATCACTTTGTAGTCCTATCTGGTATTGTTTGCTTGGGGCTTTTTCCACTTTTTTCTATCTCCATACTGATATAGTTGCTGAATGGTCTATGACAAATGCTGAGAATCCCTGGACAGCTGGAGGGGGAGGACACAGCCGTCATATGCTCTAGTGCCACACTCCTATAGAGAGACAATTGAAAGTGCCCACCCTGGAGCCAGACAGCCCAGATTCAAATCCCGGCTCTGCCATTTGCTAGCACTGTGACCTTGGGCAAAGTTCCTAACTTCCCTCTGCCTCTGTTATCTCAGCTGTGAAACAGGATGATCACAACTTTCAGTTCATAGCACTGTGTGACAAGTGCATGAAGAAACACAAGTGAATTGCTTACACAAGTACCTAGCACATAGAAAACATTCACTGAATGTTCATTGTTACATAAGAACAGACTACAGAGGTTAGAATCCTTTACACAGGAAAGATGAAAGTAGAGATGGGGAATACCAAAGCCTATTTAAGTATTTTTGGAGAAAATAACCAAATCTATGGTGCATTTGCTAGAATTGAACACCAAATTTAAGGTAAATAAAAGTAAGGTTTATTTGACAAGGTATGAAGTAAGCTTATTAAACCAGTTATTTTATTTTATCTAATAAGCCATGTGACAACTTTAAACTATACCTTAAATATCTCTGGAATATTCTGTTTAGACTGGGAGCAGTGGCTTACGCCTGTAATCCCAGCGCTTTGGGAGGCCAAGTTGGGTGGATCACTTGAGCCCAGGAGTTCAAGACCAGCCTAGCCAACATGGTAAAACCCCGTTTCTACAAAAATACAAATATTAGCCAGGCGTGGTGGCAGGCACCTGGCCTGTAATCCCAGCTCCTCAGGAGGCTGAGGCAGGAGAATTTCTTAAACCCGGGAGGCAGAGTTTGCACTCACCTGAGATTGTGCCACTGCCCTCCAGCCTGGGCAACAGAGTGGGACTCCATCTCAAAATAAATAAATAAATAAAAATTAAAATTAAAAGATATTATGTTTAAAGTTCCTTTTATTTCATTTACATTAGCATCTATAACATTTACTTCCTCTTTTATTGTTTAAAAAGTCACTTTTAAATATAATTTAAATTTAAATAATTTAAATATAAGCCAATATATCATATAAATTAAAAATATAATATAAACTATATTCACTTAAAGACCAAATAGGACCAGTATGTCTAATCTCTCTAAGCAGTTTAATTTTAGAAATACAAAAGCTGATATAAAATGAAAACAAAATGTCCTTTTGATATGTAATGGGGATCTCAGAGGTGTTGAACCACCTCTTTTTATTTTTCCAAACTATGTATATAGTTTGGAAAAATATGAGCAGCTTTCTTTTTATTTTTCCAAACTATATACATAGAAAACTCTGAGAACCCCTTAAGATTGGTCACTTGATAGAGTCCAAATTCCACAGTGAGCCAGCTATGAAACTTTAAAAAAAAAATTTACACTAATATACCATTCAATTAAATATAACCTCTCTACCACACTGATACCTTTGAATTATAACACGTCTTACATGAAAATGATCTTAATAAGGTTTGGGGGAAATATACTTAAATATTTACTTTTTATTTTTAAAAATCTTCACTTACGGGAGCCAAGATGGCCGAACAGGAACAGCTCCGGTCTCCAGCTCCCAGCCCCAGCGACACAGAAGACGGGTGATTTCTGCATTTCTGCTTGAGGTACCGGTTTCATCTCACTAGGGAGTGCCTAACAGTGGGTGCAGGACAGTCGGTGAAGCGCACTGCGCGCGAGCCGAAGCCGGGCGAGGCATTGCCTCACTCGGGAAGCGCAAGGGGTCAGGGAGTTCCCTTTCCTAGTCAAAGAAAGGGGAAACAGACGGCACCTGGAATATCGGGTCAGTCCCGTCCTAATACTGCGCTTTTCCAACGGGCCTGGAAAACGGCACACTAGGAGATTGTGTCCCGCACCTGGCTGGGAGGGTCCTATGCCCACAGAGTCTTGCTGATTGCTAGCACAGCGGTCTGAGATAAAGCTGCAAGGCAGCAGCGAGGCTGGGGGAGGGGCGCCCGCCATTGCCCAGGCTTGCTTAGGTAAACAAAGCAGCCAGGAAGCTCGAACTGGGTGGAGCCCACCACAGCTCAAGGAGGCCTGCCTGCCTCTGTAGGCTCCACCTCTGGGGGCAGGGCACAGACAAACAAAAACTCAGCAAGAACCTCCACACACTTAAATGTCCCTGTCTGACTGACAGCTTTGAAGAGAGTAGTGGTTCTCCCAGCACGCAGCTGGAGATCTGAGAACGGACAGACTGCCTCCTAAAGTGGGTCCCTCACCCCTGAGCAGCCTAACTGGGAGGCAACCCCCAATAGGGACAGACTGACACCTCATTCAACCGGGTACTCCTCTGAGACAAAACTTTCAGAGGAACTATCAGACAGCTGAATTTGTGGTCTCATGAAAATCCGCTGTTCTGCAGCCACCGCTGCTGACACCCAGCCAAACAGGGTCTGGAGTGGACCTCTAGTAAACTCCAACAGACCTGCAGCTGAGGGTCCTGTCTGGTAGAAGGAAAACTAACAAACAGAAAGGACATCCACACCAAAAACCCATCTGTACATCACCATCATCAAAGACAAAAAGTAGATAAAACCACAAAGATGGGGAAAAAACAGAGCAAAAAAACTGGAAACTCTAAAAAACAGAGCACCTCTCCTCCTCCAAAGGAACGCAGTTCCTCACCAGCAACGGAACAAAGCTGGATGGAGGATGACTTTGATGAGTTGAGAGAAGAAGGCTTCAGACGATCAAACTACTCTGAGCTACGAGAGGAAATTCAAAACAATAGCAAAGAAGTTAAAAACTTTGAAAAAATATTAGAAGAATGGATAACTAGAATAACCAATGGAGAGAAGGGCTCAAAGGAGCTGATGGAGCTGAAAGCCAAGTTTCGAGAACTACGTGAAGATTGCAGAAGCCTCAGTAGCAGATGCGATCAACTGGAAGAAAAGGGTATCGCTGATGGAAGATGAAATGAATGAAATGAAGAGAGAAGGGAAGTTTAGAGAAAAAAGAATAAAAAGAAATGAACAAAGCCTCCAAGAAATTTGGGACTATGTGAAAAGACCAAACCTACGTCTGATTGGTGTACCTGAAAATGATGGGGAGAATGGAACCAAGTTGGAAAACACTCTGCAAGATATTATCCAGGAGAACTTCCCCAATCTAGCAAGGCAGGCCAGCATTCAGATTCAGGAAATACAGAGAACGCCACAAAGATACTCCTCGAGAAGGACAACTCCAAGACACATAATTGTCAGATTCACCAAAGTTGAAATGAAGGAAAAAATGTTAAGGGCAGCCAGAGAGAAAGGTCGGGTTACCCAAAAAGGGAAGCCCATCAGACTAACAGCTGATCTCTCAGCAGAAACTATACAAGCCAGAAGAGAGTGGGGGCCGATATTCAACATTCTTAAAGAAAAGAATTTTCAACCCAGAATTTCCTGTCCCACCAAACTAAGCTTCATAAGTGAAGGAGAAATAAAATACTTTACAGACAAGCAAACGCTGAGTGATTTTGTCACCACCAGGCCTGCCCTAAAAGAGCTCCTGAAGGAAGCACTAAACATGGAAAGGAACAACCAGTACCAGCCACTGCAAAAACATGCCAAATTGTAAAGACCATCGAGGCTAGGAACAAACAATAGCAACTAACGAGCAAAATAACCAACTAACATCATAATGACAGGATCAGATTCACACATAACAATATTAACGTTAAATGTAAATGGGCTAAATGCTCCAATCAAAAGACACAGACTGGCAAACTGGATAAGCAGTCAGGACCCATCAGTGTGCTGTATTCAGGAAACCCATCTCACGTGCAGAGACACACATAGACTCAAAATAAAGGGATGGAGGAAGATCTATCAAGCAAATGGAAAACAAAAAAACGCAGGGGTTGCAATCCCAGTCTCTGATAAAATAGACTTTAAACCAACAAAGATCAAAAGAGACAAAGAAGGCCATTACATAATGGTAAAGGGATCAATTCAACAAGAAGAGCTAACTATCCTAAATATATATGCACCCAACACAGGAGCACCCAGATTCATAAACCAAGTCCTCAGTGACCTACAAAGGGACTTAAACTCCCACACAATAATAATGGGAGATTTTAACACCCCACTGTCAACATTAGACAGATCAACGAGACAGAAAGTTAACAAGGATATCCAGGAATTGAACTCAGCTCTACATAAAGTGGACCTAATAGACATCTACAGAACTCTCCACCCCAAGTCAACAGAATATACATTTTTTTCAGCACCACACCACACCTATTCCAAAATTGACCACACAGTTGGAAGTAAAGCTCTCCTCAGCAAATGTAAAAGAACAGAAATTATAACAAACTGTCTCTCAGACCACAGTGCAATCAAACTAGAACTCAGGATTAAGAAACTCACTCAAAACTGCTCAACTACATGGAAACTGAACAACCTGCTCCTGAATGACTATTGGGTACATAATGAAATGAAGGCAGAAATAAAGATGTTCTTTGAAACCAACAAGAACAAAGACACAACATACCAGAATCTCTGGGACACGTTCAAAGCAGTGTGTAGAGGGAAATTTATAGCACTAAATGCCCACAAGAGAAAGCAGGAAAGATCCAAAATTGACACCCTAACATCACAATTAAAAGAACTAGAAAAGCAAGAGCAAACACATTCAAAAGCTAGCAGAAGGCTAGAAATAACTAAAATCAGAGCAGAACTGAAGGAAATAGAGACACAAAAAACCCTTCAAAAAATTAATGAATCCAGGAGCTGGTTTTTTGAAAAGCTCAACAAAATTGATGGACCGCTAGCAAGACTAATAAAGAAGAAAAGAGAGAAGAATCAAATAGACGCAATAAAAAACGAAAAAGGGGATATCACCACCGATCCCACAGAAATACAATCTACCATCAGAGAATACTACAAACACGTCTATGCAAATAAACTAGAAAATCTAGAAGAAATGGATAAATTCCTCGACAAATACACCCTCCCAAGACTAAACTAGGAAGAAGTTGAATCTCTGAATAGACCAATAACAGGTTCTGAAATTGTGGCAATAATCAATAGCTTACCAACCAAAAAGAGTCCAGGACCTGATGGATTCACAGCCGAATTCTACCAGAGGTACAAGCAGGAACTGGTACCATTCCTTCTGAAACTATTCCAATCGATAGAAAAAGAGGGAATCCTCCCTAACACATTTTATGAAGCCAGCATCGTCCTGATACCAAAACCTGGCAGAGACATAACCAAAAAAGAGAATTTCAGACCAATATCCTTGATGAACATTGATGCAAAAATCCTCAATAAAATACTGGCAAACCGAATCCAGCAGCACATCAAAAAGCTTATCCACCATGATCAAGTGGGCTTCATCCCTGGGATGCAAGGCTGGTTCAACATACGCAAATCAATAAATGTAATCCAGCATATAAACAGAACCAAAGACAAAAACCACATGATTATTTCAATAGATGCAGAAAAGGCCTTTGACAAAATTCAACAACCCTTCATGCTAAAAACTCTCAATAAATTAGGTATTGATGGGACGTATCTCAAAATAATAAGAGCTATCTATGACAAACCCACAGCCAATATCATACTGAATGGGCAAAAACTGGAAGCATTCCCTTTGAAAACTGGCACAAGACAGGGATGCCCTCTCTCACTGCTCCTATTCAACATAGTGCTGGAAGTTCTGGCCAGAGCAATCAGGCAGGAGAAGGAAATAAAAGGTATTCAATTAGGAAAAGAGGAAGTCAAATTGTCCCTGTTTGCAGATGACATGATTGTATATCTAGAAAACCCCATTGTCTCAGCCCAAAATCTCCTTAAGCTGATTAGCAACTTCAGCAAAGTCTCAGGATACAAAATTAATGTACAAAAATCACGAGCATTCTTGTACACCAATAACAGACAAACAGAGAGCCAAATCATGAGTGAACTCCCATTCACAATTGCTTCAAAGAGAATAAAATACCTAGGAATCCAACTTACAAGGGATGTGAAGGACCTCTTCAAGGAGAACTACAAACCACTGCTCAATGAAATAAAAGAGGATACAAACAAATGGAAGAACATTCCATGCTCATGGGTTGGAAGAATCAATATCGTGAAAATGGCCATACTACCCAAGGTAATTTATAGATTCAGTGCCATCTCCATCAAGCTACCAATGACTTTCTTCACAGAATTGGAAAAAACTACTTTAAAGTTCTTATGGAACCAAAAAAGAGCCCGCATCGCCAAGTCAATCCTAAGCCAAAAGAACAAAGCTGGAGGCATCACGCTACCTGACTTTAAACTATACTACAAGGCTACAGTAACCAAAACAGCATGGTACTGGTACCACAACAGAGACATAGATCAATGGAACAGAACAGAGCCCTCAGAAATGATGCCGCATAGCTACAACTATCTGATCTTTGACAAACCTGACAAAAACAAGAAATGGGGAAAGGATTCCCTATTTAATAAATGGTGCTGGGAAAACTGGCTAGCCATATGTAGAAAGCTGAAACTGGATCCCTTCCTTACGCCTTATACAAAAATTAATACAAGATGGATTAAAGACTTATATGTTAGACCTAAAACCATAAAAACCCTAGAAGAAAACCTAGGCAATACCATTCAGGACATAGGCGTGGGCAAGGACTTCATGTCTAAAACACCAAAAGCAATGGCAACAAAAGCCAAAATCGACAAATGGGATCTCATTAAACTAAAGAGCTTCTGCACAGCAACAGAAACTACCATCAGAGTGAACAGGCAACCTATAGAATGGGAGAAAATTTTTGCAATCTACTCATCTGACAAAGGGCTAATATCCAGAATCTACAATGAACTCAAACAAATTTACAAGAAAAAAACAAACAACCCCATCAAAAAGTGGGCAGAGGACATGAACAGACACTTCTCAAAAGAAGACATTTATGCAGCCAGAAAACACATGAAAAAATGCTCATCTTCACTGGCCATCAGAGAAATGCAAATCAAAACCACAGTGAGATACCATCTCACACCAGTTAGAATGGCCATCATTAAAAAGTCAGGAAACAACAGGTGCTGGAGAGGATGTGGAGAAATAGGAACACTTTTACACTGTTGGTGGGACTGTAAACTAGTTCAACCATTGTGGAAGTCAGTGTGGCGATTCCTCAGGGATCTCGAACTAGAAATACCATTTGACCCAGCCATCCCATTACTGGGTATATACCCAAAGGACTATAAATCATGCTGCTATAAAGACACATGCACACGTATGTTTACTGCGGCACTATTCACAATAGCAAAGAGTTGGAACCAACCCAAATGTCCAACAACGATAGACTGGATTAAGAAAATGTGGCACATATACACCATGGAATACTATGCAGCCATAAAAAATGATGAGTTCGTGTCCTTTGTAGGGACATGGATGAAACTGGAAAACATCATTCTCAGTAAACTATCGCAAGGACAAAAAACCAAACACCGCATGTTCTCACTCATAGGTGGGAATTGAACAATGAGAACTCATGGACACAGGGAGGGGAACATCACACTCCGGGGACTGTTGTGGGGTGGGGGGAAGGTGGAGGGACAGCATTAGGAGATATACCTAATGCTAAATGACGAGTTAATGGGTGCAGGAAATCAACATGGCACATGGATACATATGTAACAAACCTGCACATTGTGCACATGTACCCTAAAACCCTAAAGTATAAAAAAAAAAAAAAATCTTCACTTACTCTGCTTTGGACTAATATTTGCTTATGTTCTACTTTATGTTTCAGAAATAGGCAATAAGAAAGAAATGCAAGTTTTAATTCCAGGTAGAATTGTTTCTAAATTGAAAAAATGGGATTCAAATAATTCTGTGAGTATGGCATTTGGATAGCCTACAGTTTCAGGGGATTGTTTGATTTTTAATCCTCATGAAATTTACAGAAGCAAAAGCTTTACTAAAGAATAAAGAATCTAAGAATAGTGCTTCCTCCCTGCTACACACTCATTCTCCTAAGAGAATTTCATCCTCTTTGCTGTTCTTTTTTCTCTGATCTAAATTGTGGTCCTTTTGGATTGCATCTAAATCTACACCAGGCATATAGATCTAAATAAGTGCTAAGTACTCAGTATTTTACCAAGATGCTATTGCAGGAACAAGAAATAATAATAAAGTTATGTATTATCTCTTTACTTTGCCCACATGGGTAGCTGAAAGGGCAGCTTCTTGGTGTCAAAAAGATCTAGGTTCCCTTCCTACCTCTGTGTTTATTACCTATGTGACCTTGGGAAAGTTATGGAACAAAAAATGAAGTAATTGTTAGGTTTGGAGGTAAAGTGTCTTGTATAAAAGAAGTACGCTTCATATGATAGGCTAAGGGCAGGTGGAAATCCACTGTAATATTATAACTGTTAGATTGGGGATAGGGAGAGTCTTTTTCAGTGGAATCAGGCCTTTAAAAGCATTACAGGTTTCAGAATTCATTCTTTCATTGCTCAGACAAAATATGAGTTGGTAAATGTAAGGTAATCAAGTTATCTTATTTGTTGTTAAAAACATCCCAGAGCATATACATGCAGTTATGTATTCCTGACTCTCAGTAACTATTTTTCCCCTCTAGGCATTTATTCCATTCAAAATATTTCTAGGAAAATATTTGTAATTAATTTCAGAACCAGTTTTGCAAATCATAAAAAAGACATCAGTTTGCTGTTGCACTTCATTTTGGACCCTAAATTGCATGACTCAGCATGACTACTCACCATAGTCACTAGAGTTGGGTCTGATAGACTTTTGATTGTTTCTAAAACTCTAATCCATTCACAAAGCACAAAGGTTTGCAGACTTTTTAAAACGATGCCAGAGGATGCCAAATTGCATATAGCCTATGGCTGTAATGATAGTAAAATGTGCATTGTGAAAAGGACTAGACACATTGAAATGATAGGAGTGGTTAAAATACAACGATAAAAGTATTCCTCTATTTTTCCCCTTCATCGTCTAAATTTTGGTAATGTAGACTTGGGGGTATGGGGGTAGGTATTATAAAAGAAATGTAATTAAAAATAAAAAGTGGTATAAAGTCTTAAAGCATAGAATTCACATTCTATAACTTTGAGTAAAGATTGAAAAAAATTGATAATACCTTAAAGATTGTGTGGTCTGATCTTCCATTTCACAGATGGCAAAATGAGGCTTGTCTAAAGTCTCCTATCAAGTTACTGGCAGGGCTGAATCTAGGTCTCAGTTTTCGTTTAATCTTCTTCCTACTATATCATATTTCCAGAAGGAGATTTTCAAAAACCATTATAAACTTTCTAAGATGACATCACAGAAAAGAACACATTTAAGAAAAAGTCTGATGAATTTTCATAATCAGCTCATTACCATGAAGTTGTACTTTATATAACAATGTGTTGATACCTAAACCTATAAAGAAAACTCAAGTTGAACGTTTCTACTGTATCTACCAGGATATGTGATTATTCCTTTAGAATAATAGAGGAAAAAAAGAATAATAGCTATGGGAGGAAAAAACTAGAAAAATTTATCCTTAATAATAAACTATAGCAGAAAGAAATTTTACCCAAAAGGTCAAAAAAGACAAAGCCAATCTATTCTAAAGTTCAGAGGTATAAAACATTTTATAAAATATTCTTAGAACATTAAGGTATAATTTGTTAAAATATCTTTAAGTTTTATCCATCCATCTATACAAAATCTTTCCTTTCATAATTTGAGTGCAGTGAATAGGAACAAGCCTTATTCTTACTGCCTTTTGAGACTGAAACTTTTCTGAAGGACCACCTATTGTCCTTCCTTGAGACTGAGATTTCTAATGAAGCATTCTTCAGCTAGTGCTAAATGAAGATTGTTCAGTATTCAGCTGCACTGTTTGGGCAGTTATTTTAAGATAAGGCATT
The DNA here is from genome assembly GCF_028878055.3 of Symphalangus syndactylus. NCBI lineage: Eukaryota > Metazoa > Chordata > Mammalia > Primates > Hylobatidae > Symphalangus > Symphalangus syndactylus. Next base: position 124,617,171 of record NC_072427.2, on the reverse strand, counting down.
CTGTTCTTTTTCAGTTTCTTCCACATATTATCTAGCCCTGATTTTATTTGGGAAGACAATTCATGGTAATATCCAGCAGCACTAAATCTATAAATTCTCTAGAATGTGCCAGAAAACTTCCAAAGTATTCTTGGCTCTTGGTAACTATTTTTTCCACCAGGAAAGAATAGAATGAGGGTGATTATGGTGCCAGTGCCACAAAGTGTAAACAAAAAAGATTCGATCACCCACCATGTTATAATTGGCCTAAGTGCCATTCTTATATTGGGTTTCTGTGGTAAAATAAAAACAGCATTGGGCTTAGAATCAACAGGCTCAGGGTTTATGCCCTAACTCTCAACATTTAAGATCCTAGCAATCCATGTGACATTATTTTACCTCCTGGACCTGTTTATCTGTAAAATGGAATACCACCACTCATATCTCATGATAGTTGATATTAAATTATGTATATGGGAGTGCATTGTACACCATGAATATATTATTTACTTCATTTCTAAAATGAAAAACAGTTAATTACATAGCCATCTCCTTTATCTTTTTGTTCTATGTTTTAAATATTATGGTCAGTTGTATACATCAGAATTGTAATAAGAATATAGTATATAGTCATGTCTAAAACACCAAAAGCAATGGCAACAAAAGCCAAAATTGACAAATGAGATCTAATTAAACTAAAGTGCTTCTGCACAGCAAAAGAAACTACCATCAGAGTGAACAGGCAACCTACAGAATGGGAGAAAATTTTTGCAACCTACTCATCTGACAAAGGGCTAATAGCCAGAATCTACAATGAACTCAAACAAATTTACAAGAAAAAAACAAACAACCCCATCAAAAAGTGGGCAAAGGACATGAACAGACACTTCCCAAAAGAAGACATTTATGCAGCCAAAAAACACATGAAAAAATGCTCATCTTCACTGGCCATCAGAGAAATGCAAATCAAAACCACAGTGAGATACCATCTCACACCAGTTAGAATGGCCATCATTAAAAAGTCAGGAAACAACAGGTGCTGGAGAGGATGTGGAGAAATAGGAACACTTTTACACTGTTGGTGGGACTGTAAACTAGTTCAACCATTGTGGAAGTCATTGTGGCGATTCCTCAGGGATCTAGAACTAGAAATACCATTTGACCCAGCCATCCCATTACTGGGTATATACCCAGAGGACTATAAATCATGCTGCTATAAAGACACAGGCACACGTATGTTTATTGCGGCACTATTCACAATAGCAAAGAGTTGGAACCAACCCAAATGTCCAACAACGATAGACTGGATTAAGAAAATGTGGCACATATACACCATGGAATACTATGCAGCCATAAAAAATGATGAGCTCATGTCCTTTGTAGGGACATGGATGAAACTGGAAACCATCATTCTCAGTAAACTATCGCAAGGACAAAAAACCAAACACTGCATGTTCTCACTCATAGGTGGGAATTGAACAATGAGAACTCATGGACACAGGTAGGGGAACATCACACTCCGGGGACTGTTGTGGGGTGGGGGGAGGGGCGAGGGACAGCATTAGGAGATATACCTAATGCTAAATGAGGAGTTAATGGGTGCAGCAAAACAACATGGCACATGTATACATATGTAACAAACCTGCACATTGTGCACATGTACCCTAAAACCTAAAGTATAATAATAAAAAATTAAGTAAATAAAATATAAAAATAAATTAAAAAAGAATATAGTACATATGTGTGTCTATACATATATACACACACTGGTTAGAGTGATTATACATATGCATGTATATGTGTATATGTATGTAATCACTCTAATCAGGAAAAGAAATACTAGGAAATATGCTATTGTTTGGGTATTTGTCCACTCCAAATCTCATGGTGAAATCTGATCCTAAATGTTGGAGGTGGGGAGTAATGGGAGATGTTTAGATTGTGGGGGTTAATCCTTTCCTAGGGGGTGAGTTCTCTCTCTTTAGTTCCTTTAGAGAGCTGGTTGTTTAAAAGAGCCTGGCACCACCCACCTCTCTCTCTTACTTCCTCTCTCACCATGTGATGTCTGCACACATCAATTCCCCCTTTATCTTCCACCATGAGTGGAAGCAGCCTGAGGCTCTCGCCAGATGCCCAATCCTGAACTTTTCCAGACAGAAGAATCATAAGCCAAATAAACCTTTTTTTCTTTATAAACTACCCAGTCTCAGGTATTCCTTTATACAACACAAAATGCACTAGGATACAATGTAAATTACACAAACCATTTATTTCTCACCCTTCACTAGCCACTGCAGGTAGATGTTCAACAAGTGACATGACCAAAGGCAAATAGAATAGAGGGCCTGGCCTAAATAATTCTAACCACCCCAAGAAAACTTTTCACACTGGTTTTTCAGGTTTCAAAATAGCTCAGATTAGGACTGGTTGGATCTCTCAGACCAAATTACCCCAAGGGATAAAATTAATGACTGGAGCTGGTATCATCAGCAGACAGTATGTGTGTGACAGATTTCTAAGTACTTCCCACATCTTTCAAAATTAAAGCCAAAGTCCTTACTAGGATCCACAAGACCTTACATGATCTGCCTATTACCTTTAATCTCATCACCTACTGCTTTCCCTTGACACACTTCACTCTAGACATGCAGGTCTTCTTTTTCTTCACCACACAGAGTAGCCTCTACCTCAGAACCTTTGCAGTCATTTATTCTGCACAGAATACTTTTATCCCAGGTATACAAGTGACTAGTTCCTCATTTCAAGGTCTTTAGTTACCTTCTCAATTAAGTCCTTTCTGGCTATCCAATCTAAAATTTCAATCCTTCCTCTCTAACATTTTTCTCTCTCTCCCCTCCCTGCCTTTACTCCTTGCAACTTATCTCTAACATCATACCTATTTTCCCTTTCTTATCTGCCTCCCCTTACTAACAGTAAAGCTCTGTGAGAGCAGGAATATTTGTCTGTTTTGTTCACTGCCATATTACTAGCACATTAAAAAAGCATCTGGCATATAGTAAATACTCAATAAATACGACAAATAAATGAACCACCAAATGACTTAACTATCACCCCAAAACTAGTGGCTAAAAACAACAATTACTTTTCATGGTTTTGGGTGTTTATTGAGCTAAGCTAGGTAGTTCTCACTCAGGGTCTCTTGTGCAGCTACCAGAGGATGGAGCTAGAATCATCTGAGAGCTCACTCTCTCACATGTCTGGTGCCTAAGCTGGGAATTTTCAAAATCTAGGGACTGAAATAGCAGACATGCCTATTTCTATATGGGCTTTTCATGAGGTTTCTCCAGTATGGGGGTTTCAACAAAGTAGCAGGACTTACCATGTCATAGCTTAAGGGAAATGTCCTGTGATTACACTAAGGAAGTTGTATCACCTTTTATGTAGGGGATTAAAGGGTTCTGGAAAACTACGTGGAGCAGAAAAATACCATAACTATTATTGTAATATACGATCTGCCACACCAAGAAACAAAAAAGGAATCAGTAAGCTCAAATGCAGTCCCAGCAGACTAGAGAACAAGGTTGACCTGAGTGCAGGCAACAGGTGGTCCCAGAGACAAGAATAAGAAGGAAATACCAACCAACTGTGACAACGAGTCAACCGAGCACACCAGAGTTTGAGGGTCTGGGAAGACTGAAGCATCGAAAGCCAATAGGTATAGTAAACGACAATAAACATCAACAAAGAGTTGCCATCAAGTCTTGAAAACCCAAATTCTAGTTCTGACTTTGATACTAACTTTGTGACCTAGGGTAGATAATTTAATGTATGGCATGCTACCTGTATTAGCTAGTTTTTAGTTTATCAGTAAAGCCTGGTTGGAGATTTCTTATGCAAACCTATTTCGGCCTATGGCTTTCTCTATTCCTTACCATGGTGGGTCCCTTGGCCCTAAAATTGAAAGGACAAAAAATTTCTTATGACTCTCATCTTGTCAGTCACTAAAGTTTATGAACTTGCATGCTTGCAAGCCTGGTGGATAGACACAAACTGTTTGTAGTATTATGTATTTTCTTATATTCCTATTCTAGAGCAAAATTTTAATAGATCCATGTTTTAAATCAATAGACTACACAATATTAAATCTAGTTATTTTCCCTCATTTGTAATTAGACAAGGTTGAAACTGCAAATTTTTTTAGAATATCCATGTTTTCTTGTGACTATCAGCCAAATTCAGCTACATTCAAATCATCAAAAATTCTCTGCATGGCAAACTGAAAAATCCCAGCCAAAGCCTCCCATATTCTGAATAATATTTTACACAAAGTTCCTATACCAGAAAATTTGAATGGACAGTTGAAATGACTTAACAGATGGGTGCAAATTTGTGAACAAGCTCTGTTCAGCTGCATTATACATCTAAAAAACTACTATTTTTTTTTTCTTCTTTGAAGTTGGGTTAGGATTTCCAAATTATCTTAATTTTCAAAGCCATGCTATTGCTACTCACCTACAAGCCCTCCGGCTCTAAACACTTTTCTGGGTTCCAAATAACCCTGTATTTGGCACTCAGGATATTCCCTTTAGTCCCCTGGCCTTCCCTCACCCTTTCTATAGAAGCATTAAGTAATGAAGTCATAAAGAAGCAAAACATTGGACTCTTTTAATCTGTGTATTTTATTTTTCTAGTTTAATAGTGGTTTTATGTGAAGCTGTAGCTTTGAGTATCTATTGTGTTTAGTTGTAAAGACATACTCTTTCACTTTATTAGGCATAACAATCATTTCATTTATGTTCAGCCCTTGGATTGTCTCAGGATGTTGCAGGCGCAACTTTCATGGCAGCGGGTAGTTCAGCTCCTGAATTAGTTACTGCTTTCCTAGGTAAATATTGCTCCTTATACTTTTTGCTTACTCAGTGTGATTTTTATTTTCTTCAAGTTAGCACTAACTTAGCTGCTACTATCTCGCACATAGGTGTATTTATCACAAAGGGAGATATTGGCATTAGCACCATTCTTGGATCTGCAGTTTATAATCTCCTTGGCATCTGTGCTGCCTGTGGCTTGCTATCTAATATGGTATGTAACAAAACCATTCAACAAAATTTATTGTCTTAAAAAATTCTAAAGATAACTGTTCGTCGTCTGGGATGGACAACAGGGCACTAATAATATGTGCAATCGAATTTATTAATCAGTAGAAAAACAACATGTATTCAATTTAATGTTAATCCACAAATAGCTCTTGGTCAGATTTATGAAAGTCTGTGTAAGTTAGAACACAATTTTACATTTTTTTCTCTAAGCAATATGCAAAAGATAACAATATTTAACTACAAATATATAAACAATTTTAGTATTATACTAGGGATGGTACTTGAAGAAGTTACAATGTAATGGAAATAATAACTTATCATATTACAGGTCTCAACACTATCATGTTGGCCCCTATTCAGAGACTGTGCAGCGTACACAATTAGTGTAGCAGCAGTTCTTGGTATAATATATGACAACCAAGTTTACTGGTAAGCTTGAAAATAATTCTTATGTAAAAATTAGACATTTTATGAATTTCTGATGGTTCAGTAATATTTTTTTCATCAATGTTATTTCAGTCACTTAATCTGCCACCTCTATACCATATTCCAAGTGAATCATCACAATTGCTGATTGAGTTCTTCTCACTAGTTTGCAATTTCTTTTTAGTCACTTCACAGTCTCCTTTTTTCCCTCACTAGTCACTGGAGACACCACTTTTCCTTCTCCCCACTGGCTGCCTATTCAGAAAGTTTCCCAACTCCTGTTGTCCATTAAAGCCACAACAGTTGACTTTTTCTTCTGTTGGGTTACTGCTCACCTTACCTTGGTTAGAAGTGGTCATGGCCACAAAAGACTGGAGAAGGATGGTAGAGGAAGTAAAAGAAGTCTTTTTAAATTCCTCCAAACTTCTGATGCTCATTCAGGAGAAACTATAGCCTTCCTCTAAGAACCAACAATGCTTAGCTTTTAATATTAAAAATTGTTTTCTTTCCTTGTAATCTCTCTGTGCCTAGCTGGTCCAAGAAAATGAAAAAGGTGGTGACTGAGTGGACAGATACTAACTTTTTCAACTAGTAAGCAGCAGGCACCTACTAGGTCCTTATCACTATGCTAGATATCATAAGGGATAATGAAATGTAAAACACAGCTACACAGGTTATACATTGCGTAACTCCAGAGGACACCAGAAAAATAGGAAAAAAAATGTAATGGTGTCCATCTGGAGAACCACAACTTTGCAGCACGGCATAATACCTGCTATCAAGAAACTTAAAACCTAGCCAGAAGCATAATTTCTAAACTAATCATCCTGTCCTCTAGTCTGTCTCCCTAAGACACTGTGTTGGTAGAGTAGAAATCCTTCTAGAACTCAGCAGTTGTCTGTAAGGGACAGTGACTGTGAGAGTATCCAAGCTAATTCTTCCTCCATTAGGGAAATCAGAACTGTCTTTAGGATATAGCAGACGAGGTTCACTGGCTATAAAAGGTAAATGCAAGGTTCAAATGTGATGGCATTAGCTAACTGCCAGAGTAGAGGGAAACAGTTCTTGGTTCCCAGGGTATAATTTTATATTTTAGAACATCTTGTTTTCTTGTGACTATAAGCCAAATTCAGCTACATTCAAATCATTAAAAATGCTCTGTATGACAAACTGAAAAATCCCAGCCAAAGCCTCCCATATTCTGAATAATATTTTACACAAAGTTCCTATACCAGAAAACTTGGACAATTAAAATAACTTAACAGTTACTATATTATTTTATAATTATTATGTATTTTGGGGAATGTATTATGCCAATGAGCTGAGGTAGAAAATGTTCACCACTATTTATTAATTTTACATTTATTTTGAAAATCTCCAATTATCATTTTCATTGCATTTTTATACCTACCTTTTGGAAGGAATCTACAAGTAAAAACGAGTTTGTCGATCTTGTTTTTTTAAAAAAAAAAAACAAAACATAGATGTGTCCAGCTTTTATCAATAAACTTATAATAATGCTGTAACCAAGTTTGGACAAATCTACAAAACAAAAAATATCTAGAAATGTTTGATTGTTCTATGGCTACTTTTGTTAGAAAATCATTCAATAGATACTGCCCAAAAGCTATCAACTCTAAAATGACTTTCACTTTTAATTTAAAAACACAAACTTCTCTTAATTTATAGGTATGAAGGAACTTTACTGCTTTTGATATACGGATTGTATGTTTTGGTGCTGTATTTTGACATTAAAATTAACCAATATATTATAAAGAAATGCAGTCCTTGCTGCACCTGTCTTGCCAAAGCTATGGAGAGAAGTGAACAACAGTCACTGATGGGATGGGAAGATGAAGGTCAACCATTCATTCGTCAGCACTCAAGAACTGATAGTGGAATATTTTATGAAGATTCTGGCTACTCTCAGCTCTCTATAAGTTTACATGATCTTAGTCAGGTTTCTGAAGGTAATCACTAAATCTTGCCCACTATTAAGTCTATTCACAAAAGAAAAACTTTAAAATTTCATTTCAATTCAGCAAGTATTGTGTGCTTTTTATGTAAAAAAGACTGTGAAGACTCAGAAATGATAAAAACTAAGTCCCTACTTTTAAGGAACTTCCAATATCACAGGAAATACAAAAAAGCTGAAGTATGAACGTTAAGTACCATAAAAAGAGAAAAATAAAGTGTGACTATGGTTCACAAATGGGACAGATTGTCAAAATGTGGTGAGGACAGATAGGAGATTTTCACAGAGAAGGGAACATTTAAATTGGGCCTTGCTGGACAGGAAAGATTTTAACTAATGACATGATGTTATGACCAATAAGTAACAGCTACTGAGGTCTTTATTTCATAAATGATGCAGAGATAAAACACATAGAGCACAGTATATGCATAGCAAGGAAGGAGAGGAAAGGTAGAAAGGAATAGGTTAAGAAGAATCTTAAATGCCATTTTAAGAATCTTGGAAGGTTTCTGAGGAGAGAAATTGTTAGAACTGTTATCTTAGTAATGTTACCCAAAATGATGTTCACCGAACTAAAATATGAAGTAAGAGACAAGGAGGTCTGTAAGAGAGGCTATTACAACAGCTAATGTGTTTACTAGGTGCCTAAACCAAGTGAAAGTGGTGGGAATAAACGAGAACAGATGTGAGACTATATGAAGGAAGCATCACCAAGACTATATGGGGCCAGAAAAAGGAACAAAGACAACTCCTATGTTTTAATCTTGACTGAGAAAATGGGAACACCACTTATTAAAACTGGGAACTCAGGAAAAGGGGCTGGTCTGAAAGAAAGAAGAAAAACAGCTGAGGTTTACCATTGTTTAAAGCAGTAGCAAAACATTTAGGTAAATATGTTCAGTAGGAAGTCAGAAAATTCAGCTGTGGTCAGAATTATAAGTTCACCGGTTACCTTTTTATAAAGTGGTTGTCCAAAACAGATTCTAAATTTAATTAAGCCTTTAGGAGGGTACTTATTCTAATTTACTACTTAAAATTTTAAAACATGACTTTTCCCCCTTTTTACAAAAATCTTAGCTTCTACTCTTTCAGGTATAAGAGGTATGCCTCTCTAAATTAAGTTTATAATAAAAAACGCAAAAGAACCAAATTCTTTGCTTATGTTAAAATTATATCTAATATTACTTAATAGCACATTGGTTGAAGCTTGGCAAACTTTTTATGAATTGTTGTACTAGCATTAGTTTTAACATGATTTGATCCAATTATTATTTTGTAAACACCACACAAATTTTGAACAATTTTAAAGTAAATTCCAATTTTTATCCAATATATTATCATTATCCTTCTACTAAATTAAATTGAATAAAGAAATAAACTCAATTTTCAGAAATTATATTTTAGATGATATACTACCTCCTACTTTAAGGTTATTTCTATGAACTGTGGTAAAGTCTGAATTTAATAAATAAAATACTAATGAAATAGGGCAAAAAAAACACTTCCAATAAGAATTAGGAATATGCAACTTAATAAAAAAAATTATGCTGTAATTATTTTATATTCTCTAAGTATACATTATCTGGTACACAGGGCAGGCAGAGGCATCATCAATGCTGTGACGTGGAGACAACTAGAGTAGCCAGGTTAGAAGCCAGGTTAATCCCTTAAGCAAAAAGTTACTGAAGACAATCCACAGGAGATGTCCAATTGACACTTCATAAACACTATCTACAATATATTTAGCGAATGGCCCAAGACATTTTGATAGATTTAAGGCCCCAAATAAAGAAATGCTGAGTATCACATCTTACATTGTCTGCCCTAAAGTTTCAATTAGTTTCTTTTCACCAGCAATATCAGTAATGAGGACTCAAATGTTTTAAACAGCCTTTTAAAAACTGATACAGCTAATTTATTTCAATATAACTTTCTAAATAGGCATTTCTAAGTTAGCCATTTGAGAAAACTCAAAAGTGTTTAATTTTTCCACAACAGATCCACCAAGTGTTTTCAACATGCCTGAAGCAGACTTAAAAAGAATTTTTTGGGTATTATCCCTTCCTATTATTACATTACTTTTTCTAACCACACCAGATTGTAGAACAAAGTTTTGGAAAAACTACTTTGTGATAACCTTTTTCATGTCTGCAATATGGATATCTGCATTTACATATATCCTGGTTTGGATGGTCACAATAACTGGTATGTATTTTAAGTACAATAGCACAACTTGAAAATATTCATATAAGGACAAATTGCATACGTTCACTCAAAGTAGTCTAGCTACACAGCAAGTTTCTTTTCAGCAAGATTGAAGATTAGCACCATTTACAAAATGATTAAATATTACTATAACAAGATCATTTGAGTTTGTGAGTTGCATATTATATATAAACTGTATTTTCCACTGTTATTCAGCCTGGGGTACAATTCAAGAGATCTTATAAATGAAATAAAATTCATAGGATGTATTTTTATTATGCTAATAATTTAATCACATTCCATGGGGTCCACAACAAACTCTTTATATTGAATTCCATTCCACAATGAAAAAAACAAAAAACAAAGCAAGGAGCTCTATTTTTGGGAAAACAATGGGTGCTCACTGCTTAACTGGATTATATTTTATTTGGCTTTTCAACATGGCAATACAAACATACTATGAAATGAGTGAAAAGGGTATAAAAGTTTTATTCTAGGTTTCCACTACCTTCATGATTAAGACTTAACTAACTACTGCTGCTTGGCCATAATCCACTACAGTCCCTAAACAAAAATACTATAAACAAAGACAAAAATAATCTGTAATTTCTCTTACAAAGGTTAACCCAAATTAACTCATAGGAGAGGGGAACAAACTACTGCCTGTGTGCCAAAATAACCCAGCTTGTTTTTATTAGTAAGGTTTTACATATTATCTATGATTGCTTTCACACTACATTGGCAAAGCTGAATAACTGCAACAGAAATCACACAGCCTGCAAAGCCTAAATAATTACTATCTGGCCCCTCACAGACACAAAAAGGTGTTGACCCTTGACTTTTCCCAAATTAATGTAAGTCTTAGAATAGTATGCTAGCAAAAAGTGGACTATTTCTTCCTTTTTTTAATGAGAAAAATGAAAAAGTCCAATTAGCTTGCATATTATATCTATCCAAATTCACTCAGCCAGAACACATTTGATATTAGGAAAATAAAAAGAGAGCAAAAATCATGTAATAGATCACAGAACAGCCCCCAAGATGATAAATATTAGTGTTATTTATGCACACATGAATTCTAGCAAAGCCAGTAACAGAAATTAACAACCAATTCCAATTCCAGTATCAATATATAAGCATGCAATAAATAAGCTACTTTCTAATTAAGTTATTTTAATTGGCATTTTAAGAAAAAAAAAGAGAAAGAAAAAAAGATGCTAAACCAAGTTTTCAATTACACCATTAAAAGAACAGTTACATATCCTTTTTTTAACTTCTCTCTGGTTCTGTTTCTGAGAATAAATACATTCTGAAAATGTTGACCTGACATCAAATTTAACAGAAGTATTAATAAATTGGGACCATATGTTAGACTCAAGTAGAAAACAAACAGGTTTTGTTTTCCTCAGAGATTAATGAGCGTTCTCCCTCCCCCACCCTGCCAAAGCCCACTAAATTAAGGTATATCACTAAAGTAGAACGTAATAAATGGTATATATACATGTTAACACATTTATAGCTTAAAGATAGCTATAATTAATTTGCTTAACTCTAATTTAATAAAAATTTTTAAGAAAGAAAAAGCGGAACGATCAGTCTCATTAGCAAATATTCAGCACAGCCCTGATGAGATAATGGTGGACATAAACATCTTCTGTAAGAATATCAAACAGGAAAATTTCTCATTGGCAGAATTTTGGCTGTTACATATCTTTAGATATGTCATTAAAAATCTGCGCTACCTGGGTTACCCGAATTACCAGCCTGATTCAAATATGTTGCTAGCTAAAAAAACTAAGCAAGCACATATTGGCTCTGAATTCTAAATGTGCCTATTTTATTTTTGTTCAGGAAGGAAATATCCAAAATAACTGCAAAGGATGGTTAGTGAATCTTTAAGATTTGTAACTTGAAATATCTGTTTATTACAGGGGAAACACTAGAAATTCCAGATACAGTAATGGGCCTTACTTTATTAGCAGCAGGAACAAGCATACCAGACACAATTGCAAGTGTGTTAGTTGCAAGAAAAGGTAAGAACTAGGTCCCTCAAGCTGCAATGGTCATTCTACAAGGCTAGAATGAGTAAAAGTAGCTTTAAAAATGTTTACTTCCGGCCAGGTGTGGTAGCTCGCGCCTGTAATCCCAGCACTTTGGGAGGCTGAGGCGGGTGGATCACGAGGTCACGAGTTTGAGACCAGCCTGACCAACATGGTGAAACCCAGTCTCTACTAAAAATACAAAAATTAGCCGGGCTTGGTGGCATGCGCCTGTAATCCCAGCTACTCACGAGGCTGAAGCAGGAGAATTGCTTGAATCCAGGAGACGGAGGTTGCAGTGAGCCAAGATTGCACCATGGCACTCCAGCCTAGGCAACAGAACAAGACCGTGTTTCAAAAAAAAAAAAAAAAAAAAAAAAAAGTTTACTTCCTCAGTAACATACTTTGAAGGGGGAAAAAAAAAAAGTGACTGAAGAGGGAAAGTTTACTATTTAATAGCAGGTTAATTTCACTCAATCTAATCCCCCAAATAATATTCATTTGAAATGTGCATTAAATAGTAATTAACCATTAACCATGTTAAATTACAATGAAAAGCAACAAGTAAGCTATACACCTTATTGAAAAATGGTTTAATAAATATAATTATTAAATAAATGTTAAGACTTTAAATACTAACCCAAGAAAAATTTTAAAATACAAATTCAGTAAGACTTTTGCTCTAACAACAATTTTTCAAAACGAATCAACAACAAAAAAGTATCCAGTGTTTCTTTTCTTATGAAGATTATTAATAAAATACAGTATTGGTAAGCACATTTTAACAGTATGCTTTTCTTTTGTAGGGAAAGGAGATATGGCTATGTCTAACATCGTGGGATCCAATGTGTTTGATATGTTGTGCCTTGGTATTCCATGGTTTATTAAAACTGCATTTATAAATGGATCAGCTCCTGTAGAAGTAAACAGCAGAGGACTAACTTACATAACCATCTCTCTCAATGTTTCAATTATTTTTCTTTTTTTAGCAGTTCACTTCAATGGCTGGAAACTAGACAGAAAGTTGGGAATAGTCTGCCTATTATCATACTTGGGGCTTGCTACATTATCAGTTCTATATGAACTTGGAATTATTGGAAATAATAAAATAAGGGGCTGTGGAGGTTGATATTATTAATAGTGTTATGCAGAAAATATGAATGGCAGGAGGGGCAGAGAGAAAAATCCATTTCTTCATTTAAATCAAATTTTAAAAATCCTGAACCTTAGATCTAAAACTTACTTACAGTAATTTAAAACCAACCAAAATCACATCCTAATTTTTCTGAGCCCTTTCTTTTCATGAAAAATTACATATTGTAAAACAGAAGTTTTGGGGAAAAAAAATCTATGTTTTACCATACAATAAGTTGACAAAAACTGGAGAAACTAGAACAAACAAATCCAACTACGTAGTACTGAAAACAACAAGAAAATGGCTTATTTCATTAAAAACAGTATAACCATTCATTTAAACTGAATGACCAGATTTGCTGTCTTTAAAAACCCAAACTTGAGATTAACAAAAATTACAGTATATTTTTAACATTATACTGTTAAAAGCTGGTGGGAGTTTTAAAAGTTCATTTTTACAGCTTTTGTAAGCATACAATATTACTTAAAAAAAATGACTTTTACTAGGAGATTCAGCAAAACAGATGTAGGAATGTTCCAACCATGGCTTCAAATTATGCATTACGATCCAAGCGAACATCAATTTCTCTGCCACTGATTTTTATGCCATTCATTATTCTGCAGGCTTTTTCAGCAGATTCTGGGGAGTCAAATCTGACTGTTCCACAGCCTTTTGACTTTCCATTCTCCATTTTTATTTCTGCAAACATTACATGACCTGTAAAATAAAAGTTACAGAATTACTAGTCAGTTTAAATGAGTTCTATTTCACTTTATAGGTCTGAAATTCCTCATAGCCAATTGTGATAATTAATTTGATTAAAAACATTATTTAAAATAACGAATAATATAAGCATTACATTTGGAGTAAAATACAATTCATATAAAGTAATAAATATATACATATTAGAATATACAAAATTGGAATCAGGAAATATTTTCTTAGGACTTAATGTATTTTATTTATGTTAAATCCCTAATTCCTGAGGTTAATTTTATAAGCAATAAGTCAAGCTAGCACAAAATGCCACCAACTCACCACGCCCTATAACAAACTTACACATTTAAACAAAATTATTTTTAGAATAAATGGTTGCTTACTGCCCAGTCTCCCTAATCTCTCTTCCTTCCCTTTTATCCTCATTTCACTCCTTTATCCCCTGCAAACAAGTGCAACTGACCAGAAATCTAATTTCTATCAGGCTACAAAGGGCCCCACTAATTCTGCTTTGCAACCACAGTGCCAAAGTCTAAGAATGGCACCAAATATGCTACGGAAATAGTCATGGGAAGAGATAGCATAGATTTAAATCAATAAAGGTAAAAACAGTGATGTTAAGGAGAATATCAGAGAAGCTTCAGGAAAGAGGAAGAAAACCAGAAACCTGTCCTTATGCAGTTATAATATCATTGCTAACTCTAGAGACAGGTATTTGAAGTAAATCAATACCATTTATCAAAATACAAAGTGGCCATAAGAATTCATCACTACAACAGAACACTTTTGAGAGTAAAAAGGGGAGTTATCAATAATTACACATAAGCAACAGATGTAAAGGGAAACTATTCCCAGGCAAACTGGAATACATGGTCACTCAATCCAAACAGGTCATAAATTTAGGGTGTGACTACTTACCAAAATATTTCCCTCCCCACTAGATGTACAAGTCAAAACAAATCAAGTTAGAAGACTTTAAATATTATAGTTGCCAGATCACTATGGGCTAATTTTAGTCTGGCAACCAAATCAGACAGCCAGACATACTTAGTTCTATAAAGGGAGGAGAAAAAAAAGGAGAAAGGTAAAAGCAAGAGGGCCTGTCAAAAAACTGCATAAACCCTTTCCAGATGATAAGATCAAATTTTAATATCAATCCATAAGGAAGTTTTTTTTCTGTTGAAATCTTGATCTGAATAATCTCTTACCTATAACATGATGGGCTACTTTATACTTTCACTTTTTCATCCACTCCCTATTACTGCATTTCTTTTTGAAAACCAACTGGTAGTCAACTGCTCACCTACTAAACACTAATTAAATGGTCTAGGATAATAAATGTCATACTGAGACAAAACCAGTATCTTGCTACACAGGCCAGATAGTCTTTAAATGTGTTCTGAAAAGTTATAAAATAGGCTAATCTCCAGAGAAATTACATGATGATGGTCAAAGTAGATCCAAATAATATTTAGCCCACAACTGGAATGAAATGGGGAAAAAAAGCAAAAACACAGCAATCACACTTTCTAATAAACACCATAAAATGAAACTGGAAAACACAATTTAAAACAATTTAAAGATAAATGCAGCACAATTTCCAGAGTCCTCTTAATATCTTGAATGCTGGTACCTGAAAAAAAGCAAGTTTAATTAAAGAAGCTGTTGGTAAACGACAGCACCTTACAGTTATTTTGAAAAGAACTATGGAGGATTTTCAAGGGCTTTTAAGGTTAAAGGTTATTCCTTATTCTAATTTTACCTAAAAACGTAGAGTTTTTCTTAAGTATCCCACCATAGATTTATCAGCAATAGTAAAGTTCACCTAAGCAAGAAATCTTCTTCAAAAACCTCAAAAGAAAATATGTCACTATTTCTTGCATAATCTGTCTCTCAATCTTTCAGGACAGTTTCTCTTTTTTGTTTTTCTCTTAAATTGTCTCTTTCAGTTTAGAAATCAGCGCTCAGACCTCCAAATTCCTGACCTCGCAATGACCTCAAAAATTTTCTAGTTGACAAGGTCCCTCAGCTAAGATACTTGAACTTTCTTACAGTTCTGATGTTCAAGCTATATGGACAGTAGCCCATAAATATTTGTTTTATGGTTAGACTGTTCCCCTAAAAAGAATCCCAGCAGGACAGAACCAGAAAGAGTTATAAATGTTCTAAGTTTCTTCCTGATCCTATAAAAACACCAACTGAAATATTTTCTTTTCTAAAGATAAATAATTCAGGAGAAAAAAATTAGTTTCAAATAGCTGATTAAAATCAGACCTGCCTGACTTTTTACATGCTCTGAGAACTTCCTCAACTAAGTTAAATATATAATAATCTTGTACGATTCCAAGAAAACAAAAACAGGACTGATATTCTGGCCAACAGCACAGGACAAAATAGTATGCCATGAGAAATCAGTATCACAGAATAATCAAACATATTGCTGTTACATATACTAGTAATAAAAAGGATTTGTCCCACAGTAAAAGAAACCTTTCTGTTTTATTTAACCCAGCCTATTAACATCTTGTGGGGTATATTTTGGGATATGCCAGTATAAAAACACATGTAAAAATTGACCAAATTAAAGGATGTTCAATAAAATCTACTGCCTACATGAAGCTGTTAACACAACCATGGATGAAAAAAGGAAAATCAGACATTCTACGATAAGAAAACATAGTAAGGATATAAGGGATAGAAAAGCAAAGTATTCTGTTGTTTCTTTACAAACAAAAGACAGTGTCTATCAATGAATGCTCATCATATATCATTTGTACTATTACTGCAATTTTACTCTTAAGTTATTCTAAAGTCCACTCAAAATGCTTGAAGCAGCAAGTACTTTAATCAATAAAATCTACCATAAGCCTCCATTTTCCATGCAGTTAACAAGCATACTGATGTAGAAATACTACATAACGGAAATCTGTGGAACAAAGTTATATCTGTTTGTACGGCTTACAGCAAGAATAATTGAGAATGGGTTTTCCTTGTGCTGAAGTTCTAAAATGTTATAGTCTTGCATCATACTGAGCCAGAAGGCCAGAATGCAGCTAAAGTATACAGATGACATGGGAGCACGTTTAAAAGACTATGCCTATTTGACCCCATTAGCACAAGCTGAAATGATGTGGGGTCCAATACTAAATACGTTAATTTATTTATACTCAGCCTTTTTGAAAATGCATCTCTCTGAGGAATTACACAATGCAAGATAAAAAGATAGATCTCTTTTGCTACAGGAAAGATGTGTATCTTACCAGCCTGGGGTCAAAAACATTACCTTTAGGGGCTTGATGGAATTAGAAAATAGCAGTTATATTCACTTATTTCTCATCTTGTTATATTTGGAAAGATCTGAAAACAATTTTTTCTGAATTACAAAGGCTGAAAAATGTTCTATTGAGGGTAATATAACCCATAATATAACATTTACTCAGCCTTTCTAATTACTCCATCAAGAACAGTTGATCACTAGAGATAATTTATAAGCAGAGGGGGTTGCCAATGGCACCCTTTACTGACAGATATTGTTTATGGGAGATGCATGGAGTACTACTAGATTCTTACTAAGAAGCAAGCAAGAGAATATACTTACTCTCTTTGGGCTTACAAGAAAAACAACAGAAGACTGCCTTTTACTGCCCAAGAGGCCATTAATGGCTTGCAGCATGTTAAAAAGAAATGTCTCATACTAAGAAAAAGATTTATAAATAAGTGACATGGCAGAAAAATGGATGGTTCAGTTCATACTAGCTAGATAATTTGTATATTGTCAACAGCTGGACACTTAATTCTATATTAGTACAACTTTCTTTTCCATCAATGTAGTTCAAGGTTAAAAATAAGGGAGATATAGGGAATTGTGTAAATATGGTATTATCTTAATATAAAATCTAAGAGTCAGAAACTTTTACAAAAGAATTGATAAAACAAAAATCATTAATCTTAAAATATAATTATAGATTAATCAAAAAAGGATTTTAAGAATAGAACTAAAATAGCAAAGAATAATAATTTAACCATTATTTACATGGCTAAAGTACTATAAAAATTTTCTATGTAGATTTGAATGCTTTTTCCTTTCAAAAAATGTCTTGCAATTGCTGATGTCCTCATGTCAAAACAATGCCACTCCAACCAGAAGCCCATCAAACACTTCAAGTTTGCTGCAAGCCTTGCTCATATCTAACCTCATACGGAAAGCAGCCTACAGAGAATAAAGAACAGTCAGCTCAACACTGGTCACCTTTTGATCGTCATTTCTTTGTCCTGCTTTGCTCTTTATCTTGCTAAGTTTCATTTCTACTTTTAACATAATGTCATATCTCATTTGGAGATTTTTTTTCACTCAATCAACAGAGATTATCTTTGCTGCCACTGCTCCTCATTTGATGTATTTCACTAAGACCCTATATACATTCTTTCCTCTGTAGTCTACAGGATTCATGGCCAGACACTGCTTACTCATTCTGGTAGATCTTCTTACGCCTGCAAAGAAGACCAATACCTCAAGGCCACTTTACTATTTTGCTTTCTCTTAGTGGTGACTATTAACCAGTTGACTTGTTTTCAACAACTTTTTCTTGAATTTTTGATAAGTGCAAAATAAAAGGATGATCAAGAAAGACAAGTCAACAGAATATCCTAGACAAATTCATGTTGTATGTTCTTTGAGGACAGAAGCATCTGACTTTGTTTACCTTCAAAATTCTAGTGCCTAGCAGACTGCCAAAAATATGTTTGTGGATTTAATGAATAAATTACTGAATAAATGAACATCTACCCAGAAAGATTAACTTATAAACTTTTCATAAACTCTTACTATATGTAAAGAGGCAATAAAAGGAGCTAAGATAAAAAGACAGTTCTTGCCTTCAAGAGCTTCCACGTAGGATGGAAGAAAACTTGAACAAATAACTATTAATAAAAGCTATGAAAGAGTTAGATATAAAGAAATATGAGATAATATTATCTCTGTAGTGGCCACAAAGGCTGTTTTGTGACAGAACACTAAACCTATTCCTTCATGACCTTAGAAATTATATATATGCTACCCGACCTCAGAAATTATATATACGCTATCTTATGTAACTTCCTATTGTGACTACGGTCACTGAGATTCCATGCAATAGCAGAAAAATATTAATACTAGCAAAAAATATTTTACTTTATAACACTCACATGAATTCACCCATTATTGCAAAAGAAAGAAAAAGTGAGAATTTAGTCAATTAAGATATTTTGTAACAAAAGTAAGTATGGTATATAAAAAGCTCTTTTTTAAAAGTAATAAACTACCTAATCTTCCACAGACCTATGCAACACATTAAGGTTGTATAAGTAGTATCATTATAGTTAAGAACAGTTTATAAAAGAATAAGAAGGGCAACCAAAATGTACCCATGTCCAAGGCATTCCTGGCAGTGGGTTGTATGCTACCACCTAGGTTTCCTGTGTTGGGTAGGAATACAGTGTATATAGAATGGGTCTCACTTATTAACTCCTTTATCAATTGGACATCAGCATCTCAGTTGGTTATGCTGATAATTCCCTGCACTATACTATAAACAAGAAAATAAATATACCACTTATTAATATTTCTCATGAGAAGAAAAAGTTTAATGCAAAGAATGATAATATATTTATGTTTTTAAAATGAGGTAATAAAATAAGCCCTATCTTTATTAACAGAAAACAATGATAGGATATATCCTAAACCTTGTTACCTAAACCTTGTTATTACCTAGTAGTAATAGCACTGCTCTAAGTCAAAAGATAGTGAAATAATTCATTTATCTGAAGTGGAATTAGACCTGGCACACTATCAAGACTATCCAGGAATAGGCATCTGGACAGGCAAAGGTCTAAACACAGTGTATAAAAGTTTAAAACCAATTTTCCTCCATAATCAATATCAACATATCTGCAGTCATTTGCATACTTACCACACTGACTGAATTTCTCTTTTAGTTTCTGCCAAGTCAAGTCAAAAGGTAGCTAGAATGAAAAGAGGTATTAGTAACATATATACAAGAAAAAAAAGAATTTCAATTATCCTTAATATTTATTTGCTTACATTTCTGACAAATATCTGGTTGCCTTTGGAGCCTATTCTCTCTCTCATTCCGCTTCCCATTGGACCCGATAAAAATCCTCGATCCATATCGATGCTCCTTTCCAGTATAGCTCCTATACCTGGTCCCATTCTATCAAAGCTGGAACTCATCCGGTCCAGTCCCATCCCCATTCCTCCAGTCACACTGTTCATGCCACCCATTCCACCACCTAGATTTTCAAGAAAGGACGGGGGGATTTGGGAATTTTGTGTTTTTGTTTCAAAAACATAAGGAAAAGGAGAAGAGGAGAAAGGAGGAAAAGAGGAGATAATCATTTTTGAGAAAGAAGGGGGAAAATTAATTTGTTTATATAATTAAATAATATACAAACATAAAATTATTTTCATACAGATAACAACTTTCCAAAGAACAGAATTTGCTTAAGTATACATTTAGTTAGCTGAGAAATTCTAGCCACTGTATAAATACATTATACATATATAACTGTATAAAATTATATTCTGATCATTAATATATAAATACATAAATCCTCTACCAATCACTGCTTCCAATAACGTGACAGTTGTTCTTATCCTTATTTTTATTTTCCAATATCAAGCATAATAATTGCTAGAATAAAGATACACAGAGATAAATTCAAATTATTACAACTCTAGCACTCCAGCCGCTCTCATCATACTCTCCTACAAGTAAATATTCCTTTCCTAGCTTATCTTTCACCTCAGCATCTTCACCTCTGTTTCCCAGTTTTTATTCTCATGGTAATTCAATAATCATAGCAATACATAACTTTTAATCTCAATATTATACAGAACTTGTCAAGGGAACAAAAAATGCTATCACTCCGTTAGCCAGAGCTTAAGAATTTAGCTCCGAACTCATACCTACTTCATTCTTATGCACTGACTTGATTTCCTGTCCTTTTCAATTACTCCCATCTTACTCATTATCAAACCTTTTGTCTTGTACGTAATATCCCCCAACACGGAAATTCTAAAAATTAACATCACCCTCAAATTGGCTTTTTGTGAATAACCAATATAAAATCAGGGAAACAGAAGTACAAACACTGAGATAAAAGAGGAAGGTAAGGAAGTTAGGACTAACAGGAAATGGCTGAGGCTAAAAGATGATGGAAAGAGGAATAAAATGAGGAGCAAGATACAATGGAAGTAGATGTCTTCAGCTGACAGGATATTAGAATTTACTCTTAGAAAAGTTTAAATAGGTTGTATTTTCTATTTGTGAAATTTCATCAATTAAAGGAAGTCAATAAAGTACGAAGAGCTCAGAGACATGTCCCAGTAAGCAAAAGAGGCTAAAAAAAAATAATAAATTATCCATGTATTCAGGCTTAATATAAGGCCTAAAAGGTAGTAGTGGAAATAGTCAGATGGGAGATTCAGCACTCCCCAGTGCCGCAACTACTCTTGATGCTATTACGGGAAAGGTTCAAGAGGAAAAGAATTAAGTACCTCTTTCAACCTTAGCCTGACTCAAGCTGAGGAGATGCCTAAGAGTGTTATATCTGCATTTACCAAAAGACATAGATGTTTACAAATAAAATAAGCTAGTCACTAATAGCTATTATAGAAAATAAGCAAGGAAACAAAGTTGGCGCTAAAGCAAAAGTTGTTCCTGACACATGATCAGAGAAATCCCCACATTCCTTAGTTGGAAAAAGGCTCTTGGATTGGCTGTTAACACATAGTTCAGAAATATCAAAGAAGTAAAATTCAAACAGTTAATTTAGAAATTTCAAACAATAATCAAACAGAAAGGCTTTGCTCAATTATCAAGGTTTCTCAATTATAGCAAGACACATTAACATATAAGAACAAAGTATTACTATACTACAATAACTACTCTTGCAAAGTCTTTGCAAGCACTCAAATATTACCGAATAAATTCTAGTAAAATTTAAACCTACTTATTCCAGATCCTACTGGACCCATGTTAGAAGCTCCTATTCTTCCTGCAAACCCTCCAATCATTGCACTGCCTAAACAAGGATGGAAAGATAATATACTAATTAATTTAAATAATCATACTTAAAAATTCCCAAGGTACTATGTGCTCTGATTTACAATAAATGAAAAGCATAAAGTTTTCTGAAAATAGAGTTCAAATATGTAAGATGTTGAAAAAGAGAGCTAGCATATTAAAATCCTTAAAGTGTTTTCTTCAGGTAATAAGTTGTATAAAACATTATGATTTTCTGATTTTTCACAAAAAAAGAGAAACCAAATTTCGAAAATTATAGCCTACAAAAAGAAAAGAAGTATGCAGCCAGCCCTACCAAGTCTACCAAAGGAATCTCCAAAGCCTCGATTTATTCCAATATCACCACGTCCAAAATCTCGCTCCATGCTACTAGTCATCGCACCACGGTACAGCTCTGAAAAAATTGTGCAACAAATTAACCCTTTTCAAATATATCAACATATGATGAAAACATTCACAAATGTATCTAAATTATGAAAAGACAGCATAAGTCACAAATACAAAATAGTCTGTCATTTACCCAATTTACCTCACATGCCACACATACCATCCCCATTCCCACCAGGCCTGTCCTTATCCCCTAGTGCCTATATGCCTTCTGAAGACATTTTTAGCACACATTCCTAAGTTATAGGGGGGAAATTTTAATAATAGGGAAAACTAAATGTGCACACACTTTCCACTGCATACATTTACCTACCTCCCATTCGGCCAACTCCTCCAAATCCTCCCATGCTATTCATTGCTTCCAGACCACCAAACCCTATTCCTATGGAATAAAGATTAATTTTGAGATCCTACTGTCAGTCATGTAGCTGAAAGGTACATTTTGTAAATGTTAAATCTCACCAGTAAGCTCTTCATCCACCCTACCTTGTGCAGCTACTTCTTAACACATCACCTTCCTTTAAGTATGTACCAGGCTCAATTTCTGCTAGCAGCCTTTAGAACATGAGCCAACAATAAACCATGACCTTTTTTTTCATGGAATTCTCAACACAGTTTCTAGTTTATTAAAAATGGTGATGGGTACATACAAAAAAACAAATCTTTATACATACCTCCTCCAATTCTATTCATTCCTCCAAAACCTGGACCATCCATTCCCATACCTCAAATAAAATACACAGTATGTACTTTAAGTATATTTTATTTTTATGACTAAAAGATGATATAATGCATTATAGCAAAATAGATACCACTGGTATAACCACAATGAAAAACTAGAGAAGCGGTAGGGTACAGGAGGCATGGTTTAAAGTGCTATGCCATAGCAGCTGTCTAATCATGAATCTTCAAAAAGGTTTCTTTGAACATTTATCAGACAAGAAAGCAAAATTCACTAGTAACACCCACAACGTTCAGTTAGCGAATATCTAGAACTAGGTAATCATTCACTTTTTTTTCCACAATAAACACAGAAATACTACTATCAATGATTTTTTTTTCCAGCATAGGCACAGAAATGGCATTACAGCAGATTTAGCAATCAGGCCAGAATGTAAGGACTCTCTAAACATGGCAGTTAAAAGAGCAGTAAAAAATTTTTAAATATAAATAGTATGTATTTAGGAAAGGGTAGGTAGGTGTGAGAGTCTAAGGGTAAGGGAGAAAACTTGTTTGGATCAGAATGATTATGATAATGAGCCTCATAATTTAAAGTGTGACTACAGCATCTCGACAAAAATAGGAATCTGATAGCATTTATTAGTCCATCAATTAAAACAGTAATTCACAAAGTATGGTCCAGGGACTCCTGAGGGTTCAATAGGTCAAAACTATTTAAGTCACCAAATACTACTAAGACATTATTTGATGTTTTACCCTCATTCTCTTGAGTTTAAGGTGTAATTTTCCAAAGACTATATGATGTACAATATCACAAAAAACTAAATGCAGAAACAGATATAACAGCAATATTAAGCCAAACATTAAAAAGATGTGTGGAAAGGTAAAACAATGCCACTCTTCTCACCAATTTCTTTTTTGCATTGAAAAATAGTTTATTTTCTTAAAGCTTTTATGTATGTTAACATGTAATGAGTTTATCATTTTTTAATATGTAATTTTTTTAATTTCTAATTTTTCATTTATAATACAGTAAATACTGGTAATTATAACTACGTAAACAAAGCATTTTTGGGTTCTCAACAAATTTTAAGATATAAAAGGGTCCTAACACCAAAGTTTAAAAACCAATCTCTAAAAATGAACTGTGAGTTCTTCCAGGTGAGCAGCCAAATAACTACTTGAAAAGCCACCTTCCCAACTGGATAAACAAATTTTAGTTGCCTATGATATGGTAGCATTTCAGCTACTCCATAAATACTGTTCATACATGATATATTCTCCTTCTGCCTTCAAGACATTTCAAAATCCAAAATGCTAAAAGACTAGCTACAACATAGCTGGCCCCAAAGAAACCCTCCTGACTTCTGCCTATCTCTTTCATGTTAGCTGTGCTCAAGGTTTCATTCCTTTTTCAGAATGAAGTGACACTGTAAATATCTAACTATTAATTAGAGTCCTTTAAACATTATTACAGACCACATCAATGGAGGTTTTATTAGCTAGCATATGTATCACTTAAAAAGAAAAGAGAAAGTTAGAATACTCACCACCTGGACCTAAACTTCCCATTACTCCACCTATGTTCAACTGGCTGGCACTAATAGGCTGTCCACCCGGACCAAGTCCCATCCCAATGCCTCCAAGACCACCTAAAACAAAAATGAGAACAATTATTACAAAGATCCATATATGATTAACTAATTGGTAATAAAATGTTTTAAAAAGCTATATACCTGTAGTAGTATCTCTAAAATTTCTGCAAATTTTCAAATAAAAGCACTGGTTCTTGTTTTTATCTAGAAAGTAGCACACTGAAGCCCGACTATAAAACCATTTATTAATGAGAAGTGTTTTATGAAATAAAACATGATATAATATAAAGTACACCTTATACCCCACTTAAAGGTATACTGAAAGGAATAATAAAATACCTAGAGGATTTTGAATAATATCATATCACCTTATATATGGCACACATATCTGCAAATGAGCATCTTGCCCAAATTTGTAGACCCACTTAAAATTTGATAATTACTTTTTAAATGGTTCAAATCAAACTAAAAAGTCAATAACCATAAATTTAACACTGAATAAGGCAAATATTATATTACCCAGTTTTCTCATTGATATAAATATTTATTTATATTTATATAGCACCTTAAGTGTTTCCACATCTATTGTCCATACAAGACGAATTTTTTTTTTTTTTTTTTTTTTTTTTGAGATGGAGTCTCGCTCTGTCACCCAGGCTGGAGTGCAGTGGCGCGCTCTAAGACGAAATTTTTGAGACCTTAGGTTACTTGCATAATGACATGTAGCTGATTTTAAGACTTTGGTCTTTGCCGTCAAACTGCACAACAAAGACCAAAGTCTTAAAATCAGCTACCGGGAAGGACAGATTACTTATAAAGAAAGGACTATTCAACAAATAGCTGACTTAATAGCAACAGTGTAAACATGAAGACTGTAGAATACTTTCAAAGTGCTTAGAGAAAACAATTATCGATCTTTATACAAGTTAAACTATATTTGAAGACACTTAAAACCCAAAATTGAGAGAATTTACTAATAAAAGATCCTCACTTAAAAGAGCTTCTAACATATACGCTTCAGAGGAAAAAAATTAGTGCCAGAGTCTATAAAAGCAGTGGAGTGATGACACAAGAAAATGGTAAATAACATTGTCTAATTTGCAGGACAAAAAAAAAAATAGTACAGAACTAATAATACAGAACTAAAACACTGAGCAATGATAGTATAATTAATTCAGTAGGAAAGTGACTGCATCCAAAGATCACTCTACTATTACATAAAAGAAAAATTATATTAACTTCAGGCTTCATAGAAATATTAAAATATCCAGAACAATCCAAGATAGGAGAAAAATAAGTATTTGTAAGACAGAAAAATAAGACACAAAACAATATGATGGAAATTAATCCAAATGAACCAATGCATGTGAAGAAATTGAACTCCTCAATTTCATGGGGAAAAAAACTATCAAAGCGATTTTTTTAAAAAGCCTAAGCCCAGCAATAACACTGTTTATAACGGGCATGCCTAAAACAGTAAAAAAATAGGAAAAATGTACCAGGCAAGTACTAAACAAAATAAAGCTGCTATACTTACATTAAAATGAGACCAAAGACTCAAAGTAATTACTAGAGAAAAAAATCACCCTATAAAATTTTTGATTCACTAGGAAAATACATCAATTCTAATCTAGATGCACCTACTAAGCTAGCTTAAAAATATTTAAGTAAAAACAAGAAAAAGTAGACAAATCCACTATTCTATTGGGCAATTTTACCAGACACATAAGATAATAAGATAAACAGTGTTACAGCAGAAAAAATTATTAGATCTAAGACAATTTAAATGATTAACAAACTTGACTTAATGAACATATATAGATCACTGCACTCACCAACTATACCCAGAATACTAAGAAAAATGTGCCATATGGTAGGCCATCCATAAGTCCAAATTAATTCCAAAGAATCACACTCAAATATAAGCCATGTTCTCTGACCACATTGAAATGAAAAAGTACAAAGGAAAAAAAAAACTCATACATTTGGAAATTGAAAACTTCTATTTTCAAATACATGGCTCAATAAAAAATCATAATGGTAATTTTTTTTTTTTTTTTTTTTTTGAGACAGTCTCCCTCTGTCACCCAGGCTGGAGTGCAGGGGAGCGATCTCAGCTCACTGCAACCTCTGCCTCCCAGGTTCAAGAAATTCTCCTGCCTTAGTCTCCTGAGTAACTGGGACTACAGGCATGTGCCACCATGCCTGGCTAATTTTTTTTGTATTTTTAGTAGAGACGCAGTTTCGCCATGTTGGCCAGGCTGATCTCGAACTCCTAACCTCAAGTGATCCACCCTCCTCGGCCTCCCAAAGTGCTGGGATTACAGGTGTTAGCCACCATGCCTGGTCCATAATGGTAATTTTTAAATATTCTAAAAACTGACCCATCATAAAAATGCTCTATAGCAAAACCCATGTACTAACTTTATAGTCATAACTGCTTATATTAGAAAGGAAAAGCTACCAATTTAAAGCAAGCATTCAACTTAAGCAGTTAGGACAAAAACAAACTAAACCCCAATAAATAAAAGGAAAAAATAATAAGGCTAAGTGTAGAAATTCAAAATACAAAACACCCAAATTCAGTTATTTGAATACACTATTAAAACTGACAAATTTCTAACAAAATTAACCAAGAAAAAAATAAAAATTGCAAACATTCAGAATTTTTAAAGCAGAAACATAGATGTAGCAAAAACTTAAGAGATAATTTAAGCCAAAATATTTGAAAATGAATGAAAATAGAAAAAATCCTTAGAAAAATAGAAATTACAAAAATTGACTCAAAAAATGATAGAAAATATAAACCATCAGTAGTTAAAAACTTCCCAGAAACAACAGAGGAAGGCCAGTTTTACACATAATTTCTAGCAAATATAAAGAGAACATATAATTCTGATAAAAAATAGCAAATACTTTCCAACTTAATACACAATAACTAAAAATTAAAATAACCTAAAAAACAGAAAAACGTATAAAATGTGGTATCAGCAGTTAAAATGAAGAAACTAGAGCTACATCTATCAACATAAATGAATCTCAAAAACAATTTTAAACAAAAAAAGCAAGTTACATAATACATTATGATATCACTCAAACAAAATTTTAAACCCAACGAAACAATTCCCTATGTTTATGGATATACAAATGTGTAGTCAAACTATTAAAACCTAAATGATAAATACTCTATCCATAAGTTGTTTCCTCTGGGTAAGGGAGATGGGGAAGCTCCATTTTACCTGTAAAATTTTATTTATTTTAAAGAAAAAAAAATCTACAACAAGTATGGCATATGATAAATATATGAGTAATTTTACTTTTGTCTGTATATTTAAGATTTCTTATAAGAATACTTTAAAAAACAGAGAAGATGCAGTGAAATAGTAAAAACAATAGCTAATATTTATTGAGGGTTTACATTATGCCAAAATGATTCTAAGTGCTTTACATATATTAATTCATGTAATACTCATGTCAACCCCATGAAGTAGACACTATTATTATTCCCACTTTTCAAAGGAGGCACTGAAACACATAATACAATAAGTATATTACACTGTTATAGTCATTTGGAAAACAATTTGATAACACTAACCCATGAGAACTGTAAATCTACTTCAGAATATCTGTCTGAAGGAAGTACCCAAAAACATTACAAAGATTTGTGAACAAAAAGGCATGTGTTACTCTGTAGTTACTTGAAATAAAATAAAAGTTAAAACACCTAAAATACAGAACAGTGAAATAGTTATGGAACATCTATATGATAGACAATTATACTACCAATAAAAATATTTGAAAAGAATTTTCAACATGAAAAAACGCTTATACTCTAATGTTAAACAAAAAATAATTCAAAATTATTTTTGTTCCCAACTATGTAAAAAATATACATAACAGGCTAGAAGAAAATACACAAAAATGTTATAATGAGGTTACCCACAGATGGTGAAATTACAAAGGACTTTTTTTCCTTCAAGTGTATACATTTACCAAACATTTTAGAATGTATTGCTGATTAGTCAGGAAAAGTTACCAAAAAGAAAAAAAAAATGGCACGTTACACTTATCTTCTCAGTCTTCCTAATCAATAGCGCCAAACTATCTTCATAACTCCAAACTAATCCCAAATTGTGAGAAACTAGGACGTAGGCACAAAAACAAAGTTTTGCTTAGCACATAATAAAACAAACCAAAAAAAGCCTATGTTGTTTCTCATAATAGCTTTTACTTACGTGGTAATTGTGGTGTTTTACCATCATGTGAACGGTACTCTTCATGAGGAACAGACTTGTCATCCTAATTGCAAGACAGTTTATAATATGGTTAACATATTACCACAAAGAACTGTAATGTAGAAGAGAGCCAATAAAAGATTTGAAGAGGTTGGAGGTTGAAGTGATATACAGGAACTCACCATTTTCACATGCATAGGTCTATCAAATAAAAACTGCCCATTGAACATAGCTGTTGGTTCAGTCAAGGAAAGTCAGTTAAGATAACTATAAAATCATAACAGAACACAAACTAATTTTTAATAATCTTAGCGGCCAACTATCTCTGATATTTTAATTAACATCTTCAATACTTATTGGTATTAGCCACTTTCATATACTCAAAAAAATATTCAATTCTTTGCTTTATGGTTTTATGTCATCAATAAGATGTATTTTTAATTCAACCATTGAAAAAAGTAAACTTGTATGGTTTCACTTAAAGTAACTGCATTAATATACAATGGATTACACAATTGTTAAATGCATGTATACAATTAATTGTGGTAGGAAGAGAGAAAAGAAAAAACTTCATACCAGCCCTGTACAATATGGCCAATTCAAGTTTTAAGAGTGACTTTAATACTTGGACCTAGTAAGGGTTTTATTTGCTGGAGACTAAAGTCTAACACACATCTCTAAGCCAGGCAAACCTTAAATTCAATTACCCCCCACCAAAAAAAAGGTGGTATTATGCTTCTTCAACCTCATAGACAATGCTGAAATGTAAATCAGGATACAAATTGCTTGAACTGCTTCAATTGCTTGCTCAAAAGTGACAGTGCCCATTCCTCTGCTCTTGCCATCTTTGTCTTCTTTAATATCTGCCCGCTTCACAGTTCCAGCTATGCTGAACACTTCCTTTAGCTTCTTCCAACCAACTTTGAAGTCAAGCTTAATATGAAATTTTATAAAGTTACATACCTAATAAATCCGTCTCCCCAACTGTAAATACAAAAGAATCTTTTCTAAACTCTTAAAACCATAAAGAACTATAATTCTAGTTCAACAATATATTGATAATGTTCAAACTTAAAAACATCTTCAGTTGTTTAAAATCATTTAAGCTACATTGTTCCTTATCCTTATTTTTTTTTAATTTCCAAAATCATCTCTCAACTGCTCAAACCTGTTTTGTACATTTGAAACTTGCATATCTATTTTTACCAAGAGAAATCCAGATTTTGAAAAGTATTGTTTTCACTGACTTTCAAATGCTTAGAACAAATGACAAACCAACTATGGCATGCATATTCACAAATATCAAAGCTACAAAAAAGAAATAAATTCACCAATATAAACCAAAACACACATAATCTCAAGAACTGCTTGAATGTGTATAAACTGTACAGTTCCATGTTTAAAAAATCCAAACAGTTGTATTTAAACTCTAACCTTGTGTGTGTCTGTGTGTGTGTATATATATATACGTATGTCTATGACAATTGATTTTGAGTTTACAATAATTACTGTTTCACTTACTTTAGTTAAAAATAAGCAAAATGTTCTATAAACCTATAACTCATTCATTTAATCAAATTATCTAATTATCTATCTGAATGACCAATTTTAGACTAAAGCTTGAACTTACATTGGCAACAAAAATTGTGGAACCAAGTCTACCGGCCTGCAAATTACTGATGACTTCAGGAGGAATGTTTGGATTGTTGAGAATGGAAGGTGGTAAATTCATCAACCCTGATCCCATATCAGGGACATGTCCTCCTGGAAATGATCCTCCTGTTCGCTGCAATGCCCTACGAGCATTTTCTCCATCAGGATCCTGTAACACACATTGAATGTTAAATTCTGCTAAATACATCAGTAATTCTACATAATTAAAATAACAACTTAAAATTCTACAGTAGCTATCCCGTCTGGCTCAAATTATTGACCCTCTTGAGAGTGAGCTTTTTTCTCATCCAGAGAATTGAGTCCCATAAAAACCTGTGGATAGACAAAAGATTTCAGCCTCCAGAGATGTCAGTTAAATATTTTTTCCAATCACTAAAGCCACTTAAGAACTTGAAATTAGTTTAATTTTGCTCTCACACTAGGGTACATGTATACATACACATAACTCAAAGAAGAGTGAAGTACTCACTGTGACTTTTCTTACCAAAATGTAGGAATGGTGAATTCTCACTATCGGATGCCCAATGGAATGCCAAATTCAAAGCTTTTCAATAGTGGAACAGACTGTTATAAAACCCAAATATTGGGATAGAGGATAGGATGGCCGATTGTAATCTGTAAATTTTATTCCTGAACAAAATACAATTACCCACCTTCTAAACTCTTACCTTCTTCAACAATGATTATAATCTGAGATGGAGGAGGGGAGAGATAGAGGAGGGCTAAGTGTCCAAGTAAGAAACGATATTAAACATTGTTTTTCGTTAGGTTCATTAATTTTTTAAGAGAAACACCCTATCTTTAAACAAAACCAAACACACACACACACACACACACACACACACACACGCACACAAACATAAATGTACTTCTCACTCATTCCACTAGGTGGAATACTAAAAAACAAAAACAAATAAACAAAAACCACATAAACACATTGATAGACTATCATCTGCAACGCCAAATGATTATGTTAAAGGTAATCACCATCATCACTTCTCCATCTTTAGGCTAAGATGAAGTGTAAAGGTAACCATCGAATCTACTTTGCTGGCCTCAGTCTGGGAATACAGTACTAATAAAAAGAAAGTTGGGTGACTTTAATAAATTCTCTAGGATGGCTGGAGAATAAAAGGTGAAAATGTAAATGAAATAATAAAACCATTACAAAAGAAAAAAATGTATCAAAGAATGCTTCAAAACATATAAGTTAATAATAAATTCTTCAGGCCTGAGGATTCAAAAAGAGGTAAAAATACGAAATTTAGCATAGTGGCTACCTATGGGGAAGAAAGATAACTCAGAAGAGAAGATGTTTCTTGAACTAGTATAGTAAGCTATTTCGGTTGTTTGTGCTTATAACATTAACAAGATGTATTGCTGTGTTGATGTGTCTTTTATATACATATATATGACAGAAATATATACACATACAATACATGCATACATATATAAAACATATATAAAATAAAATTTATATAAAACAAACCACCTACTATACAACATGACTTTTACTCTTCTTTTCCCCTTGCTGTCAGCCCGCTGGTTACTGACTGCTATTGCTTTTGGAGGGCCTACAGTAGCAGTTTATAACTGCTACTATTCTGCATTTAATTAAATGAAAAAAATGTAATTCTAAAGTCTGTTAAGGAACATTGGAAATACACCTTCCTTAGACTTTCCTCAGTAGCAGTTCTAAGCATTCATTCCATCCACCCCTCTATAAATTAGATATCTCAGGAAAGGGACCGCCAAAGTGACATTAATTCAAAAAAGTCAACTGAATAAATCCCTCATCATTTAGCTAGGCCAAATTTAGACTTTTTTTTTTCTCTTAAAAAGGTTAAAAATGGCGGCATCCTCTTTCAACTTCGATTATATAACTCCAGGGTCTCTGAAATATTACTGAGGATCTACAATTTGCTGAAACTTAAAAGAACATAATAACATGGCTTTGATATTTAGCATCCAATAAACTTTTTTGTCCTATAAAAGAAAAAGACACTAAGAATCTGTAGTACTTGTCCTTTGAAGAGAAACAGAAAACATAAAACAGAAAATTGTCAGATTGGTGCAAAAGTAAATGCAGTTTTTGCCACTATTTTAATCCAAAGCTTTTTTTAAAGGCAAAAAATGCATTTACTTTTGCACCAACCTGATATAATCCTCAAAATAATCATTCTGATTATTATAATTTAAAGAAAATCAAGATACCAATATATTTCTGAAGCACTGGCCCTGGCTTATGCATAAAAACCACCAAATAATTGGCTGACACAAACCACAACAGTCAAAATTTTCTCTGCTAATTCTATACATTCCTGTTAATAACATTTTTAATTATAAACCCCAGACTCAAACAGGACTAGAATAATTTGGAAGCAAACTCAAATAAAGGTATCTGGGATACATGTTATATGTTGGTAGCATGGCCTTTGATTTCAAGCTATTATCTCACCCTCAGGAACAAGAGACTCTTGGACAGGAATAACAATCATCATTACTACAGCTAACATTTATTATGTAGCTAAAATATTTTGAGCACTGTGCTTAGTGCTTTGTACAATGGTAATATCAGAAGCATAATAAATAGCCAACACTAAATGGTTTACATATATTAACTCTTCGAGTCCTGATAGCACTATGAGGTAGGTGCTATCATTACTCCCATCTTGGTAATTATGAAAACAAAGGAGAAAGTTTAAGTAATTTGCCCTGAGTTAGAGAGGTTCTCTGATGCCAGAACATAAGTTCTTTACCATGTAGCTCATTAAATCCTCATAAAAATCCTATGAGGTAAATAAAAGCACATTTCATTTCATTGTGCTTCACTTTACTGTGCTTTGCAGATATCGCACTTTTTGCAAATTGAAGGTCTGTGACAACCCCATGTCCAGCAAGTCTATCAGCACCATTTTCCCAACATGTGCTCACTTTGTGTCTCCGTATCACATTTTGGTAATTCATGCAATATCTCAACCTTCTTCATTATTATCTGTTATGGTGATCTGTGATCAGTGATCTTTGATGTTTTAATTGTTTTGGGGCACCATCAACTGTGCCCAAATAAAACAGCGAACTTAATCAATAAATGTTCTGACTGCTCCACCGACCAGCCGTTCCCCATCTCTCTCCGTCGCCTCAGGCCTCCCTATTCCAAGACACAATAATATTGAAATTAGGTCAGTTAATAACCCTAAAATGGCTTCTAAGTGTTCAAGTAAAAGAAAGAGTTGCAAGTCTCTCACTTTAAATCAAAAGCTAGACATGATTAAGCTTAGTGAGGAAGGCATGTCAAAAGTTCAGACAGGTGAAAAGCCGGGCCTCCTGAATCAAAGTTCCTGAAGGAAACTTAAAGTGCTACTCCAGTGAACACATGAATGATGAGAAAGTGAAACAGCCTTAATGCTGTTTCAAAAATAGGTAAAAACACAAAATTTAAGATACCGGTTACCTTTGGGGAAGAAGGATAACACAACAGAGAAGATGCTTCTTGAACTATTAAGATATTTCACTTGTTTGTGCTTATAACACTTCAGTGGTCTGGAAGTTTCAGTGGTTTGAACAGAAGATCAAAGCAGCCTCATCATTCCCTTAAGCCAAAGCCTAATCCAGAGTAAGGCCTTAACTCTCTTCAATTCTATGAAGGCTGAGAGGTGAGAAAGCTGCAGAAGAAAAGTTTGAAGCTGGTTCATGAGATTTAAGGAAAGAAGCCATCTCTATAACATAAAAGTGCAAGTGAAGCAGCAAGTGCTGATGTAGAAACTACAGCAAGTTATCTAGAAGACCTAGCTAAGATCATTGATGAGATGGCTACACTAAACAATAGATTTTCAGTGTAGATAAAACAGTCTTCTATAGAAAGAAGATGACATCGAGGACTTTCAGAGTTAGAAGGGAGAAGTCAGTGTTTGGCTTCGAAGCTTCAAAGGACACATTGACTCTTTTATTAGGGGCTAATGCAACTGGTAACCTTAAATTGACTTGAAGCCAATGCTCATTTACCATTCTGAAAATCCTAGGGCCCTTAATAATTAGGCTAAATCTACTCTGCCTGTGCTCTATAAATGAAATAACAAAGCCTGGATGGCAGCACATCTCTTTAAGAATAGTTTGCTGAATATTTTAAGCCCACTGTTGAGGCCTCTTGCTCAAAAAAAAAAATCCTTTCAAAATATTACTGCTCATTGACAATGCACTTGTCACCAAGAGCACTAAAGAAGATATACAAGAAGACTAATGTTGTTTGCAGGTCTATTAACACAATATCTATTCTGTAACCCATGAATCAAGAAATAATTTTAACTTTCAAGTCTGATTATTTAAGAAATACAATTTCTTATGTAAGGCTATTGCTGTCATAGATAGTGATTCCTCTGATAGATCTGGGCAAAGTAAATTAAAAACCTTCTGGAAAGAATGTAGCATTCTAGATGTCATTAAGAACATCTGTGATTCATAAGGTCAAAACATCGATATTAACAGGAGTTTGGAATTAAATGGATTCTAATCTTAATGGATGACTTTGAAGGCTTCAAGACTTAAATGGTGGACATAACTGAAGATGTGATGGAAAGAGCAAGAAAACTAGAATTAGAAGTGGATCCTGAAGATGTGACTAAATTGCTGCAAACTCATGATAAAACCTAAACAAACTAGGAGTTGTTCTTGTATGAGCAAAGAAAGTCACTTCTTGAGATGGAATCTACACCTGGTGAATATGCTATGAACACTGTTGAAATGACAACAAAGGATTTAGAATATTACATAAATTTAATGGATAAAGCAGCAGCAGGTTTGAGAGGAGTGACTTCAATTTTGAAGGAAGTTCTACCGTAGGTAAAATGCTATCAAACAACATCACATGCTTCAGAGAAATTATTATGAAAGGAAGACTCAATTGATACAGCAAACTTCATTGTTAATTTAAGAAATTGCGACAGCCACCCCAAACTTTAGTAACCACCACTCTGATCAGTCAGCAGCCATCACACTGAGGCAAGACTCTCCACCAGCAAAAGGGTTACAATGAAAGTTCAAATGATCACTAGCATTTTCAGCAATCAAGTATTTTTAAATTAAAGCATGTATATTGTGCTTTTAGACATAATGCCATTGCACACTTTAAACAGAATATAGTATAAACATAACTTTTATGTGTACTGCAAAACCAAAACATACATGTGACACACTTTATTGTTATATTTGCTTTATTGCAGTAGTCTAGAACCAAACCTACAATAGCTCCAAGGTATGCCTCTATTATCAGTAGTACTACTACAATTACTTCAGTTTGGAGAAATTAAGTAGCATGTCTAGACACCCACTAGAAAGTGATAAAGCCAGGAATCAAATCATTACTATACTATTAAATGCCATGGTTGACAGTACTACTCTACAACCAATGATTAGCATCAGTATTAGTACTAAATTTTCAGGGTCCCAAAGTTACACTATTTATCTCTTTTAACACAGACTTTAGCAAGTATATGTACGTAACAGGTCTGTAATCAAACTATTAAGATTAACAATATAAAATAAAGGAACCTATGAAGATGACTGCTATTCAAGCCAATCATTCTCAAGGTTAAACTGTAAATATTTTGTTTCTATCTTCTAGTCATTTTTTGTCAACCTATTTACACTGCTACAATTTTGTACAAAGAGGACATTTCCATTTTAGGGGATTCCAACTTCTAGTCATCAATTTCACTAATAGAGTTATAATTTTTTCTTAAATTTAATCTAGTACAGTTTCCAAGTAACTCTGATAAAAAGTGGATATCAATTTTATCCAAATCCATAACATATTTGCATTATTAAGTGACCTTTAATTATCAATTACAAGGATATTATATTTCTCAAATAACAAAATCTAAAAATTGAAAATGTCCACACCGAATAAACTCAGCACCTAAAGTTTATCCCCTTTGAATTTCTAGGTCCTCAAATTTTTAAAAATTATGTGCTTTTATTTTTAACAACTTGGAACAAATCAAGTATATAGGATAACTGCTTAAGAGCAAATATAAAATCATGTACAAGTAAAACTATCATCAATATATAATGCTTTCATAAACACCTATGCTTTAAAAAAAGTTGTAGTCAGGCAAATATATTACCAAACTGAAAATCCAAGGAAAACATGTCTTTATAGTCAAATGTTTAAATTCTAAATGTAAGAAATCTTACCTCTTTAATATTGAGGGGTCTTCCACTAAGATCATATTTGTTCATAGTTTCTAGGGCTTTCTTTACAAATTCTTCATCTTTGAATTCAACCACACTTAATAGGGAAAAAATTTATAGGAAATGTTTATGTGCTAATTTTTTTCCCAAGTTTAATTTGACTTAAGATACTTAAAGAAAAAATTTCTTACCCACAACCCTATATCCAGGTAGATTTGTCAAAATATGCAAAAGAAAAAAAGTTTTAGATCAGTACATGAAGTTAATAATCAGTTCTAACATTTCAATCATTAAGGCAATTAATAATATGGTAGAATCACTTCATCTTTTATACCTCCAGAACATAACAGGCAAGTAACCACAAATTTTCCCTAAATTTTTAAATACATCTATTAAAGATAGTAGAATCTAACAAGTAACAAGCTTGGAGCACATTTTTTACTTTTAGGTGACTTTCATTAAGTTAAAACTAACATCACTGCACAAATTAAATCAACAGGAATTCAAGGAAATAAGTCTCCAACAGATCTATCCTTCTATAGTTACAAATATTTTCAAAAGATGTATTGTCTACGGCATATTTTTCAACTCTATTAAAATCAAATAGTGAATAAATATTAATTTTATTTGTAACAAGTTATCTATTAGATTAAAACTGGCTGCACATTTAACAGCACCCAGTTGGAAGTATGTAAACATCACCTATAAACTAATAATAAATTAATTTGGAGAGTTATTTTAAAAAATAATTCCCTGTGATTGCCATTCAAAGTCCCATTTGAATGTAATGACAAAATTTTTATTCATCATGCACCCAACTAGTTTTACTAACATTATTAAACATTGCTAAAAGTTTTCCATTGTATTCTTCAGTATACTGCATTCTTATTGCTAAAAATCAAAATATACTATCAACCAATTCCTTCTATGTCAATATAATCGTAAATGTCATTCATACCAATTGGTCAGAGCACGCAGGCTACCAAATTTAGCTTTTCAGTAAAATTTCAAAAATACATTCTGAACTAACACCTTTAAGCTATAGTCCCCTCAAAAAACTCAGGAATATTATCAATTCAGTAACTTTTAAAGTATCCTTGAAGACATCAAAATACAACAAAAAAAAATCCTATGCTAAAATCTTATTGGCTAAGAAGAAGTATTACCTTAGAGCATTGGAAAAGTGAATGCCCCTTTTGAGTGTTTACAAAACCCATCCCTTCCAGGAAGCTAGGTTTGTATAAGTGTCAGACTTGCTGGTATAGAGCCTCAAATCTTGCATAATAAAGTAAAACAAAATGAAACTTAAGTTTCCAAAAACTGGTACAAGTATTATACAAAAAGTAAGCTGCTGAGGAACTTTTAAACCTCACGCAGATTATTGCCCACAGCACTTACCCTTGATTTTCCTTCCGCATCCTTAAAGAGCTCCACGTATGTAACCTCACCAACTACATAAGACATACAAAAGGAAGATACCAAGAAACAATACATTTAAACACCAGTATCTTGCTTTACTGCACACCTGTGCACAACTCTACAGAGAAGCACCTATTATTCACCAACAATCAAAACCAGACCAACATACCTCCTATCAATGGCTATGTAAATTTAACTAATTTTCAGAAATGTACATCATCCACATTCTCTAAAAAAAGCTAACAACCATATTAACCTAATTCATACTACAGATCATATTTTGGCCAGCATGATATAGTTGGTGAACAAATGCACATATACATACAAATGGTCCCTTAACCTATCATATTAAAAAACATCAACATTAGCACTTTTCAAATAACTTTGGTCAGCCTACACACAACAGCTGTTTTAAGGTGACTTTCTACCTGAATGTCTTCAATCATGTTTGCCATCAGTAAACTAAATTTACAAATCATGCTTCACAGCAAGCCACACACTTTCTAAATAAAGTCAATGAATAAAACCAATCAAATAGTTGTCACCTTACAACAGATACACCAATGCAATTTTTAAAAAAATTTATTAGAAGAGATCAGCCTCAAAGCCAAGTACATAGTTTGCAGGACTGTTGAAACTCAATTTTTCAAGAGATAACAAAACTAACTTTTACAAGATCAAGTATTAAAATTATTTTTCCCCAAAACCAACCATGTATATAAGATGAAGGTTTTCAGATTATTCTGAAAACAAAACTGCAACAGCAGTAATGCAATTTTAATTTAGAACTGCAAAGACAGCATCATGGCAGTCATGACAATGCAAACAAAATAAATTCCACAGCCAGATTCCAGACTCCACCAAGATAATAACAAAACAGCTTTTGGAAAAAAAATAAATAATCAGACCTTATTATTCATTCTTTAACACGCTAAATGTATTGCTTAACTAATGCAATAGCCCTTTTAAAATCTATAAAAACTTCAACTAGACAAAGCAATCACTTTAACAAAATTCTTGGTGGCATGCATATGCTGGCTCGCTACTATCCCACTAAAATGGCAAAAAGAAAAATATCCATACTACCTTGTAATGAAATTGTGTCAAGTGAAAGAAGAGGAAAAGATTAATTCACATGTCAAGAAATAAAAATCAATTTTTTGAGTCTGTGTGGCTCAGAGGAATAAAAATGTTTGTGTAGTTCCCTCTCTGCCTATATGAAGATTATCCAACAGTGGCTTATTTCAGAGATAGTTACCTTTCTCTCTCATTAGATCTTTAATAGCTTGCCATTTCATGTCATATGGGATGTTGCTAATGAAAACTCTGTTACGATTAGGACCCTTCTTTTCTCCAGTGCCCGAATTCTTGTCTTTTGAATAAGGATGAAATCTATTGGCCTTCTTACTTCCTGTAGATTTTTCCTTTAAGTCAGATTTCTCTTCTTTCGCTGATTCATCATTCTCCCTGTGAATTAAAAAAAGTCAAACAAACAAAAACCCTTAGTTGTGTATATAAGAATGGAAGTCTATATTAAATAAATATTTCATATTTATCACCTCGCAAAACTCTCCACTAAGCTAGACCTCAGCAAAGTAGCTGGAGAATCAGCCTGAGAGCTTTGAAATTACCCAATGCTATTTCAAAGCAAGAGTTTGGCTTCTCATTTAACAGTCCTCATTTTTTTCCCACATTAAATTGTTGTAAGCATCCAAACAATCACCCAGTTTTTCCCATCACACTACTTAATTAATAAATGCTATTAGACTGGAACAGAGGGGAGAGCAGATAATTTTACTTCTAAGGTATCTAAAACTGCCATCTTTGATGGAGAATTAACTTTCCGGGCATCATTAAAAACTTTTATAAAAACTAACACAATGTTACTCTGAAAAAGTTCATCTCTTAAAGGTTAATAGTTTCTTCTCAGAACTTTCTCCTCCCTTAATTAGAAGCATAATTAAAATACAAAGTTATGTCTATAAATCCACATCTATATATGTATATACTCACATTAAGACTCTCAAACTTTCTTCTATTCCCAATTTTGATCAACACAGAAAACTTATAAAGTATCCTAATATTTTATGTTACAAATTAACCTATAAACTAGAATAGGGTACTTCATCAAATTATACAGTTTCATTAATATTACCTACAATGGGTAATGTAGGACAGATGCAGTACATAAAAGCAACATAAGCCAAAATTTCATAAACCTGATTTTTTTTTTTTTTTTTTTTTTGAGATGGAGTTTCACTCTGTTGCCCAGGCTGGAGTGCAGTGGCACGATCTCAACTCACTGCAACCTCCGCCTCCCAGGTCCAAGCAATTCTCTGCCTCAGCCTCCTGAGCAGCTGGGATTACAGGTGCCCACCACCACGCCCAGCTAATTTTTTGTATTTTCAGTAGAGACAGGGTTTCATCATCTTGGCCAGGCTGATCTTGAACTCCTGACCTCGTGATCCACCCGCCTTGCTTCCCAAAGTGCTGGGATTACAGGCATGAGCCACCACGCCCAGCCAAACCTGATTTTTAATGAGGCC
Source organism: Symphalangus syndactylus (assembly GCF_028878055.3). Lineage (NCBI taxonomy): Eukaryota > Metazoa > Chordata > Mammalia > Primates > Hylobatidae > Symphalangus > Symphalangus syndactylus. Next base: position 124,576,825 of record NC_072427.2, on the reverse strand, counting down.
TTAACTAGAAAAAAAAGTAATTTATAACACCGTAATCACAATGCAACTCTATGATGTCATATGCCAACCATCCAAAAGATGTAGGCGTACACTTAAACCCTACAGTTAAAAATTTGGACTTCTATTTTAAAATGCAATTTACTTTTCAAAACAAGTCTTTTTTACAGAACAAACAATAGGGCTTTTTTGTTGGTTTTTTGTTGTTGTTGTTGTTGTTTTTTGAGACAGAGTCTCATTCTATCACCCAGGCTGGAGTACAGTGGCAGGATCTCAGCTCACTGCAATCTCCACCTCCTGGGTTCAAGGAATTCTCCTTCCTCAGCCTCCCAAGTAGCTGGAATTACAGGTGCCTGCCACCACACCAAGCTAATTTTTGTATTTTTAGTAGAGACACGGGGTTTCACCATGTTGGCCAGGCTGGTCTCAAACTCCTGACCTCAGGTGATCCACCCGCCTCGGCCTCCCAAAGTGCTGGGATTACAGGTGTGAGCCACCGTGCCCGGCCAATAGATTTCTTACTTAAATAAGTGCTCTAGTCAATTTAAAACTATTTTAATAACAAAACCTCAATTTTAAAGCAATTTTTCACAAACATTACTAATAATATCACTGTGGATGACACCCAGGAATCTAAATTTTTTTAAAGCTTTCTGGATTATTCTGACAACAAACCAAGTTTCATGAGCCAGGCTCTAAATTATCTTCTAAGCCCAACAATTCTGGTGATCCCTACATTGCAATGCGCCACACACCTCTAACTGCAGTCATTTGTTACATAATATGCAGAGCTTCTTGAACACTATACTCTTTGTAGGTAACAGCCATAAATATAGTATGTAAACTCTATGAGAACAAAAACTATCTGCTTTGGCATCTATGAGAACAAAAACTATCTACTTTGGTATCAGCAGCACCTCGCACGGTGACTGCATATAACATTGTGCTGTAATTTTTTAATGAATTAACAGTCAATTAAGAATCCATACTCATCTGAGCACAGATGTTGCCAGAAAAACTGCTAGAATAAAGAAAGAGACATTTGGACCAAACTTGCTTTGCCATTTTTTTTAGACCTTGAAAGGGACATCTTCACTATCAAACATATTCCTTCATCAGAAATGGCATGGCCTAGCAGGGAGTCTTCTCAACTGTCTAAATCTAGAAAGTACCTACCTGTCTGAACAGAGTGACACTTTTGAAAATGGCAGCAAGCAGCCAAAAGGCACAAAGGCCTTTTCTCTGGTTTCTGGGTACCGCAGATAGAAGAACAAACCTTTCTTTTCAATTCCCAAAGGGCCTGTTTACATAATAGGCTTAGATGAATTCAATGAATGTTTGTAAAGTAACTAAGACTCTACTCAGTAAGCAGATATCTATATAGTCTCTAGATTAATACCCCTTCCCCTGCCTATTTTCTTCCTGGATTAAACCAATTGTGAAAATTACATGAAGTTCTGAAGTACTTAACAATGTTCTATTCTTGACTTGGGTGGGGTTACATAGATTAAATATTTGCTTACAACAATCTGATAATTCCATTAAAAACAATAACATTATATATAATATCTTATTTAAAATATTTACTCAAAGATGATCAGAGAAAGTAATTTCTTCATTTTCCCCAATAAGAAGCATCTTAAAAATACTGCTAAACTGCTCATCTACGATGTATGAATTAAAATTTATCTTTTCTTCCCAGTGTATAACAAAAAAAGAAAAAAAAATCTATAAAAGGCGTAACAGTTTAGAGGCTACAGGGATGCTTTAATTATTAAGAAACTGAGCCATAATTATATAATTTCTGAACTATTTCCAAGTCATAAATACTTTGGAAGAGAAAGCAAAAATATATGTGAAAACTCTTAAGGAAATGATGCTACATAATTCCAAAATATTAATACTACATCCAGAATTCAATGTACTAAATTCCCAAACTGTTCACTTAGACAACAACTCCCACAATGTACGAAAAACCTCTAAAATAGTCATAAAAATGTTATCTATTCTTAAAAATTGAACTATGCGTATCTAAATTATAACACAAATTTCTGAAAAAAATCAACCTCCAACATCAAAAGAAGAAACATAGTTCTAATGTGTGATTTTAAAAGTATAATGGTGTAGTATGAGATCCAATACTAATCCCAGTTCCAGAGGAAAACTACCAGAGGGCAGTTCAGAGCAATAAATGCCTATATTAAGAAAAACGACCTCCAGGACAGGTGCAGTGGCTCACACCTGTAATCCCAGCACTTTGGGAGGCCAAGGCAGGTGGATCACTTGAGGTTAGGAGTTTGAGATGAGGCTGGCCAACATGGTGAAACCCTGTCTCTACCAAAAATACAAAAATTAGCCAGGCGTAGTGATGCATGCCTGTAATCCCAGCTGCTCGGGAGGCTGAGACAGGAGATTCACCTGAACCCAGGAGGCAGAGGTTGCAGTGAGCCAAGATCAAGAATCCGTCTCAAAAAAAAAAAAGAAAGAATAAAGATCTCCAACAACCTAACTTTACACCTCAAGGAACTAGAAAAAAGAGCTAAGTCCAAAGTTAGTAGAAAGAAGAAAATAACGAAAATCAAGGCAAAAATAAATGAAATATACTAGAAAAACAATAGAAAAGATCAATAAAACTAAAAGTTGGTTTTTGAAAGATAAGCAAAACTGACAAAGATTAAACTAGATTAAGGGGGAAAAAACAATCAGAAATCAAAGAGGAAAAAATATAAAAATATATAAAGAAATCAGAGAGGAGACATTATAACAGATACCACACAAATACAGAGAATTATAAGAAACTACTATTAACAATTATATACCAACAAATTAGATAACTTAGAAGAAATTAATAAATTCCTGGAAATATACAACTCACCAAGGCTGAATCATGAAAAATTAGAAAATCTGAACTGTCCAATAACAAGGGAGATGGAGTCAGTAATCAAAAATCTCCTAAGAAAGAAAAGCCCAGGACGTGATAGCTTCACTGGTAAATTCTACCAAACATTTAAGAACTAATACCAATCCTTCTCAAACTCTTCCAAAAAACTGAACATGAGGAAACTCTTTCAAATCATTTTATAAGGCCAAGATTACCCTGATAACAATGCAAGACAAGGATCCTACAAGAAAAGAAAATTACAGCAATATCCCTGATGAACACAGATGTAAAAATTCTCAACAAAACACTAGCAAATTTAATTCAACAGCACATTAAAAGGATCATGCACCATAATCAAATGGTATCTATCCCAGGGATGCAAGGATGACATACATAAATCAATAAATGTTATACACCACATTAACAGAATGAAGGATTTTTTAAAAATCAAAGATCATCTCAATAGATCCAGAAAAAGCATTTGACAAAACTCAACATCCTTTCAAGATAAACACTCTCAACAAATTTAGTATAGAAGGAATGTTCCTCAACACAATAAAGGTCATATATGACAACCCCATAGCTAATGTCATACTCAACAGTGAAAATTTGAAGGTTTTACCTCTAAGAGCAGGAAAAAGAGAAGATGCCCATGCTCAACACTTCTATTCAACATTGTACTGAAAGTCACAGCCAGAGCAATTAGGCAAATAAAAGACATAAAAGGCAACGAAATTGGAGAGAAAGAAGTAAAATTATCTCTGTTTTCAGAAGATGTGATCTTATATAGAAAATTATTCAGAGAAAATTTTAAAGACACCACCAAAAAAAAACTATTAAAACAAATTCAGTAAAGTTATAGGATACAAAGTCAACATTCAAAAATCCATTGCATATGTATACAGTAATAATAATGAACTATCCAAAAAATTAATTAAGAACACAATCTCATTTAAAATAGCATCAGAAAGAATAAAATACCTAGAAATAAATTTAACCAAGAAAGCTAAAGAGCTATACACTGAAAAACTATCAAACAATGATAAAAGAAATTGAAAATAATACAAATGAAAGATATTCCATGTTCACAGATGAGAGGAATTAATATTGCCAAAATGTCCTTCCTACCCAAAATGACCTATAAATTCAATGTGATCTCTATCAAAATTCTAACAGCATTTTTCACAGAAATGGAAAAATTCCTGAAATCTGTATGAACCATAAAAGATCTCAAATGGCTAAAGCAATCTTGAACAAGAAGAAAAAGCTAAAAGTATCACACTACCTGATTCAAGTTATATTACAAATCTATAGTAATCAAAACAATATGGTACTGGCCCAAAACAGACACACAGACCAATGGAGCATAACGGAACACTCAAAAATACATCCCCAAGTATATGGTAAATTAACCCTTGGCAAAGGCACTAAAAATATACAATGGTGAAAGGACAGTCTCTTCAAAAAATGGTATTGGGAAAACTAGATATCCACATACAAAACAAAATGAAAATGGATTAAAAACTTAAAACATAACACCTAAAACCCTGTAACTCCTAGAAGAAAACACAAAAGCTCCATGACCTTGGCCTTGGCAATGATTTTTTTTTTTTTATATGACACCAAAAGCACAGACAACACAAACAAAAGCAAACAACTGGGACAACATCAAAGTAAAAAGTTATTGCACAGCAAAGGAAACAATCAACAAAATAAAAAGGCAACCTAAGAAATGAGAGAAAACATTTGCAAACCATATATCCAATAAGGGATTAATTTAAAAAATGTATAAGGAACTCATACAACTCAATAGCAACCCAATTAAAATATGAGAAAAGGATCCGAATAGATATTTTTCCAAAGAAGACACACCAATGGCCAAAAGGTATATGAAAAGGTGCTCAATATCACTATCATCAGGGAAATACAACTCAAAACCACACTGCAATCTCACTTCATACTTGTTAGGATGATTTACCAAAAAGTCAAAAGATAGCAACTGCTGCTGAGGATGTGGAGAAAGAACCCTTAGATACTGCTGGTGGGAATATATATTGGTACAGCCATTATGGAAAACAGCATCAGGGGTCCCCAAAAAATTAAAAACAGAACTACCACATGATTCATCAATGCCACTTCTGGGTATACATCCAAGGAAAATGAAATCACTATCTCAAAGAGATATCTGCACTCCCATGTTCACTGCATCGTCCACAATACCCAAGATATGGAAACGACTTAAGTGTCCATTGACAGATAAATGGTTAAAGGAAACATGATATATATTATATTTTGTGTTTACACAACACATCCACACTGGAATATTATTATTCAGCCTTACAAAAAGAACAAAATCTTGCCATTTGCAACAACAGAGATAAACCTAGGAGGACATTATGCTATGTGAAAAAAGCCAGACTCAGAAAGACAAATACTGCATGATCTCACTTACACACAGACTCTAAAAAAAGTCAAACTCAGAAGCAGAGAGTAGAAGGGTGTTTACCAGAGGTGGAGGGCAGCAGGGGATGGGGAAATGTTCGAAGGGCACAAACTTTCAGTTATAGGATGAGTAAGTTCTGTAGATCTAAGGTACAATATAGTGACTATAATTATTTACTGTATACTTGAAATTTGCTTAAAGGGTAGATCTTAAGTATTTTCAACACCAAAAAATATGGTAATTATGTGAGGTAACAGATACATTAATTAGCTTGATTGCAGTAATCATTTCACAATTTATTTGTATACCAAAACATCACATTGTACACTTCAAAATATACAATTTCTGTCAATTTACCTCAATACAGCTGGGGGGAACAGTTCTAGTCTTTATTCCTAATAAAAATCACGCAACTAAAGAACACATTACCTTGCTCCAATGCTTAATATTTTATAGTACCCTAATATAACTCTCAATCTCTACCTACTCCAAAGTTATATTTAATTACACATGAATAATAAAGTTATAATAATACTTCTCTTTTCCCTCCTATTCATTTTTAAGAAAAGGAAAGCTAGTATACCATTTGGTGTTAAAAAAGAAGACTACAGTTGGAAAACGGAACTTTTCTAAAGGTGTGAACATGGAAACTAAATTCCCTGTATATGAGTTTCATAAGCATGAAAGTTCACTTCTGCATTTCTTCCACAAATATTTACCAGGCCTTAAGAATACAAAGAAGAATAAGACATAGTGGTCTCCCACCCTCAATAACTATGGATTAACCTCAGCAAATATTTGGTCTCCCACCCTCAATAACTATGGATTAGCCTCAGCAAATATTATTTTAATCCTGATGACAAGCAGTACTCTGTTCAATTCCAACCAATATACAATTTGGGGTAATATTATGGTAATTTTTATAATGAACAATGAATTATTTTTATTAAAATCATATAGTAATCAACTCTAGGTTTATACATTGGGGTTGTTATCCACTCCTACTAGTTCACGAAGTAAAAAAAAAAAGGACTAGGTCGCTAGTTTTTCAGTTTGAATGACTCATGCTGGACCATCACGTATGTTCTTATGGAATAGACAGTAAGAGAAATCCCTGAGAGTAAATTGGACTCGATTCAACTTCTGGGATAAAGAGAAGGGGAGAGAGGTGAATTATAAGCAATATGGAAATAATCTGTATTTACTAGTAATATTTCTGCATTTCTTCACCTTATATTTTTCTCTTCCTAAATTAGAAAGGGATTCTTTCTCCACCTTTCTCCGTTCTCTTTTCCTGTCTTGCTAAATCACGATGAGACTTTAGAAGGGATTAGAGAATCTGATGGAGGTTTAGATACCAAACTTCCCCTGTATCAACACTAATCATACCCAAGTATAGGAGCGCTTCTCTCTGTAATTCAAGGCTGCACTTTTTGTTCAGGAGAAAAGGTGGCATGTATACTCGTGTTTACATATGAATAGCACATATTTTTAAGTTTATCATTCAACCGGTTTTCATTTCTATTTTTAATGCCAAATTCCCAAAAGCCCACATTTTGGCAAGCATGGTAGAAAGTGCTTCATTCACTTTCTGGTTCCTCAATTACTGAGGTGCACCATTCTTCATCCAGGAACAAACTCCACTAAGTTTCAATCTCTTATACCTGCACCTCTATTCTCCTAGAAGATGCTGCCGATCCTATTCAAACTCATTTGAGAGCAAGAGTGTCAAAGAGCTGGAGAGAGCTACCCCCATCTTATCTGCCACCAACTTTTACACAGACTGGTCCAGGTCTTACCATACCATTTCAAACATTCTTATACAAAGGTCAGAAAAGATCTTTCCCTTGTCTATTTTACTGTGAGCATGTATCTATTGCTTTCTGCTCTGAGACATAACAGAGAAGGAAAAGGATGTTTTCACTAAATTATTAACATACTTTCAACCTCAGGTTTAAGGAGGTAGGCATATGAAAGTAAGCGCTTAACTTCATATCCTCCCACAGGACAAGAACAAAGGGGAGCATAACATTTCCCTAGAACCAGAAATTCTTATGGATTGGGGTCAACTAAATTCTTTATAAGCACTGGTGACAGCTGCGACCTTAAAAGTTTTCCTTCATTTAGGAAAAAAAATCTTAACCATCTATTATACCAAACAAGATAATCATACACTGAGTTAAAAAAAAAAAATACTCTCCACAGCTGACGCACATTACCCAGTGGGAAAGGAAGCCACGTACATCGCACATTTCCCTTTTTAAAGTACGTCTAGCCAATTCAAGAGTAACACAACACATAAAGTCTAACAGCACATTATTAAACTTCCTCTCGGTATAAATCAGTTTAAAAATGAACATACACGTTAGAAAACAAGAAAACACTAAACTTGTGAAGCTCAGAAAGAAGCCAGGGATATTCCTTTTAAATATGATCTCGGTGGTTAAGAGGAAATGTCCGATGATGTCATCCCTAGATACTCCCTAGTGATGAACACTAACTACTGGTCCTTAAAGGGGGACCATTTTCCTGCAAACCGTGGCAGTCGCTGAGCTTTGCTCAAAGACTCTTTAACCAAAGTCAGGGAAGAGGGGTGTCCGCTGACTCGGGCTAGAAATCAGGGAGGAGCGCTGGTCCCCAGGCCCCCAGCCCCGGCTCCCGGGATCGCAGGCGGCCAGGCCTGGGGCGGGCGGGGAAGGGCCTGGGAGCGGCCCAGCTGCACCTGCTCCTCAGGCAGCCGATGGCCAGAGGGCGGGACGGGGTCTGGGGGTGGTTGTCCCCCATCGAGGCCCAGCCCGGCCTCTGGCCCCCCGGCGGACTCCCCGCCCCCCACCTCGCCCCGGTTCCCGGAGGAAAAGACAATACATTTTAACGCCATTGGAGCTGCTGCTGTGCTGCGACTGCTGCTTCTCCGCCTCCGGGGGGTGCGGCTCTCGCCGCGGTTCGCCCGGCGGCTCCGCGGGCTGCAGGTGCGGGCTGTCGCCACCAGTGGCCCCGGGCACCTCGGCCTTGTTGGCGTCCGCCATCCCGCCGCCGCTGCCTCCGCCTCGGCCGCCTGAGCTGAGGGGCTCCGAGCGCGACAATGGCGGCTGCCGGGGAAGCGGTAACGGATCCCGATTTGAAAAGGCCCCGAGCGCTCAGTAACCCAGATCTCGCGAGAACCGGTCGAGACTGGGCGACTGGGAGATAGTGTGTGCCGGGTGCGGGGGGTGGGAGTGCGGGGGGAGGGGAGCCATGGGAGCGGGGGTCAGGGCCGCCGTTGCTGCAGTCGGCCCTACACCTGCCTGGGAGGGCTGGACCAGTCCTGAAAGCCCCCGGTGGTGGTGCCATGTCTGCCCACCAGCCCGCCTGTCGCTTGGCACCAGTGGAGTCTTCGCTTGCAAAGCGGGATTAGACACCAAAGCCCTAACACCCAGACTGTTCAATTCATTCCAGGTAGGGACAGTTAAAGAACACACCACTTTGCATCTTTAAAGACTTCTTGCAAGTCCTCAGACTCCCTTTAGAAATCCTTTGAATTAAACAAATATAAGTCTCTTGCCATTTCAATGCCTAGGCACCCTTCGGACATTCCATAAATAGTTATTGATGACTGATTGCATTTCACCAAAAGGAATGACTTTGAATTTCTTTGAAGATTATTTGTTCTTAGGAGTGAGGATTTCCCATGAACTCAGCTATCAGCTTAGTAAGAGAAGACTGCAGTTTTTCTCTGGACATCAATCAATGTGGGGAATCCATAATTATAAAATATCGTCTACTAGATGGGCTAATAATGGACGTTTGAGGTTTTGCTTGTGTGTTTATTGTATACTGATGGAAATTCTATATGAAGTAGTTATACACTCTCAAATTTAATTGTCATATGGAGTTTTAAAATATAGTTGTAGATTTTTCCCCTAAGTATGAAAAGGAAACCCGTTAAATTTAATCAACTCCTAATTCTCAAGTACTATAATCTTTCATACTGACATAAACTTTTTCAGCTGAAAAGTTTAAATGCCTTCCCAAATGTTTTTTTTTCATAAAGAAGCAAACATGTACAGTTTAGTTACTTTGCAGAATATCATACACATATCAGTGGTAAAGTTATAGTTCCAAATATTACTCAAATAACATAATTTCATCTTCGGCTTTTCAATGTGTAGTTTCCTACCCTCTACCAAAAAATACCAAGTTCAGCTACTTCATCACACACACACACACACACACACACACACACACACAATCAGAACATTTTAATGATGAGAATGCTATTGTAGTTGCTGTATAAATTGTTTCTCATTCAACTCTGAGACATAAGATTTATAATCGCAGAAAGGGTATTCAATTGTGACAGACAAAATCTGGGTTAGAACCCCAGCTCTGCCTCTTTTTGCCCATAACTCCCTGGGCAAGTCACCTCATTTCTCAATCTCTCTACAATAAATAAGGATAGCAATACCGACCTTACAGGATTGAGGTGAGGATTAAAAGAAAGCACTTTATGTAGGAAAAAGTGCAATATGAACATAATGTAATATTACAATTCTCTATCTCCCTAAGCTCAGCAGGGTTTTAGTCAAAGACAAGCCAAGTGATTTTTCCCACAGCACCAAATTATAAGTACTTTCAAAATAGTCATCATTCTGTTATTCTTTTGCTATTGTTGAACTCAGTATGAAAATTGAACCCCACCATCACCAGTACAATATATTCTTGCAAAAATCCTTTAATCAACTCAATGCAAGATTTTTTTAAGAGGCCTTTATGCTTCAAACAGAGTAGTAGGTACATGAGGAATACAAAAATTAGTACAGCCCTGTTGGTAGAGGGCCAATGTAAAAAGTACTATTTGAGTGCTATAATACAAATAAAAGCAAAGTATAATTAAAAAATTATTTACAAAAACAGGAGACTGGCCCACACGCCTTAGTTTGCCAATTAAAATATTCCATTAAAATATTTATCTTGATTACTGAGTTTTAAATTTTGTACCCAAGACAAACGCCTCACCTGCTATAGCTTAGTCCTAGTCCTGATAAAGAGCAGTGGGTAATTCCTACTGAGAGATTGGTGAGGGCCTTATAAAAGAGATGGACCTCAAAAGACAAAGAATTAAGGCAACTTCTGAAGGGAAGAGAATGATTAATCTTTACCATTCCATCTGACTGCTCAGTAGATTGATCTTTCCTTCCTTTCTTGCTATTAATTGCAAAAGATAAAGAAAAAAACTATTAATATTCTGTTGCTGAATTCCATTTCTGTATTTTCTTGTCTTCCTCTCTACTGTTTTGTTTTGTTTTGTCTTTTTTGAGCCGGAGTCTCGCTCTGTCGCCCAGGCTGGAGTGCAGTGGCGCGATCTCGACTCACTGCAAGCTCCACCTCCTGGGTTCATACCATTCTCCTGCTTCAGCCTCCTGAGTAGCTGGGACTACAGGCGCCCGCCACTATGCCCAGCTAATTTTTTGTATTTTTAGTAGAAACAGGTTTCACCGTGTTAGCCAGGATGGTCTCCATCTCCTGACCCTGTGATCTGCCTGCCTTGGCCTCCCAAATTGCTGGGATTACCGGCGGGAGCCAGAGCACCCGGCCTTGGTTTTTTGGTGTTTTTTGTTTTTTAGTGCATGTAGGTACATTGAAAAATTCTTAAGTGATGCTCAAATTCTTATTTTCCCATGATTCACATTGCAAAAGCATTATCTTTTGCAATTGCACAAAATATATTACTGGTACAACTTCACATAATCACTTAGTTTTCTTTCTTACAAATTAGAATGCATGTTTATGTGTGTGTACGTGGTGGGGATAGGGAAAAAGCTATTACACATATCTAGAAATCTAATCCTAGAAATCACAAAATATTTTCAATTAATATCTTAATATATGTATCACTTAGGAACTGTATTCATCTGCTAGTAACAATAAGTAGAAATAATAGTGTCTTAAGCAAGGTATACATTTTTACTCTCTTAAGTAAAATGAATGCAGAAGGAGCATCCCAGAGGATATATAGTAGCTTCACAGTCATCATGGAGTCAGGTTTCTGCTACCTTAATCTTTCACCATCCTAGTTTGAGGCTTCCATTCTTAAGGTTGCCCTATGACCCAAGATGGCTGCTGGAGATCAAAGCACCTTGTCTGCATTGTAGGTCAGAAGGAGTCCAGAAAAGAAGGGAGCTATCCAGAAGTCTCACACAACACTTCCGCTTATGGGCGAGAACTTAGTCACATGACACACTCAGCTGTGGGGGAGGTTGGCAAATAATTTGGGGGCTGGGCTTACTGCACAGGGTTCTGTTACCAATGAAGAAGAGAATGGATGTCATCATTCTTCTTTTTTAAAATTTATTTTGTCTTTAAGAATTAAGTTTTAGGGATAATAATAAAATTTTTTAAAAAAGAAACCAGACAAAAATGGTGGCTAACATTGCTATGGTCACAACAGCTTCTAAAAATACTTCCATATTTGTGCTGATATTCTAGCCCTAGAATTCATAATAAATAGATTACCTTCTCTGCAGGATTCAGAAACTCAAAAAAAAAAAAAGAATTAAAAGGCAAAGACCAACAATATGAAGTAAAACAAAAAGTATAGTATAATTTCTAAGTCAGTTTGCTTCACTATATAAATTAAATTGCTGGATTTGAAGGCATGAAGTTTCTAAACCTTACAAAGTAAAAAGTTACCTCTGTAAAGCTTAAAAAGGAATTCGTAACTTTTTAAAATACTATGGGTTATATTTGAAATCTACATGTGTATTTCCCTTTTTATAAAAAGTTCATTCTGTGATGAAAATGTGGACATTGGTTACTATCAAGTAGAAAGTAAAGTTTAATCTTACTCTAACAATTAGCTATTTACCATTCTCTCTCTTCTTCTCTTTTCCTCCTTTCTCTCTCTCTCTCCCTCCCTATCCGTCTATCACCCCCCATACACCCTCATGACACCACCGCTCTGCTTACTTTAGGAGTCCTTTTTTTTTTTTTTAGCATTTAGCATTCCAAAAATACATCCTATAGAAAGGTCTCTACCAGCTAGCTAAGTGAAGTTTAGAATTAAGACAATTATCTGAATAATCCAGGCAGAAACTCCACTTTTACCTCAATTATTCAAATAATTCAGAAAATAACCTCCATTGCCTTTAGGCATTGCCATTGGATTTCTGTCTGTGATCCTCCATTTCATGAAACTAAACAGCAAAAACTGTACCTTATTACAGCCCTTTTCCTCAAGGGTCACACCATTCCTGATAGCTGCTTATGAGCCTAGTTTGTTGAAAGCTATGATTTTTCAGTAGCGTACTAATGTGGTATTTTTTCATGGTGTATTGCAAAGTGGCAGATTGAAGTGATTTCATGTTATTATGTTTCAATTCACAAAGTGTTTAAACATGCAGAATATATGTGTGTATATGCAATATGCAGTATGTATATAAACAAGATATATTTCCATGATTTTCATTTCTAGCTATTTTTATCAGTCAGGAAAAGAAAGCTTTGGACTCAGTCAAACACTATAGATGTTTCCTCTAGGAAAGGATTTAATGCACAAAGTCTTAGAGGCTTATACAACAATTAGTAAGGCTGAGAGGGCAAAGGTCCAGGAGCTATTGGGAAGAGCAGGAGTCACAAGGAACCATGGCCAAGGATCCCTCTGACCTGTAACAAGGTAAGTCTCAAGACTTCCTTGTGCCCAGAATCTGCTGACTTAACATTCCATCTGCCGTTTGCCGATACCCACAAAGTTACCTGCAGCCACTACTGAAATTGATGGCTTCTCTTTCCCTGCCTCCTTGCAAATTTTGTAACAGTGCCTCTCCTTGGTAGAATTTAGGTTGAAATACTATTAGCAACAGAGTTTGAGAAATGTCTCATAGGAGACAGAACTTAGAAGGGCGAAAATGATGCTGTGTCAATAGGTAATATTTCTCACAGTTTCTAAACCATTTGGCATGCTTTCTGAGGTACCTACATATGAAGGAGACAGTTACCCTATGTGTGCAAGCGTGCTGTAAAAAATAAAATCGGGTCAAATGTTTTAAAATGTGTAAATTATACATAGAAAACAACAACCTATGAACTGAGAGATCTCAAACCAAAAATGCTAAGTGGAAGCTCAGAGGCATGGCATTATAGGCTGGCTTATAAAGCAAAAATGAAACTTTAACTTTTACGGTGACTTGTTATTACCATGGAGGTTTTCAGACAACAGATTGGTTTAATATTCATCATCTTATACCATTTTTGGAAGACAACTTAAGTTTTACTTACAATTTTCAGAGGTATTTACAAGAAATAACCTAAGTTACTCTTACGTAGCCTAACTGGTTTTGTCTGCTCAGAGGATTCTCAAGCCTGGTCTCTATTTTATTTTGTTTTAACAATCCATTCATTCATTGTGTGTGCTGGATTTAAAAATCGCCTGAACTTCTAAATAAGATAAAGTATGTAAAAATACTTGTGACTTATCTTATTCTCTTGACTCCATTAACAAATCTCAATTGTAAGTTCCTTGCAATATCGTTCAGGCTACTAAAGAGACTGCATGGTAGTACTGTCAGTCTAGATGTTCTGACAGTCCCAACGTTACAGAGCAAATGTAGGCTTGCATAAGTGTCCATGTACTTCAAACCAGATTTCTGCATCAGGACTCTGAATATTTCTGGAAACTAGTATCAACAACATTTCTGAAAAATCAAACCTTATTCTTCCCAAGTGCCTTTGCTTTGAACACTATCTAAAGTCCTGGGGACAGTCACATAAGAACTACTGTAGACTAAAAAATTATTACAATTAATCAGTCCTCAAAACATTAGGCTTACATTTTCTCCTCAAAAATCTTCATATTTTTAAGTACTGTTTTAGATAATAGTCACTAACTTCGATTTATTTTATACTGACTTTTAGGTAGTATTGAAAAAGAAGGCCCCTCCTTAGTTCTTTCTGATTGTCTCGTATAGTTGCCTCAAGTGCCTTCACATCTCACCAGATAAATGTTCATTCAGTTTAGCTTTGCTTAAATTATGAGAGGTGTGGCTTTTATTTGGCTAGCCTAGTTTTAGACATCTGATACCAAGTATACAAGTGTTTATTCTTTAACAATGCACAGAACCCTGAAAAAGAAAAATAACTCACATTCTACAAAATCATACATTAAAAATAACTGGCAACTTAAGAAAATGGAAAGATAAGCCACAGACTGGAATAAAATCTTTTCAAAATGCATATCTAATAAAGAACTTATATCCAAAATATATAAAGAACTCTTAAAACTCAACAATAAGAGCACAAGCAACCCAATTAAAGAGTGGAAAAATCTGAACAGACACATAACAAAGAAGATATGCAAATGGAAAATAAGCATATGAAATTATCATTAACATCAGATGTACTGGGGGTTGAAAATTGGAACAATAATGAGAAACCACTATATATTATTGGAATGGCTAAAATCCAAAACACTGACAACACTAAATGTTGAAGACGATGTGGAGCAACAGGAACTCTCATTCATTACTGGTGGAAATACAAAATGATGCTGCCACTTTGGAAGACAGTATGGCAATTTCTTACACAGCTAAATATAGTCTTACCATAGAATCCAACAATCATGCTCTTAGTTATTTGCTGAAACGAATTGAAAACTTATGTCCACACAAAAGCCTGCACACAAATGTTTATAGTATTTTTATTCATAATTGCCAAAAATTGGAAGTAATCAAGATATCTTTCAACAGATGTATAGATAAATAAACTGTGGCATATCCGTACAATGAAATATTATTGAACAATAAAAAATAAATGAGCTATCAAGCCATGAAAAGTCATGAAGGAAGCTTACATGAATGTTGTTAAATGAAAGAAGCCAGTTTGAAAGGGCAACAGAGTCTATATGACTCTATACATACATTCTGGGAAAGAGAAAACTACAAGACAGTTTTCAGATCAACGGATTCCAGGGGTTTGTGAGGGGAAGAGGAAGGGATAAATAGGGGATATTTAGAAATGTGAAACTATTCTGCATGAAAATATAATGGTGAATATATGACATTATACACCTCTTCAAAACTCATAGAACTGACCAACACAAAGAATGAACTCTAGTGTAAACTGTGTACTTAATTAATAATTATGTAACAAAATTGTTTTATCAATTGTTAACAAATGTACCACACTAATGTAAGATGTTAATAACAAGTGAAACTGTGAGAAAAGGGATGGGAGATATATGGGAACTTTCTGTATTCTCTGACTTTTCTGTAATCCTGAAACTGCTCTAAGAAAATTAAGTCTATTCAATAACAAAAATAACTGGCAATATTTAGGGAAAAAATTATGTTGGAGAAAAAAGTGTAAAACTTACATAACATCACAACCATAGCACTACAAAAACATTTACAAAGCTAAGAAAATGCTAGCACAATTAAAAATAAAAGTTATGATATATATATTTCAATATATTTGGAACTTCACAAATTTGTTTGAGTTAAGAAAGAATGATGGGATAAGTAAACTAAAGATTGAGTTACAAAAACAAGGACAAATGCACAAAGATCAGGAAGAATTGTGCAATAAGCATTTTCAAGACAGATCATGTGGTCAAATTAAGCCAAGAGGAAAAAGGAGGAGTGAATGGGTGTTGTATATAGGACTACTTTCCTCCACAGCTTACTGCCTTCAGCTGTGTTAGTGGACTTAGAGTGCAACAGCTTTTACTTGGTAGTCAAAACATTAATGTATTGGGGAAAATCATGTGTAAAACAGTTGATTTCCACATTCCGTTGACATTCCTATTTGCCAATTATTTTTTAACTGAGTCCTATTACAGAAGCATACATTATGTTAGAAAACTGCTCTTGTTTCTCTATCTTTAGCAGAGCAAAATAACTTAAGCTAATCTCTATATATTATACTGTAGTTATGGCTCACACATTCGTGGAGATTGTGCCCAAGGTACCCTCTCATACTCATTAGATTCACCAGTGAATATAGTAGAGGGCTTAAAGTACACTTTAAATGAAACAATTGAAGGCTTATGGGCAGTAAAACTAAAAGTAATGAAATGAAACTTCATTTAAACAGATCACTCTGAACTGAAACATTTAGTACATTTTTCTTTGCAGAAAAGTTTACCAGAAAACATAGCATCTCATTTTCAATGGGACTCATCAACCAGACCAGCATTAGATCATTAACTACACTAAAGTGTCATCATGCTCAATTCACTTAGGAGTCCACATACTTAGACCATTTCTTCACTGTTGACAAAATCCCACACAGTCATTTTCTAATCAAATCTAATTATCCTATTACTGTACTCTCTAATCCTATTTCAGCACATTCAGCCTTGGCTTAGTTTTGAGATATCAGATGGTAAAAATGACCTAAAGGAAGATCTCCAAGGGGAAAAAAATAGAAAACTAAGAGGGTGGTTTTAAAATATGTAGGAGTTGGCCGGGCGCGGTGGCTCACGCCTGTAATCCCAGCATTTTGGGAAGCCAAGGCAGGTGGATCATGAGGTCAGGAGTTCGAGACCAGCCTGACCAACAGGCTGAAACCCTGACTATACTAAAAATACAAAAAAAAAAAAAATTAGCCAGGCCTGGTGGCATGTGCTTGTAATCCCAGTTACTCAGAAGGCTGAGGCAGGAGAATTGCTTGAACCCAGGAGGCGGAGGTTTCAGTGAGCAGAGATTGAGCCACTGCACTCCAGCCTGGGTGACAGAGGGAGACTCCATCTCAAAAAAAAAAAAAAAAAAAAAAAAAAGGAGTTTAAGCCATTCAATACTTCATTGTAAAACAGGGAATGAGATCATGTACCATTCATTTACAGCAGATTTTTTAGTAGGCTCTTTGGATTACCTTGGGATTATAAAAATGAACTTCCAGAGATCCATGTCCGTGAATACCTGAGCTGTGAGCAAAACATCTGTATATATGTATTTTTAGGAGGAAGGCATATATTTCTTAGTGAAATTTCAAAATCATTCTTATTCCTCCCCCCAAAACAATGATTAAAACTGTGTATGTAGACAAAAAAGACATGGGTAGATAAAAATAACACTCAAATACATAGGAATTCATTTTTTGAAAAAAAAAAAAAAAGGTTGACTTTTGAATATAGCTAATTACCTAACATCATCTAAAGCCAAAAAGGCATTAGATTAATCTTAAAAAATAGTTAGACCAAAACTAATTTATGTTTGTCTTTAATACATGTTTTAAAATTTCACATTTGAAAGATATGCTATCCAATATTTGAATCAATAGCAATATTCAAATTAAAAAGCACAGCTACATTAAAATATTTTAGTTAAGGAATAGTAATCAAACAGCCAAACAAGATATAGATTTTTCTGAAAAGTTGAAAGTAACATGTTGGCCTAATAGGTTGAAGAGGTAAAGGTGATCTCACTTTGCAAAAGTTGAGCGCAAGAAGTCAACAAGAGCCAGGATGGCAAGAATTTATGCAAGCTAAATTTTCCTCTGAAAAGAATCCTGAGCTCAGTTGTTAGAGGAAATTCTTGTTTTCAGTTTCCTTGTGACAACCTCATTCTAGAATATATTCATTAGAGTCGGGCTATCATGCTTTCTAAATTCCTATAGTTACCATGTCTTCTAACAAGGTGGACAATTAACATTTCCAATCTCTGAGATAACAAAAAGTCTTAGTCATATAAGGAACACTATTTAGAGTATAAAAATAGCAATAGGGTAACAAAGAGGTTTGAAATTAAGCTGATCTATGATTATATAAACTGAAAAATTTCTTCTGTCATCTTGACATTTTAATATTTCCTCATTATAGTTTAGATTTTTATCTTCATAGCTAATTAGATGATACATTTTCTGTATTTTAGTATCCTATTTAGAATAAATTTATAAAACAACCATATACACTCACCCAATAATCAAAAAGTAGAGAAATTTATTTATTTACTCCACTTCTGATTTTATGAGGACATTTACATGAGGTCACACATTAAAACAAATAATTAAAAGAAAATAATATTACCATTACCTGAGAAACCAAAATTGCAGTAGTTATGGTGACAAAAACAAAAGAAAAGATATAAAAGGCTTAAGGTCTTATATAGTTATTCATTTTCAGCTGTTAATTTGACTCTGACATCCCTAGTAACTAAAATAAATGCTAACTTTAATTAGTTACATGATTTTCATTGTATGTAAGAACAGAACATACCACTTTACCCTGGATTGATTTAAGTGAGGAAGAGAGGTATGAAAGTTCAATTCATTAAACTGGTATTGAAAGAAATGCTTTTGGGGATATGTCTATGAAATCTAAATTTCTTAGGCATCTTTATATAAGAAATAGTAAGTTATATGTTGACCAAGACTTTAGTAACAGCTCTGTAGTAGATATAGAGCAGGTTGTGTAAGCTGGGAGCTGTTTCATGTAGAATTACTGTATATAAGCTGAGAGCATAATGTCAAAGCACAGTAAAGGCAATTCTGTTCGGGGAACTTCTAAACAATGCCACCCACATATTTACCTTTCTAATAACTTGGATTGTTCTGAAAATAAATCACAGATGTTCCAGAAGTATAGATAATCCATGTGTGCTTTAGAAAGTCATTCATATATTTCATGTCTTTCAGCAATTTTTTTTGTAAAAGTTGGGCAGCAGATATTGGCAAGGACCTGAAGTAGAAGTATTCTGTGTTTTATCTTTTTGCAGTTCTTCATCCCTTCTTTGGCAATGGCTAATAAAATAGGAATAGCATGTTAATCTGTGTTTGTATAGAACTTTGTAGAACTTACCATATTATTTTGCCATGTATCTCCTCAAAGGCAGAGACCAAATCTCATTTATCTTTGTATCTCAGCATCTAGCAAAGAAAGTGGAACCTAATGGATTTTTAATCCATTATGCTTTCCTGAATAAGCCATTCTGCAGACTTTTGAGAGCATCATTACCTTTCATATAGCTTGAAAAAGGTCAGGGTCATGCACCAACTAATACCAAGGAAGCTAATTTATAATCAATGCTTTCCTCTGGCATCAATTCAGAAACATTAATGGGAAACACTAACAACCTTCAAAATGTAAGCATGTGTGTATGATGTCAATGACATGACAAATCAACATTCACACAAATGATCTATGAAACAAGAACCCTATTCTACCTTTCAAACTAAGTGAGAATTAGATCTGTAATGTCCAGATTTTAAAAATCAGCTTCATGGGCATTTACCATGGAGCCATATTTCAAGTCATAAAGTGACAAGTCAAAGTCTCCAACCATGATAATAAATTATTGGAGTGGAGCTCATACATCTGCAGCAGAATCAGGTAACTTACTTCTGTTCCCTTGAGCTTGGCCTGCAAAGAGAATGAATGATTGTAGATCATAGTATGGAAATACAGAGTCAACTATACCACTGGTCCAGACAATGTCAAAATCAAAATCAAAGCATTCAAATCCATAAAAAATTGTTCATACTGTACAGATAAAATGTTTACATGATTAGTCTCTGAACTAATTTTGAATAAATTATTTTTGTAACAGTTTGGAAACATACATAGAATAATAGATGGAATAAAATGATCTCCTTTCCCACAATCTATGACTGACTGCACTGCCAGAATACAATATCTCTAGCATCTTGCTACTTTATTTTTATTTATTTATTTATTTTGAGACAATGTCTCACTCTGTCGCCCAGGCTGGAGTGCAGTGGCACAATCTCAGCTCACTGCAATGTCCGCCTCCTGAGTTCAAGCAATTCTCCTGCCTCAGTCTCCTGAGTAGCTGGGACTACAGGCACCCACCACCACACCCAGCTAATTTTTGTATTTTTAGTAGAGACAGAGTTTCGCCATGTTGGTCAGGCTGGTCTTGAACTCCTGACCTCAGGTGATCGTCCTACCTCGGCCTCCCAAAGTGCTGGGATTACAGGCATGAGCCACCACTCCTGGCTGCATCTTGCTACTTTAATTGGTCCCAAAACTAGTAATCTCTGGCATCACCTAGGAATTTGTCAGAAAACACAATCCGAGACCCAACCCCACACCTACTGAATCAGAGTCTGCATTTTAGCAAGATCGTTGGAGATTCATATGCATGTTATATTTCAAGAAGCACTGTTCCAGCCCAGAGTGCTAATAAAGAATGTGGCCCTTGGCAAGCTTAAAAAGGGTCAATAAAACCATGGCCATGGAAATGTCCCTAGAAGAAGATATGTCTTTCAGTCTTTCATAGAGGGCAGTTAGTTCACCTACATTTTAGGACATCTTAATAGTTTCAAATCAAAAAACAACTTTTAAAAAATGCGGTCTTATATGAACTCCCAGTTATACATTGCCCATTTTTTTGTAAGACCATTACATTTCCTAAATCAGTAAATACTCTAAATAATCATAAAGTTTATCTTCACTTTGTTATTGAATCTAGTTACACTTACATTATGTTTTCAACTTATTTTCTTTAGATGAATGTCCCAATTCTGTATCTACATTTCCCCCAACCACTCACAGTCCAGTAGTTATAAGGTGAATAATTAAGGTTGTAGGGAATCTACCAGTGATTGCAACTTGTAGGTTCTGGATAGAGTAGCAAAACATAAATAGAATTGGGAACCCTATAACTGAGTTTGTTGAAATGACCAGACCCCTAAAATAAGGATAAAGAGCAAGGTTTCTGTTGTTTTTTGTTTTCCTTTGCTTTGCTTTGCTTTGCCTTGCTTTCAATGTCGGTTAGGTTTAGAATCTACATATTCAACACTGTTTAGAAAACGTACCTGGCAGCTATCTAAGGCTTTATCAGAGCGTTTCCTGGCTGCTATTTTGTTGTCTTCTAGCTTGTGTTTGGGAGCCAGGTCTCACCACGCACCATTTCAGCACTGCGGACAGCGCCTAAGCGCCTTCTCCTAGAAACGGAAGAGGTTTCAGTTGTGTTTGTGTGGAAGAGAGAAGGGAAAGAGTAGAGGAAAAGAACTCCAAACGACACATTCAGTCTCCAGTTAAACTAATACACCTTTCACTCCTGAATTTTCCTTACCGGATAAGAAGAAACATGTAAGAATTTACTGCCTACTGTTCTACTGAAAACGGCTGTCACCAAAGCACAGCAGAATGCCCGCGGCACAGCCAGGAATGCAGCAAAGAGCAAAACAAGGATTTCAGCAGTAAATCAATTAAACCCTCACTGCCTTAGTAAACAAAGATAGTGATGAAATCTAGTTGCTAACCTTCAGGGTTTGTTATGAGAAAAAAAAGGAGCGTCTATTTTTTTCTTCCTCTTTTTCTCCCTCTTTTAGCAGAACTGAAGAATAGATAGAGCCTGTTGCTGCTGGAGCTGATTCCCTTCCCCTCTTCATCTCCCACCTCCTTTCAGTCTCACATACACACACAGACGCTGTCACAGACACACGCGAGCGCAAATATTTACACACTGCCACACCGAAGAAATCCATGCACGTTTTCCTGCAAACACGCGCGCGCGCGCACACGTACTTCGGCGGGCGCTCACGTCCTCTGCCTCACCGACAGACACAGACATTTACACTTCTAGGCCAGGAAAGCGCTAACCAGGATCCTGTGACTCTACGCAGGTTCCAGAACACGCCTTCTACATTGTTACTGAACCGATCAGCGAACACAGACAAACGTGCCAACACTTAAGCCTACTGGCTGGACTTCATCTCCATGGCAACAAGCATGGAAGGTGAGACATCGCTGTCTGCGAAGTAACTTTCTCCCCCTTCCCTCCGCATTAACGGACAGCGTTCCAAATGCAGGTCCAGACGAGAAGGATGTCCTCATTCTCTTGTATTTCTGAAGCAAAAGAGCGGGGGGTGGGGCGGTGGGTGGAGGAGCCAGTAGGTCTGATAAGTCCAAATTCTAAAGGGGAAACAGCACCCCTAATGCTAGCACCACTGCTGATGCGGCTGCCAGGCGGGGGAAAAGTGTTGTGTACGTGCAGATTGCTGATGCTTTTCCCATAATGTTTTGTAGGAAGTTTCCATGCTTCTTAGGTTTAGTGCGTAGAAAGAGACCTGGAAACAAACAACGCAGAATGATGATGATGGTCTAGGTTTCTTTAATGAGATATTTGGAGAATTTTCAGACCACGTTTCCCAGTGCGTTGGAAGGATTGAATGTCAGAGTCCTTGAGCCATCCAAAGATTCTCTTAAGAGAGAAATTCTCTTAAGGTTGAAATCTGAGGGTTTAGGGGTGGATTCTGGCAGATCCTAAGGTTTGGGATCTCTGGAAAGCCCTGAAATTTATGCATTTCACCATGATGAAGACATCTAGGTTTGTAATTTAAGGTTTTCCTTCGATTCCAACACATTTGATTCTTAATGATTAACTACCTCTGTGCAGATGTGGTTTCAATAATGCTTCTTTTACTGCGATATAATCTTTATATTTTGTGTGGGGTGTGTATATGTATGGAATGGTTCATTATTTTTTAAGCTTGGGTTTTCTTATATGTCTTATTTCATGAAATTATGAATGTCATCATTAGCAGTAGAGATGATTGTATCTAATGACCAGTGCTAAAATACTTTCTACCTAGAACATCATATTCCACTCTAATAGTTATTATTTCAGGTTTATTGTTTGGAATACCATTACTAGAGAAATAAACAAGAGGAAAAACCTGTTGATTAAAATAAAACACAGGAGGTTCTTTCTTTAATGGGTACACACTTTTTAACATTAGTTTCTGTAATTGTGCATTGTTGCATGATTAAATGATTTTATCTGAAAGGTGTATTTTTATATCTCTAGTAAGGTTATTTCACAGAAGAAATAAACATCACTAACAATATTCATGAATATGAAAGGCTGCATATCAGGTATAAAAATACTATCATCTTTGCTTAACTACATATGATTTGTAAGTACTGATCATAGGAAGACTTTGTTTTTTACTTACTAGTTGCTAATTACAAACCAACTTCATGAGATTTGGGCTATTTGATATCTACAGGAATACCCTTGGCCCAATCTTATGACTCATCAGTACTTAGAAATCTTAGTGCCTGACAATTGCCATGAAGGAAATGTGCTTTCAACCAAGTTACTCATTGCCAAAGTACCTAACCATTTATTCCAGTGAATATGGCTCAAGACAATATTTTATCATTTGCATCAGTAGTATTACAAGATGCTTAAATATTTTAATCATTATATATATATTGATCCTGATATTTAAACTGTGCATTGTTGATTTTACCCAATTTTGTGGTATAATATATTTCAAATAATTTTTACCACTACTCAATTTTACATTCTACTTATTTTTGAAAGTTCATTTTTTTCTTAACTGTTTTTATATGGATTTTTTTAATATATGGTTTTGTAACTTAATCTAAATTTTCTCAGATTTCTTTCTTTTTCTATTTCCCAGTAAACAGGATATTAAGATGATGCTTCTCCGGAGCTAGGCATCACAGTGTCTGTTGTGAAGAGCTCTTCCAGCAATTAGAGAAAGTGCAAATGCATATTTTATCTATAATTGTTGAGTATTTTGAATACCTTAGTAATTGTGAATGAATCAGCTTTATAACTGGAGGCTTTTTAACAATATTTTGTTATTAACAATATTTTCATATCATATTATGCTCTATATCAATAGAAAAGCAGAAGACTTGGCACACTTAACAGTATATTCTCAAAAACTTTGGATTTGGTGTTGAAATGAGACAAGTAGTTCATTTCATAGAGCAAGTAAAATGGAAAGTTTGGCCAATTGTTTGAAAAATTTAGGCCTGAAATACTGATTTTTCAACTGCTACATATATGGTTTAAATTACCAAAACCATCTATTTGCTGAACACATTGTTAGGCAATTGCTTAACTTTTTACTTCTATTTGCTTGTGTAGGCACAGCCTGCAGCAATGGACAGACTTTTTAATCAGCCTTTGAATATTACTTTTTCAGTTGCTCTCCTTGACCTGTATTTTGTTTTCATCTTTAGTATAAAGCATACTTTTATGATAAATATAAAAGCCTGTTTTCCCTTTTAAGACATTAATAAAACATTTATTCTTTCTCGACCCATTTTTTTTTTGTTAAAAATGGAAATTTTATAGTTCTTTGAATCCAGGTAAATTTACATAGCTCTTCCTTTAAAAACTGAATATGCAGTCATGTCTTCATTATT
Organism: Symphalangus syndactylus; assembly: GCF_028878055.3. Taxonomy (NCBI): domain Eukaryota; kingdom Metazoa; phylum Chordata; class Mammalia; order Primates; family Hylobatidae; genus Symphalangus; species Symphalangus syndactylus. Next base: position 124,552,381 of record NC_072427.2, on the reverse strand, counting down.
GAAAGTGATTCATCATATGATTTAACTTTCTGTACTGACTAAGTAAAACATTTTCTGTCAAGTTTATTTACCACCTGACTCCATTTTCTCATTACCCCTCGCTCCTAAATCCAATTCAATTTAGTGTCCCTCCTAGACTCTCAACTAAATTTTTATCATGATGAAATAATTCTGAATGCCAACCATAAGACCCTGTTTTTCAGTGCTTAGTTTCCATCACCACTGCAGAATTTGACACTGTTTGCTAATGCCTCCTTCTAGAAACCCTAGCCTCCTTTATTATAGGTGAACTTTCTGCTACAGATTTACTAATGATTCATCTTATATAACTCCACTAGGAGATCCTCCTTGTAGGGGAGGCATTCCCTGAAGCTCCTTGCTAGGCTTCTTCCATCTTTAATCTTTTCTGGTAACAGAAAATAGACTTTAATGGAATTACAGTAAAATTGCTCTCTGTCAATCTACAACAAGTCCATCTGGCTTCCTACAAGATAATATTTCAAATATTTGAGTCTACCTATTGTCTTCCTTGGTCTTCCCTTTCCTAGGCAAAACTCAACAATTCTTTTCTTCTCTTTAAGTTTTGAGCTGCAAATATTTCTATGTACTGGGCTCTCTCCATCCTGGATAGTCTTCTACACAAACATTATTTGACAACAATACCTGAAAATATTCTCCCCATCAAAAATTTTATGCTAGACAAAATGATCTGTATTAATTTATTGAAAGCTGACAATTGAGTGCCTACTATGCACCACACATGAGTACTACAAATTCACCAGGTCCAGAAATAAACTTGTCATTTACTTTCTAAGTCTATACTTTGCTCTTATTTTCTTTGTTTTGATTAATAAAAACACTATATTTACACTTTTCCGAGCTTAATAGTGTAGAGTCATCTTTGATGCCTCTCTCTCCTTGGGCCCACTACTTTCCAAATCCTATCCCTCCTAGTTTTCTAAATATCTTTCCAACCTCTACCCTCTTCCATACATCTACTCCCTAGTGGAGACCCTCATTGCTTCTGACCTGAACCATTTCTTTCCCATGATGCTGTCTCCCTCAAAATTATGTCTATTTCAGCCTCATCATCAAGCCACTCAGCCTTTAACCAAATTAATTTCAAACTCTTAGCCTGACAGTCAAAATATTTCACAATTTGGCTCCAATCTACATTTCCAACACTTTGTTTCCCATACTCCCCCTTGCCTGTACCAAATTGCTCACTGTGCTCTGAAAAAATCCAGTACTTTTCTGCCTTCATATTTATTGTCATGCTCTTTTCTTCTTCACAGATCTGAATCATTCTGTCTCTCAAGACTCAGTTCAAATACAACCTCTTGCAAGAAAAACTTTCCTGATCCCTCAGTGGGTGAAATCTTGATTTCATCTAAACTTGTTTATCCTTTTTGGATCTTATTTTTTTTCACCAAGATGTTGAAGATAATGTCGACACTATGTGGGTGTTGTGGGAATAAAATAAAATAATATATGTAACGCAGTATTTGATACACAGTAGATTTTAAATACTAGTTTGCTTCCTCTTCCTTTTTTATTGCTTTTTTAGAAGCCTACGTTGTTGTTTCTTTCCATGTGTGTACATGGCTTTTCTCCCTTACTAGTTGGAATCTTTTTGAGTAGAGGAGTCCACATCTACTAGAGCATACTAGCAACCCAGTAAATATTTTTCAATGAAAGTATAGTGAATATATGCAGTGTTACTTTATACGTGGCCTGACACATTATAATAATGTTATTACTTTCTATCATTTGCACCCCCATTCAATTTAAGACATTTGTTTTTATAAGCCACCACCTCATATCGTTGGCTCAGGCTAACTTGACTAATTGCAGCTTACAGATTTATTTTAAATGAATTGCCAAGTCATTATCTCCCCTGTTTGGAATTGGTGCATCTCCTTCCCTCCCACTTAAACAAAGGGCTTTAGAAGTGTTTCTATTAAATTTTATGTTCTAGCTTCAACCCAGAATTCTAGGCATCAGAATTGTTTTGAGTCTTTTTTCCATGTGCTATCATATTTCAGCCAAGCTTTGTCAAATTCAGTAAGCTTCACTTCAATATCTTCAACTTAGTCATTGATCAAAAACACTGAAAAGTATGTGTAGATTAAAGTGAAACCTTTGTAATACCACACTGGAGACCCATGTCCATGATTACAGAACCCGATATTTATTAGGGTAGTTCAGATCTATGAATCTACATAAAAACACTATTATCCAGGCATATCTCATATCTTCCTCACAAAGATATCATGGGAGACTGTTAAATGCATTGCCAAAATAACTAAACCATGTCCATGCTATTTCTCTGATTCATCATATTAGTAGCAAACTTTTGAAAAGGAAATGAATTGGCATTACCTATTAAACTCATGTTAACTTTTAATGACTTCTTAAATACTGACAAATTACTTGTTAAATAATTAATTATGGGTTTGCAACAAAGATCAATTCCGAGTTGCCAATATATAATTTTTACAATTCCCCCTTACTCCTCTTGAAAATTGAGACATTTGTCCATGTCCTTACCTCTGGCAGCTTTTTCATGGTCTGTAATTTCTCAAAAGTCTTGAAAGTATATCTCCAAGTTACAAATTGTCTGATCATGAGACTTTTAACTGATTTAATGTGGCTAAACATTATTCTACTAAAGTATTATCCGCTTACATTGTTTGATTTTTTTTGTCATTTCTAAAGCCCATTCTACATTGGTTAAAAAGACAGAAGTAGATTAAGTAGTTCTGCCTTTTTTTGTTATTTGATAGCATTAAACCATCTTGTACAAATAAAGGGCTTAATCTTATATTGGTCTATCTCTTGATCTGAACATATGGTATGTGAAACCCTTCCACCTCAAAGCCTTTGTAAAAGCTGTTTCCACAAATTTCAAATCTATTCCTCCAAATAGTTTCATGGTTCCCTTCTAGACATCATTCAGGGCAAATATTGTCTCCTTAGGGAAGCCTTTGCTGACCTCTTTAACTAAAGGAGTGCCACTTATCCACCATCATTCTCTTTCGCTTAACGTGCTTGCTTTCTTTCATAGCGTTTATGACTATGAGTACCTGGTATAATATATAGATATGGATATATAGAGATAGATATTTTTAAATAATTGTGTCTGTCTTCACCACTGGATGTAACCTTCAGTTTGGCAGGTGCACATTGTTATCTAGTTCACCACTGTACTCTAGTACCAAGAAAAGTGCTGACATCTAACAGATACTCAATATATATTTGGTTAATGAATAAATTAAAATATTATTATATGTTACCTTAAGTTCATTTAGCTCTTTAGATTTCTTAATAGCATTCTGAAAGTTTTTGGTCACTTCTCAGCATTTTCTCTAGTTATACTGCATTGCTCCTATATTTGTACCAATAATAGAGACACAGAGTGCTTATAAATTATGTTTAAAGCCATGAAATAGCCATTCATCTATTCCTCCAAGGTAGTATAAAAATGGTGACTTTGTTTATTCATTAACAGTGACTCTGCATATCTACTCATTCTTTATGCCCTTACCTGATTCCAAAAGCCTTTCAAGTATCTTACAATACCTTCTTAGTTAAGGGTAACAGTCAAGTAATGTAGAGGGCAGGGACAGAGGAAGAAGGAGTAATTATACCAGAAATCTTAAGCTAACCAGTGTCACTACAGTTGAATACAAAATTTAACCCTGTACTTCCTGGCACAAACTAATGCCAAAATATATGATGGCTATATACCTTTCCTTAGAAAACAAAAGGCAACTCCCAAGGTTGTTAGGAAAGATCTGTTTTCTCCATCTTTGAATACTAAAAATGATGTGAGTCTGAGAATGCTAAGTAAATTTGATAGAAAAGAACAAAAACACTGAACTCTGAAAGAGCTACTGAGTTTTTATACTTATTTTCAAATCCAATTTTTGAAATCAAATAAAAATTGTCTTTTTCATTTTAACTAAATGTATTTTCATGCTTTTTGGATATCTAAAAACTAGAGTTTTGTAAAAAACTTTATTTGAAGGACTTTATTTCTCAAAAAATATATTCTTCAATATATTTAGTTTAATTCAATTAAAATATTTATTGAATACCTGCAGTGTGCTGGGAACTGTGATCACTATGTGAGAAGTAATTATTTTCCCTTTAAAAATGATAAATAACTCATTAATTTACATATCATCTAAGGCTCTAGGAACAAAGTATCATTTGGTGTATGATGGACATATTATATTCTAAAGAATAAAAGGATTTTGTTTGTCTAACTAGGAAGATGCCTTGTTTTAAACTAATAGTAACAAATGACAAGAATGTTTTATTGCTGCCTCTAAAAAATGCCTCTTTTTGTTGCTTTGTTTGGTTGGTTAGTAGGTTTTAAGAAAAATAAGAGTGTAGTGGATTAATCACTAGTTAAGAGCCAACAGACTTAACTCCTCCAACTATCAGCTATGATACTGTGTCTGTGACTACATTATGCATTTTCAAAACACCTAAATAAATTTAGCTAACATCATAACTATAATCAGTTTAGGCTACTGCTAGATGATAAAGAAAAGAACTAGTTGAAAAATGAACAGATCATTAAAACTGCCCAGCTGCTTTAACTTTTGTGATGTCAATTGTTAAAGGTTGGGTTCTCCAGGAGCCAGACTCTGAGACAGAGGTTAGTTTGCTGAATTTTTATTGAGGACTGTCCTTGGGCTCAGCACCCATGGAAGAGTGGGGAATTAACCAGGAGTGGCCAGAAATTGAACTGTGCTATGGACCCAATGACAGTCTCCACTGACCCCATATAGAATTCTGAAGCTAAAATAGTTTTTTAGAGTTGTCCCCCTTTGATACAAGATGGCCATGCCTTTATACTATTATATAATCAATGATTTAGTATGGTCTTCCCTGGGAAGGGCCATGACTTTGGGTGAAGCAGCTCTCTGCAACCGAAGCAATCGGTGAAAGGGGCTGACAGCTGAAGACTGTTTGCTGGCAACATTCTTTGTTGCTGAGCAACAAGTCCTTCACTGAAGGAAATCTATTGGGAAACCATGGTGTCCATCAATAAACCATGTTTATTGCCTCCTCTTACCCACATATCCCATGAAATATCCACATGTTGTAGCCCAGCAAGGTTATGCTCTAGTAAAAAACTAAATGAACAAGCTAGTTGGCTGAATCATCTCCTTGGTCCAACATCTCCATAGAGAAACATCCTGCTATTCAGTTTCTCCATCCATTAAATAAATGATCCAGTGAGTGTATGGATCTTAAAAAATGGTTTTTAATTGACAAAAGCAAGAAAATTAGACATCTAGTCAGCAAAAGAAGTTCCAGCTAAGTCTCAGAGTCATTAGAGATTCAATCCAGTCCTCTATGCCTTTTACAGGATAAATACTACAACAAGAACTCAATCTTCAGGAAGATCATTCTCAGCCAATAAGTGTCCCTATATTTAAAAAACTAAAGTCTTTTCACCACACTATATTGATTAGGACAAAAAATGACTTAGTGGAAAGAAACTCAACAGGGGTTTGAACAATATTTTTTCCCTTTACTAAACAAAAAAATCAAACAATGAACATAAGCCATAATTATTGAATGTTTCTGCCACTTAAGGTTTGAGGATAGAGCTTTTTGTAATCTAAATCATTATAAAACAAAATATTGATTGATATTAGTTGGTGTATTATTTGCAGAATAACTTTGAAAGCTTACAAGGCCTGCTTTTATTACCCTCTTTCTTCTTCCTTACCTCCCATCCTTTATTCTGTCTCAGTTGTTTCCTGAAAATTCGGTCCAAACAAATCTCAAGGGTCAGTAATTTTAATAAATATAATTCTTGAAAATTATCAGAAAAAGCAACAATAAAAAAGAAAATACCAACAGTCTATTGTTTGCAGTTATTGGATGAAAAGCTATTTGGTGACAGTCCTCTCAAAAAAGGTGGCTGTACATTAGTAATTATTTGATTAATTTAAATTTATCTTTATTTGTAATTAATTCATTTAACTAACTTAAGACATCAAATGGGAAAAAAACCTATTTTGTTTCAGTCCAACATATACTTTCTGAACACTTTAGTGGTAGTTTTAGAATCTCAGCACAATAGGGACTTAGGAGTGGAAATCTTGTTGGGAGGGAGACTGGGGAGCTTGTCTTGAAGTTGAATTTGCAGAGAAAGCACGCTGTTTAACTTGGATTTTATGTTTACTTAGAGTGTTCTGAAAGCTAATGGAGATGGCGGGGAGGTGGCTAATGGCCATAGCCACTGCTGCTTATTACTTGCAAGCTGCTCTGTTGGGCACTGCCTGCATTAATGTAATTTTAAAAACATAATTCCTCTCTTTAAGAAATTGACACTTAGTGTATCCAGTGGTAGTGAAGGAAAAAAATGTAAATACATAGATATAAAACCTAAGGGGATGAAAAAGAAAGACATCATTATAACTGTTTAAAAGGATCAGAATCTATATCTGTCAAAATGGCACTGGAAATAGACCTTGAAGTATGGACTTTAAACAGCTTGAGCGGCTTATATGCTATGATTGTTTATATTATCCACCTACACGTGCAAATATGAGGTGAAAATTAGATGACAATTCAGATCAAAGAAGCAGCTATCTAACTGTCTAGCAATGAATCAAAAGATTTTAGGGCTGATAATTTGAATATTCACCTTCATACTTGACTTATTTAGAGTAGGTAGGCACAGTCTTATATGTCCACAAAGGAAATTCTTCAATTACAACATTTAGAAATAGGACCTCCAATGCTAATTTGATTCTAATCTGTATCTGATGATGTTTTCAAACATCTTTTGTGAGTTAAGTCAAGAAGGTTTGAAAAATGTCAGATTTTATTAAGCAACAACCTACCCAATACCATACAAGGGTAAAACTAAACTGATTCCAATTTTGTACCTAGGCAAAGAGTTGACTCCAGAAGGAATTGTGAAGAGCCACAACAATGTGCCAGTGAATAATGAGTAGTACCTACTGTGGCAACTCTTCAGCTAAGATGAGTGTCAACGAAGTATCAGCTTTCTCATTGACTCTGGAGCAAAAAACTGGCTTTGCTTTTGTTGGGATTTTGTGTATCTTCTTGGGACTTCTTATTATCCGATGCTTCAAAATCCTGCTAGACCCATATAGTAGCATGCCTTCCTCTACATGGGAAGATGAAGTTGAAGAGTTTGATAAAGGGACATTTGAATATGCACTCGCGTGAGAGTTCCAGCTATATGGTTTTTATGGTTGCGCCATTGGGACACATTCTGGATACAATTGTAATTACCTTGAGTGTGTGGGAGAGAGGCTCATTTTGTTCAGCGAATTCAATAAACATCTGTGACTAATTTCTTCACCATACTGTGTAAATGATAAACTATTGTTGGGATTCGTCACTTTCCTCTCTTCCCACTTAGAGGTGTCCAATGAATAGAGCATAAGGATGGCTGCAGCCATGTTTACCATCTTTATTCTTATCCTAAACAACTGCCTTGAATTTCTGCTTCCTTTCTTGTGCTAATAAACGGTGCTAAAGGCATCTTGTTCTCTCCGCTCTGCAAAGCCCAGGCACCCCCTCCACATTCCTGACTCAGACCCCTTTAGCTTTAGTGAGTCAGGTCTTAAACAGAGAATTTAGTCCAAAGAATAATCAAAATATTACTTGTCTAATAATAACCATAGGCCCAAAATGTTCACAGGTGAAAAAATATCTCAAAAATCTAACACCCAAAGCCTACAAGTAGTCACAGGCCCTAAAGGTCCCCAAATTTCACAGAGCTCTGACCCTCCTATCTCTTCTCTTTGTCGAATCTCTTGCAGTAAAATCCCATAGCTTGGAATCCAAACTAGATCTGCCTCATACTGATGCTCCCTCCCCTACACCTTGCATAAATAGAATTTAAAAGGGAGTTTCCAGCATGACCCAGTGGAAAGAGTACTCTAAGCAGAAACAAAGACAGTCTCAGCTGTGCCACCAGTAGAGCTATGCTCTAATGGGTAAGTCATCTAATCTCTGTGAGCTTCAGTGAAGAATAGTGTTAACATCCTTTTCAATTCTAGTGCCCTATGAATGCTACAAATGTACCTGAAAACCCAGAGATCTGAAATGAATGAGGATTTAAGATATCATGAAAAGTTTTTCAGATTAGGAGCCTAAACTCAGAGATTTGAATTCTAATGTTAGCTTAGCCAAGGTCCAGCTTTATGACTTAGAAAGTTACCTAAGGGGAACCTATATTCCACAACAAGAATTAAGAAACCCATCCTGCATATCTTCAGGACTATTGAGAGGGCCAATTAGATATAATGAATGTGAAAGCATTTTGTAAACCATAAAACAGTATCTAAACATACCTTGCTATCAATATTTATTGTCCTCATCAGTAGCAGTAATAGAGATTCTCAAACCCTAAGAAGCAATGGCTTAGTGTAAATTATTCAATCTCTCTAGTATTCCATTCTCTTCAATTGAGAAATAAAAAGATAGAATTATATAGTTCTAAATTCTTTCCAACTACAAACTTCTGACTCTCTGTGAGTCAGAATGGAGGAACATAGCAGGAGATAAATACAAAAATATTTATGTCCTTTGAAAACACAGAACTGCAAAACATACTATGAAGGAACAAGACTAATATTACCAAGAGGTAGCATTAAATTAGTTACTTTCAATTTATTTGATACTCATCAATTATTTGAGTTGGAGTCTACTACTTCCATTTTATTTTTAATCTTAATTTTGCAGAAGAGAAACTGAAGCTGAGAAAAATTAACTAGCTTCCCAAAGTCATCATAGCTAGGGAATGGTTATGTTAGGGATTGAACTTGGGCAGTTTAATTTCTGCTGTATCCCTAGACAATGTCCTCAACACTTCTACATAGCTTATAGACATGGTTACTGCTCAGGTCTATGGAATTCCAAAACCAGCTGTCTCTGTGAGATTCCTTGATGCTTTCCATCTCATAATACATTTAGAACATATCTGTTATTAGCTGTGGATCTCCTGGAGCAAATCCTCACCTCAAGGAGGCTCTCTGTACCCCAGTTGTTTCAAGAGTGCAGGCCTGGTACACCTCATAGCCAGTTAGTAACCTGGCCCAAGAACAGGTCATTGGGCCAAGTTCAGCTGAACATACTGAAAATTGTGTGTGCCAGGAAACTAGGTCTCTTTGTTGACCAAGGCTTTTACAGTACCAGATGTTTCATTTGTCTCCCAGAGAAGACACCCACCAAGACCCTCCATTTTGATGACTAGAAAAAACCACGGCCAGATCTTTATTTCAAAAGAAGAAAGACCTCTACAACCAAGAAAACTTTATGAAATATGAGCATTGTTTCTGGAAGTTCAACTCCCATAAGCTTTTCAAGTATATCAACTCTACCATAATATTACTTCCAAATCCACTAAAGAAAAATTCTATTAACCAAAAGTGTCTTCATCTGTGGTTTTTATTTGTGGTCTATTGGGTGCCTTAGTTTTTTTGGGGGGTGGGGTGGTTGGGGAGATAGAAAAGTCAGCATCTGTATTTTCAGAAACAGAAAGAATGTAAAAAATACAAAAGGCTGGTTACAACATGAAAACAACATGGAAATTTCATGAAACGTTAATTCTTCTAGGAATAGATGTTCATTGTCATAGCTGGATCAGCCTCTAGCTTCCCCTTCCGAAAAGCCTTGTCAGAGAGGACAGAGGAAAGATAGAAGAGCATAGCTCAAGATAGCTTGCTCCTGTTACCTTTCCCTCCTGTCTGAAAGGCCTAAATTGGATTCACCTTTCAAGGTTGGCTTTATGGATGGTGTTATTTCATCCATATCCCCCAAAACCATCTCCCATTTGTTCCAGGATGCCTGAATCCCCTTAATAGAGAACAAAGACTTTCATTTCACAGTGAGAGATAAAAGGCTTAGAATGAAAATGTCTGGTTGATGTAAGACCAAGGCTAAAACAAATTCATACCACTCTGAAGTCAGGCAGTCAGTCAGCAAGAAAAAGGAAATTGACTGGTATCAGAGGTATTCACAGTCATTGGTAGAGGAAAAGGCTTGTAGAGTAAATAAGTGGCTCCCAAAAGGGTTGGAGGATGTCAGCTTATGGCTCCTGTCCTGGTCTGGTGAATAGAACTTGTTTTGGGTGCCAGCCCCATCCTAGCTGTCCCTTGTCTTGATCTAAACAACCAGCCCCACCCAGCTGAATTTGAAATGGGACATTCCTATGCCAAAACACTTTCTATATGAGGAATCAGAACCCTTTGTTGAACAGACAAATGCCTTGTACCAGTGACCTTTAAGAGTGGAATGAGTTATAGGTACATACTTGTAATTCTGTCTCTGTTTCTGATACAGCCTCACGACATTAGCCTGACTGATTAGCATGACATTTACCTAACGAAGAGAATCTAAATGGTTTTACTTAGGTATCATCCTGTATCAGTTCACTTAACTTACCTTTACACTTATCTTTTATAGACAAAATATCTATCCCAATCTCTAATGATTCACCTCACAATCTTGTATGTGCTAAGTAAAAATCCCCAGCTAATTATAAACAGCACTAAAATAGTTAAAGTAAGCACTAGGTACAAATTGTTGCTGTTCTAAACCCCATACACAAACTAACTCATTTATTCCTCAAAATAACTCTACAACAAGGTAGGTACAATTATTATCCACATCTGCATTTGCGGATGAGAAAATTAAGGCACAGAAAGATTGAGTAACTTAACTGAGTTCACACAGACAGCAAGTGGCAGGGCCACGACATAAGTTGGGCCTTCTGGCTTGAGTCTTGCTCCTAGCCACTATATTACACAACAACCGAGCTACTCAGACAACTGGAAATCACTTGAATCGTTTCTTATAAGAAACAAAGAGGACTCATTCAATCATCCTGATTGATAATCAGTGACAGCCCTGAGGGAGGAATTGTTTGCAGTGTTGATAATCACCTACCTGCAGATCTGAAAAAGAAAAACCTTTTCTTCAACAAAACTCAAAAACTGAGTTTGACAAAAAAATGTTTTTCTAGTTGGAGACATAAAGGTCATTTAGTAGTGCCACTGAGATACTTACCCACAGTTTGGTTCCTGCTTAAAACAGTTTTCCCTGCTGGGCACGGTGGCTCACACCTGTAATCTCGACACTTTGGGAGGCTGAGCCGGGCAGATTACCTGAGGTCTGGAGTTCGAGACCAGCCTGGCCAACATGATGAAACCCCGTCTCTACTAAAATTACAAAAAAAATTAGCCAGGCGTGGTGGTGGGCGCCTGTAATCCCAGCTACTCAGGCGGCTGAGGCAGGAGAATCGCTTGAACCTGGGAGGCAGAAGTTGCAGTGAGCTGAGATTGCACCAGTGCACTGCGACCTGGGCAACAGAGTGAGACTCCATCTGGAAAAAAAAAAAAAAAAAAAGTTTTCCCATATTTCCCAAAATAGAAATATTTTCAATAAATCATTGATTCCACTCTCAATCTGCTTACTTCCCATGCAAAAGAGTCAAGGTAATATCTACTACAAGCAAGATAAAATCATTTCAGACACTACTTTCTAGTTAGAGTATAGAAATTATCTCTGGAGAACTATATTTTGATACACATGCTAAACAATAGGCGGTCACTAGGACTCATCTGTAAGACAGTGGAACTCAATTTATCTATTCCCAAATGACTAATGGCAATGCTCATATTTTCTGGACAATTGCTGTTAAGGGATCCAATTCTCCTTATGAATTAAAGAAACTCTATGTTACTTCCTGTCTAAAAGGATTAATGGTTTACTACTAGTTACCAGTTGATGTGGTACTTAAGGTTTCTCAGGGCTAATGACCTGGTGGGGCTTACAGTACTATTCCAGGCCAATCATTGCACAGTCATCTCTTTCAAGAAAGTTTCTAACCAATAAGCAGAAGCCTAACATTCTGGGCTGAAAGCTAAGTGCCCCATATATTCCTGGGTGACACTGAAGCAGGTTACGTTTCCTCAGAAGAAGGCTCCTTGGTGGTAAGTTGAACATTTCTGGGCAGGGTAAAAATCATACTTCATATTATGTCATAAAGTAGATTCTGAGGAGTAGGTGAGGGTGTCAAGGACTATGAAGAGAAGTGTTTTGTAAAAACTAAAATGATAATAGCTTCATTTATCATTTCCCCAGGAAAGGTTACTTGAAAAATGAAGTTGAGGGTTTTTTTAATTCAAATACACAGCTTTAATAACTGCATGAGAGAGACAAGTTTTTATTTATATTTATCTCATTTTTCTAGAACTTCCCTTGAAAAGACAAATTTTAAGATATCAATAAGGAAATATAATTCTAAAGAAAGTGTTTTAAGACAGGCCAGTACTATGAAATTGCGAAAATTATTATAAAGTCTATTCATCTCACAGTCAAATATAAACCTCTCAATTATTGAAGACATTTCATTAAAATGAGTCAGTAGAGCATGATTATTTTACCTAAATATAGCAGAGGACTTTTTTAAGGTATATGACTTATTTCTTACAGATATATGACTTATTTCTATATTCATATTTTTTAAGGTTTCATGTTAGTATTTGCAAAACAAACAAATGTATGAGCAAATGAAACATTTGAATCTTGTAAAAGATCCAAGAATTCACAGAGACATCATCTTGATGGGATGTATTTTTTAAATGCATATTCTAAAACATAATTTTTTACTTGTTGCATAGGTAACAAAATTTGGAATTTATTAGTTGAACATGCACAGATTTTTATAAACTAGCAAGAATATATTTTTTATAAGTTTTGTTTTTCATTTTATATGTCATATAGTATATATTCCTATCAATCAAAATACTTTGCAGTTTCAGCATTTAGTACTGTCAGTGAACTGTGTCTTAGGCTGAGAACATTCCCATCTGTTCTTACTGTATTCAATAGGTAAAGTTACATCTTTTCTAAAGTCATAGTGAACTCCAGTGCACTAAATTCAAGCAAATACTACAAACACAGGTAACATTTTAATGACCGCATTGGAAATTCTGTTTGCTGGAAAAGTTTTCCAGTTATTTATTATCAGATTTAATTACTCACATGACTAAGGTTCCTGGACAGATAAATTTTAGTGAAATGAGTCTAAAATTGTATGTCTTGTAAAATAAAACTGTTCCCTTATATCCCACCCTTACCTAAATATATTTGTATTACTTGGAACAAGTTTAATTTTCTTTTTCAATGACAGCTTTGAAGAACATCCTGAAGATTATCTAGGAGACAAGAATCTATTTATTGAATTATCTAGAACAAAAGCCAGGAGCTCCCTAATGGAAGCACATTAGTGTTTATTTTGATGAAGAAATATCTAGATTTTTTAAAACAACCACAAAGTAGATAGCTCAGTAAAAAATCAATTTTGGAAGATGTCGCTGAACAACTCTTCCAATGTATTTCTGGATTCAGTGCCCAGTAATACCAATCGCTTTCAAGTTAATGTCATAAATGAGAACCATGAGAGCAGTGCAGCTGCAAATGACAATACTGACCCACCACATTATGAAGAAACCTCTTTTGCGGATGAAGCTCAGAAAAGACTCAGAATCAGCTTTAGGCCTGGGAATCAGGAGTGCTATGACAATTTCCTCCAAAGTGGAGAAACTGCTAAAACAGATGCCAGTTTTCATGCTTATGATTCTCACACAAACACATACTATCTTCAAACTTTTGGCCACAACACCATGGATGCCGTTCCCAAGATAGAGTACTATCGTAACACCGGCAGCATCAGTGGGCCCAAGGTCAACCGACCCAGCCTGCTTGAGATTCACGAGCAACTCGCAAAGGTAAGCTTGAAGGACGCAAGCAAGTGTCCTCCCTTATTCATAACTTCAGGTAATTTCCTTCTCTTTCATTACACTATGAATGAATGTGAAACAGTCAAATGGAGAGGTCTATTCCAAACACTATCCATCTTACTTACAAAACTGTCCCTAGTTCCCAGAAAAGTGTTTCACAGATGCTTTTTCTTTGGATTTTTTTTTTCTTGAGACAAAGTCTCGCTCTGTCACCCAGGCTGAAGTGTGGTGGACACTGCAGCTTTGAACTCCTGGGCTCAAACAATCCTCCCACCTCAACCTCCTGAGTAGCTGGAACTGCAGGCATGCATCACCACACCTGACTAACTTTTTTATTTTTAGTAGAGACAGGGTCTTGCTATGTTGCTCAAGCTGGTCTCGAACTCCTGACTTAAAGGGATCCTCCCACCTTGGCCTCCCAAAGAGCTGGGATTGCAGGCATGAGCCACTGTGCCCAGCTCCACAAATGTTTTCTGACTTAGGATAGAGAACTAAAGAATTAACTGTAAACGTTAGGCAATATGTTGTACCTTGTACATGATTATAGTCCACTCAATTCACACTTGGTTAAACACGTCAAACTGAATACCAAGCTGGTTTCACGTCAGTATTAATGTCTCTATGTCAATCATATAAAAAGCAAAACACTTGTGCTTGCTGTAGTTAATACTGTGGGTGCCAGCCTTTAGTGCACAGGGGTATTTTTTATATTCCTTAAAGAGAGAGCAGAGATTTATAAGATTCAGCATTTTATCCCTTCCTCTTTAAAACTTTGCCTGAGGCTCCTGAATGTGCTTAAGCATATAAAAATAACTAAATTAAATTTAAGTACAGAAGCAGCAGAAGTGGCTAAACTTTTCATTATTTAAGAAATACAGCCAGGGTTCCCAAGTCTGTTAGAAGTATGAGGCAGCAGTTTTTCCAATCTTTTTTGAGACGAAGTTTCGCTCTTGTTGCCCGGGCTGGAGTGCAATGGTGCGATCTTGGCTCACCGCAACCTCCACCTCCCGAGTTCAAGCGATTCTTCTGCCTCAGCCCCCTGAGTAGCTGGGATTACAGGCATGTGCCACCACACCCAGCTAATTTTTTTGTATTTTTAGTAGACATGGGGCTTCTCCATGTTGGTCAGGCTGGTCTTGAACTCCCAGCCTCAGGTGATCTGCCCACCTCAGCCCCAAAGTGCTGGGATTACAGGTGTGAGCCACCACGCCCGGCCTCCAATCTTACAACTTAGTAGATTTCTTCTTCCATAACTTTCTCCAAAGTATACTGATCAACTTTATCTTCCTGCTCTTCCAGACCAGTTTGGAATAAATATCATTCTTTATGAAACACAATTACCTGCTAAAAAGAATGATTAGATGTCACATATTCAAATCAGTTTACTCTTGCCCAAGTTTTGAAGAGAGAGAAGAAAATGATTCAAACAGTTCCTTTTGTATGCATTCATCCATTCATTCCTTCAATATTTTTTTAAGTGATCTTCCACTCCAGAGAGTCTAGGAATACTACTCTAAGGAAAGATGCTAATAAAGGGGAAAATCTTTCTTTAGTTTCTGCTCACCTTTCCTTCCACAAGAAAATCCATCTCCAAAACCTGTTTGCCTTACTCTGGGTCCTACCACCAGAGACCGAGTGATTTCCTGAGGAGGAGCCCATGTTTTTAACTTTGTTTCTTTGTCCCCTTTCCCCACCAAACCTTGCTAGTCCTGTGTACTAAATCGGCAACAGTCTGCCAAATGGCTGGTTTCCTTACAGACCTAAGATTTAGATTTTATCTGGCATATTTGATGCTTTAATCAAAAGAAGTTAGCAATGCAACAATTTCAGACATCATGGTAGCCCCCATGAAGAATTTTGAGAAGGGAGGCAGTTTGAACTCTTGAAATCCAGCTGAGGTGTCACTGTCCTTTCCTGTGTCAGGAAAGGAAAGGAAAATGGCAGAGAGAAAAAGAAGAATAAAAAGGAAAAGAAGGTTGACAGAAGCAGCCACCAGGAGTTTCCAAGACATGGAAAGGGCAGAAAGAAATTTAGGGCATTATAAAAAGATATTTCAATTGTTTCTGAAGAATTAAAATGAATCAAAGTTCTTTTTTTAAAAGACCTGAAATTCTATCCCACAATACTCTACCACATCACACATGATAATTTTTAAAGCTGCCTCCTTTTTTAAAGTTGGTATCACAATTTAAATATTATCATTCACCTACTTCCCCAATTTACAACAAAAGAAAATAGAATTCTAACTTCATTAAAAAAGAAATGGGATAAATTCACATTGTTCTTAGGACTGACATTCCAGACAGAGAAAAGTAGCTTATATATAATTGCAAAAGTCATGGCTTATGTAAATCTTTCAATAAAGAGAAAAGCTCTGAAGGAACAGGTGTTTAGAAAGCCATCTAAAGGCGGGGTATGGTGGCTCATGCCTGTAATCCCAGCACTTTGGGAGCCTGAGGCTGGTGGATCTTCTGAGGTCAAAAATTCAAGACCAGCCATGACCAACTGGTGAAATCTCTTCTCTACTTTACAAAAAAAAAAAAAAATTAGCCAGGCATGGTGGCACATGCTTGTAATCCTGGCCCTGGGAGACTGAGGCAGGAGAATTGCTTGAACCTGGGAGGTAGAGGTTGTGGTGAGCTGAGACAGTGCCACTGCACTCCAGCCTGGGCAACAACAGCGAAACTCTATCTCCAAAAAAAAAAAAAGAAAAAGAAAGCCATCTAAATGACCACACAGTAGGAATGTTATAGCTGCATTAGATAAATGTAATAGCTGTTTGGAATATTGTATCACTTTTGAAGAGATAAAATGAACCTAAAGACTGAACTTTGACTTAAAGCATTTTTTTTCTTAGACACAAAGGAATGGCAAATTAAAATATTAAAAATTAGGCATAAGCTCTGAATAATCATTTTGAAAATGTATAGTAATAAGCTACTCTTTTATAGACTTGATGCTCGGTTATCTAGGACCCTTCATCTTGATAAAATCATGAAGAGGTAGCCACATAGCCAAATTGGGAGTAGAATTCAGATTCATCCACAGAATCTACAATGGGCACACTTCTGCAGCCAGGCCCATTCTAGTG
The DNA here is from genome assembly GCF_028878055.3 of Symphalangus syndactylus. Lineage (NCBI taxonomy): Eukaryota > Metazoa > Chordata > Mammalia > Primates > Hylobatidae > Symphalangus > Symphalangus syndactylus. The sequence goes on along the minus strand of NC_072427.2, from coordinate 124,535,476 downwards.
TTGCTGAAATTGTATGGCGTAGCCTGGCTCTCCATGTGTAGCAGTCTGGGCCTTCTTTATCTTTTTATTGCTTGCTAATGAATTTGACTCAGCTACTCCCCTTACTTCTCCCCCCTCAAATACAGGAAGTGAAAACCTGCAATGTGCTGTAGCTATGCTGCCACCTCCTTGTGGCCCTTGACATTTTTATGGTAGTTCCTCAAATCACAACTAGAAATCATTAACAGAACAAACATCATATGATTATACTCAGACCCTTCACAGATTTTATATGCAAAAAATATAAATAACAGTGTTTACTTAAATCATTTAAAAGTAGAAGGTAATTGACACAGTACAAGCTAGACGATACTTTTTGTAACTATGATTATAATGCTTTTAAAAGTTATAATAGCAATAGCACATTCATACTGAATGGCAGAACATGGTTAGTCAGAAAACCAATTGGATTTTGTGTAAATTTTGGTTATAATTTCCAAGTGAGAAAAAAGTTACATGACAAAATTATCCTAATAGGTAAAATAAAAAACAGGTTTGAAAGACATTATTTGAAGGCTCTACCTTAAATGAAACTCTAGGTGTGATATTGACAGAATTTGTAATCCCAATTACTTGAGATCGTAATTGAATAAATTCTTTTTATTATCTATGTTAGTAAAGAGCTAAATACCTATACTGGTGACCGTTAATTATAAATTTCTGAAAACTCTATTTAAGAGCAGGAGAAAGAACTGTCCTTTACTTGCTCTGTACAAGCTATTGTACGAGCTACATAACTTCTACTTATCTTGCAAGATGCTTGTGAACATTAGTTTCTATAAATATAAAGTCTACCCTTACAATGGGTAAGAATTCAATAAGTGATCGTTGATGATGATAGTGGTAATTTTTATACTAGCTTTTTATTTTAAAAGTAAAATAAATACTAATAAAATGTTTAACAAGAACTAAAAAATATGTAATAAAATGTTTCTCTTCTAACATCAATATTCAGTTATTCTCTCCAGGACAATCATTACTAATAGTTTCTTCTAAATCCTTCCAGAAATGTTCTAGGCTTATATAAACATACACATATATCTATAAATATCTGGATTCCTATCAATCTAACTTTCTGTTTATATTTATTTTCAAACATGTACCAGAATGTATTTTCCACATTGTTCTGCACTCTGCAGTTTTTACCAAACATACTCTCGAGATCTTTCCATATTAAAGCATATGTAATAATTATTTGACATCTGGCAAAGATTAATCTAGTGCCTTTACTTTGTAAAGAGAATTTTGCTTTCAGTATCCAGCCTAATTCCTGTGGCCAACTTTTCATATCCAATTCCTTACTACAGGACTAACGAAAATGGAACTCCTTTTCGGCCTTACTAATCACCATTGTTGTTAGCATTTCAGAAAAATATAATTTGTAAGGATTCAAGGAAATATATAGACTTTCTATCAAAGCCATGTGTCATTGAAATAAGCTATCTATGAAAAGTATAAAATACTATAAAATTAAGACAAATATTATTCTTAAAGAAGCTAACTCTATAGAAACTAATCCAAAACAAAAATCAATGGAATGACTGTATATTTGGATCATTATGCTGTTAACAATTACAAATAATTTATAAATAAAAGCATTAACTTTAAATGCAGTGTAGTAATAACCAATCTTTTGTTGAGAACTTGTTATGTTTCAGATACTGTGCTCACACTTAAAAAATTCTCACTCAATCCTTAACAACAACCCCTCAAGGGAGGTACTATTATTATTGCTTTTTTACGGATGGTGAAAGTTTTATAAAATGCTGTGGATCTTTTAGAAGAGAAAACAAAGGTTTGCAAAAGTCAATGAACTTCCAAGGTCAAGAAACCAAGGTCACATGGCTCATAAGTTGAACTCATGTCTGCAGGACTCCAGAGTCCTTGCTCTTCAGTTCTACTTTCCATCCTCAGTCTGCTTTCCCATGGCACTTTTCATTAACTCATTCAACAGCTGTAGAGAATGGTGGGACTCAGGCACGATGAATAAAATCACACTGTCATGATGGGCTGAGCAGGAGGTTCTTCCTTGTTTCAGTCCTTTTTTCTGAGACTGTGACAAAAGATCGTATTGCTTGTCCTACAGAATTATGTCTCAATCATTTTCATTGTCACCATCAAAAGCATTTATTACGCATGTATTTATAAGAGTTTCCGTGTAAAAGTGAGTTAAAGTGACTTGACCTCTTTCCTCTAGAATTTTTTTTTTTTTTTTTTTTTTTTTGAGATGGGGTCTTGCTCCATCACCCAGACTAGAGTGTAGTGGCACAATCTCAGCTCACTGCAAGCTCTGCCTCCCGGGTTCACGCCATTCTCCTGCCTCAGCCTCCTGAGTAGCTGGGACTACAGGTGCCCACCACCACACCCGGCTAATTTTTTTTTTTTTTTTTTGTATTTTTAGTAGAGACGGGGTTTCACCATTTTAGCCAGGATGGTCTCGATCTCCTGACCTTGTGATCTGCCCGCCTCAACCTCCCAAAGTGCTGGGACTACAGGTGTGAGCCACCGCACCCAGCCTCCTCTAGAATTTCATAAGTCAAACAACATCGTTATGGATACAAATAAAGGAAATGTAGTCAAGTTAACAAACATTAAACCACATAAATCAATGTATTAAAATGTATTAAATGCTATCTTCCATAAAAGGACAAAAATGTACAAATGTTTTCTCTAGAAAATAACCTTCTCTACAGTGTTTCAAAGTTCAAATTTGCAACTTTAGCATTCAAATTGGGGATATCTGAAATTAGGAATAATTACTAAGTTAACAACAGCCAAATAAAATAGACATTAAAATTGAAACAATAAATGCCTTAAAGTCCAGTGACCAGAAGCTACCCCTAAAATATTTGTTGGAGTGAAACTCTGCAACTAAGAGTTCATTCTGATACTTTAGTTAGAGTTTCTTAGTACTCAAGGCCAGTTCCCCGGGGAGCTCACACTATTAAAACAATCTGTGGGAAAAAAACAAAAACAAAACAATTAATTTTTTATTATAAATAGTTTAGTAATAGATGACAAGAAGAGTAGTAGTTCCGTTAAACTTATATTTGGAAAATATTAAGAACCTTTCCATTTTCTTTTTCATATGCCAGTTTATTGCACATAACTAACTTTTGTCCTAAATTATCAAAAACACAAGTCAATTTGTGTGTGAGATATGTGTTTTCAGCTATAGTAAATGCACTATAATCACAAATTGTGACCACTGGTAGTGATTTATAGGCATAATGTATAATAACTTTCAAAACAAGAAAAAAAGACTTTCATTTTCCTAATTTAAAATATTGCTTTTTATCACAAAGGGATAGAAATGTATAAACATAATAATATTGATCAGTAAGGTATGGAAATATGGTTAGAATCATATGTTTTTCATTCTGAAATGAAGCTTAGGAATCATCTGGTTCTTACTGGGATTGGTTTTTAGATAATTGAGTGGCAGGAGTGGGAGGGGCTTAGGTTAGGTGGAATAAGTTTGGCCATATGTTGATCGTTGTTGAAACTCAATAATGAGTACCTGAGATTTATTTTGTTATTCTCATTACTTTTACATATGTTTGAATATGACAATAATAAAAGAAAGTTTAAAACAACAGGGGGATCATCTAAGTGTGAATATTTATGGAACTGTCTCTCAGTGGTGGTCTAAGAATTCTATCAACCTGAGATCAAAGGCTCAAAATTCGAAATAATGTATAAGTAGCAAATATTATCTAGTTGGAACTTAAAGAATAAATATATTTATTTTCCCTGCTTTGATGAGAGACATAAAGATATAAGTAACAAATAGTATCTAGCTGGAACTTAAAGAACAAATATATTTATTTTCCTCTGCTTTGATAATAGCTATAAAGGTATCTGATATGTTTCTGGGGTCTGAAAAATCACATTACATATTAAATAAAATAATTTAATCTTTCATTATCAAGAACTCATTGCCCTTTAAATTGCATGTGATTGAAGATTCATTAGTTGTCAAAATTGGAGTGCGGGTAATCTTTTATCAAGTGGTCTTTCTTTTCATTTTATAAACATACTTTATTTTACTTTTCCTGAATCCTTAACACACAGGTAAAATTCTTAGTAAATAAATAATCATTCCCTAAAGCTACATAATTTAGAATACATTTATAAAAGGTTATGGGTCATCATTTATGGTAATGGGAGTGTGAACAAACAAATTAATTCAATGTATGAAGGGAAAAACCGGTTTCAGGCAGCAATCATAAAACTTCTAGTCTTTGAGACTTTGGCCTCAAGAACATGAACCAGCTGGGAGACTGCAGGCCACTTGCTACACAGCTTGTAGCCATCAAGTCCCCACAAACCCTCCACCCAAAGTCATGTTCAGTACTTTGATGATGAGTTTACAATTGCTGTTCTGATTTACTAAGGAGGCATTTATTAAAGAGTGAAACCAAGGTTTGCTTTGCCATGTCAGAACAGTAAGATGGCAAACAGAGAAAAATAATTTTGCCTTAGAGTAAATTACTTCAAGATAAGATTTTCACAAAACCCACTGGATTTATTCTTACTGGCAGTATTCAAGCACGGTTAAACACCTTGATGGAGGTCGTACCCTGAATTAATTGCACAACCAAAACTAGATTCCAAGTATCCTAGTTTATATGGTGCAGGATTTTTTGGCTCCTACATGAGAGTAAGCAATGGAAATGGCTTCTATGCTTGTAAATTTACTATCAGACCTTAATAGTCAACAAAAGAAGTATACATTTGGAGGTTTTTTCCCCTCTATGGTGTAAATATATTTAAAACTTTGAAACTCTAGCAGGTTGAACATATTATTAATACCTAAGGGAGAGTTGAACACCCTACATTGACTACACCTTTGAATAATTTAGAAAATGATGGCTTTACTAACTTGCACATATAGTGGTTTCCCTGCCATCCTCTCATAGAATATTCTTTTTGCATCATATTGTGAAGTCCTAGTGATAAACTGAAGAACCATTAAACTGTGACCAGGAAGGGCATCCATCAGGAAGGAAAGTTCATTTTAGAGGAAATTTTACATTCCCTATTCTTCCTTTAGCCTACTTTGTAAGATTTGTTTACAGTCTTGGATATTCTCATCAATTCATATCTAAGGGTCACAATCACCATTGGAGTTTATCAGGCAGCAGAGCAATTTCCCAGACCAAATCTTCAAGTTTAATCAGAAAACATAGGTTTTATTCCCAAGACCATCTTTAAAAAAGGCAAGCGACTAAGGCTGTGTCTCTTGGGATCCCCAATTAATCTATGCAAAGAAAATTGCCCTCTCCCAAAGTGAGTAACTACTGATGCTCTGGCTATGGGATCTTGATTAACTAGAATATTGACAGTTTTTCAAAAAGTTTTTCTCAAATCAAACCAAATAAATAGATCTCCTAACCAAATAATCCCTTCAACATTCATGGACATTTTAACACATTCCTCAATTTCCTGCTCTCATTTATTATACATTACAGTTATGAAAAAATGAAAGTTACATTTGACCTATTCAGCTGCCATATGTGTATAGAATTCTTTCAGAGAAAAACAGAATTTTTAATGGACTGGAAAACAGCCTCAAATGTTTCATGCATCTGAAATTGACTGCATTGTATAGACCTGTGCTGTCCAATATGGTAGCCACTAACCACATGGGGCTATTGAGCACTTGGAACGTGGCTAGTCCAAACTGAGATGTACTGCCAGTGGAAAATACACATTGAATATCAAAGACTTAGTGTTAAAAACAGAATGTAAAATATTTCCTAATATTTTATACTGATTATATATTGAAATAATATTTTATAGATATTCTATTAAGTAAAATACATTACTAAAACACTCCTGTGATTCAGTTCCCTACAAGTTGGGGTGCAATTATTGCTAATAAATACTTATATTGTAAATATTAGAAATATGATATTCTCCAAAGATTAAATAACTTTAAAATGTAAAGGTCCATCTCTAAATCCAATTTATTGCACCAATTTCTTTTTACTTTTTAAAAAGTAGAAAATTTTGAATTACATACTTGGTTTGCATTTATAGCTGGTATAGATGACCAGTCTCTGCCCCACTATGTTAGCCTCAATTTTTTGGACTGCGTTTATTCTTACATTGGTATGAATATATTATGTTAGCTTTCAATTATTTGTGCAAATAAGGACTGAGGATATCTAAGATAAACATATTCCTCAGGTAATTAAAAACTAAATTTTAATTATTAACTTCAATCTCCTCTGTTATTCCATTTTTTCCCAATACTGTCAGAAAATAATAAAATAATCTGTCTTGGGATTCATTCCCTTCTTCTTCCCTTTTAAATGTGACCTACCCAGAAGAAACAGTAAGAAATGAGCTGTTCTATAGAGATGGAAGGTAAAACAAGTAGGAGGCAAGAATGCTTAAGAAACTAGGATATCTGCTCTTAAGTGGTAGAGATCACGAACTTTCGAGTCCACCTTCTGAATTCAACATTGTTTTGTTATTGTTGTTTTTGTTTGTTTGAGATAGGGTCTCACTCTGTCACCCAGGCTGGAATGCAGTGGCACAATTGTGGTTCACTGCAGCCTTGACCTCCCTAGCTCAAGCGATCCTCCCGCCTCAGCCTACCAAGTAGATGGGACTAGAGGTGCATGCCACCACACGCAGGTAATTTTTTTCTATTTTCTGTAGAGATAGGGTTTAGCCATGTTGCCTAGGCTGGTCTCAAACTTCTGGGCTCAAGCAATCCTCCTGCCTCAGCCTTCCAAAGTGCTGGGATTACAGGCATGAGCCACTGCACCTGGCTGATTCAGCATTGTTTATTGATGGCCTGCTATATGCCAAGCCTTTGGCTAGTACTGAGAAAAAGTAACCCACAATTTAGAATCATCCTATAATAATGGTAATTAAGTGCTAAATCTTTCTCTGATTCACTTGTCACACAATGACTCTTATGACACTGTATTATGTTGGCTATCCAAGTGTCACAATAGTATCATGAACAAGGTCTCACGGAAGAAGAAAGTTTGAGGAGGAATCCTTACAAAGACAAAGAATATGCACTCACCCGGGAAGGAAAAACAAATAAATAAAAAGACAAGGAGAAGAACAGGCTGGAAGAAGAAGACAAGAAGTCAAAGTCACTTGGAGTATAGAGCCCAAATGAGGGCAGTTTACTATGGGTAAGCTATACTTTAGCGCAAAGAAGCAAGAGCCTTTGAGTATGGCAAGGGCAAGAGCTTCAATCATCCTAAAATGAACCTTTGATAATAAATATGGATGTTTATTTCACACCAGCCCCATTTTAGAGGAAGAAAAAATGGCTTTATCTAAGACTTCTTAACTAGTGATATCAGAACATATCATCCTAGGCTTAAACGAGTTTAGACCACTTAAATAAGATACAGTCATTCTCTAATTGTGGTAATTGAGGGCTCAATCTCAGAGACGTCCCCAGTGGCTTCAAAATCTTTCCTAGAAAAGAAAACCGTTTTCAGAGCTCAAAGAAGTACAGTCTACACAAAGGGCCGAGTAAAAGCCAGATAAGCTAAATTAAGTAGGTGCATCTGAAATTATTCAAACCCATATCTTAAAGAGAAATTATAGAGAACTATTCTCAATTTGACAGAAAAGGAGCTGTTTCCTCCCCTCTTGAGCTCAGATACTATCGTAATGAGAATGGAAGTCTTTTTCAAAATCAGGCCACAGGAAAAAACCATATAAAAGTTTAAACCCTTATTTGTACTACCAACTTCTTATTTCTACTCAACTAGTAATCAGTTATGAAACTTCTTATCTTCTATAAGATACTAGCACATTCAACAATTTTCAGGCAAAGGCATAATGGAATCTCAAAGAAACTTCTACAGGAATAACATTCTTGTCATCATCCAGTGCATTTACACTTTTGTGGAATACTTTAAACTTTTTTGTTTTGTTTTCTTAGAAAACATGTCGGCCGGGTGTGGTGGCTCATGCCTGTAATCTCAGCACTTTGGGAGGCCAAGGCGGGCAGGTCATGAGGTCAAGAGATCAAGACCATCCTGGCCAACATGGTGAAGCCCCGTCTCTACTAAAAATAAAAAAATTACCCGGGTGTGGTGGTGCGCACCTGTAGTCCCAGCTACTCTAGAGGTTGAGACAGGAGAATGACTTGAATCCGGGAGGTGGAGGTTGCAGTGAGCCGAGTTCATACCACTGCATTCCAGCCTGGGTGACAGAGCAAGACTCTGTCAAAGAGAAGGAAACGAAGAAAGACGAAAAGAAAGAAAGAAAGGAAGAAAAGAAAGGAAGAAAGAAAGAGAGAAAGAAGGAAAGAAAGAGAGAGAGAAGGAAAGAAAGAAAAGAAAGAAAGAAAGAAGGAAAGGAGGAAAGAAAGAAACAGAAAGAAAGAAAGAAAACATGTCTATGTGTCTTTCATTGAATTCTCTTAAAGATCCTCTGAGGTGTGTAGAGAAGTTTTATCATCATGATTTTAAATGAATAAAATGGGACGGGCATGGTGGCTCACACCTCTAATCCTAGCACTTTGGGAGGCCGGGGCAGGCAGATTGCCTGAGCTCAGGAGTTCGAGACCAGCCTGGGCAACATGGCAAAACTCTGTCTCTACAAAAAATACAAAAAATTAGCTGGGTGTGGTGGTGCACGCCTATAATCCCAGCTACTAAAAATACAAAAAATTAGCTGAGTGTGATGGTGTGTGCCTGTAATCCCAGCTACTCGGGAGGCTAAGGCACAAGAATTGCCTTAACCCAGGAGGCACAGGTTGCAGTGAGCCAAGATTGTGCCACTGCACTCCAGCCTGGGTGACACAGCAAGACTGTCTCAAAAAAAAAAAAAAAGATAGATAGATGATAGATAGATAGATAGATAGATAGATAGATGATAGATAGATAAAATGAAGTACAGGGAGTTTCACCAAAAGAAGCACAAATCCTCTACTTAGCTCAGGAAGGTTCTCTTTCTGGTCGTAACATGACCTCCAAAGACCCTCATTTACTCTGGCTGTCCCTTCCTTGTAGCCCTTCTCTCTTTTTTTCCTCTTACGTGCTAAACTTATCCAAATCTGACTTTTCACCAGAGGAAATATTCTCACTAGTGGAAGAACATCTCAGATTCCCTTCACCCAGCCCTAAAAAACACTTTAAAATGACTCACAAAATGAACCTTTCAGCTTCCAGGGCAAAAAATATAAGTTTCTTTAAAATTCTCAGAATATATTTAGTTTGTTTGGGGTTTTTTTGTTATTTTAAGTTTTATTTCAATTGTTTTGATTTGCTTTGAAAAGTTTCATGGAACCTTTTGTTTGTTGACCAACTACTGTGTTTTTGCTATCTATAAAACGCAGAATGTGGCAGTCACCCCAAGTTCAGCTGACAGAGTTGCTAACGGTGATGGGATACCTGGAGATGAACAAGCTGAAAATAAGGAAGACGATCAAGCTGGTGTCGTGAAGTTTGGATGGGTGAAAGGTGTGCTGGTGAGAAAGCTCCTCTGTTTACAAATGAAAACTATCCATTCAATGTTCTAGTGGATTAAGAGTGAACAAGGCCTGGGCACAGCGTTATGAAGAGCTCTGGGTTTTGTCCCACTATCGTTTGTCCTGTCTGCTTTCAATACCGCCTCTATCCACAGGTAAGATGCATGCTGAACATCTGGGGAGTCATGCTCTTCATTCGCCTCTCCTGGATTGTTGGAGAAGCTGGAATTGGTAAGCATTTTTCCCCTCCTAAATAATTTTGCATGTAAATTATAAATTCAATAAGCAATCTTTTTTCACCATTAATACTGAATGTGAGATGAAGGTCACAGAAATAATTTACAGTTGGGCTCCTTTTACTTTGCTTCTTTGACGCTTTTTGTCAGAAAGCAAAGGTGAAGAGTTAACTCCTGTGAAACTGGAATTTTCCAGCTTGCCAAACAGGTGAATGCTCAAGGAGATATCTCTATCTTTTGATAGAGTTTTAGGTATACAGACATATAATAGCACATTAATTTTAGATAATAATATTTGTATTTGGGGACATATTGACATTTGCCTCTCATTTGTTACACAGTATCCTTCTTGGCATGATTGGTAAAACTTCACTGAACAAAAATAACTTGTGGGAAAACTGGTGAAAATGTGACCTGACTAATAAAAATGCTGAATTGTTGAACTTTTTCCAAAGAAAATAATTGTGTTACTTTCAGGTACTAGCAGTAAGAAAACAAAGGTTAATCAAATATTGCGAGATATAAGCTTAAAGTGAAAGATGAAATGACTAAGATAATATGTATATTACTTTTTTTCTAAATGAAAAGTGGATAATGACATTATTTTGAGTGGTTATTTAATGTTTTAAATATTACATTCCATTTTAAATATTATTTCTTCTAGCAAATCTTTTTTATTGAAGTACATTAGTAAAGTTTTTATGAAAAATCTAATTGAATTGTATTAAAGTTCCCCACTTAATGAGATAAAAATTAATAATGTTCTATTCCATATACGGGAAATACATTATGAATTCACTTTCCGGAGAAGACTTAGTCTCAAGAATATGGAAGTTCTATTGTGCTTTCAGATAACACTCCAGAAGGTATCTCAATTCACATTTTAAAAGGTAGTTGGTCATTATTTATTGGCTTTGCTCTTCAAAACACATTCAGCATCACCGGAAGACTAACTCAAAAAAAGAAAGGGCTAAGCTGTAAATTGAAAAACTGGAGCCAGTTCCCATAGTTTTTCCATGTTTCATGTTTGGCAACTGCTGGGTTCCTGACAGAGGGCTGCTTGCCGGTTTTATGATGCATAGCAAATGAATGCTCACAGCCGCAGGGTCCAAAATAAGTATATGCCATTCCATGGAAAATCTGCATCTTAATATTGCCAAGGTTTTGCTGCAGGGTTTCATGCAAAATTAGGTTTTTAAGGGTAGTTTAGTAACTTATTGAGATCATCAAGAAACATTACTTTGTTTGGAGGTGTGAGAGTACCCAAGGGCAAGAGTAATTCTTTATAATGCAACTTATTTAACATCCATACATTTGGGCAATAATCTGAACTTTAGTCAGATCTTACATTACTCTTCACAGTCAACCCAGTATTGAGTTTCTTGCAAAACTGTAGAGAATGAAGAATCCCATCTTCTGCTAAACGGTTTATTATGCTATCAGACATTAATTTTATTTTAATAAAGATCTTTATATTGAAGTAGTTAAATTATATATTAGAAGAGAGTAAAATTCTACCTAGTGAGTGTTCAATGGGTTTTCCTTTGAATGGAGGTTTGTGTTCTTCTTTTCTTTTCTTTTTTTTTTTTAATTCTCAGAAGATAGACTTTAGTAAGTACTAGAAACTTATTGTCAACCTTACTCAGTTTTACTGGCCTTTGCTATGAACCTAAAACTAAATGAGTTAAGTCACCATCTGGGTCCCATTTGGGTTTACCTTACTGGGGAAGAAAAGAAACAAATACATCTATTTGTTCTTGCTTTGGGGGTAGATTGAGGAAGAAATCTGAATACATTTTCAAGCCCAGACCCTGGTAATAGAGCCAGAAGGAATCTGGAGCCAGGAGTAACAGTAGCTACAGCCCTTGGGTAACCATTCTGGGCTAAAAGTTTTGGCTGTCTTGTTCCCAAAAGCAAAGGGTGGAATGAGCTGATAATGCTGTCTAGTTGTTCTTCTCTATCTTGGAGACCTTGCTGGGGCAAGATGGTTTCCAATAAATTTAACCATCAAGCAAGGAAGTTGGATGTGAAAAGCCGGTATGACCTGAAGCAAGTCACTTATATTCAGTGTTTCCCTTTCTTTTCTAAATATTAAGGAGAAGATTAATTCCTACCCAATGAATTCTTTGAAGATAAAGCTAAAGTACCTTTCTGAACAGGCAGACACAAGTTGAAATAGGCTGAGGGTAGCTTAGTTGTCTTACTGTGGGATGCATAAGAATTATCTGGGAAGTTAGGTTAGGAAACTGCAGAATCCTGGGATTTACTTTTAAAGATCCAAACTCAGTAGGTCTGAGCATTTTTAATAAGCACCCCAGGCATTTCCTGAAGCAGGTGGTTCAAGAACCACAATTCCAGAAAACAATGAACTGAATGTTCTCCAAGCTGCCTTCTATCCTGGGATTTTATGTTTGATTATGAGAGAGAAGCAAATCCCTTGCTGTTTAAAAGTATAAAACTTTGTTCCAAGATTTCAAATGGTTTGCAAAAATATATACAATGCAAAAGGATGAATTAAGAATTATCGAAAAAACTAGAGTCAAAACGAAAATAACAGTGAGGAAATAATAAGGTTGGGGTAGGTTTAATGTTATGAAATGCAAATTATATGGTCCTGTAGAGTTTCTGGGGTATGCTAAACATTTTCTATCAAGCTTCTTCAAAACAAAGTCAGGAGCAAAACAAGTGCAAAATAAATCACCTTTAGTGGCACAAGGACCTGAAGCCACATAGTGATATAGAGGCACTGCTCACTACAGTATCCCTGCAATAGATATGAAGAATTTAGTCCAACTATTTTTTACAACCCCTAGCTTTTAAGAGTCTACAGGGTCCAAAGCAATATGGTCCGAGTTTGCAGCCTGTGCTTAGTTAGCCTCTTCCCACTGCACTTTAACCTGCAAAAAAGCCAAGAGGCTGCTGTTAGAGACAGGGTATGGCCAAGAGCTTCAAAAGAACCAGCCTTTAATACCTTGACTCATTCCTACTGCTGCCCTTAACCTCCTTCCACTTTCCCTTCTCTTTGGGCATGGCCAGAGAGATTACAGCCTCTCATGGCTGACTACCCTTCTAACCATCCTTGGAACGAGAGAGCCTGCCAACAACTATGGAGCATTCACTTTACATAGGGGAGCTTACCGAACAGCTCAGACCAGAGCATTCTGAATGGAGCCAGGGTGAGTTCAGTGGCTGTGTCTCCACAGCCCTCTCCCTGAATTCTGTGTCAGCCTCCATTAGAGAGGGTATTGTAGGGGAGGAAAAACAGTTATCTTCTACCCATCTTAGGTTCACTGGCTGGGGGCCTATAAATTAGACTGACAAAAATCAGATTAATAAGAGAAAAACAGAATTTATTAACATGTACATGGTACATACACATGGGACCACTCAGTGATGAGTGACTTAAAGGGGGGCTTAGAACATGGGCTTACATATCATCTTAACAAAAGAACAATTAAATTGTAGAGAGGTGACAAGACAAAGGAAAAGGACTTTTCACTCACAAGGTGGCAAATGCTGGCAAGATAAATACATAGGGAAAGGAATGGAAGATAAGAGCTAGTCAGCAAAGCTTGTTGTGTAGATGCCTGTGGTGCCTTCATCAGGCTGATAAGCATCCAAAATTGTCTCTGGTAATCAGAGATCACTTTCTGGTAAAGAGGGGAGGCAGGACACATTTATGTCCCGTTTTTAGGTAAACAGGAAGGGGATCGAGAGCTTTTCTTGTATCTACTTTTTTTCGGTTGTCTCAGCTCCAAATAATCCTTATGCCAAAGTGATATATTCTGATACCCTTCTGTAACCTCCTGGCTATGTGTATCTTGAAGCTGAAAGAAGTCACGGCTTCGTTGAATTCTGGCCTCTACCACTTTCTCCCTCTCCTTATAATCATCAACCTTCTGAACCATAAAATAGTTGGGGCAGCTTTTAAATTTTCATTTTATTTGTGTCTTGTGTTTCTTACATTATCTGCCACATAGCTGGATATATAGTAGGTTTTTAAAAAGCAGTAAGTATTATGACTATCGTGGATATGATCAAAAAGCAATATCATTGAGTGTGTACTGTGTTCCATGTGCTATGCTAGCCACTTTACACATGCATTCTTTCTAATTTCATTGCTATTTTTGGCTCAGTTATTTATTTATTTAAAGTGACTTATCATAATAAGTAACTTTCCAGAATTCACACAGTCAATAAGTTGATGTAATTTAATTTCATTCTTTCCACTTTACCCATCTGCCAGATGAATAATTTGCTATACTCTATGTAGTTCTCCACCTCTATGTGACCAAATATACATAAAAAGATAGTAACCTGGAAGGATGAACATTTAATCTCTAGTTATCTTGACAGCTTGGAATTGTAGGCCAATTATCATGTTTATAGGTGTCTAGAACTTCTCCAAAGAGGGAATTCTGTCAGGTGCAATAGTGCAAGCCTGTAGTCCCAGCTACTTGGGAGGCTGAGGTAGGAGGATGACTTGAGGCCAGGAGTTTGAGACCAGCCTGGAAAAAATAGCAAGACTGTCTCTAAAAATAATAATAATAATAATAAGATGGGGTGCACATTAAATTTTGACCAGCCCTAGTGGTTTTGTTTTGTACAACGTAGTTCTGCACATTTTAGCTCTTGAGTTTCTTGGAACCAGAGCTACTACAAGCAGAAAACTTCAAAGCTAAGCATTTACTCCATGGTGATTTCCTAGCCAACCTGTTAAACTCAAATGTGGTCCTTTGATGTTTACCCTAGACTTGCTGGTTTTTATGTAAATGATCCAATGAATTCTTCCACCATTTAATGCCTTTATTTTTCCTCTTTCAACTGAGGTCTTGGTGTGATTATCATCGGCTTAGCCGTGACAGTGACTGGTATCACTGGTTTATCCACCTCTGCTATTGCCACAAATGGATGTGTCAGAGGAGGTAATTAAACTTGTGACCCGCACCATCATTTGTAAGGTAAAGGCAACACAGGCTCTAACAGTTCACCACTGACCTTTCTGGAGTGTTTTCAAAGGTAATGCAAGTTGGTTTCTTTCCCCCCATCAGGCAAAGAGATGCAAGAAAAATGGGGAAGGATTTAACCTTTGTCAAACCCCCAGCTTTCTCATTCCGGTTGCTTCAAGCAAGAAAGAAGGTCAAATGTCATGTTTTCTCTTTTCACAGCCAGGATAGTTTCTCTCCCAGGACACCAGCATAAGTCAACTTTTCCTTTCCAAGGCTGCACTTTCGATTGTGTTTACTTTTGGAAACAATCCTTCATCATAATGAGCAGTTCTCTGACTTGGTCTTTATTGCCAGGCAAACCAGTTTCTCCTTAGCACAAAGAAACCCCGTTGGAGCCCGAGGCATAGACCCGAAAACTTAAATTAAAGGCAGTGAAGTTTGCAGCAATAGGGAATCCAAGGAAGAAAAGTAAAATGCAATATCTTCTATCTTTCATTGCCAACAGGTCTTGGAGTTCTCATAATTCTTCTTTCCACTATGGTAACTTCTATTACTGGGTTGTCAACTTCTGCGATAGCAACTAACGGGTTTGTTCGTGGAGGTAAAATCTATAAGATATCTAATGCCCTCATCACTTGCTACGGGTAGGCAAACAATTTTTTATACTTCTTTTTGATGGGAACAAGGAAGTAGCCCAATGTTCTTGAAGCCTGGCTATTTGGAGGAGCTGGATGCCAAAGAAAACCTAAGGTACGATGAGAATAGTCCAGGTCTACTCTGGTCTCTTTTCTAATGGATCTCTCTGGCACATTGTAGGTCATGCCTTACAGATGTGCACCTTCCTTAGGTAAACTTTTTCTTTTTCAGGCTAGTCTGAACACCTCTAGCTGATGTTTCTTGGAAACTGATTCCCAGATTTGCCTTCTGTTTTAACGTTTAGTACATTTCAGGTGCTTCCTAGACCTTCATGAAATGGGATCTTTTAGAACATTTCAGGTTTTCACAGGGAGGTGGATCTTTCTGTGACAAGATTCAGACTGCTGCCTCCTGAAGTACTGGTGACTTCTCTCAGTACTGGAACCAAACACCTTTCTTGGGGGATTTTGCAGGTCTTGGAGTCATCGTCATTGGCCTAAGTGTGGTAGTGACGACACTCACAGGTATTTCTATGTCTGCTATTTGCACGAATGGAGTAGTAAGAGGAGGTAAGCCAATTAATTTACTTATGACTAGAGGTTTGGTTACTAGTAATGTCTGGAGTTAGTTTACTATTGGAAGTGAAATTAACATATTGCTAATTAGTCCCCAATGTCCTAAAACAAAACAATATAACCCAAAATTTAAACAGCAAAGCAAAATTTTTCTCAACTAAAATTGGAATATCTTCATTGACATGACCCATTTTTTGTAACGAAACATGTTTATAAAGTGGAGAGTGACTATGTGTCTAGTAGGAAGGTATGGAATATTATAGCAAAATATATGGTTTTTTTGTACCTTGGATGAGACCCACTGGCTCTCTCGCAGGTCCTCTCAGCATGGGTCTTCTCCAATGCCCCAGATGGCATTGCTGATGATTCCCACTCAGTAAACCACTCCTGCACCCAGGCCTCGAGGCTCACCCCAAACGCTGTGCTCCCAATGACCAACAGGCAACAGAAGATCATTAAAAGGGAATAAACAAATAGATAAGCAAAGAGTTACTTTCAAATAATCTAGGAGTAGGCAGGCCTAGGCAGAAAGTGAAATGGATGAAATGTATCGTTGTTCTATCTTCCTTTGTTCCCCCTCCCCTTCCCCTTTGGTTTCTCTGGTTCTCTACTTGGGCACCTTATCCAGGTCTTCCTACTCAGAACCTTCTAAAACATCCTGCCCACGACACACCTCCACTCTCAACTTCTGCCTGTCTTTCATGTTGATCCAGCCCACCTAGGTAACTGACTAGCTCAGTTGTTTAAGGTGATCTGTATAAAGGAAATAATGAGGATTTGCTCCACCCAGACAATATGCTACATTTTTAGAGAGGACTTTGACCCCTGAGCCCAAAAGAGTTACTATAGTGAAAGAAATTTCTCTCAGCAAAAAGTAATTTTGTTTTGTTTTTAGGTGTGTTTGTTTGTCATTCTTGTGCCAACTCTGCCTACCTCCAAAGCCAGCTCTGTATAGGAAGTCATAATCTTACTATGGTCTGTGATAATCAGACCTCCTAACATCTCATCCTTTTCACCTTCAATAAGCTGCCCTAGGTACCCTCTAGGCAGTTGACCAATCTAGTTCAATCCTTCATATGCACAGAAGTATGCAGCTATATATATTTAATAGAACTACTTTTTCAATGTCCAAGGGAGAAGTAATTGTTCCAGACCCTCCCCTCTTTTCTTCCCACTTGCAACTGCCAAACACTGTGCTCTCAGTGGCCAACAGGCAAGGTACCTACTTGCCACACCCATACATATATGGGTATTTAGCAATAATCATGCCTTCTGGAGCTAAAAACATAGAAAACCAAGTTTGATTTATAGAATGAATAATACATCACACTCTATAGATATCTTGTTTTATGCAGCACATATATATCAGAAAATTTTACGTATGTACCTATATATGTTTTGTATATGTATGTTTATATATATATATATATATATCATGCCTTCTTTCACTAAAAACATAGAAAAGCAAGTTTGATTTATAGAATGGATAATACAGATATCTTGTTTTATGCAGCACATATATATCAGGAAATTGTATATATGTACATATATCTATATATGTGTAAACATATATTTTACATATATACACAACAGAAAGGAAGTTAGAAAAACAAAGATAAACTTCACCTACTTCATTTTCTACCTAGACTTTCCTACTCCTGGAAATTTTTTATATAAAATTTTACTTCATTATTAATTTGAATACTCCAATGATATTTTTATAAAGACAACGCATTTTTTTGTCAAGTTTGCTGTGTTCTTATTTGTAGCTTTTTTACATTTATATTTTAATAGATTGGGCTTTATTAAGTCAGGATACTTCTATTGTAGATTAAGTACAGAGTACTGAGAAGGGCTAAGTTATTCACTGGTTAATACAGGATTCCTAAAATTATTAGGAAGTTGTAATACTGTTATTGAAATAATTCACACTGTAAATGTTCTCAGATAGTCACAATCATTTGGTCATATAAAATAGCAGTTCCTCAATGTAAAGTATGTTCATTTCTTGTTTCAGGTGGGGCCTACTATCTTATTTCCAGAAGTTTAGGGCCCGAGTTTGGTGGGTCAATAGGCCTGATCTTTGCTTTTGCTAATGCAGTGGCTGTTGCTATGTATGTGGTGGGATTTGCTGAGACTGTAGTAGATCTTCTTAAGGTAATTAAAAGCTTTTCTTTTTTTCTGTCAAGCAGCATAATTTAGTTTAGTTTGCCTTCTCAGGGCACTAGGGGATATCATTACAGCTAAATGAGAGGAAAAAAGTTAAATATAGTGGAAGGAGCCTGGGCTTGGCATCAGAAGATCTGGCTTTGAGTCCAGGTTCTCACACTTACCAGCCAAGAAAGTTTGGATTAGTTCCTCTATTCTTCCGAACTTTGTTTTCCAAATCTATAATATGGGCTAATAATACTGTTGTACGTATTTCACAGAAGTGTGGCACAGATCAAATGAAATAATGTATATGAAATATTGTGTAAAATATGCAACATCAGATAAATAATGGATATTGCTGTCAACAGTAGTACTACGATTATGGTTATAGATTTCCAAAAGGAAAGAAAGTTTAAAAATTAAAATAATTCACTTCAGAAAACTAGCCATTTCCTAGTTTAGGTGCCTAGTCTAGGATGTTGCATGTGCAAGCACATTTATTAGCTGATATATCAACTAATTTCTAGTCCTTTTCTCATGGTAATGATAGCATTCACTGAATTCAATTGGTAAAAGTACCTCCATTTAAAAATTAGATAAATAAATGAGCTTACAGTTCATAAGGTATATTACCTTCAAGAGATGCATTATCAGGTTTGTGTCATCTGTTCTTAAATAGGACACCACTTAACTTTCAGTATTTACACTGTAAACCATTCATTTTTATTCTGCTAGGATTCCCCTTGACACACAGAAATAACCAGTCATTCTTCTGAAATAAAACACAATATGTATATGTGTACATATTTTTACTTAGTACTACAACAACTTCAAAAGCTAGAATGAATCTCTGAAATGTCTAACTCCTAACCTTGACTATCAAAGGCCTATTATCACTGAAAAAAATGCTAGGTTTTTTATCTTCATAAATTTATGAATACTCCATTTTTCTATTATTCTATATGGCCCCAGGTGTAATTGTATAGTATCTCTTTTTACTGTTAAATGCTGCGATAAGACTTACATGCAAAAAGCTGTATCTCTAAGCACTTAATAATTTGTTTCCCCAGGAGAGTGATTCGATGATGGTGGATCCAACCAATGACATCCGGATTATAGGCTCCATCACAGTGGTGATTCTTCTAGGAATTTCAGTAGCTGGAATGGAATGGGAGGCAAAGGTAAATTTCTCAAAAATGATATTATCAACAGTGGCTGGTCAGGTCCTGAACAAATTGCAGGAGTAGAAGGAACTCCATATTCAAAAAGAATTGCTGTTATTACCTGCTATGGTGAAATGAGCAGGCAAGTGCTAGGTGGATCACCAAGCCTGCAAAGCACGAAGCCCAGGCAGTCATGACTCAGGGCTCACGAGTCACATGATTGCTGTATTTTGCCTCTCTGTGCTGTCACCAAGGTGGCTGCCTTATGCACAGACCCCTTATGATCATAGCAGTGGTGCACGCTGGAAGCCTGGGTCTCTCAATCACAAACCCTGGTTCTTCTTTCAAGCTGCCTGTGGGTGCAAAAGCCCAAGAGAAATGGCAAGAGTGTTGGGAACATAAGAGAGGCAAAAACTATGATTCTCTTCTGAAAGCCAGTACTTCACCAGCAAATTTAGGCTCATAGGCTTTAGAACCAGAAAATCTCTGAGTTTAACTAGTGATAAAATGGATAGTAAATTTCTGAATGATGGGAAACATGTCTTTTGCCTCCTTTGTAATTCCCTCAAGTGACTGGTACAATTGAAAATATTCCTACGTGCCTGTGGATGAAGTAACTAGATCTCAAGCAGTCATGAGATGTGGAAAGACAGCCAAAGCCGCCCACCTATAAGTCAATAGAAAACATTCCTACGTGGCATTTATTTGTAGATTATGCATTCACACATTCAACAAAAATAAAGTTAGTGCCTTCCATGTGTTGAGCATTCTTCTAGGCACTGATATTCACCTGCGACCAAAACAAGCCTAATCCCTATATATGGTCTATGAAGAGATCAATACTAAGCAAGCAAATAAAGAAATAAATATAAAAAGGGAATTTGTGAAAATTAGTATCAACAGGACACTGTGATGAAAAAACAAAGGAGAACCCTACTTTAGATAACTTTATTCCCTGAGTGAGGCGATGAAGTTTAGTAGCAGTAGAGGGTAGCATTTAAAGCTCCAGCTCTGTAGTTAGAGTGCCTGAATTTGAATCCAGTTTATATCTCTGCGGCCTTCAGTAAATTATTTAACCTCCCAGTGCTTCAGTGTCTTTACCTTTAAAATGAGGATAATAATATTGCCTATTCCATAAGGCTGTCAGTTTGTTAGTGGTATTATTTACCTAAAAGAATACAGGTAAAGTTAAATCTGCATCTGTTCTATTGTAAGCCCTCAGTGAACAGATAGCTGTTATTATTTAAATGGGCCGGGCACGGTGGCACACACCTGTAATCCCAGCACTTTGGGAGGCTGAGGCGGGCAGATCACGAAGTCAGGAGTTCGAGACCAGCCTGGCCAACATGGTGAAACCCTGTCCCTACTAAAAATACAAAATTAGCCAGGGTGGCGTATGCCTGTAATCCCAGCTACTCGGGAGGCTGAGGCAGGAGAATTGCTTGAACCCAGAAAGTAGAGGTTTCAGTGAGCCGAGATCGCACCATTGCATTCCAGCCTGGGCGACAGAGTGAGACTCCATCTCGGGAAAACAAAATAAAATAAAACAATACAAAACAAAATAATAAAACATAAATGATTAAGTTGTCAAGAAAGGCCTCTCTGAGGAGGTAACTAAGACTTAAAGGATGAAAAGAAGGAAATAGCTATGCAAGAAGTAGAGTGAAGTGCTTTCCAGGTAAAGGAAACAGCATATGGCAACACCAAGCCATAAACACCTTACAGCATTGGAGGGGCTGAAGGAAGACCATCTGGCCAGTTAACCCTGCAGACTGCTTGTGCTGAGCACACCGCAGCAGCCTGACGTCAAGTGCACTGGGAATCACAGGAATTCTGTTCATCATTCTGCATTCTCGAACTCCTGCAGTTAACACTGGGAACAGAAACAACCCATAAGTGCTCTGCCGAAAACAAACAAACAAAACCCCCCTCAAATTTATCAGTGTTAAAACTTTTGGCTTCATTTACATTCCTGGGACAATGGTGGAAGTTACCCACCTGCTACTTAGAATGTTACAGAAATGTCACCTTCAAGTGCCCAAACACGTGCACCATTAAAAACGTGGCATATACATCCAAGTAGAATAAGGCCTATTTACATGCCATTCTAATAAGGATGCATTTTTTTACCTACTCTGGGTAGCAGAGACTTAACTGAAATAATCAGATAGAGTCTTTCTGCAGTGGCTACTTCTAACTTTTATAATTATGTAAAAAGTTGTTAAATAAATCTGATTTGGTTTCCTTTTACCTTTGCATTCCAGGCCCAAGTGATTCTTCTGGTCATTCTTCTAATTGCTATTGCAAACTTCTTCATTGGAACTGTCATTCCATCCAACAATGAGAAAAAGTCCAGAGGTTTCTTTAATTACCAAGGTACATGGAATAGATTGGTTGCTTTTCATTAAATACTTCTCCATTGCCCTCCTCATCACCATCCCCATCACCCCAACCCCAGCCATCGGAATGCCTGGCTCCCCTTTCAAGTTACCTGTGGATGCGGAAGCCCAAAAGAAATGGGAAGTTCGTTGGGGAAACATAACAGAGGCAAAAACTATCATTCTCTTCTGAAACCCAGTACTTCACCAGCAAATTTGGGCACAGCATAGGTTTTAGAACCAGAAAATATATGAGTTTAACGAGTGGTAACTAACTAGTGATAAAATGGTTGGTAAATTTCTCCAGGAAAGAGCCTGGAGTTGGATTCAGGAGACCCAAGGTTGGATCTCAACTCTGCCACTTAACAGCTAGACAGAACGCCTAATGTGACTGGGTCTCAGATTTTCCTGCCAAAATGTGGGCGATAATAAGAACTTCCTGAGGGAATTTTGAGAAACAAATAAGACAGTGGATGTGAAAGTGCTTTGTAAACCTTTTGTTGTTGCTATCAAATAGTAGAAACAGAGACACAGCTCAATTTGTTCAACCACTGCAGAGCACTAAAGTCAAACATAGTCATTTCTTTCTTCCTGCTAGACTTGTTTGCACCTTGCTTTCCCATAGCATTACCTAGTTAAGCATCACTGTCAGACTTTCAGGCGGAAAAGACTGTAGGAGTTACTCAGTGTAGCATCCTGTGATAACATAACAGAGCATGAAATTTGACTTCTTCCTCTCCTTATTTTACTCCTTTTATCTGTTCTTGCCTTTCTTTTCCCTCTAGCTTACTCAAGAATCCACTGCTGAGTTTTTAAGTGTTTCCCTTTATTATCTACTCAGTTGTCAGTATTTCTTTTTGATATCACATACCTCTTTCATCCTGATTCCTTTTCTTCATAAAGACTTTCGGATTTGCTTTGCATGTTAATATCCTTTTCCCTTCTATTATTTTCCCTCCTTCCCATTCCTACCATATTTTTTTCTTTAAGCCTTTTTTCCTATGTTTGCATCCCAGATTCTTTTGTTCACATTTTTCTTCCTCTCCTTTTCTCTTTTTTCCTTCTCTTTTTCTTCTAGGTTGTTTCCTTTTTATTTAATAATTTGGTGACAACCTGTGGGATGGTATTATTTTATTAATAAAGCTTCTCATCATAATATTCTGCCATACTGAGGATTTGGTATAAGCAGCTTAGGTCTAATATCTAGGAGTAAAAGGTAAAAAGATTCATACATTAGTACCAAAATTGTAAAGTAGACTCACACACAAGGTTCTTCAACCACAAAAAAAGGCATAGAAAACCAGTGTGTTGATTGTTTATGGTATTTATGCATGTGAGAATGTACTTGTGTGTGTGTATGTGTGTGGTGGTGCATTTGTGTGTATGCCAGTGTGATCATGAGAGAATTCTTCATCTCTTTTTCTAGATGCACAAAAGTCAGGTAGCCTGGATCTCTTTTGGCACAAAAATTGATTTTTCAGAACTATATCATAGAGATCTAAAACCTTATGATATGTATTTTGACTTTTGGCAAATATTAACATAAAGTTCCTTAGGAGTACACCACATCTTCAAGTTCATTCCGTTTAGAATATAGGAATGTGGCCGGGCACGGTGGCTCACGCCTGTAATCCCAGCCCTTTGGGAGGCCGAGGCAGGTGGATCGCCTGAGGTCAGGAGTTTGAGACCAGCCTGGCCCACATAGTGAAACCCCGTCTCTACTAAAAATACAAAAAATTAGCCAGGTGTGGTTGTAGTCGCCTGTAATCCCAGCTAGTTGGGGGGCTGAGGCAGGAGAATTGCTTGGTTGCTTGAACCTGGGAGGCAAAGGTTGCAGTGAGCTGAGATCGTGCCATTGCACTCCAGCCTGGGCAACAGAGCAAGACTCTGTCTCAAAAAAAAAAAATTAGAATATAGGAATGTATTTGCATTTAGGGCTAGGGAAGCCAATGGTAACTTAATCTTCTATACTGTGAAAAATGTCTACATCATAATTTTCTTATAATTTATGTTGTAGCATCGATATTTGCAGAAAACTTTGGGCCACGCTTCACGAAGGGCGAAGGCTTCTTCTCTGTCTTTGCCATTTTTTTCCCAGCAGCTACTGGGATTCTTGCTGGTGCCAATATCTCAGGAGATTTGGAGGTACGTTGTTTGCTCTGCTTTGCAGTCCTGGGAGTGGTGGTACACTTGGTGGGTAGCACAAGGAGCTAGAGAGGTTAAATGTGACCATATTACCCTACAGATTCAAACTGTAGGTTTCTGTAAGATTTCCTGATGATTTAAAAGTTCTCTCTTTTAATGCCAAATTTGGATTTCTATTCCAGATAATTCTTCCAAAAGTCTTATTCAGTAATATCAGAAGAACAGGGTAGTGTGATAGTGTGTCATATTTCCCCAAAATAAATGTAGTTCAGTGAAAAAAATACCAGAACCACCCTTTCTCTTTTAAACCCAAATGAATGGGAATGTTTTCCTGTAAAAGTAAAAACAAAACAAAACAAAGGAAAATAATCACATTTTCACTTAGCTTCCCACTTAATTATTCTGTGTGAAGTACTGCAAAGAGCATGGTATGAGTTAGGATATAGTAATGTTATAAAAGACCAGCAATAGTGGCCTAAACAAGATGCAGGTTTTAATGCACAAAATCTAGCTCAGTTGGGCACAGTGCCATGCACCTGTAGTGCCAGCCACTTGGGAGGCTGAGGTGGGAGGATTGCTTGAACCCAGGAGTTTGAGGCCAGCCTGGGCTACACAGCAAGACCCTGATCTCTTAAAAAAAATAAATAAAACGTATGTATATTTCTTGATGAGTCTTGATATACTCATAAATAAATAAATAAATATTTTATGTTAAATCAAGCCCATAGGCCATCCAGTGGAATAAGAAAAGTCTGCTCCAAAAGGTAGCCCAGAAACCCAGATAACCTCTTTGTTTCACCGTTACTTTGGGGCTTGCCCTCCATCTGCAAGGTCACATTCCAGTCCATGGGAAGGGGGATAAGCATGTAGAGGGCAAGCAATTCCTAGAACTTGCATGTATCGCTCCTGCTGACATTCCATTGGCCAGAATTTAGTCTTGTGGCCTTACCTAGTTGCAAAGGAAGGTGGGAAATGTAGTCTCTATCTGGGCAGCCACGTGCCCACATAAAATTTTAGGGGGTCCTAGTATTAAAAGGAGGAAAGTGAGGACCTATATCAGGGGACAATAAGCCATTTCTACCACACACACACACACAAACACACACACACACACACAAAGTAGAAGACACAGGTTTTACCACAACAAATTATTATCAACTTTGGAAGACAAGAAATATTTTCAAGACTCATCAAGAAATATACATACATGAAAAACATATGCATTGTCCAAGTCGAAGTGAAATGAAAATACTGAACAAATAATTGTTAAGTTAATCAGGGATGATTTTCTCAAGGAAATAACTTTTGAACCTGAGCATAAATCAAAGTCTGGATGCTGGCTATTAATGAAGAAATATAGAGTATTCCAGGCAGAGAGGATAGTCAGGCATGAGGAAACTGGGAACAGTGAGAAGTCTCCTACAGTTCAACTGGAGAAACCCTGATGGGGCTCGATCACCTTGAAGGCAAAGGGAAACGGCTGTTAGAGGGACTTGAGCCAGAGGTGCTTGCCCTAGAATATAACTCCATGAAAGTAGAGAGTTTGCCTTTGATTTTGTTCATTGCTGTATCCTCAAAGCTAGTAATGCCTCAATAAATACTAATTGAGTAAATAAACAAAGGCATTTAGATTTTTATATTGGGGCCACAGTGCTATGGTAAATTCTCCAGCAGAAATATGGCATAAAAATATTATGCTGATGTGCAGAAAAGTTCAGAAACTTGTTCAAAATAATTCAAATAGTATCACTGCTGAATGAAATTTAGCTATGGTTGTTGAATTTCTGGTTTCTCAGCTCTGGAAGAGTATCAGAGGTCACTGATTTAAATTTCTGCAAACTATAAGCACACCTTTAAATTAAAGAATATTGCTCTTTCTTTAGACTCCTTAAAAACAAGTTTGTATCAGATGTTTAGTAGTCAGTTCCGCTTAGCTGGCCCTCACTGTGTGCCTGTTCACACCAGGCACTGAGGAAACAAGGAGCTTCACTTCCCCCTCAAGGAGCTCAGAGTCGAAGGAGGAGACGGACTTCCCTTATATGAATTAGAACAAGCAAGAGTAGAATCTAGTGCAAAGGAAAGAGGAAGCAGCAATTGCCTGTCCCCCCAAAAAGTAAAGGAAGACTTTCAGAAGAGGGGACACTCAATCCAGGTTTTGAGGGATGAACAGGAGTTTGCCAACAGGACAAAGAAGAGACGGACATTTGAAACAGAAGGAATGGGATATAAGAAGGCACCGAGAAAGATGCTGCTAATGAGAATTATTTTATGTGCAGAGTAGAGTATGTAATCCTCCATTAATATATTAATAAACATATTTATAAAGAATTTTCTATGTGTCCTAAGTACTCTGGGAGTAAGCAAAGAAAGAGAAGATACTATTTCTGTCTGAAAAGACAAGACTTAAAATTCCTCCCCCTTTAAAATAAGTGTTAACTTGATTTAGGGTTGTTATGTTAGTGAAGAAGTTTTTATTTATTTAGCAGCCTCTACTGAGAAATCTCTGATTCTGAGTTCACATGTAAAGAAACTACAAACAATGGCCTGTTAAGATTTTGGGGGCATACGTGGTCATAATATTATTGTAGAATGTTGCATTCTTTTTCTTTAAAAATACCTTTATGATTTTATAATTAGGCTTAACTTTTAACACATACACTACTATATGCTGTATACTTTTACTATATACAGAACTCAGGGGTCCTTTTAACAACAGACAGTAGAGTTTGGATATTATCCCCAAACTAGCTAGAGACTCTAAGGAGGTTAGACAAGAGAGTAACATGATTAAATATGTGTTTTAGAGAGAGCCTACTAACAGCTCTCTGGAGGGTGGTTTGGAAGGTGGCGAAAGGGTGTAATAGGTAGGAAGACTGGAGGCAGAAAGATCAATTAGAAAATATCATAATAATCTGGACAAAAGATGACATGGGCCTGACTTAAGGCCATGCAGAGGAAAAGAACCAAAGATATCAGCTTTTGTTAGAGTTAGGAGAAGAAATAGAAAAAAAAATGTTTTTTACTATGATCCACAGTAAGAAAACATTATACATCACAATCAAGTGCACACTTAGAAAATTTTCCCCAAATGATTCTCTACTTTATTACAAGCAATGCCTTCTGATATTCTCACATCAGTTCTATTCTATTGGATTCTTTTAATGCTGGTTGTAACCAGTCGAATTGATTCCACAGTATAGTAGATGAGGAAAGGACGCTCGCATTTGTCTATTGAGGTTGAAATGGCAGAAGAACATGGGGTGGCGATTTCTAGTGGGTGGGTAGCTAGATGTATGAGTCCGGAGCTCTGAAAGGAGCTAGGGCAGGACTGGCAGCCATGGCATGGATGAGTTAATGCAGGTATGTGCGAAAGGGAAGACAGAAGAGGTTTGAGGCAGCGTTCAGGGAGACACAGACCTTCAAAGTATTAATGGTAAAAAGCAAGTCCATGAAGAAAAAAGAGACAGAGCTAAGGAGCAGGAGAAATCAAAAGACAGTGGGGTCATGAAAATCAAGAGAGGAGAATGCTTTGAGAAGTAGTAACATGGTCACAAGCCGGAGGGGCCAACCATGTTAAGTTCTGGGAGGTGACAATATGTTGGGAAATGGGGAGGAAACTTCAGTACTTGTAGATATTATTTCTCTTTGAAAGTGAACTTAGAAATAAAACATAATGGATTCAGTCAGTTTAGGAAACATTTACTGTTTACACACTATAGGGTAGGCAAGATCCTGATCTCTGCTCACAGCCTCAGAATCCTCCTCCGGAAGGAAGCTCACAGGCACAAAGTCATGCTACAAAGTTCCCATCCAGAACCTTACATTTGCTAATAATGCACTAACAGATGATCTGTAAATATGTACCTGGGAGAAGATTTAGAAAATACCCAAGTCTAATCAAGAAAGCTAAGAAGTGATTTCAGAGAAGAAAAATTGGGATGTGGTTGACATACCCAGAAAGCAGGGATCTAATAGATTACTTGCACTCTGTCCTAAGGAAAAATATAATGTCTAATGAAAAAAGGTAAAGAAGGTTAGGTTTTGGGTTACTGCTTGTGGATGGAAACTACATTTCAAGTGAAAACCAATAATTTGTCAAAGTCCTCCTGAGCCCTATCTAAGAGAAAGCTAGCCAGACCAGACAATGTGAATATCTAATCATACACTAATATATTGGCATCCAGATTTATATGTTAATGTCTTAGGATCATGGCTGGGCATGGTGATTCATGCTTATAATCGCAGCACTTTGAGAGGCCCAGGTGGATGATTGCTTGAGCCCAGGAGTTTGAGACCAGCCTGAGCAACATGGCAAAACTGTGTCTCTACAAAACACACACAAAAAAATAGCTGGGCATGGTGGCACACACCTATCATCCCAACTACTTGGGAGACTGAGGTGGGAGGATCACTTGAGCATGGGAAGGTTGAGGCTGCAGTGAACCACAATTGAGCCACTGCACTCCAGCCTGGGCAACAGAGCAAGAACCCATCTCAAAATAAATAAATAAATAATAATAATGTCTTAGAGTCATGATGGAATCTCATGTGACTCCTGTTAAGCCATTTTAGAGCTTGTAGCAGATAGCTGCAAATAAAAACTACGTTTTTGGGGTGTTTGTTTGTTTGTTTTGAGACAGTGTCTCACTCTGTAGCCCTGGCTGGAGTGCAGTGGCGCAATCTCGGCTCACTGCAACCTTCGCCTCCCAGGTTCAAGAGATTCTCGTCCCTCAGTCTCCCGAGCAGCTGGGATTACAGGCGCATACCACCATGCACAGCTGATTTTTTTATTTTTAGTAGAGATGAGGTTTCACCATCTTGGCCAGGCTGCTCTCGAACTCCTGACCTCAGGTGATCCACCCGCCTTGGCCTCCCAAAGTGCTGGGATTACAGGCGTGAGCCACCGCGCCTGGCCAAAAACTAAGTTTTTGTGTTTTAGGTATAAGACTGCCTTCCATCTTCACATCTGTTATCCATATATATATATATAATTTCTGTTCTTCCCACTGTCAGTTCTTTACACTTTACTCAGATCTCAAGAAATTCTTCATCAATAAAATAAATTTTGGAACATAACATGAATTAGGGGATTCAGTAGTCCCCATCACAGTCATGACTGCCTTCTTTTTCCTTCTGTGTGCTGCCCCATTGCATACACCTGCCACACTGACGACAATAGTTTAGAAGGAAGAGACTGGGTATGTACATGTCAGAACAAACCCTGTGTGCAGATACTCCTAGAAGAGTGGGGAGGAATTAATGATCACAGAGTGGTCCCATAGGGCTGGCTTACTGCCATGTGGGGCAGGTTTGCTTGATTCAGTTGTGACTTCCAGTCATCAAGTTGAGTCTACATTCACTATGCGTGACCTTTTGATGGACTTTTTCAGCATATTTATGTTTTCTTTTTAAAGCACAAACTTTGACTGCAGTGATTGCTTATTTGTATTGATGAGTCTAATGTGCTCTGGTGGGGGGCCTCATACCTGCTGAGATTGTACCTTCTTCAATTCAATATTTATTGACTCCTACTCTATGCCAGGCCCTGTCCTGTATAACTGAAGACATTAAAATTTCTATTTAATAATCCCTATTAAGTTGAATTGAATACAATTCAATATGCTACTTAAAAATTGATTTTATATGATTTATCCCCCCCAAATAGGATATAAAATGGTAAATTAAGTATGATGTGAACTCAACTTAGTGAATGTATATACACTTATAAGCAAGAGAAAAGCCCATTTTCTGGTATAAGCTTGAATTTGCCTCTTTCTTTACGTCTGCTTATGGAAATTAAATATCTCCCATTGCAGATATTTCTGAACTAGATTTCAAATAGGGGATTTAAGGGATTGAAAAATTTAGTAAGTAGATCGTCCTTTTTACTCAGTCAAAAGTGATTTTTTTAAAGGCAAGCTTAAGCTCAGTATAAAACAAATACTCCCAGAGATATTATCCACATGCCAGATATGTTTATATATTTTCCTCTACAAATTCAAGATGTGATACATCTAAATGAAATTCATAGGAGATAAAGAGAAGGATGAGGCCTTGGTGAGTGAACTACCTACTATACTTTTCTATAGAAACTTCCTTCTTAGGAATCTAAGAAGATCTTAGAGATCTCTTCTGTTCAGCTGAAAGTTTTACAGATTTCTTTATTCCCTCTGCACACCTTGTCTTTGTCCAAAATAAAGCTTGAGCTCATCAACTTGCTGTTTGCTTGATCTTTTCTTAGAATTTGCCTCAGGAAGGGTAGCCTAAAAATCTGAAAATATGAAAATGACTCCAAGTGATCTATGGTTCTTATTCTGCTCTGTATTCTTCTACCTCCGCATTATTTTTTCAAAGGATCCCCAAGATGCCATCCCCAGAGGAACCATGCTGGCCATTTTCATCACCACTGTTGCCTACTTAGGGGTTGCAATTTGTGTAGGTAAGTGGTACGTCTCTAGTGTCAGAATGTCAGAATTACGAGAGGTCCAGTTGTTCACGTCTAGTGGGCTTTCAATGCAGCATAAATACAGAGTTTTTTAAAAGGCAACAATTTTACAATTTTAATCCCCTACTTGGTACCTTAATGTTAATGATTTGGATACTTTAAGGATTTGAATGCAATTAAGCTGTAATACAGACATCTCTGGGTCAGGGCTAGAGTAAAGCTAATCAGGTTGTCATTCCACCTGAACACAAAGAGGGTCCCATTTTACCACCCTTGATGATAATCCCACTGCTAAGGAGGCCACCACTTCCAGCACACACTTCCCTTGTTCTAGGAGGCAGGAGAGAAACAGAGTAGAGAAAAGAAGTGAAAAACAAAACCATTCAAACCTAAAAACAGCCTTAGGAAAGTATGAAAGATGTGGAATTTGTGACTGTGTCTCATCCTTGTACTGCTATCCTTAATATGGAAATGTCACTGTCACCAATTGGCAGGATATCAGAACAAGACCCAGCTGCTGGCAGTGTGGGTGGCCAGCCCCTACATTGCTCAGTGAACAGAAAATATGTGTACTCACCTGCTGTTCCTGAGACTGACTTTGGTTCTACCTGCTGCCTGCAGACACACCTCCTCCTGGTTGGGGGCTGCCTCACACTTTTGCCATAGTAGGAAAGGAAGAGGTTTCCCAACATTTAGAGAAGAAAACTATCTTCTGTGTACAATAGGGAAAACAGTTCCAGGCTGGACCACCATGGAAGCCAAAGGGAACATCCCTGTCCTCTTCTGCTTATAAGAGAAATTGAGAAGGTCCATGTACCTACAGTTGGTTTCTGGAGATAAAAGAAAAAACGAACTTAAATCCTTCCCTGTCTCATTGTCTCTAATTTGAGGAAATTTGATAACTTCGTTAAGAGTATCGTTGGGGCTGGGCACAGTAGCTCATGCCTGTAATCCTGCTAATTTGGGAGGCTGAGGCCAGAGGATTGCTTAAGTCCAGGAGTTCAAGACGAGCTGGGGCAACATAGAGAGACCCCATTCCTGCAAAAAATAAAAAATTAGCCGGGCGTGGTGGCACACACCTATGATCCCAGGGATTGGGAAGGGTGAGGTGGGAGGATTGCTTAAGCCTGGAAGGTCAAGGGTGCAGTGAGCTGTGATCACACCACTGCACTCCAGCCTGGGCAACAGAGTGAGACCATGTGTCATAAATAAATAAATAAATAAACAGGTAGATAAATGTATTGTTGGGGCATGTCCAAGTTTAGTTACATGTAAAGCGATTTTTTTGTTTCAGTGCTTTAGGAAATCAACACATTTTTAAATGACATTGAAACCACTGAAGTTAAATTTCCCGAGTGGTTTTCTTTTTTCTA
Source organism: Symphalangus syndactylus (assembly GCF_028878055.3). Classification (NCBI taxonomy): domain Eukaryota; kingdom Metazoa; phylum Chordata; class Mammalia; order Primates; family Hylobatidae; genus Symphalangus; species Symphalangus syndactylus. The sequence goes on along the minus strand of NC_072427.2, from coordinate 124,503,926 downwards.
CAGCTAAAGTGAGAGAATGAGTAAAGGTATAGACCTGATTTCAGAGCTTCTTCTAGTTTTGCCCCTAATGGGTGGAAAAATATACATTTCTACACTTTCCCAGCATAGGATAAGGACAATCATGGAGTCAATGTCCTGTCATGAGTACAAATAATGGCTTATGGCCTGGCTTCATGGGAATTTTGAGAGATCTGTTACGCAGAGGTTAAAATACATGATTCAAAGAGTTCAGTTCAACATAAATGAACAATGCAAACAGGTAAAATATGAAAGAATAGTTTGACTTAGTAATTGACATCCATAATTTCAAGCGTTCAAGTAGAGGCTGGCAGGCTACCTCTCAGGACTACGATAAAAAGGATCCCTGCACTGATTATTTAAAATGGCTCTTTCAGATAAAAGAGTCTATGACTGGCCGGGTGCAGTGGCTCATGCCTGTAATCCCAGCACTTTGGGAGGTGGAGGTGGGTGGATCACGAGGTCAGAGTTCAAGACCAGCCTGGCCAAGAGGGTGAAACCTCATCTCTACTAAAAATACAAAAATTATCCGGGCATGGTGGCGGGCGCCTGTAATCCCAGATACTCAGGTGGCTGAGGCAGATAATTGCTTGAACCCAGGAGGCGGAAGTTGCAGTGAGCCAAGATCGTGCCACTGCACTCCAGCCTGGGAGACAGAGCGAGACTCTGTCTCAAAAACAAAAACAAAGAAACAAACAAACAAAAAGAGTCTATAATTTTTAAGTCTCCCAAATTCAAAGAATATGGATTCCATAGCTAAGATTAAGGAATCACATTTATTCCTGTCACTGGGACCTGTCTTAAAGGTATTATTAGCAAGGCATGAGAATCCACCCTGGGTAGAGTTTGAAATCCAAAGCAGTTTTATTGGTTGGCATTTAGTTTGTAAAGTATTTATCCTTTACGTAGTTCAGAAAAGTTTATATATACTTCACATGTATATTCATATATTTCAAAAATCCTATCAAATACATGGCAAAGATTAATTAGAAAAAATCATAAGGGAATGCCAGTGATTAAAATATATATCAAGAGTCTTTTAAATCACCATAATTCTGTGTTTAAGAATCTATCCTAGAAGAAAAAGTTTATGCACAAAGATGTTCATCATAGAATGCTATAGTAGAAAATGGCAGATACACTCAAATGTATGAAAATAATGGAATAGATCAACTGAGATAGATGCTTGATCAATATTATTTGACCATTGCCTAGGAAATCTGAGTATTTTATCCTAAAACATTTCCTTTATTGTTTAAACCATTAAAACTGCATATAATGTAGAACTGTAACTCTGATAAATTATGAAAGGAATATCATTAGTTGAAAAGAGGGGCTGCATTCTCTTAATCGCTGTAATAGAATTCCATAATGCCACCTCTTGGCTCTCTTGCAGGTGAGGAAATAAATCCTTCTACTTGAAAAACATCCAGTTGGTCGTACTAAGCCAGACATATGTATTGAGTATGTGTTATGTACCAAGCGCTGCCATGCAAGTTTTAAGAGATAAGAAATTAAGACTGAGTGATCAACTCCCAAGTCTCTTACCACTCAAATCTAAGTCACACAGGCCGTTGAAATGGCAGCCTGTTACAGAAAAGGGGAAACCCCAGGGCTCAGCAGATGGGAGCCTCCAGTTATCAATAACTACTCACAGTGAACAGAGGCTAAGAAATGGACCTTTTCAGACTCAAAGTAAACTATGTTTTCAGAAGAAAACAGTAAGGGACCAGAACCTTATAAAGAAATAACAAGCCATGGTTTTTTCCACAGGGGCCTGTGTGGTCCGAGATGCCACCGGGAACATGAATGACACCATCATTTCTGGGATGAACTGCAATGGTTCAGCAGCATGTGGGTTGGGCTATGACTTCTCAAGATGTCGACATGAACCATGTCAGTACGGGCTGATGAACAATTTCCAGGTTTGAAGCAAAACTCAAAAATGTTCATTGCTATTATTTTCATTTTTTGAATGTCACATAGAGTAAGATTTCTGAATCCGCAACTGATTGATTATTGACTGATAAGAATCCAGCACAGAATGATTCATGTGGGAGGGAAAGGAGTCATATAGGCATTACATGGTAGCAAATCCTATGGTTACATTTCCTGTGGTCAGAGACAATAGGCAGTCATATGAATTGCATCACCAGGGAGAGATCATCTCCTGGCACTATATGTCTTCCAATCAGTTGTGCAAGATTTCATGGTGGAAAGGAACTTAGATTAGTTAGCACTTGTTATGTATTTCTTTCTTTTATAATTTTAGTTTTTATTCCAGATTCAGGGAGTATCCTGTATGTGCAGGTTTGTTACATGAGTGTATTGTGTGATGCTGAGATTTGGGGGTATTACAACAAGTAGCCTCTGTTCACTGTGAGTAGTTCACCCAGGTACTAAGCATAGTACTCAATAGCTAGTTTTCAACCCTTGCCTTCCTCTGTCCCCTCTCTAGTCGTCCCCAGTGTCCCTTGTTGCCACTTTATGTTCATGAGTACTCAATGTTTAGCTCCCACTTATAAGTGAGAATATGTGGTATTTGGTTTTCTGTTCCTGTGTTAATTTGCTTAGGATAATGGCCTCTAGCTGCATCCACGTTGCTGCGAAGGACATGATTTTATTCTTTTTGTGGCTGTGTAGTATTGCATGGTGTATGTGTACCACATTTTCTTTATCCAGTCCACCACTGATGGACATCTAGGTTGATTCCATGTCTTTGCTATTGTGAATAGTGCTGCAATAGACATACAGATGCCTGTATCTTTTTGGTTGAATGATTTATTTTCTTTTGGGTACATACCCAGTGAAGAGATTGCTGGGTCAAATGATAGTCCTGTTTTAAGTTCGTTGAGAAATCTTGGAATGAATTTCATACATGGCCTTCAGCTTAGACAAAGCCTTTGAGGTGGCCCTGGAGAGCCTAGAAGACAAGGCTAAGAGACAAATTGTGAGTGCCAGAGGGAAGGTAAATAAGGGGGAAGGAACAATGGAAGTTAGGAAAACTGTAGGACTTTAAACATATTAATTTGTCTGCATGACTGGTGAGCAGAGGGAGAAGTAAATTTGTCGCGAAAGCTTCATTCTTCTGTTCTAACAACCCATAAAGAGAAATTAACTCAGCTGAAGTCATTATTCCAAAATATGACTTAAATTGATAGAATCACATCATGTCTCAGATCTAAAATTATGTTTAATGAGCACAGAAATAGCAAAGGTCTGAAAAGCCTCTGTGTGCAGGAAGAAGAAAGGTTAATGGCTGTAAAAAGACTAGTAAACAGCTGAGCCCCTCCCCAAACCTTATTAAAATACTACTTTCTGCTGGATAGAATTCCCCATCATCAAAGAAACATATGGCCACAAAGAACAGAGGGGAAAATGTCAAAATCCTTGAAACCATTTCCTTCTTTATTCTTTCCAGTATCTTCTGGATATATTGCGGTGAGCATTTATTATCTTATAAATAACCAAAAAGGCCATTTCTATTTTTAAAAAATAAAATTAAGAATGTGAGAATGGCCAAGTGCGGTGGCTCACAACTATAATCCCAGCCCTTTGGGAGACTGAGGCGGGTGGATCACTTGAGGTCAGGAGTTCAAGACCAGCCTGGCCAAGATGGTGAAACCCTGTCTCTACTAGAAATACAAAAATTAGCCGGGTGTGGTGGCAGGTGCCTGTAATCCCAGCTACTCGGGAGGCTGAGGTACAAGAATTGCTTGAACCCGGGTGGCGGAGGTTGCAGTGAGCCAAGATCATGCCACTGCACTCCAGCCTGGGTGATAGAGTGAGACTCCGTCTCGAACAAACAAACAAACAAAAGGAATGTGAGAATGAAGCAGGGGAAAAAAATCTAGTTGAAAGCAATTTGCTTATGAAACAAATTCTAAATCACAGAAAGTCTCCTTATTTGTACCTCTCTTCTCAAGGTCATGAGCATGGTATCAGGATTTGGCCCCCTCATCACTGCGGGAATCTTTTCTGCAACACTCTCCTCCGCCCTGGCCTCCCTTGTCAGTGCACCCAAAGTGTTCCAGGTAATACAAGCACAATAGCTTGTGCTTCTCCCTACTGCTGTTTCCATGGAGTGTGAATCAAGCTGAAATATTCATTCTCACTGGCAATCATTTTCCATCATTTTCTGAAACAGTTAATGTTTGCATCTGGCTCAAGTGCTATGTCTGCCACATAGTCAAGATCGATTCAAATAATATAAAGAATGATAAACTGCAGTGTTAACTTGTGCCTCATCTTGTGTATCACTTAATCTTTCCCCAAATCTTCTTGTTTGAATCACCTAGAGAAAATGACTGTGCATAGCTATAAATGACAAATTTCTTCTCTTCTTTTCCATTAGGCTCTGTGCAAGGACAACATCTACAAAGCCCTGCAGTTTTTTGCAAAGGGATATGGGAAAAACAATGAACCCCTGAGAGGATATATTCTCACTTTTTTTATAGCCATGGCATTTATTCTTATTGGTTTGTAAAGTTTTCTTGTTTTTATTGAAAACCAAAGAATTCTTCTGATTATTCATAGGGCTTTCCTTTTAGTTTGAAAAATTATCCGTTTTATGTTTAGGATCCCATTTGGGAATATTGGCATCTAAGAAGGAAATGAGAAATCCTTGTGTGTAGAGGGCCTTTGAGGAACTCGAGGTAGACTTTGAATTTTAATCTATGCGTTGAATCTGAGTGTTCGAAATCCATCCAACCAAATGCAGCTGAATCCTTCCTCCCACCTGCCTGAAACTGTCTAAATCTAGAGTCTCCCCCAGCTGCCATATCTACTGACCTGATGGCTAGCAGAATTGAATTGCCCGTTAGTGTTTCTGGAAATGCGGTCCACTGACCATCTATATCGCAGTCACCTGGGGTGTTTGGGAAAGTGCAGAGACTTCAGGCCCAATTCCAGAGTAACTGAGTCAGACTCTCTGAGGGTAAGGAGTCTACATTTCACAAGCTCCTCAAGAGATTCATAGACCACTGGTATTTGAGAACCACTTATCTAGACTATAATCTCGGCTTCCTCTCCCCAGGTGATATGGAAACAGCTACATAATCTTGGAGAGGCACATTCATCAACTTAAACTTGCACATTTCTCTCTCCTCCCTAAGGCCCCACCCTTGCTGATGAGCGTATCAGAGGAAAAGAAGCAGAAGGCAGAGGACTTTGGGAGCCACACATAGGCGGGGAGAGACTTCCTCAGCACAGCAGTGCCAAGCAATGAGGGCTCCTCATCATTACATATTGAACTCAGGAAGGGACTATAATTCATGAATCCTCATAGCATTTGTATGAGGCTGAAGAGGGGAATTTGTAACTGTCTGTGTTTGTTAGATTTTTAAAAATTAAATTAAAAGTGATTTCATATAGAGATGTTTCAATTATGTAATTTAGCCTCTAAGATCTCAAATCATTGCCCTGTGCTGCATTTAAGTGAATAAGCAATCAAAGTTTTAGAAGTCTTGTATACATAGATAATATCCTTTAAAATCATTCTTTCAGAACAAGTGCATTGGCTCCATGCATAAACTTCATGGCAGCTGTTTTGCCTACTTTCCTGTTGGTATCCATGTTCCAGAATCACACCCAGCTGCCTGCATTTGCATCATTGCATCATTTGCATCATTGAGGGTGATAGACGTCTGACCTTCAGATAAAGGATGACGTCTCTATATTTTTTCTTATATTGCCCAATAAAAATTCCAGCTGGAATTAAATTATACCAGATATTTACTCCTGAGGCAAAAGTATTTTGGGGCCAGGCACGGTGGCTCACGCCTGTTCATCCCGGCACTTTGGGAGGCTGAGGTGGGCGGATCACTGGAGGTCAGGAATTCAAGACCAGCACAGCCTACATAGTGAAACCTTGTCTCTACTAAAAATGCAAAAATTACCTGGGCGTGGTGGTGGGTGCCAATAGTCCCAGCTACTAGGGAGGCTGAGGCAGGAGAATCACTTGAACCCAGGAGGCAGAGGCTGCAGTGAGCCGAGATTGTGCCATTGCACTCCAGGGCAACAAGAGCTAGACTCTATCTCAAAATAATAATAATAATAATAATAATAATATTTTTGGCTAGCCTTGAGAGGTAGAACTCTCTAGAGATGTGAAAAAGGTATGAATGACAAAGAGTCCTGAAAATCAGAGAACACATATTGGGCCTACGCAGGGAGATTTCAACTGGGGAGTCTTCGGTGCACTGGTATTTAACTAATATCCTGCAGAGCCTATTTATTGCATACATAACAGTTATAGAACACAGGATTAGATGCATCCAGAAAAGCTACAGGGGAGTTAATTGTATGCCCAGTCCCACACCTACCCATTGCCACTTGAACTTTTTGTAGGTAGAGGTCTCGATTGTCTATTTTCTGATTGGTAGGCTTTTTTATTACTTACTTTATGGAAACCGTAGCTAAGAGTAAATATGTATCCCCAAAGAAAAATGACTAACTTCTTAAACTTTGACAGATGCTCGCTATGTTTTCAATTTCCAAATAAAGTCAAGCTTCCAGGCTATAACAGCTGTTCAGCCCCTGGTCTCATCACTCATACATACATGTTCAATTCTGTTATTTTTACAGCGGAACTGAACACCATTGCTCCCATCATCTCTAACTTTTTCCTGGCCTCATATGCACTTATTAATTTCTCCTGCTTCCATGCCTCTTATGCCAAATCTCCAGGTAAGCTGACTTCCAAAACTAAAATATGCTTAAGCAAACAGTTAGTTTGTCTCAATGAAATGAAATAAATCAGTGAAAAGTGTTCAATCTGTGTTTATATGTTTCCTTGTATCCTAGTGAGAAGCATAATCCACTTTATTTTGGTGAGTTTAGGGATGAGTTTTGAAATAGAAAAAGAATCATTTGAGCAATGGCCTTTTTGACCAACCGTAAAGTCAATTTTCTCCTGTGGCAATAAATTATTCATTGTAAGAGAAACCACATTTATTTCAGCAGTAGAAAAACACCACTATTTATTTCCAGGGTGAAAGTGACCACAGAAGTGGAATTAATGTATATATTTGAAACTTCCTTACTATCAATTTGTTTCCTGCCCATGGTGCAAAAGAGAAGGATGAGTAGTTCCCATAATTACCTGCTGAGTGGAGGCAATGTAGATAGGCTGCATTGATGCTGGTGGCATCACTGCACTCTTTGGGCTGTGGTTTAAAGTTGTTCAAAATTTCACACCAAAGAACGTTCCCCTTTCTAGTCACTCCTCACCTCTTCTTTGCTTTCATTGTCCACTACAGTTTCTTCTGCCTTTCTACCAGAACAGAGAGTTGTCATTATCTACCTTCAGAAAGTTCTCCACCTAGATAACTTTTACCGGGTACATAAACACATTTCCACTCGTTGAGGGCCTGACAAGATATTAAGCCTCCTTTGGAAAAACTTGCTGCCAATAAGACAAAATATAGATGGCAGACCAATCTTAATCTAACGAATACTAGGCTACAGAAAGTAGCAGAGGATTTTTGTTTCTTTGTGTGTTTTGTTAATACAGAAATGTGTGACTCCATGCCATGTTATGGCCACTTTTGAAAAATAAGGTGAAATAACAGAGGCAGCCAGGGAAAAGAGTGAAAAAGAGAACGGGAAAGAGGGGTAGAGAGAGGAAAATACAGAACAGCATATAGAGGAAGACACATGGATATGCAAACCCAGAAAATGTCTGCCTCTCTCTCTCTCTCTCTCACACACACACACACACACACACTCAGATGGGAAGCCAGACTCAAGAGAAAAATAAGGCTATTTTCAATGATGTTCTTGAAGTGCTATGTCCATCTTGTGGCCATTTAGGAAATTGCTCCCAAACACTTAAAGTTCCGTTGTGTTTTGGCAACTCCTAATTTAAAACGTACCCCATTCATTAACAAAAGGTGCCCTTCATATCAGAGCTTTTCCCTCCTTTCCATACTGTCTTCCAGTTGCTTCCATTTCAGGGAACTAAGAGAACACAGAAAACCCCCACGCATGTGCGCACTGTGAGAAATATTTTCATTGCAAAATGCATGACATATTAACACATTGGGTTTAAGAAGCCTTTGCTAGCCATTAAGTTTAAAAAGGCATTTCTCCCTCTTTTTTTTTTTATCAATTATTCTTTCTGAAAGGGCAAGCACTGTCCTCTTAGGGTAATGGAAGCTACCAGGAAGTCAAGCAGATTGACTCTTGATGACTACTCCACCTTCTCCAAGGGAGCAAAAAGCCCATTGTCTTCACTTTTACTTTCTCTGACAACCAAGGAGTTTCTCCTCCCCACCTGATAGATCCCACTCTTTCCATTCCTCCTGCCTCTTTTCAGCTCCTGATGGCATAGATACCAGATGCTTAAGGTTTGGAAGTTTGAGAAGACAGTCGGGAGCACAGAGTATGGAGGGTCCTGAATAGCATATTTTTCAGATGCTTAACATTTCCTAAACTTTACAGCATTCTATTTGGTGTAAGTACCATCTTCATAGACCAGGGACCCAAGATCATAGGAAAATAATCACAGAGTCTGCAAATTGGCCTAAAAGTTCTGATTCTTTATGTCAGGAAAAATGCATATTACCTGCATTCTTATAATATTCAGTGGCATGATCGTAGTAGAGTGGAAGTTTTCCTTCTGCATATTTTGTTTTCAGGATGGAGACCTGCGTATGGAATTTACAACATGTGGGTATCTCTTTTTGGAGCTGTTTTGTGCTGTGCAGTCATGTTTGTCATCAACTGGTGGGCAGCTGTCATCACCTATGTCATTGAATTCTTCCTTTATGTCTATGTGACTTATAAGAAGCCAGGTAAGATAATGACTGTATGGAATAGGGTTTCCAAATCTCTCTCTAACTATTCATTTATTAAGCATTTACTGAGCAGCTTTTATGTGTTTAGGTGAGGCATATGTAAGGTGGATATTAATAATATCATGCAATATAATAGTAACAATAGTTGGGGCCGGGTGCGGTGGCTCATGCTTGTCATCCCAGCACTTTAGGAGGCTGAGGTGGGTAGATCACAAGGTCAGGAGTTCAAGACCAGCTTGGCCAACATGGTGAAACCCCATCTCTACTAAAAATACAAAAATTAGCCGGGTGTGGGGGCGGGCCCCTGTAATCCCAGCTACTCAGGAGGCTGAGGCAGGAGAATCGCTTGAAACCGGAAGGTGGAGGTTGCAATGAGCCAAGATCACACCACTGCACTCCAACCTGGGCAACAAGAGCGAAACGCCATCTCAAAAAATAAGACTAATTATTATAATAACAATAGTTAACCTTGTTGAGCACCTATTACATACCATGCACTCATTCAATCACCACAATACTATTAGTCCCATTTTACAGATGAAGAAACTGGAGTTCAAAGAGTTGACTACTTGCCAAAGTATAATAATCAAGATGTGATGGAGCGGATCATATAACCAGAATGTGTATGATACCAAACCAACCTGACAAGCCTTCCATTACATCACTTTCTGTTTCTGAGGTCCTGATAAATTAGATATAGTCCCTGTCCTCAAGGAGTTCACAGAGTCACACTTAAGAAATTAATTATGATACAATATAGTAACCACTATGAGAGTAATATGAGCAAATTGCTGAGAAAAGGGGAGGGAAGGATTAACTTTGGAATTATCCAGGAAAACTTTCTGGTTCCTAACTTATGTTCACAGAGTCAAACACTCAGTGGACATTTAACAGATTTTTTTAAATAAATAAATAAATTAGGGGTTTTTTAAATTAAAAAAAAAACAAGCAACTGGGGTTTGGTCAATCAGAGTCAGGGAATGGTATTTTGGGCAGAAGGTGAAGCACGAATGACATGAAGGACACATGCAAGTGCGGGGCAGCATATTTGGGAAGGCTCAAGGCCTTCAACACACAGAAAGTTCCTGAGTGATGGGGAGAAGGATCACAGGGAGAGCCTGGAAGAGTTGGTGGGGGCCAGATAAATAAGAAACTTAAAGGTCATGCCAAAGAATCTGATGTCGTGAGCAACAGGAAGATGCCACAGGTTAATCAATTGGAGAAACAGTTGGATCTGAACTTTGGGTGTTGACTTTAGTACCATGTATATTAAATTTAAGAGGGGCTGTAGACAGTGCAGTGCAGGGTAACCCAGAGCCACCCTCACATTCTCCTTTCCCTTACTCTGCCAGTAAAGCAGAGCTTGTAGTAACTACCTTGGAGGGGTCTGTTTAGCTTTTATTTATTACTTTACATATGGTTAACATCATGTATAACTTATATATGGCAAAATTCAGCCCTTTTAAATGTGCTGTCTATATGTTTTGACAAACTTGTACAGTGCTGTAACCATCATCAAGATACAGGATATTTCCATCATCCTCACAAGTTCCATTATACCCCGGTATAGTCAATCTCCACCCTCCAACTTAGCCTCAGGCAGCTGCTTTTCTGATGTCTGATCCTGTAGCTTTGCCTTTTCCAAAATACCATATAAATAGAAACATACAGGATACAGCCTTTGAGAAGACTTCCTTTCACTTAGCAGAATGCTTTTAGATTTATCCATGCTGTTGCATATGTAAGTGGCTTATTCTTTGGTATCACTGAGTAGTATTCTATTGTATGAATACATCACATATATTTTTAAATTCTATTCACCAGTTGATGGTCATCTGAGTTGTTTTCAGTTTAGGTCCACAGGACTTTATGTGGACTTATGTTTTCATTTTTTCCTTGGGTAAATATCTAGTAGTGGGATTTATGATTAAATAGTAAGTGTATATATAACTTTATAAGAAACTGCCAAACTGTTTTCTGTGGTAGTAGTATTATTTTCCAGTCCTACAAGCCATGAATGAGAGTCCTAGATGCTCCACATGTTGTCAGCATGTATTATTGCTAGTTGATTTTTTAAAAGCCATTCTAATAGATGTGTAGTGCCACCTCATTGTGGTTTAATTTGCATTTTCTCAATGATTAACGATGTCGAACATCTTATTTGCCATCCATATATCTTTTTTAGTCAAGTGTCTGTTTAAATCTTTCGCTCATTTTTTAGTTGTTTTCTTATTATTCAGTAATGAGAGTTCTTTATTCTGGATGCAAATCCTTTAGTAGTATGTGTTTTGCAAATATTTTCTCTGAATCTGTGGTTTCTCTATTTTCCTTACAGTTTGTTTTGAAGAATAAAAGTTCTGAGTTTTTGTGAAGTCCAATTTATCTTTTTTTTTTTAATGGCTTACCATGTTGCATCTGATCTAAGGTATCTTTTCCTAATCCAAAGTCACAAACTTCTAGAAGTTTTAATGCTTTGGAAAGTACATTTAGGTCTATTATCCATTTTGAGTTAATTTTTGTATATGATTTGAGGTATTGTTCGAGGTTCACTTTTTACATATAAATGTCCAATTGACTAGTAGAGTTTTTATCCCTGTAAAACTAAATGGCCTAAGCTATGCTTAATGCCTGATGCACAATCAACACTTAATCAATATTGATCTTCTTTATCTCCAGATAATTATCGTTCACCCATTTCCCTGGCTCTCCAGAACAAGGCTGAGGAGAATAGGTTCTGTTTGTCATCTGGGATGTATCTGCACATTCTTGCCAGGGACTTCCTCTCATAAACCTTGGAAGATTCATTTAATACTTAAATTTGTAAAAAAAAAAAAAAAAAAAAAAAAAAAGGCCGGGCGCAGTGGCCCATGCCTATAATCCCAGCACTTTGGGAGGCCAAGGCGGGTGGATCACGATGTCGGGAGATTGAGACTATCCTGGCTAACACGGTGAAACCCTGTCTCTACTAAAAAAAAATACAAAAAAATTAGCCGGGCGTGGTGGCGAGAGCCTGTAGTCCCAGCTGCTCGGGAGGCTGAGGCAGGAGAATGGCGTGAACCTGGGAGGTGGTGCTTGCAGTGAGCCGAGATGGCACCTGTGCTCCAGCCTGGGCGACAGAGCAAGACTCTATCTCAAAAAAAAAAAAAAAAGAAAAAGGGGGTGGGGGTGGGGGAGGGATGGTAGAGCTTACCTCTGTTATGATGAAGATTAGGGATTAGGTTCTCAAAGATCCAACTAAAATGTTTGCTAAAGAACCTTGACCCTCTTCATAGATTTCTAGAAGTTAAGAATTCCCGTGCTCTTCAGTTTTACTATTCAAAATATAAAGATTACTGCACACTATCTGTGTATACAGAAATGCTGCTTCTCTTTCTATTTTAAGAATTTGGGCCAGGCGCGGTGGCTCACGCCTGTAATCCCAGCACTTTGAGAGACCGAGACGGGTGGATCACAAAGTCAGGAGTTTGAGACCAGTCTGGCCAATATGGTGAAACCCCGTCTCTACCAAAAACACAAAAATTATCCAGACATGGATGCCTGGTGCCTGTAGTCACAGCTACTCAGGGGGCTGAGGCAGGAAAATCTCTTGAACCCAGGAGGCAGAGGTTGCAGTGAGCCAAGATCACGCCACTGCACTCCAGCCTGGTGACAGAGCGAAACTCCATCTCAAAAAAAAAAATTGTGAAGACGCTTTGAATTTATTCAGGTACTGACCAGTTTCCCAAGTCTATCTGCCTGCAATGTGGTTATCGCACAGCCTCTCCCACCAAGCAAGATTTCTAGGACTGCAGTTGTACAGTCTGATCCTTTGCTGGAATGAAGCCTTCGCTTCTGAAGATTCACGTAGTATTCATAGAAGGATACAAAGTGCTTTTTAGGAAATCCCACACTATATTTTCCCTAATTTGGGCACTCATCCTTGCTGGCATAGCCAAGGAAAATCATAGAAGGGAATGACTTGTAAAAATTATTCATGGTGCACAGAGGAAAGGTCAGTGCTTTTTATGCCAATTTCCTCCTTTATCCACAGATGTGAACTGGGGCTCCTCCACACAGGCTCTTTCCTACCTAAGTGCTTTAGACAATGCCCTGGAATTAACCACAGTGGAAGACCACGTAAAAAACTTCAGGTAAAGCTGGTGTCTCAGGCATCCTAGTGTTGTTCCACCCTAGAAGTGGCTCTCCTTTATGAGAGACAAGGGCATTCAAGTAGTTATAAGCTTTAGGGGTACATTCTAAAAATAAGCAGTCTTACGAAACTGCCACATTTTCATGACAGCACCTCCTGTGAGTGCTTCTTTCCTTCCACACTCAGCTATGCCCATCCCAAACTACAGCCCCTCATAGTGCCAGGTGTCACCTTCCATGCGTGGAGATAGCAAGGTGGACTAAGTAATGTGACTTCAGAGAGATGGTCCTAAATCCCCACACACATTACTCTGCAATTGTTTCCATTCCGCTTAAGGCTTTAGGGTTTACTGAATTCTCTTAAAAGTAACGCTTTTAGCTTTTCATTAGTTGTATCTTATTTTGAATAAAACCTCAAGTGCAAGCCTGTATGAAGAATGAAAGAAAGTAACATAAAAATCTTGCTTGGAGAGGAACAGATTGCCTTGGGATTTGGGGTAGGTGGCTAGAGGAAAAAGGACAGGGGGACCGTATTAGTCCATTTTCATACTGCTACGAAGAAATACCCAAGACTGGGTAATCTATAATTTTAAAAAAAAAGGTTTAATGGACTCACCATTCCACATGGCTGGGGAGGCCTCACAATCATGGCAGAAGGCAAAGGAGGAGCAAAGGCACGTCTTACATGGCGGCAGGCAAGGGAGTGTGTGCAGGAGAACTGCCCTTTATAAAACCATCAGGTCTCTTCAGACTTATTCACCATCATGAGACCAGCATGGGAAAATCTGTCCCCATGATTCAATTACCTCCCACTGGGTCCCTCTCATAATACATGGGGATTATAGAAGCTACAATTCAAGATGAGATTTGGGTGGGAACACAGCCAAACCATATAAGGGACCACAAGACCACTTTTTCCTTACTTCACACTTTTGCTAGGACTAACTGAACTGAGAACACAAACATATCAAGATGGACGGACAGGATGATTCAAGAATTCTGGTGCGAAACCCAAAAAATAGTTAGGGGAGAGGTTGTCCCATTTTTCCAAGCCTCTGTACCTGTCATCCCATTGGAATGGTTCTAAGTTACAGGCTTCTTGCTGGGGCCCATTTTCACATCTTTTTTTCACTTCCAGGCCCCAGTGCATTGTCTTAACAGGGGGACCCATGACAAGACCTGCTCTCCTGGACATAACTCACGCCTTTACCAAGAACAGTGGCCTTTGCATCTGCTGTGAAGTCTTTGTGGTAAGAGCCACTTCACCCCAGGGAAGTGGTTTTTCCTCCCTGCTTACCTTGGATTATTTTGGGTGAGGAGAAAAGGTACGTGTAGTAATAGGAAAATAGCAAAAAAACAGTTTATAGGAGAGCCCTCTACCTTGATTCACAGAGCAAGGACGAGCAAGAGCCCATGATCCTGAATTTAAACAGATAGACGTAACGTGCTTCAGATTTCATAAGAGACCAACTAAAAGTGACAAATATTTCCAAATGATGGCCTTTAGTCAAGAAAAAGATAGCTGGCTCAGAAATAAAATGAAGGCATTTGGGGTGATAACCATCTACAGAAATATAAAAAGATGGAATGAGCCAGATAGAGCACTATTATAGAGATTAACTGATGAGGAAAGAACTGGACGTAATGGCCTTAAATGACAGCACATAGAATTTAGATTAAATATTTAGATACGTTCGATGACTTTGCAGATACTCAAAAAACTAAACAAAGTTTTTCATGCCTTAGATAAACATTCAGAGCTAAATGAATTATTTTTCTTCAGGAAATACATGGTAGACTAATAATAACTTATTGGTAAGCTTCCTAGGAGGTATTCAAAACTGGTGCTAGTAATTTAATCATAATTGTTGACCAATTTCTCAAGTGTGGAGAAAGCACTAAAGTAATAATAAAATAATAAACCAAAGGGTCCAGTGGCTCATGCCTGTAATCCCAGCACTTTGGGAGGCCAAGGTGGGCAGATCACCTGAGGTCAGGAGTTGGAGACCAGCCTGACGAACATGGCAAAACCCCGTCTCTACTAAAAATACAAAAATTAACCGGGCATGCTGGTGCATGCCTGTAATCCCAGCTACTCGGGAGGCTGAGGCAGGAGAATCACTTGAACCTGGGAGGTGGAGGTTATGGTGAGTCGAGATCACACCACTGCATTCCAGCCTGGGCTACAGAGCAAGACTCCATAATAATATAATAATAATAATAATAAAGTCTGAGTCCTCCACACTAGCCCACCTCTACTTGTATTTCCTCTATCTCTCTCTCTATCTCTCACACACACACACACACAGACACACACACACACAACTCAAAATTCTCAGCTATCAATGTATTTTTATAGTACTTAAGTACTTACGTATTCTTCAAACCATTTTTCTTCAAAGCATTTTTCTACAGTTTTTTTTTTATGGGAGCCACACAATAGCCTAGTGAAGCAGGAAAGAAAAGTAGCCCTGTTTCCATTTTACTGATTGGGAAAGTGAGATTCAGGAAAATTAAATTATTGCACTGGATCACACAAGAAAGTGGCAGAGCCAAGATATCAGCCCAGGACACACAAGTGTGCTAAGTGTCACGCCTTGAGGAGAAAGCCTTAGCACACTTGCATCCTTGGGAGTACTATTAGAATTAGAATCCAGCACCACTACTTAAATCTCCAATACCTGTCAAGGAATAGGGCTGTCAGGAAGTCAGGTGACTTTCGAGCCAGTCAACTCTGCCATGATGCTGGGGGCTAATTTACCACATGTCATCATGATCAGCACTTTAAGCATTTCTTTACACTTGGCCATATTCTAAATGCTCTATGAAGCAGTTGTTCATATTCTCTTTCCTCTCAGTGCTTATATGACAGTAATTCGAACAACATAACTTAATGCAATTATCTGGTAGGAGATGGAGACACTCCTACTGAGTACTTGTGAGATTGACAGGTTAAGTAATGACCAACTGTGACTCCAGAGAATTTTTTAAAATCTTATCAAGCACCCCTCTCTCATATTATCAATTTTGGTGCCATGGATTGGTGGATTTCATTTTGGCCAATATAATATAGGAGTCAGTTTTGATGAAATAAGCAGTTTGGGGTGTTTTTCTTCTCCAGCAATTTAGAGAAAACTAAGTTTAGCAGGCAATAAAATATCTTTAGGACTGAAGAAATAAACTGGGAGTATAAACAGTCATCTATTGGCGAAGGAGAAAGGGTCTCCTCAGAAACAAGAGAGATTGCTTTTAATTAACCGTTTGCTGCTTTAACTATAATACAGGAGGATAGTGCTGGAATATCATTTCATTTGAAGTAGGCACCTTAGTCTGTGCTGCCAATGGCCCTATTTGTTTGACACATATGTTGGGCTGCATTATACATTACTAAACTGGTCTATCCATGTAGGGCCCAAGAGTCTTGCTCCAAGGTGCCAAGGTTCTCTTGGGGACAGAAAATAGTTACTGTATCACTTAATGACTTTCCAGTTAGTTACTTTGTATGAGCTCCTGGGGCTGCAGATGTTGACAGCATTTTTAGACTCTAGGCTCAGTCGTCAATCATCTTTGCAAAGAAACAGATGGAAGGGGATGTAGGGGAAATAAGTATGCCATTAGAAATTTTTTTCCAAAAGCACAATGGTTGATGGTTAGGCCAACCTTGTGGAAAATGTTAAATAGTGATGATAATAAGAGAATGACAATTTAGTTTTTAAGTCTAGAAAGCTGGTGCTCATGCGCTTTTGAGAATAATAGTCAAGTTTCAAATCATTATTTTGCCACCTATTAGCTGTGAGTCCCTTAGGCACATAATTTCATCTCTCTGTGCCTTACTTTTCTCAGTTGTAAAATGAAAATAGCACCTATGTTATAGAGTTGCTATTGAATTATAGAAGATAAGCTTTCTAATGCTGAGTCCGGTGTCCCTCAAAGAGTAAATGCTCAATTAACTTTCATTGTTATTGTGATATTGTTATTGTCAATATCGTTACTTTCGGTATGCTATAGTTGCCATTTTTATTCCAGAAATCTATTACTTTCAATAAACACCTAAAGCATGCCCTCTTAGAAAAACCAGGTCCAGACACTGGATTTTGAACTTTTTAAGAGTGCAGCAGTTTGATCATGATGGAACAGTGAGATATGTGCTTCCACTCACTAATCACAGGACAGCAGGCTCTGGGCTCCATCCTTCTGGTGGCCTGCAGCTATTGAAGTACTTGCTTTAAGTGCTGTTACATTACCAGAAAGGAGCAAGACTTAGAACTCATTGGCATTTTGATGTGGATGGGTAGAGGGAAAACGTGTGGCCACAGCTGTCATTTCCTGCAACTGTAGCATTTTTATATTTGAAATTAAGAGAGCTGTACTCTTTGCTGGGCCCCAAGCACCTGCTGTGGCCTTCCAACTATCCAGCTAACTCTTAACACTCTCCGCAGGCCTCTTCCTCTCTCTTGCTTTTTCACTATTCAGCTTAAAGATTTCAAGTGAGCAACTCTTCATCAAGGTAAATTTGGGGACCCATTCTAAAGAATCCAGCTTGGTAATTTAAAAAATACTGTCTATTCTTCTCTTTTGAACTAACATAAAATAAATAAATGACATACTTCTATCCCAGTAGGCTTTATATTAAACATGTGAGTCATTTTGTTCTTTTGTACATATCATTCTTATCACCATAGGAAGACAGAGGGAGGAAAACTCCACCTTGTAGTATCCCCCTCATATTTCTAAGCATAGCCAAGTTCAACAGGTTCAGCAAAAGGTAAGTTATTAGTTAAAAGTTGCAAGTTGCATCCTCCACCAGTTCTACCCTATGTATCCTGACACATATGAGCACTGCCTTTGTCAATGAGTTTCCTCACTTATGTCATTCATAGTAGATGCAGATATATCCAAACCAATCATCCCAGATAACTTAATTTGAATTTATGTACCTGTAATTCTCTGGGCACACTATGTTCAGTTCTAGAAGTCTTATGGATCAGTTGACACTTAACTTTCCCAGGTGCAAAGGCATTATACTGCAGCAGTTCCTTATTCATATACTTCTCAATTTTACATTTAAAAATAGGAATTTTTTATTAAAACAAATAAAAAACAGACATACATTTAAGGATCAAAAGTCAATCGAATTGAAAGTCAATTCCATTGATCTGGGATTTGGAACACAAATCAGATAAAGTCATTATTGTCCAAAAACACGCCGCTTACCTCTTTTCTCAAATTTGCTTGTCTTACCTCGCAAAAGCCTTTCAGGTTTACAGTGGCATCTTTTATCAAGTACATTGTGTTGTGCTGGTGGCTGAAGAAATAAGAATTTTTTTAAAAGATTGATTCTGTTTTGGCCGGGCGCGGTGGCTCACACTTGTAATCCCAGCACTTTGGGAGGCCGAGGCGGGCGGATCACGAGGTCAGGAGATCGAGACCACGGTGAAACCCCGTCTCTACTAAAAATACAAAAAAATTAGCCGGGCGTGGTGGCGGGCGCCTGTAGTCCCAGCTACTCGGAGAGGCTGAGGCAGGAGAATGGCGTGAACCCAGGAGGCGGAGTTTGCAGTGAGCCGAGATTGCGCCACTGCACTCCAGCCTGGGCGACAGAGCGAGACTCCGTCTCAAAAAAAAAAAAAAAAAAAAAAAAAAAAAAAAGATTGATTCTGTTTTTTAATTTTGAAACACCAAAAAAATTAATTAGGTTGAATCATACAAAATTTGCATTTTTATAGATCAAAATCATTTGATAATGGCAGTTTCATATGGCTCACTATATAAAATTAAATGAGACCTTTAATTTATATTCTACCTTTCCTAATTAATGACTGTTAACATTTTGGGCCAGATGCAGTGAGTCCCTGCCTAAAAAAGAAAAAAGAAAAAAAATTGGTTATAGAAGCTTCCACTTACTTTATTTTATTTTTATTTATTTATTTATTTGAGACAGAGTCTTCCTCTGTCACTTAGGCTGGAGTACAATAGTGCAATCATAGCTCACTGCAGCCTTGAGCTCCCAGGCTCAAGCAATCCTCCCACCTCAGCCTTCCCAGTGTCCGGGACTACAGGCATGTGCCACCACACCCAGCTAATTTTTGTATTTTTTGCAGAGACAGGGTTTCACCGTGTTGCCCAGGCTGGTCTCCAACTCCTAGGCTCAAGCGATTTGCCCTCCTCGACCCCCCAAAGTCCATTATAGGTATGAGCCATTGCACTCGGCCTTCCACTCACTTTTTAGATGAAATAAGCCATTACAGATCAAGTTAAAGCCCCTTTTAATACCACTCCAGATCCCAGCTCTCTCTGTCCCCAGAGGCAATGTTATCTGAATTTTATGGGTATTCTTCTCATCATTTCACACATGGATACCAAAATGTAAATCTATTTTCATTCATGTTTTTCTTACTCATTAACGTTACTTTAAACCTGATTGTCCTCTCCTGTAAAGGAGGAAAGGGATGGCCTTTGACCAGCTTTCTCATGTAGAATCTCTCTTAGACTTTTACCCTAACTGTGTCTTTTCTCTTTTTTTTCTAAAAAATTATAAAATATCTTAAGAAAACCTAAAGCTCTCTTTGAATTCTCTGTTTGAGGAGTTCTCAATAAATCTTACAGAAGACACCCACCTCTTAACTCTCGAACTGCATAAGGAAGGCAGTTCAAGCCCATATAACCCAGGGAAAACTAAATTCTCATTTTTTCTTCTATCTTTCAACCTCCTCTTAATCTCAAATTTCACATCCACCAAGGAAAAAATGTATTCTTTCTAGATGCATCTTATTCTTTTTTTAATCAGTGAGCCTCTATTATGATGCTAATAAAATAGTGACATGACCAAATATTGAAAGAATGAAATGACCTATGAATGGGCACAAGCATGTATGGTAAGATAATATGGACCAAATCTGAAAGGGAAAAATTTTCTTTCCCACAATTCCAACCAAAGCAGCCATGAAAACAAAGACAGACTAATAAGACTTTTAATGTTAAAAAAAGAAAAAAGTTGGAAGGAATACTGCACTTGGCAAATTCCTCTGTTTGATCCGAATGGGGTTAGAACCCCTTTACAAACTCTTTTTCATGATAGTCACTTATTTAAAGTAACATAACATCAACTTCTCCACACTACATAATTAGAAATGCTTTACCCCTTTCTCAATTAATATCAAAGTTATAATATATACAAGATTTTTAAAGCTTCTTTGTTTGAATCCTGAATTAATTTATGTACTCATATTTTGGATCCCAACTAAAGCTAATCTCTATAATATTATAATGGGGTAGTAAAATTCATTTTTGTAACTATGACATATCTGAATGTTGAATAATTGTATTCCAGTATGTCTTTTCTCTTCGTTAGTTTGCTTTATTCTTACTACATTTGTATTGCAGCCTTCCTTGCTTCGCATTAATAAGTGTGCTACAATGATGTTATAATCGTTTTTAGCAAAGAGAGATTCTGCATGAAACATTTTTATGACTTCTCAATATGGCAAGTTTAGGCATTAAAGTAAATCTCTCTGTCACAATTAATGTTTAATCTGGATTTTTATAATACTAACAGACATACATTAGACTGTATTTATTTAAATAAATGCCATTCTCCCCAGGGGTTTACAGTCACTGTGGTACAACTCACTACGCTGATGGTTCAAAGCCTTTCCTGTTTGTTATTCTTCTATCTAACGGCTGTTACCACTGAACTTCCTTGAATAAAATATTCTTTCTTTTTTTTGCAGTTGATGAAGTTTAGAATGCTCAAAGAAGGACTAGTGATTCAAAATGCATTGACAGTCTGGAAACCTGAGCTAAATTGATCCATAATGGCATATCTTTACTTAGACTAGGTCATCTAGTTTAGTAACTACCCTCCCAATCTCTCTACCTTTTCTATCTTCATGGAAGTTTCTTGTTTTTAAATTTTCCTTTAATGGGAAGTCAACCAAACTGTTTTGAAAAGTTGGCAGGTTCTAGAAAATATGCTGGAAAAAATAAGAATATAAAGAGTCTGATCCAATTTAAATAGAATATTAAAATGGAAGTGACCCCAGATATTGAATGTTGTGTAATAGAAATATATTATGTACCATATATGTAATTTAAAATTTTCTAGTAGCAAATTAAAAAGAAAAAAGGAAATAGGTAATTTTTAATAATATTGTATTTAACCCAATGTGTCCAAAATATTATAATTTCAATACAGAATCAATATAGAAACATTAATGAGATATTTTACATTCTTTTTTGTACTGAGACTTTGAAATCTGGTGTGTAGTTTATGCGTCCAGCATATCTCAGTGTGAACCGGCCACATTTCAAATGCTCAATAGCAGCATGGACATACAGGCTATCATATTGGGCAGCGATGACCTAGGCAATTGCCTGAGTTTTATCAATGTAGAACATACCTCAAGAGAGGACAAATGGCAGACCCAGGGTGTCAGCCAGTCAGTGCCAGATCTCAACCCAACATTTTGACTCACAGTTCAGTGTTCCTGCAAGCACAGTGGTAAAATCAGATCTGGGGCTTTGATGACACTGCACTAGGTACTTTATTATTACTACTTAAAGCAATCTTGCAGGAGCAAGAGTTTATCCTTATTTTCAGAATAAGATATAAAAGCTCAGAGATAAGGAATTACCTCCTCAGGCTTAGATCTGAGACCAGTTTTGTCTGACCGCAAAGCCTGGGCTTTTTGTTGTTTTTTTTTTTCATGCATCCCAATGTCCTTTCTCTCCAATCTCAGACGCTTTAAGACCGTGACTCCAAGTGTGGTCTGTCTAAGGAGCAGCAGCATCTGTTGCCTCCAGGAGTCTGTTAGAAATGCAAAATCTTGAGCCCTGCTTCAATGCCTACAAGGCTGCATTTTATCAGGATCCCAAGTGATTCATGTAAAATCTAAACCATCTCAACAAAATACAAATCTCTCTATAAATTAAAAGAATTTCCTGGGAAAATGGATTTGTACCCTGTCAGACATATGGCAGATAATCAGAAATAACTTTTGGATTGAATTGCAACATGAGAAGAAAAGAACTAGCTTGGACTTTTAAGGAAGGAGAAATAAAAATATAATTTTTCATTAAAAATGGGTTTCCAGAACTAAATCTTGAAATTATAAAATGCCTTATCAACCATCACAACACCTGTCTTCCTCCTCTTAATCTCTTCCACTCTTCTTAGGTCATAGGTATGTAAACTTTTGTTCCCACCAAATTCATTGAATGACAAGGAAATGTTAATGTATTTGAATGGAAGTGTGGCAACATTACACAGGGAAAAGTGGTAAAAGGGTATTTTTGCCACACAAAAAAGCAATGCATCAGCCAAATAGAATTGACAAGATGTGCAGTTCATGGCAAGATTTGCAGGTCACCATGTTCTACCTCCCATGGAGCTCTGTCCATTTCCTGAAATTAAGCTCCAGCTGAGATTTCTCTGGTGTTCCTGAAAGTGGCTCTCACTAATGAGTCAAAGGTTGATTGTGTATTTATCCTGAGCCTCTTCAATCACATTTTCAGTATTTTCCTCGTGTCATGATGCCCTCAGCTTTTCCTTTCATTCAGTGTCAGGCAGTAAATTAAGCAGATGTTAATCAGTCTAGATGTTTTGGGTAGAAAATGAATGGTGTGAATAGCATAGGTCATCTCCAAAAGGCTGAATCTGCGGAACCCTGTTCAGTGAGGTGTTTTTCCCTCTTTCCCATTTCTTAACTCAATAGGGCATTGCTGGCTCCTTTTTGCCCTTTAGAAAACAACAGCAATGTGATGTATAATAGCAGGGTTCTAACCAGTATTTCATTGTGTCACACAGGGACTGCGCAAACTGTGTGTTAAGGAGATGAACAGTGGCATGGCAAAAAAACAGGCCTGGCTTATAAAGAACAAAATCAAGGCTTTTTATGCTGCAGTGGCGGCAGACTGTTTCAGGGATGGTGTCCGAAGTCTTCTCCAGGTAAGGCTGCATTGAGGGAATGAGCACAGAGGCAAAAGACAATTAGTGCTCCATGTTAATAAGGCTCCCAAAGTGAACGGCTGTAGTTAGGCAGCCCACCATCAGAGAGCAGTGCAGATGGTTAAGGAATTATTTTGAATTCCTGGGTATAGGCAAAGCTAGAACAAAAGCAGAGAAGTTCTACTACAATGAACTATGAACGATACACTGGAAATGGAAAATGAGGTTGCCTTTGGCCACCAGCATACATTCTGCCCCCGTACTTATTGAAATGCAAATTTGTTCTGGTGGTTGACGACATTCAGGATCCTATTGAAACTTCAAACTATTTTTATATCTCATACTGCATATAGCAACGCTCAAGTCAGGCACTCTTTTCCTTTTTTCTTTTGCAAATGGTGTTAGGGCAGCTGCTAGACCAACTAAATTAATGCATGGTGATCTGGGCATAAAATCTCCCTATCCTCCTGAATTATTTCCAGAATGTTGAATAAAATGTAATAATCTCTACAGCTCAACCTTAAATCCCACAGTTCTCCCATCTTTTCTCCCTTATTTTTTTCCTTTTTCCTTCCTTTATCTCTGCTATAGTAAGTACATAAAATCTTTCCCTAGTTCTGATCTTCATAATTTAGAGTGACAGAGAATCCTTAAAACAATCCAAGAGACCCTCAGAAATTGTAGAGCTTGGCTTTCTGAGCATTCTGGGTTTAATATGGTTGAAAACCCTAATTATATATATATGAAATGGTGCATTTGGCTTTCAGAGTTCCCATATCTCAGAGTGTCAGAAGTCAGAACTGCATCCAGGTAACTCAGATGTGCATGCAGGCAGGAAAGAGAAAACATTGGTTAAGCTTAATTGGTAATATTTTGGAGCTTAAGAGTATTTGATGCAATCCTGTGTCTAATTTCCCTTAAGAACACTTGTGAAGTAGCTGCACATACAGAGAAACCATTTCTGCAAAACCTATTACCCACAATGAGCCTCTTTTCATCTGTTATTAATTTGCTAAACCATGGAAATAGGTGTTACTGCAAGATGCTGACTTTTCTTTCAGTACCAAGTTTGTCTTCAATAGCTCTTTGGTTATAAAATTATCATAGAAGATTTATAAAATAAAATTTTCAACTAGGAATGGGAATATGGACATAAAATAAGAGCAGGGAAAGAAAAGACACAAGTATGAAAAAGAATTATTAGAATCCAGAAGAAATGTTAGAAAATTTGAACATGCATACATTCATAAGCATTTCTTCACATAAAAAGTGAAGTACAGGGGAGCCATGGCAAAAGGACAAGACATAGCACTATGCAATTCATAGGTGCTTAGTAATATTGTTGAATTAAATTTGATTGACTGGAAGCTGTATGCTGTCATCTAATGAAGGGAAACAACACTTCTGATATGGAAGATGGCTATTAATGACACTGTCATATAAAAGAATTAGGTTTTGGAAACATAATTCAGTCACTCTTCAATAAATAACATAAGTAGAGATTTCAGTGATCCTTGTACATAAGAATTTTCCAAACATGGATTTTATTGCTAATGACATTATGGATATAACAGGTGGAAATGAGCTTTGAACCACTAAGTTACAACATGCATACCAACAGTTAAGCTGACCCTCACTTGATTTTAAATTATTGAACCATTTTAATGAGTGTATCAGAAGAAATGCAAATGACTGCTAATTTAGAAAAGCTACATTTCTGTCATCTAAAATCCATTTTTAGCTGAGATGATTTAGAATTAATCTTTCTATTTTAGGCTTGGGTATGGGCATGAAGGACATGCACTAAAATATAATCTAATCTTTAGAATCTTCAGAACATTACTTCAGTGCTCCTTTAGACATTATTTTTCATTTGTGCTGGTAGTTTCCCAGTACGGTAAGGATTGCCCACGTTTTTATGTCCTCTGTTTAGGCCTCAGGCTTAGGAAGAATGAAACCAAACACTCTGGTGATTGGATATAAGAGAAACTGGAGGAAAGCTCCCTTGACAGAGATTGAGAACTACGTGGGAATCATACAGTAAGTGATGGCTTTCAAGACGTGTTCTTGTTTATAAAGCACTGAGCAGGGCAGTACCTAACTTGTACTGCACATAACACGGTTGTGTCAGATTAAATTGCCTGAGAAGAGCACATTCCCCTGGTACTCTGACTTCTTTCCCAAGGTGAAAAAAACACCACCAATAATAGAGTTTGAGGGAACCAGAGTGTCAGAGAAGGCAGGGTGAGAGAAACACCAGTGTCAGAGAAAAAAGTAAATGTTTAGAGTTACAACCTTAAAATCTATTTACAAGATTAAAAGCAAAGCACAGCTAAGCAAGGAGAAATTTTTCTTTCAAAACACCTGGAATCTTGGGTTGGCTGGTGTCTCCAATGCAGTCATTCTCTTCTTCTGAGCCTCTGACAATTCGTTCACTATCCCAGAGCCCTATATCTCCCTCTGCTAACAGGCTCCCATATGCCAGGTGCTTCTGCTACAAGGTGGAGCATCACTGGCTTGTGCACAGAATGTGAGTTCCCGGTCGTACATAACCTCTAATAGCTAAATATTTGAGGAGGCTTAGGAGATAAGCAATAATGACAGATCTTAAAGGACTAGCAGGCCGCAGGCTAATGTCTTTAACATGAATTATCTCATTTAATTCTCATAAGAAGATTTCGAAGGAAGTACTATTATTTTTTCCCATTCTATAAGTGGAGACAAAGACATTAAAAATTAAGTAGCATGCTGAAAAATCTCAGGATTTAGTGACAGAGCTGGAATTCCAACCCAGAACTATCCAAATTCAAAGTTGAAACTCATGACTATAACGCTATGCTTTCTCTATATATTATATACTCCAAAACAAGTATTATATATTTTATACTATATATATTATATATTACATGCCCCAAAGTATTTTATATATATATTATATACTCCAAGTATTATATTATATATTATATACTCCAAGTATATATATTTTATATATATACACATACACACAATTTTGGAGTATATAATATACACTTATGTGTGTGTGTGTGTGTGTGTGTATATATATACAGACACAGTTTTGGAGTATATAATATATATACACACACAGTTTTGGAGTATATAATATATACTATATATAATATATAGTATATAATATATACTATATATAATATATAGTATATAATATATAATATATAATACTTAGAGTATATATATAATATATCATATACATACACACACACATAGTACTTGGGGTATATAATATGTAATATTTGGAGTATACATATATACTCCAAGTATTACCTGGCTTGGTTTCTTCCTTTGAATAAGAGAAAACAAATTCTACACATACAGAGAGAAACATTGTAGAAAGTTGAGCCTTTCAACCAGGCATGGCGGCTCACGCCTGTAATCCCAGCATTTTGGTAGGCTGAGGCGGGTGGATCACCTGATGTCAGGAGTTCCAGACCAGCCTGGCCAACATGGTGAAACCCCGTCTCTACTAAAAATACAAAAATTAGCTGGGCATGGTGGTGGGCACCTACTCGGGAGGCTGAGGCAGGAGAATTACTTGAACCTGGGAGGTGGAGGTTGCAGTGGGCCGAGATTGCACCACTGCACTCCAGCCTGGGCAACAAGATTAAAACTCCATCTCAAAAGAAAAAAGAAAAGAAAAAAGAAAGTTGAGCATTTTTTCTAGGCTTGAAAATACTTAATCAGACTCCAGAGGGGCAATGTTAGCTATGCCCAAAAGCCATCTTTTGTGTCAACATCTCTGGAAATGGAAGGTTTCCTGTGTCTGGGATCTGGCTGCACTTTGCTTTCAGACCACAGGGTACATGACATGCCCTGAGAGATACAGCTGCACTTCAAAGTTCATCCTATCCAAGGAAAACAAGTATATGCTTAGCACTTCTTAAAGCAGGCTATTTCTTCTACCCCTTGTTATTATAATAATAACATTTATCATTATATTGAGCAGATTTATGCAACAAATTAACAAAAGCATTCATAGTTCTATTGAAAGGAAGCATAAGAAAATAACTTATCTTCCAAAAGTACAGGAATTACTGAACAAACAGAAATTCACTCAACAGTCTTTCTAATGTGAGGAACCTATATATTAAGTGCATTGTGTTTCCCAAACATATAAAGCCTGGGTGCCACGTGCTGTCATCTGGCTCCTGCTGGTGTTATAAGTTCAGTAAGTTAAGGCTAAACCAGGTGATCGGGATCAGAATTTTACCAGGCTCAGCAAACAGTATTTTGATATATTTAGAATCCTAGTCAGTTGCTGATCAGACATTCTTGGAAACTGACCAGATCTGTCCTCTGTTACCCAGATTCTTTAGTAAAATTTCATCTTCACCTTCGAGAACAAAAGGGATGGCGGGGGGGAAAAGAGCAAATAGGAAGTAATGTGTAAATCTTCAATGAAATAGTCCATTATTTGATACAGAATTACCTCGGACTGTCTTCCAACCTCCCTACCATCCCAAACAGTCTAGAAATCCAAAGGGAGCAAAATAATCAAACCCAGTAATACTGAACCAAGGAGGCCTCTGGCTTTTACAACAAATTAATAATAGATCTCCTTGGTAATAAAGTTCAATATTAGGGTGACCCAGATTTGTACTAGTATAAAACCTAGCTGGATTGGTAAAGTTAAATGACTTTTCTAGCACAGCAATGGGGCTAATAATGACAATCACGTATCCATATTACATTTCCCTTTCCGATTTTTGTGGCTTTATGACTTCAATCCCAGTATTATTGTTAACACAGGGATATTATTATAAGACTATAGTATTTTACCCTTTTTCTTTGAATAAAAGATTTTAAATGTCTGTAATATTCTTAAGTATGGTTTAGTTTTTTGTTTGTTTGTTTGTTTTTTAAGACAGAGTCTCGCTTTGTTGCCCAGGCTGAAGTGTAGTGGTGCAATCTTGGCTTACTGCAACCTCCAGCTACCAGGTTCAAGCGACTCTCCTGTCTCAGCCTACCAAGTAACCAGGACTACAGGTGCACACCACCATGCCCAGCTAATTTTTATATTTTTTAGTAGAGATGGGGTTTCACCATGTTGGCCAGGTTAGTCTTGAACTCCTGATCTCAGATGATCCACCGCCTTGGCCTCCTAGAGTGTTTGGATTACAGACATGAGCCATCTTGCCAAGTATGGTTTAATTTTAATTAGAATTTGTATATATTAGTTTTCAATGGCTGCTATAACAAATTACCTCAAATTTAGTGGCTTAAAACAATACTTTAGGCTGGACGCAGTGGCTCATGCCTATAATCCCAGCACTTTGGGAGGCCAAGGTGGGCAGATCACTTGAGGTCACGAGTTTAAGACAAACCTGGTCAACATGATGAAACCTGACCTCTACTAAAAATACAAAAATTAGCCAGACATGGTGGTGCACGCCTGTAATTCCAGCTACTCAGCAGGTTGAGGCAGAATTGCTTGAACCTGGGAGACAGAGGTTGAAGTGGGCCAATATCACACAACTGCGCTCCAGCCTGGGTGGCAGAGCCAGACTCTGTCAAAAAAAAAAACAACAAACAAACAAACAAACAAAAAAACCACACTTGATTATCTAACAGTTCTGTTGATTAGTCTGGCACGTGTGGACCAGGCTGTATTCCCTTCCGGAGGCTCTAGGATAAATTTCTGACCTTGCCTTTTCCAGCTTCCAGAAGCTCCCCTCATGTGGGTGTGGCTCAGGAATGCCTTCCTCAATCTTCAAAGCCAGTGATGGCTGGTCAAGTTCCTCTCACACCACATTACTATGACCTCCTTTTATGCCTCCTAATTTCACTTTTAAGTACCCTTGTGATTACTCTTGTCCCATCCAGGTAATCTAGGATAATCTCCCCATCCCAAAGTCCTTAACCTGATCACATCTGCCAAGTCCCTTTTGCCATGTAAGGAAGTACATTCACAGGTTCCAGGAATTAGGATACTTTGAGGGTGCATTATTCTACCTAACATAGAATCCAAATTTTTTCGTGGAGCACACTGTCTACTTTTTATAATCGAGGACAATCAGAAACAAGATTTTTTTATGAGGAATTTACTTTGTGACAACTTGTGCCAGAATGGACCTATTCTGTTAAGTAAAGATTATTTATGGTTTGGATTTTGAGTGGATATTCATATTGCACCAAACTTATGTATACCAAATGAAAATTCAGATTTACCTAGGCCATTGGAAACTGTTTGCATATGGTGGGACAATTGTTTCTGGGGTAGGATGACCTAATGGCAAGAAGTCGTTAAGTTTTAGATCCATAGAAGTATAAACAAAGGACCTCCCAATGAAAAAAATTTAAATGATTCAAAGTATTAATTGACTTGCTTCCATATTTAGCACCAGAGAAAACATTTCTCTCTTAAACTTTAATCTCTTCAAACAGAGATAAAAGAAAGACAGCCTTTATTTCTCTTCTAGGTAATCTAATTTCTTTGGGTTAAATACAGAGAAAACACAAGAGCCAGTACGTAGGGTTGCCATGAAAAAGCATTGCTCCAAATGACCAGTTTAGAGTCAATTCTGAAAATTCTTTAGAGGAACTGGAGACATTTCTAACCATGAACTGGATGTCAGAAATGTTACAGGAGTCCTTCTGGGAGGCGGCCAGGTTGGGGGTGGTGGCTAATCACTTCAAAGAGTCTTTGCAGTCTGTAAACTCTCTGTTCTAAATATACCAGTCATTGTTTTGCTCACTGTATAAAAGATTCGATTATTTTTAAAAGATGCGACAAGCTCTTAATCAAAATTCTTGATTTATAGTATTATTTGAACAAATTAGCTAGAGTGGATAATTTAGTTACCTTTACCCAAAATATACTTTAAAAAGGCATAGGGGAAGAAAGAACAAACAAACAAATGCATCAGCTCTTGTCTATATTCTAAGGTGGATATTAATAGTTTCATTATCTCAAAATCCTAGAAGCAAGTGTAATACTAGTCCAAAGCTTGAGGATTAAAAGAGCCATTTAAAACACTGACTGCTTTGCTTCCTCTTTCAGTGATGCATTTGATTTTGAGATTGGCGTGGTTATAGTCAGAATCAGCCAAGGATTTGACATCTCTCAGGTTCTTCAGGTGCAAGGTATGTACTTTCTTTATTCAACCAACAAGTATTTATTGGGCACCTGCTTTGTGCCTGACATTGTTTTAGGATACAGCAGGGCACAATATAGACAAAACTCCTTGACAGTGGAGCTTACATTCTAGTGCTACTCATAGTGCATATAGTTCCCCCGGTATTTTCTCCAATGCTAACACAAGTAGCCTTTGCCCTGCTAACCAGAAATATAGAGGAATTCAAGGTAGTCATCAATTATTTTTCTTATCACAAAACCACAAAGCCAGCATCAAGGAAAATAAACACCTTCGGTAAAATAACCTGCCAAATTAATTTCTGCAAGATGTTTCAGAAAATGAAGATTAATTCTTTCCTCAGAAAAACACGTATTTTGCTTTTGAGAGTCTATGAACTGGTTTGCAGCTAACATGGAAATGAGCCTGAATGTATCATGCTGTGAATTACTAATCTAAGTCAGAGGCAGAAACACTAATTCAGATGAGTGACTCTTTGTTTTCTCCCTGTAGAGAATTTGGTATACTTGCTTAGTCTTAGAATTTAAACATACTCTCTTGTGTATGAAATAAAGAACATATTGATATACATACTGAAAAATCAGCACAAGACAGGAATTCATGACTTACCTCTTCCGCTGAGCTTCATGACAGGGTCCACTTACAACACAACATTAAGAAAAAATGATGCTTTTCTGGTGCCTGTTATGT
Source organism: Symphalangus syndactylus (assembly GCF_028878055.3). Classification (NCBI taxonomy): domain Eukaryota; kingdom Metazoa; phylum Chordata; class Mammalia; order Primates; family Hylobatidae; genus Symphalangus; species Symphalangus syndactylus. Next base: position 124,473,219 of record NC_072427.2, on the reverse strand, counting down.
ACCAGGCATAATGTAGGTGCAAGTGGTGCTGGGTAGACTAAGATTAATAAATTCTGTCAGTGCCCTCAAGAGACACACAGCCTAGTAAGGGAAGTAGATCAATTATTAGCATTATAATAGGTATAAATAAGGAATTATGGGAAAGAAAGAAGGGGCACCTAACTCACTCCAAAAAGGCTTTCTAGAGAAAATTACCTTTGATTTGAGATGCACTGGATGAGTAGGAGTTAACCAGACAAAGTTGAGGGAGAGAAAAGTAAGGAGACAGTTTGGAGAATGCATTCCTGACAAAGAGGAAAGCGTTTGTAAAGGTGAGGACACGAGAATACAGAGGAATGGAATATGTAGACAACCAAAAGTAGATTCATGTTACTGAAGTGAAAAGTAGGAAGCTGACAATAGTAAAATATGAGGCTGCCACTATAAGGAGGATCTAGACTGTAAAAGCCTCATTTGCCATATTAAAAAGATGGATCACATTCTGTAGATAATGAGGAACCATCAGAGAGATTCAAGTGAGGGAATAATGTGGTCCAACTTAGGTTTTAGATCTCACGCTCTTTCGGTTATACGGGGCATGGACTCAGGACTAGAATGGAAATAGACAAATCAAAGAGTTCTACAATAATCAAAGAAGACAAGGTGACAGCTTGAACTAGGGCAGCCTCAGTAGGGATGGAGGGGAAAGAACAGAATTGAAAAGTATTTCGCAGGTATGAAGAGCAGCATTTGGGAGTTGATTGAATGTGTGGGATATGGGAAAGGGAGGAGTAAAGAAAAACTCCTTGGCTGACTAGATGAGCCAATGGAAATGGGAAATGCAAGAGGAAGTATAGGTTTAATGAGAGGATGCCTGGCTCGATTTCAAACAATCTCCTGTGGGAAATCCTATGGGAAATGTCTAATAGGCAGTTAGACAGTCCTCATCATAAAAGAGAAATCTGAGCTGAAAATACAGATTTAGGAGATGTTATGGGCTGAACTGTGTCTCCCCCCACCAAATTCATATGTTGAAGTGCTAACCCCCAGGACCTCGGAATGTGACTGTATTTGGAGACAGGGTCTTTAATGAGGTAATTAAGGTAAAATTAGGTTATTTGGGTGGGCCCTAATCCAAAATTACTGGTGTCCTTATAAGAAGAGATTAGGATACAGACTGAGGGGTGATCATGTGAAGACATGGTGAGAAGGCAGCTATCTTCAAGCCAAGGAATGAGGCCTCAGAATAAAATCAATCCTGCCGATGCCTTGACCTTGGACTTCCGGCCTCCAGAATTGTGAGGAAATAAATTTATATTGTTTATGACACCCTGTCTGTGGCACTTGTTATGGCAGCCTGGGTGGACTAATACAGGAGACATCATGGCTAATGTGGATTGAAACCATCACCTTAGAAAATAGAACTCAAAGAGTGTGTGTAGCCAAGGACTCCAAAGTGTAGGAAAAAGGCCCCAAAGAATAGAAGGAGAGGTCAGAAAGGTGAAGAAACCAGAAGTCTGGGGTCAGGTAAACCATGGGAGTACAGTGTTCAAAATGGGGAGAATAATCAACATTGCCAAATGCAGCAGAAATGTACAGTAAGATCATGAATCAAATGGAATTGGCATGACACAGGTAATCTTAGTGAGAGCAATTTCTGTAAAGCAGGGTTATCAGAATCAAGATTGCAGTGGGTTGAGGAGAGACTATGAGATGAACAAGCAGAGAATATGGATGTAGCCAACCCTTCTGAGAAGCTTGGATGGTAACAAGAGGAACGAGATTGAGCAGGCTTCCTGTGGGGAACCTATAGACCTCTGGGAGATCAAATCATGTTTCCAGACTGAGGAAATGGCACAAGAGAGTGGAAAAATTGAAGATGTAGGCAAAGAAAGGGGCGAACCATGGAGTAAGATCCAGGAGGAACAGAAAATTGAGGGAAAGGCATGAATGGAAGAGTTGGCCTGAAACATAAAAAAAAAAAAAAAAAAAAAAAACAAACCACTTCATCTAAAATTGGAGCAAAGGAGGTGAGGACTGATGATGGGATATGTGGATTTGTGAGAGTAGAGTGGTAAATTGAAGAAGATGATGCACAATAGTCTCAATTCTTTCTGTTAAGCTGGAGCAATGGTTTACTTCTAAAAGCAAGAGAGGAATGGTTTAACTGAGAATGAGAAGAAACTAGTAAGCATTTTAAAAGTCACGATGGAGAATGAAAAAGATCAGCAAGAACTGATCAGTGTACAACAGTGAAAACCCAGTTGTGGTTGTCCAGTTTTCTCTGGCAGCATGAAGTCTCCAAGGTACAGGGGCAGCATCAGGGTATTTCTGAGTAGGTTCAGCAGAAAGAAAAAAGAATTCTTAAGGGCTATTGCCTGATCGATTCATATTCTATTTGCTGGTTCATGATTGTCTCCATCAAAACAGGAAATAATATGAGTGGATTAGGTGAATTTTCTGATGCAACCATTCTGGTATGTTGTAGGAGAAGAGGAGGACGAAGAAAAAAAACTAGAGATCAAGTGTTTGTATAAGATAGAGAGCTATCTGATTATGTATACTCTATGATAATGAAGAACACTAAAAAATAAAACTGCGAGGAGAGTGCATCCTATGCAAAATTGTAGCGCAAAAGGTTATCTCTTGGTGCCTTTAGCCTTCCTTTTTATGCCCCTTTTCTTCTTTACGGACATTTTAAATCTCCAGATCAGAAATACTAACTCCCACTCAGTGAATATTCACTAATAATGTATATTCCCTCCTAGTAGAACTTAATACTTTAGTAGCAACAATAGTTAAAATATTTGAGCACTTATTATGTGCCATCTATTATGCTTCATGTTCACACATAACATTTATCATCCCAGCTACCCTATGAGGAGAGTATTATCATTGTCCCCATTTTACAGCTGGTAAAATGGGGGCTTACCGAAGATTCACAAGGCTAGTCATTGGTAGAGCTGAGATTCAAACCTATATCTGTTTGAAGCCCCTATTTTGTCTTTGAAAAAGAAGAGCTAGAGAGGATGGTGACATATATTGAGAGGCAATGGTGAAATCTGAGCTCTGGGAATGAGGCAAAGCTGTTTCTATGTGCTCCTTAAGACACCCAACAAGGGGGCTGCCTGTCTATGGTAAGATAGACCTGACTTTGAGGGCAATTACAAGAACTTAATATTAAGAGAACTGTTCTGTTGCGAACTTCCTAGGTTTTACTTTTTTTTCCTGGCTTTTGTGCTATAATGTTTTCCATCTAAAAATGAGAATGCAAAATATAACTTGTATTTAGATTACACATTTGCTTTGTGTGTTATGTTGATCTCTTCAAGCTGAAAGATGTGATGTAGCTGAAAAGCATTGCTCCCACCCCTCATTGTTCCATCTGCCAAGATGCACCATCAATTTACTTCTATAAAGCAATACAGCAACCAAGTTTTGCAGTATTTCTCAAAGAATCCTGGCAGTGAACTGCATCCCCTTTTAATTTCCCAAGGGTTGTATCCCATTTAAATAAACTTTGATGTTTGAAATATTTCTGCTTCTTAGTCAAGAAAGGGAAAATACAACTGGATGCTAATAAAATAATTACAAGTACCAACTATCTAGGGTAAACAAAGAAAAACAATGTCACAAATACATGAAGAATATGCAGAAAAACAACATAATGATAGAAATTAACTTTCTGCCACATTTCCATGCATTGTTTTGAGATTTATGTAATTTATGACACAAACCTCTTATTAGATTTTGAATTGGAAGAAATAAACTTGCATTTCATTATATTATGCTGTAATTCAGGGCCTAATAAGGGCCTAATAAATCTTAAGTATTGCATTTTACTATGTTAATGATTATCATCATAGCTTTTCCAACACAGGCACCACAGTGTCATCACAGATTATAATTTAAAGGAAATATTAGCAATTCAGAGTGCCCATATACTGTAGTTAATAAAGCAGTGAATAGAAATCAGCTTTATAGATAATTTACCAGCTAATGACAATTATTTTTATATTGTATCACAGGCTTATGTGAGGAGAATAACTTTTAATATAAATAAGATCGATGCTCATAACATTGTAACTTGTATACTGTAGCAACTCATCCAATACTGATGACTGATAGTTTCTCAATAAATTATTGCCTGACAACACACACAAAAAAACCATGATATTTCATACTGCTCACTTCCCAGGGGTATTTAGCAAGTTTTCCAACTACAACAAGGAGTCCAAATCGTACTGGTAAGAAATAAAGTGATGGAGCATGATTTGCAATATATTGTGGTCAAGTATTCCATGTAAGTACAGCATGATTTGTGACCATCTCAGAGCACGGGGATGCTGCTGTGTCTGATCGTGTGGCTTAGCAAAATAAAGACAGATGGCAGCGTAGTAAATAATTACTTGATTAGAAGGCAACCACTGCAGGATTGCTTCCTGCCTTCAATTCAACTAGACTTCACCTGGGATACAGCACATTGATTCATATGAGCATTTACAGCTTTGAGTTGATTGACCAAGGAAAGAATTATAACTTAATAATTAATAAAGAAAAAGGATGCTGTAAAATGGGAAGGGATTCCATTCCCCAGTGGGTTTCCCTGCTCTCCCTTCTGGTGTCAGATAATTAACGACTCTCTATCCTTAAGATTCAAAGCAGATTGTAATTTGTAAACCTCTGCCTATTTCTAAAAGGCATCTTAAAAAAAAAAAAAGACTGGGGACATAATATTTGAAGCAATCTTGACAAGTAAATTGAGTTTCAAAAAATAGTCACTCCAACTGGGTACCATATAATCAATTTATAAAGCACTTGAAAATACAGTAACTACTATTCAAAGTACTTTTGGCATTTACATAACGATATGGCTCAAGAGTCACTCTTAGTTATTACTATGAAAACTGTTTGGGATGTGGATGACAATATTGATTAGAAATCTACCCTTAACTGAGAGAATCTATAGGTCTAAGCTTTTGCTTCCACCATTATAACTTCAGGTTGAGGTTATAAACATCTTGAAAAGAGAGAAGGGCAGGCGTGCTCTCTATATCTCTATCTCTATTTCTATATCTCGATCTCTATCTATCTATATCTATCTCTATCTCTCAGTAGCAATGTGGCCTTATAAACTAAGACATACTACAGAATTATCTAATGTATTCAAGTTCCCAGTGGTTACCATTACAGGATTTCCAGGTGGTGGTCTTTTCCAGGGAAAAGTCCCCTCTCCTTCCCCACTTGCCTCTCATGCTTCCATTTCCCAGGCTCTTATCTCACTGGTCCCACCTTCTGTCCTCTATCTGCCCCTTTTTTATATAACTTTGTATACAGTATTAACTGCACTTCTTTCAAACAGTGTCTTTTGTACTTACCACACACGCACACACACACACTTCTCACACCCCCATTCTTCACAACTCTGCACTTATTTTTCTTCTTTTATAAAGACAGTACTTTCAAAACTATTGAACTGAATTGAACACCATTGATCTGTTCTTTATTTCAACTTACAATTCTTGAGTGCCTGTTGGTGCAAACATGGTTCCAGGTAATAAACGGGAGGGTGGCACCATGAAGAACATGGGAGGGATAACATGAGGTCCAAGCATAGGAGTTGGAATAGACAGACCTGGGTTTGGATCCCAACTTTGACATCTTTTGTCTGTGTGATGTTGGTCAAGTTACCCATCCTCTCTGTGTTTCACTTTTTGCATTTTCCAATGGGAATAATTATAGTACCTACGTCACAGATTTGTTGTTTTGGATTAAAGAATTTGGTGGCTGCAAAGTGTTTGGCATTGTACTTGGCATACAGTAAACTCTCAATAAATGTTGTGATGAAAAATGGAGTAAGTTCTGCCCTCCAGGAGTCTGGAGTCCATTGTGAATAAGATAGACATCCGAGTCACACAGTTATAGTAGTTAGTGGAATAAAGGTTTAAGCAAGGTATTACGGAAATATAGAGGAGATTGATTCTGACTGAGAAATTTGGGGATGGTTTTTGAAAACATGCAGACTGGGTATTCCTTCAACAGGCAGCTATTGTGATCAAGGCATATCACTGAAGGAGAAGGGAGAAGAGGGATAGACACTAGAATTGGGAGCAGAAAACTTGGGTCACTAGCTGTGCTACCTTGGACAAATCACTTGAACTTTCTGAGCCCAAGTTTCCTTTTTGGTAAAATGGGGAGAATAATACCAGCTCTGCATGCATCCCAGTATTGGTATCAAATGAGATACTATGTAGAAAGGGCTTTGTAATTTCTGAAAATTAAAAATGTAGTCGTGATGGTGGTGATGATAGAATAAATAATTTTTATTGTCAGGCTAGTGGAAATCAACTTATATCCATTCGTTCATACTCTCTTGGCTGGCTCCCATTGTGGCTAATGGTATGCCTTTGCAAGCCATCTGGCCAGTATTTCTGTTGACAAAAATGTTTACACAAAGTCTACTCTTAATTTCCCTGCATGCAAACAGAGGCAAGCAGTACACCAGATAGACCATTCAGAAGAACAGATAATCAAAACATCACTTCTGTTTAGTGTTGAAATGCGAAAAGGAAGGAGTGCACAGAAGGAGGCCTTAGATCACCCACCAAGTGAATAATTAAGAATTAACTTGAATAAGAACTTGCAAAAATCACTATGCAAATGGGAATCACACCATGGTATGGATCTGAAAATCCAAGATGGCAAAGCAAGCTGATTTTAGCCTTTAGAATAAATACGCTCTGTAATCTTCTGTCTCTATCATCTTTGAGGAAACTGCTACATCTAAAGCATTCGAGCAAAATTTGGTTTTGTCTCTCAGGCCTGCAATTTTGCAGCTTGCTCTGTTCTGGATGGGCTGTGCACATACCTTCAAGCAATTGTTGGAATCGCTCCCAGTTCACTCAGCCCGCTGACTCCATTACAAGAGAGGATTTATCTTTCTTTCCCTCTTTGTCCAAACTAGAGGACAAAGAGCATGGCAACCAGTGGCTAATCATAGAGCCCACTGGAGCCTGCCCAAAAAAAGAAAAGAGAAGAATCCCCTCCCAGGGCAGCCCTTACAGTTGCCACATCAGAGGAATGCAAAGAGCAGGTTACCCCATAAGTGGCCCCTGCAATACCCCAGAAGACAAAATAACAGCTAGGATGCTGTCATCCAGGACAGTGACAACAAAGTCTGGGTACCAGTGCTGCCGCTCTAGTGCAGCCTTCCATATAGAACCATATCTTTAGGGTCCTCCTTTTAAAATGACATGTTCGATGGGCCATCATTTTGGGGGATTAACTTAGCCCATTACACCATGTGCCTGAGAGTGTTTAGGTTCATCTGATGATAAAGCGTAGGAAGGTAATAAAACAACTCTGAAATAATAATAATAAGCCACAGGAGGAGGGTCTTCATGGTGGGAAGCATATGCAGATCTCTTTGCATATGAACCCTGTAACTTGCTGGGTGATATCAGGCAAGTCACTTAGCCTATTAGTTTCTTCATCTACAAAATGAAGATGATAATAGTAGTAACTATCTCAGAGTTGTTTAGAAAGGAATAAAATGCAACACAGTCCCTGGCACCCAAAGAGTGTGCAATAAATAGCAACTGCTAAAATAACTCCCAGGCATCTCAAAATATTCAATTTGTTTTGCATGACTAGGCCCATTTCCAAAAGTTGCATAAATATACTGCCTACAGAATGCAGTTCTTGCTCTGTTCTTTAAGGACCTCCAAAACACTGTGCAGAAATTTTGTTTATTCTTTTTGCAAAGCTTGGGGGGTGGGAAAAGGAAAGGGTTACAGTTTTCCATTTCACAGATGGGAAATCTGATTACTTGCCTAATGTCACATAAAGCCAGCAGCAGAGCTGTAACCGGTCGTGACCCCCCAGTGCAATGCAGCTTGTCTTCACCTTTCAAAAGTGAGGGGTAAGCAACTTCTGTCTCAGCTTTAATACCATCAGTCTAATTTCTCAGATTTTCTATAGCTGCTGATCTTGAGAACCTTTGAAGCTTTGGGGAAATCACATGGGTGATTTGACCTTAAATCTCATGCCACTAGCAAAAGATTAATTGCTAAGACCTGGAAAGGGGCCAGACAATTCTGTGTAGCTGAATAGCAGCATGGTCTAGGGATGTGACTGTCCTGACAGATTTAGTTAGTACATAATTGATAAATCTAGAGTTTGTATAGCTTCGCTTCACAGACAGATAAGGCAATGGGCTCCAAGGGTTGGCATTTACAGAAGCTCTCCCAGTGTTTTGTAACACTGAATCTAGGTTTTCTATCCTCTTCCTCTGAGCATTGCTCATTTTCTAAGGCTCTGTTCTCAGCAGGCAATAAGATGAGGGCATCTAACAAGAGTGCCACCTCACCCAGTGTAAGCAAGAAGCAAGAAGCCTCCTAAGTGTAGCACTGTCATATGACTGCTTTGAAAGTCTTATTTACCCTGATCCAGTGCAGGGTGAGGTCAAAGAGAGATCCAGCACATTACATAGCAGCTAGGAAATTTTCGTCACAACCAGAATCCAAAAAAGATAAAAGGCAGCCAGATACAACATCAAAGCTTGGATAGTGTGTCTAAACTGTGGGCAGGAAATTTTGCACTGCTTGACTCCTGTTCCAGACTAAAACATGTCACAAGACCCCTTTTAGCAATTTGAACTCTGACAAGCACCCAGAAACCTCAGCTTTTATTTCTTTGACTTTGGTCACCCACTCCACAAAGTATTTTGCTTATTGAAAGGAATTGGTGGTGGATATTTTCCATTGTAGTTTGTATCCAGAGCCTATAGAGCTTATTGTAAGATTTTGTTACCTTTTCTTAATTCTTGCTGTCTAGCTTTATGTTTCAATTCATGAAGCATTGTTGTGTGGCTGATATATAGCCAGGGTACTTCCGTAATTTTGTCACTTCCAGTTGTAAAACATCTGACCCACTAGCTTAGGTCAGTAAATCAGTGGCTTACAGTGTGAAAGATTTTCTGTTTGTTTTTGCACGGTAGTGAATAAGGATGACATTAAATAGCCTCTCTTGTCCTCACAAATAAAAATGCAATAACTTCATGTATCATAACACATAGAGCTATTTTTCTAAGCTAGTTGTGACAACTTTCTGAATACAATTTCCTAAGATACATTACTTTTTCTCTTTTCATTTGGAGACAGGATCTCACTCTATTGCCCAGGCTGCAGTGCAGTGGCATGATCATGACTCACTGCAGCCTCTACCTCCCAGGCTCAGGTGATCCTCTCACCTCGGCCTCCCAAGTAGCTGGCACTACACACCACACCCAGCTAATTTTTGTATCGTTCATAGGGATGGAGTTTCACCATGTTACCCAGGCTGGTTTCAAACTCCTGGGCTCAAACGATACACTCATCTTGGCTTCCCAAAGTGCTGAGATTACAGGCATGAGCTACCCCACCCAACCAAAATATATTATTTTTATTAAAAGATAATATATAAAAATCATTTAGAAAAAAATTATACTATGTATAAACAATTATTTTATCACATACATACCATTTTAAATATTAAAAGTTTATAAGATTGTTTCTAGAAACTTTGTAGTTCTGAGTTAAGTAGGTGATTTTGTCTTCTTTCATCAGAGGAATTAGAGAGATTAGAACAAGAGAGACTAGCACTGGAAGCGACTATCAAAGACAATGAGTGTGAAGAGGAAAGTGGAGGCATCCGAGGCTTGTTTAAAAAAGCTGGCAAGCTGAACATTACCAAGACAACGCCTAAAAAAGGTGAGAACTTTTTAAAATTTGCAACAAAGTTTACAAGATGAGTCACTATTTGAGCATCTATGAAGAGTCCGAAGTCAGCATCTAAGATGTTGGGGGCATTGAATGTGGGTAGGAACTGAAAGGTTTCTCTCCAGAAGGCAGTATGGATAAACGGTAGCAGCTATTGTCATTTATCAACCTCATTAAGTACTATGTACCATCTTACTGTCAAAAATTATTTTTTAAATGTAATATTTGGTTTGGAAGTCAAATAGTGCTTAAGCAGATTTCATGCCATAAAACAGAAGTTTCTCAGTTAAGATGGAAAGGGGATAGAAATTTAAGAGCCAATACCCAAACTGTCTTATCCACATACACCCTTACCTTTCAGACATTTCAGGGAACTGAAATATGACTAGTACATGCAAATACGGTATCCAGCTGGAACGCTGATTTCAGAAAAAGCATCTTTATCACAAACCAGAATGCAGGACTTAGAACTTTATTGGTACTCACTACCTGTAGATTTCATCTAAATGGTACACTTATATGTGAACTTAGGGTATGCAGTCCTGGGACAGAGGATCAGAGGTTGGGAGAGCTTGTTACACATTTTTTAAACAGATGATTCAAACGTTTGGTTTTTTGAAAATTACTTTCCGAAACGCTATGGGTTTGAGTTTAATGAGGTCCACAGTGACCTCTGCTGGTCAAAAATCAAAATGTTACCAGGCATTTATTTATGCACGAATGTCCTGTAGTTACTGAAGTCATACACTGGTGTGAGGCCAGGAAAAGATGGTTTCTCTGGGAGGGTCTCCAAGTCAAACAGCAGGATCCAAGTGGAGACTTAGCAGGCTTCTGGTCTAGGTTGACCAGCGCCAACCCTTTAAAGAGGCTCTTCGACAAGGCCATCTCCTACCCTGTAAATCGTTTGTCTGTTTGCTTCCCTACTATAACCCAAGGATGAAATTTCACCTGTAATATAATAGTTTTATATATCCACAGAGAATGATGGGAAATCCAGATATTGCCCCACTTCAAACACTCTGGCTACTGTCGAGTTCCTGGGATGCCCCATGGGCCGTGGCCTACTCCTTACAGTCCACCTTAAAATGACATAAATGATGTGCTTGAATTCAAGTTGAAGCTACATCAGGACTTTTAGGGTGAAAATATTTAAATAAGACTGTTCTGGACGCTAACTACTATCTTCTTTTCTTTCTAATTATTTGGTTTAACTGTGAAAAAAGTTAACAATCCATTAAATCTGCTCTATTAAGTGGTACAGTCTGGAAAATAATGGAAAATTCCAAAGTCATAGCCCAATAATGTGCTGTAACGAGAGAGAGGGAAGTATTAATGTCCTTATTATGACAGCAGGACTTGTTATTTATTCTGAAAGCTTATTTCTGCATCACAATACTTGTTTTGGCAAAAATATACTCTTCCAAAAGTCAACATGTCAAATTGTTCAGAAAAGAAAAGTAATAATGTTATATACTGTTTTAATACCTAGAAGTTTAAACACAGCTCTAAAGTGGGCCCATTCACTACTCTGGGCTTCAGTTGGTTGTCAACTCTTTTGAGTTCTAGACCAGAACCAATCCTGCCCCCAGGTACCTGAGTGTGAACAGGAGGCCTCTGGCTGCTTTGACTTGTCTGTAAGTGAGGGCAGAGCTTGGTCCATTTTGTAAATAAATTTTTCTCCCTCATCGGTCCCAGGGATGTAAAAACAATATCAGATCATTGCTTCAGAACCGACAGACCCTAAACACAGAAACAGCAAAAGATAAAACAAAGCATCTTCAGAACCTCTTAGATCAGAGAGGAAGCCCTGAAGAAGCTGTCAGCCCTCCTCTAAGCACCAGGCTGACACCACCTCTTTGAAACAGAGCAATAAAGTCACGACTTTCAAAGACACAGATATGAGAAATGCTACATACACTGTGACAAATAAACCCCTCTTGGCAAACAGGAACAGGGCCAGTTCCAACACTGGCCGAGTTCCCTGGTACACTTCCACTGTATCCAAGTTAGGGTAGAAATCGCATTTTAAAAAATTTTAGGCCGGGCGCGGTGGCTCAAGCCTGTAATCCTAGCACTTTGGGAGGCCGAGGTGGGCGGATCATGAGGTCAGGAGTTCAAGACCATCCTGGCCAACATAGTGAAACCCTGTCTCTACTAAAAATACAAAAAAATTAGCAGGGCGTGGTGGCGGGCACCTGTAGTCCCAGCTACTCGGGAGGCTGAGGCAGGAGAATGGCGTGAACCCGGAAGGCAGAGCTTGCAGTGAGCCGAGATGGTGCCACTGCACTCCAGCCTGGGGGACAGAGCCAGACTCTGTCTCAAAAAAAAAAAAAAAAAAAAAAATTTAACTATTTTATATGCACCCTTAATTATAACTCAAGTAAAGATGTTTTGTATTTCCATATTTTCTAAGCTTTTTTTTCATCTAATTCACAAAGATTCAAATAGCTCAAATGGTTTTACTCTAGCTTCGCAAGATTCCTTGAAAAGAAAGCAGAGGAGTAAGCCAGGCCGACTAAGGGACTAAATAGTCATAGAGTTCAAGATGCACACAGTCCCTGGCAAATTTTATAAACCAGACCTGAATAGAACTTAAATCAAAATAGTGCTTCATGAATCAATTCCCTAATGAAAGGATATTTCTGATTCTATAGCTTATTTCTAGAAAACCACTTACCACATGTTAAGTAAATGCAAAAATATTAATATCATTAAGGTGATTTATATCTGAGATTTCGGGTAATGGGAATATTCTGGCTAGTAGCATTGTTGCATGCCTAAATAATAACTCCACTCTGAGACGGATTACTAAAGGTCTGAAAAAATCCACTGTCTTTTAATAAAAACTATAATTATAAAGCTGTTTTACTTATTGACTGTCAATATTTTATTTAACTATTGAAGGTGGTCTAAATTATTCTGGGATTGGACTTTTATCTCTGCCTTTTGAAGAATAGAGTCGCTATTTATTTTAGGTATAATAAACATGAATCTGTGACCTTTTCTCTATTTTCATCACTAGATTGATTGGGAAGTTATTTTGTTTCTGCCCTCAAAAGCAAAGAGATGCATCAATTCCTCTTTCGTTTCAGATGGTAGCATTAACACAATCCAGTCGATGCATGTGGGAGAGTTCAACCAGAAACTAGTGGAAGCCAGCACTCAATTTAAAAAGAAACAAGAAAAAGGCACAATTGATGTTTGGTGGTTGTTTGATGATGGAGGTAAAAACTTTCAGAAAATACACTAGGGACAAGAATTTCTATTTTGATAAACTTAAACTGCATGAGAAGGTATATGGGAACAATACTGGTTAAAGAATAACATTTCTGTGTTCTCCAAAGATTGTAACTTAATTAAGAGCTATCAATGTGGGAATGAATAAAGATACAAAGCTATTTATTTCCTCCCATTTAGATATACTCATTGTGTGATAATTTATTCTTTATTCCAGGGTTAACACTTCTTATCCCCTATATCTTGACTCTCAGAAAAAAATGGAAAGACTGTAAATTAAGAATCTATGTGGGAGGGAAGATCAACCGCATTGGAGAAGAAAAAATTGCGTAAGTAGTTTGCCACTCACATGTTAGGTCATTTCAGAGGTTTGTTGCTTTAATGCTTTAATTTTAATAACTTTAAGTGTCTCTGAGACACAACAGACTTAAAGACAAAGCCACCAGAATAGGCCTCGTGTTTACTTGGTTCTCCGGTCAGTAAATTATTCGCATATTTTTCCTGATCGCTGTCTTCAAGCAAGTCCTCTTATCCTCTGTCACAAATGCTTTCCGAAAGGAAGGTGCCACAGAAGCCTCATCTCAAGTCTTGAGTGGGAGCTTCGTTATCTCATATAATGCTTATTTTGTTCTGACCAGTAAAGGCATCCAAGAAAAGAAGAGCCTGAAGGAAATCTGTGTCCAGTTGCTTTTTCTGTGGGAATTCAAACCTCCTAATTCATGGCAGTCACTCTTAGCACAGCATATGTAAAAGAGAACTAAATGGAGAGACTGCACCTGGGTTCTAGCCCCAGCTCTGCCATCAAGGAACTGCAGGACTTTGCAACAGTCTCCAAACACATCTGGGTCCCCAGTTTCTCCTTTGTAGTTTGAAAGAGTTTAAAGGCATGACTGTAGAGAACTCTCTTAATTAAAAAAAAAAAAACCCACAGTGTAAGTCTGTATCTTTCTCATTAATTTAGCCATTGAGAGTTGATGCCAGTTGTGAGAATAATAAGCATGCTGAGAACATGACACATCTAGAGGTCTCTGGTGGAAATCCAGAAAACCACCTTCAGCAGCTCTTAGTCCCTCAGGGCACTGAGGGACTAAGCTCTGAGCCCTTCCTGGAACCAGCACTTCCAGAAGTCACAAAATAATGACAGGCTTTATTCAGTAATTTTTAATATTTTTTCTTCCCTCTTCCCTCTTAGGATGTATTATGCTGTGAATGTGAGATATAGATATAGATATAGATATATAGATATAGATAGATAGATAATGTATAACTATGTATAACTGTATAATGTATAACACATATACACACAGTTATACATTGCTACATTGTTACATTCTGAGAAATGTGTCAGGCAATTTCATATTGTGCAAACATCATAGAGTGTACTTACACAAACCTAGATGGTATAGCCTACTACACACCTAGGTTATATGGTATATGCTGTTGCTCCTAGGCTATAAATCTGAACTGAATACTGTAGGCAAATGTAACACAATGGTAAATATTTGTATATCAAAACATAGAAACGGTACAGTAAAAATACAGCATAAAAGGTAAAAAATGGTCCACTTGTATTGGGCACTTACCATGAATGGAACTTGCAGGACTGGCAGTTGCTCTGGGTGAGTCAGTGAGTGGTGAGTGAATGTGAGGCCCCAGGACATGACCACACTACTGTAGATTTTATCAACACTGTATACTTGGGCTACACAAAATTTATACAAAAATATTTTTCTTCGAAGCTGGACCTGGGAATAAAAAATATTTTTTTCTTCAATAATAAATTAACCTTAGCTTAGCGTAAACATTTTTACTTTATAATTTCTAAGCTTTTGACCTTTTTGTAATAACACTGAGCTTAAAACATATTGTATAGCTGTGCAAAATTGTTTTCTTTATATCCTTATTCTATAAGCTTTTTTCTATTTTTAAAATTGTTTTCTTTTTTCTTTTTAAATATTTTTGTTAAAAACTGAAACATAAACACACACATTAGTGTAGGTCTATCCAGGGTCAGGATCATCAATATCACTGTCTGCCACCTCCACATCTTGTATCCCACTGGAAGGAATTCCAGGGCAATAACAGGCATGGAGCTGTCATCTCCTATGATAACAAAGTTTCCTCTGGAATACCTCCTAAAGAACCTGCCTGAAGCTGTTTCACAGTTCACTTTTTTTTTTTTTTTTTTTTTTGAGACGGAGTCTTGCTCTGTTGCCCAGGCTGGAGTGCAGTGGCGCAGTCTCAGCTCACTGCAAGCTCCGCCTCCCGGGTTCACGCCATTCTCCTGCCTCAGCCTCTCCGAGTAGCTGGGACTACAGGCGCCCGCCACCACGCCCGGCTAATTTTTTTGTATTTTTAGTAGAGACGGGGTTTCACCGTGGTCTCGATCTCCTGACCTCGTGATCCGCCCGCCTCGGCCTCCCAAAGTGCTGGGATTACAAGCGTGAGCCACCGCGCCCGGCCCACAGTTCACTTTTTTTAATAAGTAGAAGGAGTACACTCTAAAATAATAATAAAAGGTATAGTATGTAAACACATAAGCAGTAACAGTCATTTATTATTGTTATCAAGTATTATGTACTGTACGCAATTGTATGTGCTATATTTTTATATGACTGGCAGTGCAGTTGGTTTGTTTACACTAGCATCATCACAAACGTGTGAATAATGCATTGTGCTACGTCGTTACAACAGCTATGACATCACTAGGTGATAGGAATTTTTCAGGTCCATTATAATCTTATGGGACCACCATCGTATATGCAGTCTGTCATTAACCAGAATGTTTTTATGTGGTGTATGACTGCATATATATTATGCACATATGCATATACGTCTTTTCAATCAAAGCAATATGATATTTATATACTAATATTATATAGATTTAATTCTACTTAAAGAGGATCATATTAACATGGAAACTAACATAATGCCTATAATATTTTATATTTCTTAAAGCTGCCAATATTTTATTGGGACAATTAGTATAATTTGAAAATGTTTTGTGGCTTAGATGGTAGTCTGGCATCAATGTTAAATTTTCCAATTTCAAAAATTGTGCTCTCTTTATATAAGAGATTGTCCTTGTTCTTAGGAACTGCTCACTAAAAAATTTAGGGGTAAAGGTGCCTAATATCTGCAACTGACTTTAAAAGATTAGAGTAGATAGGTAGATAGAGATAGAAGTAAATAGATAGATAAATATAAAGAGAGAGAAACAAAGAAAATGGTAAATCAAACGGGACAAAATATAAACAATTGGTGAATTTGGGAGTTCTTTGTATTATCTTAAAAACTTTTCTGTAACTTTGAAATTATATCAGAATTATCAGTTGCCAGGAAAAAACCATATATATATATGAGGTTTTATAATATATATGATGGTTTATAATGTTATAATATGTTTATATATTATATAATTTAGATATAATATGTTTGTATATATAATTAATCATATAATTTATCATCTTATGATATATGATAACTGTTTGTCAGTAGCTTGTCAGTAACTCTATAAAAATTATCACCAATATAATAGTCCATAAGTATTAAGACTTGCTGTCTTTCAAATAATAAGAAATGTGGACAGATTTGCATTCTGTTCCCTGTGACATAAATGCAGAGTTGGATTGGCTGTTGCCAGTGTCTGCACCTACAGGGGTTTCTTTATGCCTTCAGTGAAATAGCTTGGTCCACACTTAATGCGTTCATCAAGTACTGTAATGAAAATCAAACACTAACCAAAAAGCCTCTGTCTGAAAGCTAAGCTGAAATAAGACATGATTGCTTTTGATATCTTAACTCAAACACAAAACTCTTTGATTGAAAATAGTTAAATATGCAATGATGAAGTATTTTCCTTTTATATTTTCAGAATGGCTTCCCTTCTGAGCAAATTTAGGATAAAATTTGCAGACATCCATATCATTGGTGACATCAACATTAAGCCAAACAAAGAGAGGTATGAAATATTTAACAAGAGCCATTGATTACCCATGGTACTCTCTCATTCTCTTTTGTGCTGGTTATCAAACAGTAAAAATGTTATGTATTTACTGCAGTGACTTCTTGATAGGATCTAATAAGAAGGGCCTTCAAATAATCATGACATGGAACTAACAAGTACATTCTAAAGGGAAGAAAAGCTTTTACAGTGAAGACAAGCCTGAGAGGGAGAATTGTTGAAACAGATTAGTTAGTATTTTAGAATTGCCCTTCCTGTTCTTGGTTTCTATGGTGGCAAGAGTAGCACGAAGTGCAAAGTCATACTATTCTGACCAGAGCCATCGGGGCAAGTTTTGTTATTCAGAGTTACTTGTGGGGCAGCCTGGATGGGGAGCTCTGATGGAGAAGATGTGGAAATAGCTTGTGTCTTCTTGGCACACTGACAATACCAACTCTAAAGGGCCATTTTAGCTTTTAGGCATTAAAGGCCCAACAGGGAAGGCCTATGAATTTTGGGGGGACGTCTAAAACTATTTGAAGCCTGGAAAAGAAATGTATTGGCTCCAAAATAAAGAAAAAAAAGAAAATGACAAAATAAAAGTAATCATTTAAATATCTTCAAAATGTGACATTATTTTAATCCTCATTAATTGTTATATTTATCAACTCCATTAGTGTCTTAGTCAGCTCAGGCTGCTATACCAAAATGCGATGGACTGGGTGGATTAAACAACAGACATTTATTTCTCACAGCTCTGGCAAAGTTCTGGGAAGTCCAAGTTCAAGGTGCTAAATTACTCAGTTCCCTTTGAGGGCCCTCTTCCTGGTGTGTAGATGGCCACCTCCTTGCTATGTCCTCACATGGTGGAAAGAATTCTGCTGTCTCTTTCTCCTCCTATAAGGGCACTAATCCTAAAATAGGGAACCTACCCTCATGAATTCATCTAAACCTAATTACCACCCAAAGGCTTCACCTCCAAATACTATCACATGGAAGTTAGGGCTTCAACACATGAATCTGAGTGGGAAGACACAAGCATTCAGCTTATAACAGTGATATCTTTGGGGGGTTTTGTGGTTTTTTTTTTTTGAGACAGGGTCTCACTCTGTCACCCAGGCTGGAGTGTAGCAGTGCAATCTCAGCTCACAACAACCTCTGCCTCCTGGGCTCAGGTCATTCTCCCATCTCAGCCTCGTAGGTAGCTGGGACCTCAAGCACGTGCCACCACACCTGGCTAATTTTTTGGTAGCGACGGGCTTTCGCCATGTTGCCCAGGCTGGTCTCAAGCCCCTGAGCTTAAGCCATCTCCCCGCCTTAGCCTCCCAAAGTGCTGGGATTACAGGCATGAGCCATCGCACCCGGCAACACTGATATTTGAAAACAGTTGTAGGTTAGATCTCCACAGTAGTTTGCAAGGGTGCAAGAAGATTGTTTAGAAACCATGGCCAATTATAAATTAAATTAAATATTTAGAGTTATCATTTAACAATTATAAAATGTCAATTATTTATAGTCTAAAATCATATTTTCTGTTGCATTCAGGTGTAATTTAATACATTTGATTTCGTGTGGAGTGGGGCCTCCAAGAGGAATCATACAGAGGGATGTGAAGGTCCTGGAATGGCTTAGATTACCATGGTTCTGTCAGATCTCTTCCCTTTTCTGTTGACCATCATTTCTTCTTCCTTTTGTACTTCTTGATGGATTATAATTCCACAGTTTTCAAGGCTTCTTGCCTCTTTCCTTCCTTTGATTTATTGCTATTCTATATGAGCTTAATAACTAACTGAAAATTATTCCAATTTAAGATGCATTCCTACTGATCAAACAAACTTTAATTTCATATTCTTTGAGGTTATTCATGATCCTTCCAAGGAGATGGGTCAGTTAAAATGGCTTTACAAAACACCTTAACTGCAAGGTGCTGTGGCTCACGCCTGTAACCTCAGCACTTTGAGAAGCCAAGACGGGAGGATCGCTTGAGCCCAGGAGTTCCAGAGCAGCCTAGGCAACATAGCAACACTCCAAAAAATAGCAAAAATTTGCCAGGCTTCGTGGTGTATGCCCATAGTCCTAGATACTCAGGAGGCTGAGGCAGGAGATCATGTGAACCTGGAAAGTCAAGGCTGCAGTGAGCCATGATCACCCCGCTGCACTGCAGCCTGGGTGACAGAGTGAGACCCTATCTCAAAAAAAAAGAAAAAGAAAAAAAGAAAAAGGAGCCAAGCACTGTGACTCACACCTGTAATCCTGGCACTTTGGGAGGCTGAGGCAGCAGATCAGCCGAGGTCAGGAGTTTGAGACCAGCCTGACCAACACGGTGAAACCCCATCTCTACTAAAAATTCAAAAATTAGCCAGGCATGGTGGTGGGTGCCTGTAGTCCCAACTACTCAGGAAGCTGAGGCAGGAGAATCACTTGGACCTGGGAGTCAGAGGTTGCAGTGAGCCGAGATCGCACCACCGCACCTCAGCCTGGGTGACAGAGCAAGACTACATCTCAAAAAAAAAGAAGAAAAGAAAAATACATTAACTGTGATCAGAAAGCTATAATCGACAGTGTTAAACTGATTATTACTTTGTGATATTTCTTTAAATCATACTCTACTGCCTTACATTCTTATATTTCTACAGTTGTAAATACATAAGAAAAATTAAGAACATATAATTTTCATCAATAAATGGAATTAACATTCTGATATGAACTGGGTTGTCATACAATAATCTCTAGTAGCCTTCCACTTTTTATTCAAAGAATTTCCATTCTCTATGTCATTGCATTTTGGCATTTGCAGTGATATAATCAAACAAGCTCATCATATGGCTCTAATTGGTAGAAATACATCCTCTTTCATAACAGCAAGTCCAACAATTCCTTAGTACATGCCACTTAGCAATAGGGCATAGCTGGCCAGTGCTCTGCAAGATAGGGCCATTTTCTGTTGTCTAGAGGGTAGTCACTGTGTCTTCTACTGACTTTGGATTTCCTATAAGCCCTAGCTTAACGCTGGGCATGAATTATCCACCCACTTCATTTTATTTATTTATTTATTTATTTATTTATTTATTTATTTATTTATTTATTTTTGAGACAGGGTCTCACTCTGTCGTCTAGGCTAGGTTGCAGTGGTACAATCATAGCTCATTGCAGCCTCTAACTCCTGGGCTCAAGAGATTCTCCTGCCTCAGCCTCTTGAGTAGCTGGGTTTACAGGCATGAGCCCCTATACCCAGTTTTTTTTTTTTTTTGTAAAGAAAAGTCTCACTATGTTGCCCTGACTGGTCTCAAACCCCTGGGCTTAATTGATCCTGCTACCTTGGCTTCCCAAAGTGCTGGAATTACAGGTATGACCCACTACATCTGGCCTCACCCACTTCTTGTAGCCAAATTCTCCTTGCTGTTGTTGGTCTTATCCTTAGCTAAGCATTATCAATGTTTGCTGATTAATTTGTCTCTATATTTCTTTGTCTCTTTACTTGTCAATCTGGTTTTCTCAACCCAAGTCCTTGTTTCCTTCCCCTTCTTTCATAATAGTCTCTATCCAGCTGCCATGGTCACCACCCTGCAAAGCCATCCTTTCTGTCCTGTTGCTGAGGAGGCTGATGTACCTCTTCCATTAACCAAGCCTCTTTATTCTTTGAATACTTTTCATAGTCTAGACACTTTTCTTCTTACTACTCTGACCTTTGTCCCAAGATGTCCTCTTCTGATGTCCACCATGTTAATTTGGTATTTGTCACATGTCCTCATTATCCTGGAATAAAGAGAATTAATTTTTTTGTCAGGAAATAAATTAGTTTTCAAAATTTTGGAGATTTTCTCTCTGTTGTTTCAAGGTATTAAGGAAAATGCAGAAAAAAAAATCCATTCTTACTGAAATAAAAGAATCCTTGTGGCCAATATACCCTGCTGATGAAACAGGAGGCCACCAGGAGTGTGCTGGAAGAGACGTCCTCCTCTCTTCAGCCTCCTACCATAGTGATGCCATATTACCTTATAAAACAGTCCATATCTGATGTTGGCAATGGCTGTTCCAATACCTGAAGGTAACCCTAATGTAGAAGACAGTATGGTCATTCAATAAATCTCACGGATGGCCACTAGTAGCGCATCTGGCACATTTGTAATACCTTAATTAAGGCAACTCCTCTGGATGGTCTAATCAGTGAAAGAGAACTCTTCCTCTGGGCTGATGCAGCCCCAGACCCAGGGGCTAAGGCTTAGAGAATAGAACACTGGCTCAATTTCAGCTCCCACTTGGACCTTGGCCAGGTGGCCCTTACCTACTCTTAACAACTATCCCCTGATCACTCACTATTCTTTCTTGGTTGCCAGGTGATATACAATGTCAAAAATAGTTCGTCAATGATTTCCATGTTGGAGGCTAATTTTAAATGCCCTCAAATTGCCTTTAATAAATCTTTTGACTACCATAAAACATCAGTAAGTCTTGAAGGAGGAATTTTATCATAGAAACATTATCTATAAACATGGTAGGGCAAGGGTGAAAGGGAGTACAAAAGCAAAGTTAATGAGAAAATAATTGAGCCAGGAGAAACTGAAAAGCTCTTGTGCTTAAATTCTATTTTTTATTGTATAGACTGAATTAAAAGTCATAGGACAAAAAGACAACAATTTTTATGTGGAAATCAAAGAGAAACTAGAAGCAATTAAGTAGGTAATTTAGTTTAAAGGTGCTAGAGTAGTCCCAGAAACAATTGGTACATTACTTTGAGAGAAGAAATTTTATGTGGACTTAGGGGGAAAATATTATGCAATTTAAAAATTTTTAAACTTTATTATGAGGAACAAGGATGGGTAAGGCAGCAGTTAATTTTAAAAATTGAATTCTTATTTATATTTAACAGCATGTAACACTTGGCTTATTCTACAGTCAATTAAAAGTACTTATAAGGAAAAAAATCAGATTTAATGAGAATCAAAATAGAAATCTTGAGCTAGGCCAGGATCCTCTAGTGAAGAGAATGAAAAATGGCCAGCTCAGAGATGATCCAAAGGATAGACCAATCAAAGATGAACATAGAGAAGGAGCAGTAAGAGTTCAAAGACAAAAATGGGCAAATATAGCCCCGTTATCACCCCGTGTCACTTAGCATGTTTCAATTGCAAGTAAAAGAAAACTTAACTCACAGTGATTTAGACAATAGGAATTACTTTCATATATAACTTAAAAATAAAATCATATTTTGGATTTCAGGGTATGCTTGATCTAGGCTAATTTTGTAATCAAGGACTAATTCTCTTTCAGTCTCCCTACTTTATTTTTTTTTAATAAAAGCATCTATCAAAGTTGATTTCACTTATAAAAACGAGATGACTGTCAATTGCAACCAGGACTATCTACTCGCTCACGTATGTTCCGTAGGAGAGAAAGTTCGTCTCTTCCCAAATTACTGAGCTCAGGGTCCAGGGCTCCTTTCAGGTTTCACTAACCTAAGCCACTGAGACATTACTGTGGTCAGCATAGTTGTGGGTACTTATTGGTTCAAGTTTACCTGTGTTATGTGCCCACCTGGCCAATTACTCTGGAAGAGGACATAGAGTTGTGCTGATTGGCTGACGCTGGCATGGAGTCATTCCCACTGAAACTACAATGAGGAAAACACAGTACGGATACTGGGGAGACAACCAGCAACCTCTACTCCACCTTCTATTTCTTAGGAAACTATTTTTGTACTGTGCTTTCTAACAAGGATTTGGGCTGAGCTGCAAAGAAACGCTCATCCTGATCAAAATAAGTATACAAAGAGCTTAAACAGAAAGCCTCTCCATTGCTAACCTCAATCCTGTGGCTGCTGAGTAAAGTGAATGTCTTGCCTTTCCAAGGCACTGCATGCTTGTCAGAGCACTGTCACCCAAATCCTCACAGTGACTCTCAAACCAGTTTCTAGCAGCCATTGTTACTTGCCTTTTATAGCCTAGAATATCCAGGTCAAGGAGGACAATGCAAGAGCTGGAGTGAGAACTCAGACCCTACTCTCCAAAGCCAGCACCTTTCCATAGTAACGACCACTCCCAGAGGTCTCTAAAGGCACGATACTGTTGAAATATGAAATAAAAGTTGAAAGAATAATAAGGCCTATCAGTCTTATTCTTTCCCTGTCTTTGCCTACCTTTCTAAATAAGTCAATGCAATAGAAGCCTAATGCATTAAGTATCTTTTCAGTCTCTTAACAAAGGCTCACTAGTAGGGACAATCCTGCTCCTTTGTAATCTCTGCACTTTTATCTGCAAATCCTAAATCAGGCCAGTTGGTAAGATAATTGAACTCATTACTTCATATTTTCATTTCTTGACTTAACAGCATATCAATTCTAATTATTATTCATTCCAAAATTACTAAATTATAACTAAGCTACATTATAGAAAACCAAAGAAATTGTTCATACTTGAGATCATCTTAAAGTAGCACACTAGAGGCAACTACTGCCATAAATTATAAGTTTTACTTTGTGTCATTGTTTTTAAAAATAAATATTATGAGGTTCTTATAAGTAATTTTTAAAATGTTCTATAGCTCTTAGCTGCTAGTTTTCTCCTCAGCGATTTATTTTTAAATGTTCTAACATAGCCTCAGATTTTTAGGCATTAAAACATTATTGATTTTTGTTCTTTCTCCTAACATGAACCTGAATAATACTCATTTGAAAATCTCAGACAGCAACATCAAACAACAAAAGGACAAGGGCAGCATTATTTGCAGAAAACATCCAAATTGTTCTACAATCATTAAACTTGTGGGAGCCCTTGCTGTTCTCCTCCTACCTGCCCGCGGCCTCCTGCCATGAGTGGGAGTTGCCATGTGGACTAAGGGTGAGGGTAGCCATATCCATTTCCTACATTAATTGATAAATGTCTCCCATAGAGTCTGTACAATAAGCAGGTGGAAACTCATTTGTGTGGTAAAGTATCTACAACTATGTCTTTGACTACACTATGCAGAAAATGTATTTGCAGAACAATTACTACCTATGCGTATATGTGTTAATATTGTATGTATGTGTATGTGTGTTAATATTGAAGGTCTAATACCTAATAGGCTAACAAGGCCTCGAACACTCTAAGGCCTTTTCTGGGGTAGGGAGGGAGTACTGTAGCCATGGTTTTACTCACAGTAAATTCCCTGCAAAGATAATTCTTAAAAGATTTGCATGATATTCAGCTCTGATTCCACAGCCAGCAGAGCCAGTCATACCTGGAGTATCTGTGAAATAATGAGTTAGTTTCCCACTGTGAGGCCTCCTTTATAATTCAAATTTTAGCTGGAAAGTCTTTGAAGAGATGATTGAACCATATCGTCTCCATGAAAGCTGCAAAGATTTAACAACTGCTGAGAAATTAAAAAGAGAAACTCCGTGGAAAATTACAGATGCAGAACTGGAAGCAGTCAAGGAAAAGGTAAGGACTTGTCTTTCTTAATTTTTTTGCTGTCTAACTAGCTGAAAAAGGAAACAGTAGTTGATTTAAAGACAAAGAAGCAATATATTTATTATCAAATGTCATTATTCAAGATCCAAGGTTTCTGCATTTTTCAAGTGCTTTTCAATCATTTACTGGATACGATTATTTAGAAAACTGTTTCATTTTTTCCCATAAGGTCAATTATATTTTAAAAGTTAAAAAATAGGTTATTGGTACATATTGTGAAGTCTCCTTTCAAATTTAATTTTAAAGACCAGGAGACAGATCCATCAGCCTAAAATAATTTGAGTCAATATGTGTGCAAAGTTGATAAAGTTAGATTGACTCACAATTTAACACAATAACAAATACTTTCAACCTGATGAAGAAATGGCTATGAAAAACTTATAAAGGCATCTGAGGAAACATATCATGTGATTGGAACAATGAATATGGAAGCTGGATCCAGCACACATTGTAAGATGGATGTAAAATGGTGAGCCTTTCTAGAAAGCCCAGTAAGATGCTCTCATCTGTGCCTTCTGTCCTGAGCCAAATGAAGTTGGTGATAATGAAAATAATGCGAAGGGCAGGGGGTCAACAACTAGGTCGAAGAATTGACACCTGGATTGGACGGAAATGAAAAGGGACCACAAGAACTTCTAAACTACAAAATCTTGAGTGTTTTCACAGGAGCACTCAAGCGCTGCTAATCTCATTGTACTTTAAGTATAATTGCAGGCATTTACAAATGTTAGAAAGAAATCTTAGGGCCGGGTGCAGTGGCTCACGCCTGTAATCCCAGCACTTTGGGAGGCTAAGGCGGGAGGACTGCTTGAGCCCAGGAGTTCAGGGCCAGCTTGGTTAACAGAGCAAAACCCCGCCTCTACAAAAAAAAAATACAAAAATTAGCCTGGTGAGGTAGTGTGTGTGTGGTCCCAGCTACTTGGGAGGTGAAGGCAGGAGGATCACTTGAGCCCAGGGGGCAGAGGTGAGCTGAGCTCGTGCCACTGTACTCTAGTCTGGATGACAGGAGTGAAACCCTGTTTAAAAAAAAAAAAAAAGAGAGAGAGAGAGAGAAATCTTAGGATAAATGGGTTAATCAATTTAAAAGCTCATAACTCTTCAGGTGGGATTTTGGACAGTGAAGGAAGATAAGGGCCACCCTGAGACCCTGACCCCTGGGGCCCACAAGCCTCAGAGAGCGTCGCTTGGACTGACTGCCCACCATGCCCTACATAAACCACATTAGGAGTTGAACTTGGAAAAATTCGAGCAAGAAACACTAAAAGCCTTTTAGATTTAGTGAAAAAAAAAAAAAAAAGAGACTGAACCAGAATTATAAAGTCTGTGTGTAACAAACTGCCCAGTTCTGACCAAGTTTTTTCATATAATTGAGCAAATCATGCATCTGAGCCTTGGTTTCTGAACCAGTGAAATACAGTAATAAATATCACTCTCATCACTGCAAAGTGGTTATTTTTCCAGGTGAGTCTTTTGGTGGCTTTTTAATTGAAAGCCCCCTCTGCTTACAGAATATTCAGAGAGCTTAAAGAAAGGCAGACTAGAATATAATCTATGTTCTTAAGAGTATCAAATAGGTATCAAGATTCAATCAGTTTTTTTTTTTTTTAACAGAAAACCTATTGCCTCAAACTGGCCATTCCACTGTGCATGGGTATGGGCATATGCCACTGTGCCCATGGCAGGTTCATGAGGCTCCTTGTAGTGTAGGAAGAGGCTGGGGTAGGAGAAAACACCTTCTTTTTAGTGTTATCTACGTTGTTTGCTTCCCCTCTCCCTAGAATTTAATAAGCCACTATAGCACAATGAAAATCTTTGTACTGTGTCTTATTCTTTATATTTCTAAAATTTCTCATGAGGTTTTAAAACACCGTAAGTTTCTAAGCCTGAAAAAGTAATTGTAATTTTTACACATTTTTTAAGATGTGATTTTCTGCTTGTTCATGATTTAAGAAAATAAATTGTCATTCATAATTCTGGTAGAACTGTACTCAACAAATCTGAATGTTGCCCACAGAGTTACCGCCAAGTTCGACTGAATGAACTCTTACAGGAGCACTCCAGAGCTGCTAATCTCATTGTCCTGTAAGTATCATTGCAAGCATTGAAGAACATTAGAAATAAATCTTAGGGTTAATGGGTTAATCCATTTAAAAGCTGATGACTCTTCAGGTGGGAATTTCGTTTTGTTTTTGTGTGTTTTTTTTTTTTTTGGAACATGTGGGAATTCTTAGACAGTGAAGAAAGATAAGTGCCACTCTGAGACCTTGACCCCTCAGGCCCATGAGCATCAGAGAGCCTCACTTGGACTTGCTGTCCACCATGCCTTATGAAGAGGCATGTGCCCATCTAGTAAGACCACGCTCCAGGAATCTGAGACCCTGGATTTCTCTGCCTAACAGCCGCAAGTCAGCAACCACAGCTCATGGGCCCCTTCCCTGGGTGGGTGTCCCTGAGCCACTGTGCCCATGGCAGGTTTATGAGGCTCCCTGTAGTGTAGGAAGAGGCCAGGGTAGGAGAAAAAGGCAGAGCCATTTCCATTTTCACTCTTTACGCTCTAGCCTTACAAATGTTAGGGTTGTGTCTACTGAAAATGTATGTTTGTTTACTTAAAGATTGGTATTTAAACAAGAAAACCTCCAATGACTTCACATTTATACCTCATGAATTGACTCCTATGTATAAAGATAAATGTATCTTCACGTAGTGTAGACTGGAAAACTAGCCATCAAAGACATTGTAGAATGGTCTCCTGGATTGGGTGGTAGGGTCCAATAGATGGTTTCTGAGGTTTTTCCCAAATATAAGATATTTAAATTATTTGAAAAAATCATTTACACCAAAAAGGGGGGCAGGTATTAGTTGATCAAATTCCCTATTTAAAGGAAAGTGAAAATATACATTTTTGTTTTGTTTTTACAATACCTAAGCCTGTTTTTCTGGTTTATAGATAGTATTACCTGAAAAATACATCAGTTTGCTATCTACAGTAAAAATAATTTCAGTGCTTCCATCTTGGGGTGGGGTAAAAGTTAAGGCTGCCAGTTATTAAATAGCTCAGAAATACTAGTGCCATTACTACCTATAGTAATTTTCACTTTCATTTTTAAATTTTTCTTTCATGTCATTAGGAGCCTTCCAGTGGCAAGAAAGGGATCCATATCGGATTTGTTGTATATGGCTTGGTTGGAAATCCTCACAAAGAACCTCCCACCTGTCTTACTAGTTAGAGGAAATCACAAAAATGTCTTGACATTTTACTCTTAAAACATGGAAGATTAAAATACATTTTAACTTAATGTAATGCATAATTAAGAAACATGTTCCAGTACTTTATGTTGTAAATCTGATCTATGGATATGCAAACCTCTGGAGACGATCCTACCAGATTCTACATACATTGCATAATTTTTATCAGTTAGTGCGAGCTTTTTTTTCTCTTCTCAACTTAAGGGGTTGTCAAAGCCAATGCTATCCCTAGAAAAACATTTTTGTCACTGCTGTTGATAAACAAGAAAATCAAGGAAACTCATGTTGGCTTATGCTCATGAAAACCACCAATGTGATTGTAAACTTCTCCAGACAAACTTAATCTTTTGTTTCTTAATTTTTTGTTTTCAGTGTTTGCTTCTCAGCCCTGGTATAGGTCTCAGGCCCACAGCAGGATCTCAATAAATGCTTATTGACAGGCTGGCATAGTAACCACGGGTGGTTATCAAAGGAAAAGACCAATAGGCTGGGGAACATAATTATGCTTGGCCCCCTCAGAGGCTTATACCTACAAAGCAGATTTAAAAATCAATAACTCAAAACTTTAAGAAGTACTTGAGTCTACAAAATATTCAAAGCAGTTACCTAAATAAGGTTATTTAATGTAACAGATTATATACTTAAAGTGATCTGAGCAATCATTGATAACATATGGCTTAAATTTGCTGCTGCCTGAAAAGTATATTAACTAGATTAGAAGACACCATATACTCCAATAAAATGAAATATATTCTATTCTCAACATATAAACTTTAATTGTACTCCCTATCAAATATTTTCAAATTTCCATCACGGCATTACTTTGCATATTTTTTTCTAATTAAATGGTTAGTACAGATGAAATCTTTATAGATGACTACTTGAAAACTAAGTGCCACAAATTTTCAAACCATTACTAAGAAATATATCCTGAATCATGTATTTAGTTACTTTCTATAGTGATTGTACAGATTTAAAAGAATAATTAAAATGTGAAGTTGAAAAACTTGTAAAATTTGGAATATACAGATACTGATTTTTTTTCATTTTTGTTAGTACACCTATAATACTTAATCACATTGACAAACCAATGAAAATATTGTTTTTCTGATGAATGGCTTGATTTTTCTCCTTGACATGTTTTGACTGTTCATTCTAACTGAAAACATATATGGGAAAATATGAACCTGAAATAAAAGCACTCAAATTCGATTGCTTTGGCCTAGGTCATGTTTTTACTTTCAGTCATAAAATTGTGGTGCAATGGTGTATCAGATGTGAGCCTGAAGATTTCAATCAGTGGCCTCATCTGCAGTTGTTTAAAGCTAAGATTCAAGATCAGGACTTCCTAACTCAGCCTCTCTGCTCAGAAGGATGACCAGAGAATAAGGGAGACCATCAGCAAAGCTTAGGCAGCTGGATATTCCTATTCCAAATCCAGGGCCACTGTGTTTAACTCTGCCCTCAATAAAACCCTTTCTCTTGAGCACTATGGACCTGAAATCCAAATGCCTAAACTCAGCCTCATGTGGGCCTGACAGTTCTCTGAAATACTTGAGGGTCTCTGGGAAAGATGAGAAGTAATATGACTTGTTTAACAGAACATTCTGGCTCTTGTTTCTTTCTGGGCTGCTGCAAGTTGGGTTCCTTGGGAAACAGACTCTGAGACAAAGTTTAGCATGATCCCCTGGGGATCAACACCTGAGGGAAGGAGGGGAAGAAGCAGGAAACATAGAGGTAAGCAGTGAGCTGGGATGCAGGCCCAACGACAGCCTCTGCTGACCCTACACAGAGTCATCCCAAGCAGGGCAGAGAGGGCCAGGCTTTTGTACTCTGCTTTTATCAGTTATTGCATGGGGGCTGCCTGGGAAGGGGTGTGACCTCTGGGGCAGGGGGGTGCATGGGGCAGCTCTGTGCAGCGAAGGCAATGCCTCAAGGGCCTAGCAGGGAAAGTCTGTGTGCTGACAGCACTCCTAGCTGTTAGGGCAACAAGCTCTTCATTAAACAAGGTCTGGGTAGGACCGAAGGGACCATATAAAGTAGTAGAAACTGAGTTACTGAATTTCCTGAGGGCTAATAGCAAAGAGATGGCTGAGTATAGCCCTTGAATTCCAGGTTAAGGGTTGGGTGGCTCTAAGGTACTAGAGATCTTGAGGTCAAGAGCAACTGTATTGGGAATAAATTCGGAGAGCAGAAAGTTAAAAGGATAGGGGCTACAGTCACATAGCAGCAGATTTGTCCGGCCCTTGGTGCCCTGCTGTTGACCTTTGCTTCACCCAACTCTATTGATCCAGCTACCCATCATCTCCATGTCTACACTCAGGTTTCTGAGCAAGAAGGAGAACATTCCACAATCACATGCATTGGTGTCCAACTGTCTCTGTCTCCTCACTTTGTGCATGTTTCTCAACAGCGTCCCCACCCTTTCTTCACCATGACTTCAACATCACTTTTTCAGTTGCTGTCTCTGCTCCAATCCCCACAAACATAGACATATTCATAGACATAAAATTTCTTTCATAGATAGTGCCACACTGGGAGCATTGTCCTATGAGTTTTTCACTTAACACTCAATTTTAGAAATATTTCAATGGAAGCTTTATTATAATAATTATTATTATTATTTAGAGACAAAGTCTGGCTCTCTCACACAGGATGGAGTGTAGTGGTGCAATTATAGCTCGCCATAATCTCAAACTCCTGGGCTCAAACAATTCTCCCACCTCTACTTCCTGAATAGCTAGGACTACATTCATATGCCACCACACCTGACTAACCTTTAAAAAATTTTTTGTAGAGACAGGAGCTCACTATATTGCCCAAGCTGCTCTTGAACTCCTGGCCTCAAGCAATCCACCTGCCTTGGCCTTCCAAAGTGCTGGGATTGCAAGCATGAGTCACCATACCAGGCCATCGATGGAAACTTTAAAAAGAGAGTATAAATTCTTGGGGACCACCATAACCCTGGTAAATTAGAATCTCTGGGAGTGGGACTGAGGGACCTGTATGTTCTGATGATCTGCAAGATTTTGGAACTACTGCTTTGAGGGCAGTCCCTCCCATTTCCATGATTTGGTTTCCACTACATGTTGGTGTCTCCTAAATTTACATTTTTAACTCAGATCTCTTCTAAGTCTCAGATCCATATATTTAAACACTAATTGTCTTGATGTTTCTCTCTAGGTATCCTGCAGATACCCTAAATGCAGATTGACCAGACTTTTGTAAAAAAAACACACACATACACTGGAGGAATGGCATCTAATTCTTTTTTTTTTTGACATGGAGTCTCACTTTGTCACCCAGGCTGGAGTGCCATGGCACAATCTGGGGTCCCTGAAACCTCTACCTCCCAGGTTCAAGCAATTCTCATGCCTCAGCCTCCCGAGTAGCTGTGACTAGAGGCACCTAGCTAATTTTTGTATTTTTGGCAGACAGGGGGTTTTGCCATGTTGGCCAGGCTGGTCTCGAACTCCTGACCTCAGGTGATCTGCTCGCCTTGGCCTCCCAAAGCACTGGGATTACAAGTGTGAGCCACTGCGCCCGACCTATCTAATTATCTTTCTCAATGTGTATCAGGTCTCCCCTAAAACAGCCGAGATCACGCCACTGCACTCTGGCCTGGGCAACAGAGTGAAAATTTGTCTCAAAAAAAATAAAATAAAATTTTTAAAAAACAGAAGAAAATCTGCATCACAGCAGAAAACTAAGAAAGGATGCCATTCACATGGTAATATTTTTTAGAAATAAAATCATGCTATAGTTTACATGGGTGGAGACTGATGGAAGCAATCAAAGATCAGCTTACAATCAATGCTCCTGGGGAAAAAAAATCTTAGGGAATAATTGCAGGAGACCCTGGGAGAATTCCAATAACCCCTCCCCACAATTGGAAGCTGGAAGTGAGAATAGGCAGTAGGTCAGGGTGGAGCACCTTCCTTAGGACCCATTGTGTTGGATACTGCAAGTATTCAGAACAGCTTCCCTGAGAGGATGCGTGGTGTGCTTGGTGGGCGTTGCTATGCAGCATCTCATGGATGCCCTTGGCAGAGGCATCAGAAAAGAAAACAACATTGTGTGTAAATCCCAATACATAGAGAGCATAAAAACAAAAAAAATCCAAAAGAGAAAAGTCAAAAAATATTACTTAAAAGAGAGAAATTATACAATAATAGAATCCTACAATAGAAGAAAAATCAAACATGCAAGAAACAAATAGAAAACACAAATGTGTTCATCTTTCTTAACAAAATGACTCTCAAATTTAATGAAAAAAATAAAACTCTATTCTATCTGCAAGCATTATATTCAGAATTGAATATAAAAAGGCTAAAAGTCCACAAGTGGAAGTGAAAAACAAAGGCTAAAAGCAAAAGAATAAACAAAAATATATACAAACATTTAAGCAAAAGGAATAGAGTTGACAATATTAACTTCAAAGTTTAAGACTAAAAGAATTAGGAATGACAGGAGAGTATCATTTTATATTTATAAAATACAGCCACAATGTAGCTATAATAATGCAGCTTTCTGTAAACAAATAGCATAGTATTGACATAAATAATATAAAAATTGTTGGAAACAAAAGGACAGTCCCAGAAAGCCAATTTTTGATTTTTTTTTTTTTTTTTAAGATGGAGTTTCACTCTTGTTGCCCAGGCTGGAGTGCAGTGGCACAATTTCTGCCTACTGCAAGCTCTGCCTCCCAGGATCAAGTGAGTCTCCTGCCTCAGTCTCCTGAATAGCTGGAATTATAAGCATGTGCCACCACGCCCGACTAACTTTTGTGTTTTTAGTAGAGACGGAGTTTCACCATGTTGTCCAGGCTGTTCTTGAACTCCTGAGGTCAGATGATTCACCCGCCTCGGCCTCCCAAAGTGCTGGGATTACAGGCGTGAGCCACTGTACCCGGCCAGAAAGTCAATTTTCTTAGGAAACAGTTCACCCTTATGACAATCTTTGACAAATCAAGTATAGGAAGAATTCAAACAACATTAAAAAAAAATTGAATAGGTACAATAGTGCTCACCCACAGAAAATACATCAATTTTTAAAAATCTATTGAATATTTATGAAAACAAATTCTATGTTAATAGCAAATAAAAACTCAGTAAATTCCAAAATGTAGAAATAGTAAATATAACACTTTTATCACAACACAATAAAACTGACATTACAAACATATAAACAACAATATAAAAAACCTCACTTACTGGAAAAAGAAAATTCTCCTAAATAACTCAGGTCAAAAAGAAGTAGAAAATGCAGCTTTAGACTCTTTGGTAAAAATGACATGGAGAATTCCACATAGCAAAACATATGATAAAAAAGCAAGAGTTGGAGGTAAATATGTAGCCATAAATGGCTTTATTAATAAATAAGAAAAATGGAAGTTAACATTAAACTCAAGAATTAAAAACAGCACAAAGTAATCAAAGGAAAGCATGAAAAAGAAATTGACAGAAAAAGCAGCATAGTAAGATGAAGAGCTCAAGCCTAGGAGACAGAGCTGGGAGCTGAATCTCACTTTCCCCATTCTCTAGAAAAGAATGCACCTCTTAGGGTTGTTGCAAACAGATGAGATAATGTGGGTCAACAGATGAGCACAGTACTGGGCTCAGCACTTTATGGTAAATACTTAAGCATAGGCATTATTATTTTCAATAAAGACAGTAACAGTTCAAATGACAAACTCAACTGTTGTTTGTTGCTGTTGCTAAAAAAAAAAAGGAATAACATCAAATAAAAAAACTTCTTTTTAGTTTTAGAAGAATAGATAAAATATAAGTATACACATTTACAAATGAGCAAGGGACTTCGGGTTCAACTTTGGAAAAGAATGTCCTTTAAAACTCTAGTATGGCAAATTTTTAATTACAATAAACATATCTATTTGTAGTAAAATATAAACTACTCAAATTAACTCAAAAGGAAATAGAATACCAGATAAAATCTAATACCTCAGGATAAAACATGAAGATTGTCAAAGATTTAGCTCAAAAAAGGTTTCAACCCAAAGGATTTTTTCTAGGCAACTTCTTTTAAACTTTCAAAGAAAATAGAATTACCATTCTATTTAAGCCATTGCTGAACAGAACAAGATAAAACATTGTCTTTCCCTTTCTCAGTTATTTTGCAAAACTAGCATAAACTTGATACTAAAATATGACAGACCACAAAAATAGGATAAAAGTCAATTTCTTGTATGAATAAACATAAGAAAATCCAAAATAGAATACTAGCAACTCAATTTTACCAATGTATTCAAACAATATTCCACTATAATCAGGAATATGGTATTCTAGGAATACAGATACATCTTATTGCTAGGAAATCAGTTAATTTAATTAATCCAATTTAGTGAGCATTAGTTACCATTTACTTATTGATATTTTTTGAATATTTATTTGTAAGTACATAGTGTACCTCTAGAAGAATGCATAAGAAACCAATTAGGGTTGACTCTGGAGAAGAAAACTGAATGAAGGACAAGTAAGAGATTTCATTTTTACTATATACAATAATAACTATTCAAAACTAATATTTAAATAATTAAATCCATAAATAAGCTACTTGTCTGTCAGACTGTAATTATTAACTCATGTTTGATCTGACATATATTGTGAAGGTCATATATAATAAATTTCTAATACTCAAAAATATAAGATATTATACCATCATTATTGTATTGTGCTTATTTGTAAAATAAGTGAGCAACTAAAATGTCACTGTAAAAAGAAAAAGTTGACCCCATCACATACCTACTGATAAGCTTAGGTTTTTAGTTTTTTTTTTTTAAACATGAGATCTTTTAAAATATATATATGCCTCTTTCTTGGGTGGAGAAAGTGATAGAGAAATATTGCATCAGATTTACTACTATAGCCCTGCAGACATTATTTAGGTTGGTAGGTTCATATTGCATATTTTACTTTCTGAAACTCAAGAATAGACAAGTATAATCTTGTGCTGTGTTTTGTTTTGTTTTGTTTTGTCTGGAGACGGAGTCTCTGTTGCCCAGGCTGGAGTGCAGTGGCTCAATCATAGCTCACTGAAGCCTCTGAACTCCTGGGCTCAAGTGATCCTCCCACCTCAGCCTCCGAGGTGGCTGGGACTACAGGTGCAAGCCACCATGCTGAACTATTTTTTTTTTTTTTATTATTCCTTTTTGTATAGATGGGGTCTCACTTTGTTGCCCAGGCAGGTCACAAACTCCCACATTTAAGCAATCTTCCCACCTCAGCCTCCCCAAATGCTGGGATTACAGGCAGCAGCCACCATACTCAGCGAAGTATAATCTTAATAGGTTCTGAGTTTTATTTTCTGGGCCAAGTAAAACTCAGAATTGATATTACCCATAGTAGGATAGGGTAATTATTATAATGTGACTGAATTGTGTGAATCTATGCATGTTCTTTCATCCTTTTAAACACAAAACCCAAGTGGGATGTGTATTAATTTTCTGCTGCTGCATAATAAATTATCACAAACTCCGTGGTTTAAAGCAGTACCCATTCATTATTTCACAGTTTCTATGGGTTGAGAGTACAGGCATATCTTTTATTTTATTTTATTTTATTTATTTTTTGTGGAGACAAGGTCTTGCCATGTTGCCCAGGCTGGTCTAGAACTCCTGGCCTCAAACGATCTTCCTGCCTCGGCCTCCCACAGTGCTGGGATTACAGGTGTGAGCCCTATGGCTGGCCAGACATATCTTAACTGGGTTCTCTGCTCAGGATCTTACTATACTGAAATCAAGGTTTTAGCTAGGGCTACAGTCTCCTCTGAGGTTCAGGATCCTCTTCCAAGCTCAAGTGGCTGGCAGCTGTATTAATTTTCTTGCTGCTATAGAACTCATGACAGCTTGCGTCTTTAAGGCCACCAGGGAGAAATCTTTAAACTCTAGACCCTCTGTTAAAGGGCTTACCTGATTAAGTCAGGCCCACTTTAGTCAATCTCCCATATGATTGAACTTAAAGGCAGGGCATGGTGGCTCACACCTGTAATACTAGCACTTTGGGAGGCAGAGGCTGGTGGATCACCTGAGGTCAGGAGTTAGAGATCAGCCTGGCCAACATGGTAAAACCCCATCTCTACTAAAAATATAAAAATCAGCTGGGCATGGTGGCCCGTGCCTGTAATCCCAGCTACTCAGTAGGCTGAGGCAAGAGAATTGCTTGAACGTGGGAGGCAGAGGTTGCAGTGAGCCAAGATTGCTCTACTGCACTCCAGCCTGCCCAACGGGAGCAAGTCTCCATCTCAAAAAAAAAAAAAAAAACAGATTGAACTTAAAGTCAACAGATTAAGGATTTTAATTATATCTGCAAAAATTTCCATCTCTTTCTTATAAAGTAAGCTAATAATTAGAGAGGCACCCCACCATACTCACAGGTCCCTCCCAGACCCAAGAGGAGGACACACAGGCCATCTTAGAATCCTGCCTTCAACATTGCTATCTCACATTTCTAGAGATCATATATATCAGCTACTAAGAGCCAAGCTGGGAGTTACATAAGTTAAAAATGGTCCATGAAGTGTCCCCCAAAAAGTTCCACTCTCTGTGTATGCACAATAGATCATATTCATTTGGAGGGATATCTAGAACCATAAAAATAAATTAAACCTGAAAAAGACCTCAGAGATCCTCAAGTACTAAAATGGTGTTTCCATACAGAACATTAGCACACAATTCTAGTTACATTGTTTTCCAGTCAACAAAATGTTAAATGAGCAGTAACTAGCCATAAGTGACACCAGGGATAATGCAGCAAAACATCAAAAACTTTTAACAAAGGAAATATAAGGCACAAAATTGCAGCAATCTGAGGTCAAAAATGTGAGAGACACAGATTCTACATACCCCAGTAGAGCCTGAGGACATCATTACTTTGTAAGAGGACAGACTAATGGCAGAAAAGCTCAATTTTGTTCCATGTATCCTGGTTAAGAAAGCAAGGGTACCTGCATTGCAATTCACCCTCAGAAAAATTCTCGTCCACACGGCTGGCATCAAAAGATGGCTAAGCTTCAGTTATCCAGAAAATTAATTTACATAGACTGACTCTTTCTGCAGTTAAGTAGAGTATATGGAGCTCTAGTGTAAGATTTAAACAGTATATTTTCAGGTTAAGTAATTTAAGATGAGGAATGCAGAAAGGAGAACTTCTCAGAGGTTGAGGCCAAGAACCCGGTCATGAATGTCATTGCTTCAGAGAAGGTAACAAGCAATGACAACTGGGACAAGAAGACTAATTTCCTCCTCAGCCTGGAAGATATATTGCAGCAGAGGGTAGTTTGGGGCAAAACTCAGCAGTTGACTTTTGAGAGAAAGGCATGAGTAACTGCCAAACTGTGAGACTTGGCTGCAGACCCTGGGGGCTCAAGCCCAATCCTCTGTTGTCATGCAACCCCCCGTTCTCACACAGCATTGCTTTCCCAGACCTCCAAATCTGGATCATCTGCTCTTTTGGATGCCCAAGAGATGAAGAAAAAGAGACTGACTTCTCTGTTATTATGTATTTGCACTTTCTGATGTTCCTATTGTACTTCTGCCCAACAAAGAGGTGGTAAAATTATTCTCAGGCAAAGTGAGAAGTTCAGAGGAGTAAGAAATAACAGGTATTAAAAGATGTTAGGCTGAGCACGGTGGCTCACATCTGTAATCCCAGCACTTTGGGAAGGCGAGGCAGGAGGATAGCTTGAGCTCAGGAGTTCGAGAACAGTCTGGGCAACACAGTGAAACCCTGTCTCTACAAAAAAAAATAATAATAATAATAACAAACATTAGTCAGGTGTGGTGATATATACCTGTAGTCCCAGCTACTTGGGAGGCTGAGGTGGGAAGGATCGCTTGAGCCCTAGAGGCGGAGGTTGCCGTAGGTAATTGCGCCACTGCACTCTAGCCTGGACAGACAGAGCAAGACTCTGTCTCAAAAAACAAAAAACAAAAACAAATACAAAAAAAAAAATTAAACAACTCCAGCTGCTAACACAACATGCACATCGGAAACAGGTCACCATACTATGATTTCCTAATGCTCAAAGATACATTTACAAAATGAATTCTACTAAAAGAAAAAGTATTACTTGTGCACTTTTGACTTAATGTGTCCAAAACTGAGCTCTTACTCTTCCTTCCCAAAGGTACTCTTTAACACTCTTCCTTCATCTCCATACATGACAATGCTATCCTTGCCATGAATCTTGGAGTCACTTTGACTCTCACACACACATCTGATTTATCAGCAAATTGGCTTCAGAATCTACTCATCACCATCTCCACTTCTGTCTCTCTGACCCATGTTGCCAATGGACCATTTCTCACCTGGATCACTGCAGGAGCCTTCTCAAGGGTCTTTCCACATCAGGCCTTACTCCTCCTCTGCCTCACAGCAACCCAAGCAATCCTGCTAAGTAAACTAGAGATTGTCATTCCTGTTA
This sequence comes from Symphalangus syndactylus, assembly GCF_028878055.3. Lineage (NCBI taxonomy): Eukaryota > Metazoa > Chordata > Mammalia > Primates > Hylobatidae > Symphalangus > Symphalangus syndactylus. The sequence goes on along the minus strand of NC_072427.2, from coordinate 124,435,165 downwards.
CCAGAATCTTCTAATGGCTTCCCATTTCAGTCCATGGAAAAGCCACTGTCCTTACAAGAGCTTACAAGGCCCTACCCCTGCACCCCATCCACCTATTTCTGTTACTTCAACTCCTACAACTGTATGCCCTCCTCTGTCACTGTTCAGACCACACTGGCCTTCTTACAGGTGAGTTTGTACCCTGGGACCTTAGTGCCTGCTGTGTCCTCTGCCTGGAATGCCCTTCCCCAAGATATCACTTCCATCAAGTTAGGTAAAACAACCCCCAGCCCCCAGCCCCACACTCAGCAAATAGCATGTTCTCACTGAGGTCTTCCCTGGCTTCCCTCTCTGAAATCAGAAGTCTAAATCCCATACCTCCCTCCCTGCTTTACTTTTCTCCTTAACTCTCGGCACTATTCATTTGAATCACATCTTCTATCTGTTGTCAGACTTATTTTGTCTGTTCTGTTCCCTGCTATATCCTCAAAGTCTAGACCAGTGCCTGGCACATGGAACACATTCAACAGATACTTGTTGGAAGGATGAATTAATACAGGGCACTGAGGGGACATGGCAAGTATGAAACTCCTTTGTGGTCTGGTCTCTGACTCACTATGAAGCCACATTCTGCCCTGCTCAGGGCCCTTCCACACCAGCTATGCCCCAACACACCACAAACTCTGTACTCTCCAGGGCTCTGAATATGCTCATCCTGCTGCCTGGGATTTCTGACTCTCTTTTTTTTTTTTTTTTTTTGAGATGGGGTCTCACTCTGTCACCCAGGCTGGAGTGCAGTGGCGTGTCTCAACCCACTGCAACTTCCGCCTCTTGGGTTCAAGCGATTCTCATGCATCAGCCTTCCAAGTAGCTGGGATTACTGGGATTACAGGCATGCGCCACTATGCCCAGCTAATTTTTGTATTTTTAGCAGAGATGGAGTTTCACCATGTTGGCCAGGCTGGTCTTGAACTAATCTCAAGTTATCTGCCCATCTTGGCCTCCCAAAGTGCTAAGATTACAGGCATGAGCCACTGCACCCAGCCTCACTCTCTTTTTTTTTTTTTTTTTTTTTTTTTGAGACGGAGTCTCACCCTGTTGCCCAGGCTGGAGTGCAATGGTGCAATCTTGGCTCGCTGCAACCTCCCACTCCCGTTCAAACGATTCTCCTGCCTCAACCTCCAGAGTAGCTGGGATTACAGGCACACGCCACCACGCCAAGCTAATTTTTTTATTTTTAGTAGAGAGAGGGTTTCACCATGTTGGTCAGGACGGTCTCAATCTCCTGACCTTGTGATCCGCCCACCTCGGCCTCCCAAACTGCTGGGATTACAGGCGTGAGCCACCCTTTCCAGCCTCTCTTTTTTCAATCACTGTTATTTTTATCCTTATTTAGTTCACTACTATACTTACTTTCTCTTGAGTTGATTGGCCATCTGGTGTCAGTTCTTTTGTCAATTGATTTAACAAAAATGTGTCAGGCTGTAAAGACACAAAGATACACTGTTCTGAGCTCTTAAGATATTGGCATCCACATTCCCTGCCCTCAAAAAGTTAAAGGTTTAGACAGACAAGAAAACAAGTTACACATAATAATTACAAATTGTGAAAAATACTGTGAAGGAAATAAAGAGAAGGTATTGAGACAGGATAACTGTTGACCTTGACGCCCTTTGTGGGCGGGAACTGGAGAGGCTCCTTTCACTCAGCCCACTGTCGGCCACTCCTCCCAAGAGGGTGACTGCGAGCAAGTGAGTGCAGCAACCGAAGACGAACGCTGGAACTGGCCCATTACTCCTCTCTGGCAGAAGCACACTCTGTGCAGGCCCTGTAGCAGCATCCAAGCCCCTGCCCTCTCCGCACGCACACGGGCATCCAGGAAGAATCAGGCCACAAGAACGAATAGAAGGGTGGTTGGTGTATGCAGAGGATTTTACTAGGCAATATAAGTGCCTCTCAGCAGGATAAGGAATTGGAAAGGGGATGGGTGTGGGAAGAAGGTGATCTTTCCATGAAGCCACACTGACTGAAGTTAGCCACATCTATCCATAGTCTTGATGCTCAGCAGCTTGTACCCCCACCGCTCCGCTGCTTGTGTTGCGCTGGTAGTTGAAGTCTTTTTATGTCAACAGGATAGGGGCGTGGCAGGCCAAAAAAGTAACATTTGGGCAGAAAAACAGGGTCAGCTATTTTCACTTAGGGCAGTGGTTCCAGGCTTAAGGGTGGGGGGTGGGGGTGGTTTAGCCAGGAGCCCAGGTGTTCTGTATCAGTATGACAGAGAATAATGGAAATAGTAGTACTTTATTAGTGTACTCAGTGAGGGTGTCTATGAAAAACACATAAGGATCAGAAGGTGCTGACAATGTTGAACTTTACCGGAGCCCTGTGCTCCTGGAACACAGCAATCGTTAAGAAGTCTCCCCAACTTTCTGTGTTCTAGAAATGGCTAACTGAAATGAACCACCATTCCCTATATGACTTAGACAAGACACTGCCAACTCTTTCTCATGATTCCTACAAGACTGTAGATGATTCCTTTGTTTACCTGTGAAAAGGTCAAACCCAGACTTTTCCCCTTTAAACTGAGCCTGCAAATAAGATCAGACAGACACCTTCTAACTTTACTCTTTGTCTCACGGATAATTAGCTGAGATTAGGTTTGTCCTCATGAAACTAACTAGACACAGAAATAAACAATCCCAACTTTAAATTTACTCCACCTATAACTTGTCTACTCTTCCCTATAAAAATCTAAGACAAGGCCAGGTGTGGGGGCTCATATCTGTAATCCCAGCACTTTGGGAGGCCAAGGTGGGCAGATCACTTGAGGTCAGGAGTTTGAGACCATCCTGGCCAACATGGTGAAACCAGCCTCTACTAAAAATACAAGAAAATCAGCCGGGTATGGTGGCAGGTGCCTATAATCCTAGCTACTCAGGGGGCTGAGGCAGGAGAATTGCTTGAACTCAGGAGGCGGAGGTTACAGTGAGCTGAGATCACACCACTGCACTCCAGCCTGGGCGGCAGAGCAAGACTCTGTCTCAAAAACACAAACAGACAAAAAAAAAAATCTAAAACAAAACTATCCTGCTAGATACACTGTAGTAAGCTGAATAATGGCCCCTAAAGATATCCAGGTCCTAATCCCTGAAATCTGTGAATTTTACCTTATACGGAAAAAGGGCTTTTGCAAATGTGATTAAGAATCTTGAGATGAGGCAATCATCCTGGATTATCTGGCTAGGTCCTAAATATAAGCACAGGTTTTTTTTTTAATTTAAATTTTATTTTACTTTATTTTATTTTAAATTCTGGGATACATGTACAGGATGTGCAGGTTTGTTACATAAGTAAACACTTGCCATGGTGGTTTACTGCACCAATCCACCCATTACCTAGGTATTAAGCACCACGTGCATAAGCACAAGTATCTTTGTAAGGGGGAAGCTGAGGGACATTCGACTATAAGCAGAAAATCATGTGATGGAAGCAGAGAGAAGCAGGGTCAGATAAAAGATGCTACACTGCCGGTTTTGAAGATTAAGGGGCCATGAGCCAAGGAATGCAGCTCTAGACATGGGAAAAAGCAAGAAAACAGATTCTCCCTTAGAGAATCTGCATCTCTCCAGAGGCAATATGGCACCAGAGACACCTTGATTTTTAAATTCTAGCCTCCAGAACTGTAAGAGAATCAATTTCTATTGTTTTAAGTCACAATTTTGTGATGATTTTTTACAGCAGTAATAGAAAATAAATACATTAATCTTCAAATCTGGGGTGTTTTCCCTATTGCAATAGCCAAAATAAAATCAATCTCCTTACTTATTCGGTTTTTGTCTTTGATGGTGCTACCCATGTGAAGAATAGAGAGTAGAACAGACCAGGCAGAATGAACACCATGGGCAAAAGCCCCCAGGCAAGAGAGGACTTGAGATGTTCTGGAACCTAGGAAATGAGTGTGACTCAAGAGAAAGTTGAACAATAACAGTCTGATCATGCAGGGCCTTGGGCCATGACAGGGAATTGGGGATTTATTATATGTGTGATGGGAAACCTTTAGAAGATTTTAAGCCATAAAGGGTGAAAGCAAGGAAGTTAGTTAATAGTCCCGGTAGCCAGGTGTGGTGGCTCACGCCTGTAATCCCAGCACTTTGGGAGGCTGAGGCGGGCAGATCACGAGGACAGGAGATAGAAACCATCCTGGACTACATGGCGAAACCTCGTCTCTACTAAAAATACAAAAATTAGCCGGGTGTGGTGTTGCGTGCCTGTAGTCCTAGCTACTTGGGATGCTGAAGCAAGAGAATGGCTTGAACCTGGGAGGCGGAGGTTGCAGTAAGCCAAGATTGCACCACTGCACTCCAGCCTGGTGACAGAACAAGACCTCTATCTCAAAATAAAAACAAAAACAAAACAAAACAAAACAAAAAACCAGTCCCGGTAAGAGATGATGGTGGCCTCAGAATGCGAGAATAATTTAGATTTGTTTAGATACAGAATTAGTAGGGCTGGATGAACCAGATTCTGTCTTTGTGTGGATCACAGTAGGAAACAGAGAACACAGTCAAATTAGGATAACTTGAGGAGGGTTTACTGAAGGGACTATTCATAAAGATGTGGGCAAGAGATGGAAACCCAAAACCACAAGGGAGAGTCCAGTACCTACAAGCTGGGAATAATGCGATGCTCTTCCCTTCGCCAGGTCAGAAGAGAAAAGGGGAGAACATCATTTCTAGAGCTTGGAAGACAGGGCAACTTGACAAGAGCAGTGGTGTTCAGTACAGGTATAACGCCCACCTGACCTTACCCGCCCTTCTCCCTCTGGTCTCCTGCTGGGGCTCTCCATTGTCCTAACCCAAATGGAAGCCAGAAGACAAAGGAGCTTGTTGGTGATGCCCATACAGGTCAGCATCACCTGGGCAGAGAACAAGGTGTAAAGGGACAGAGAGTGGGTGGGCCTGGAGGGAACAAAGAAAGGTGTGTTAGGGATAGTCCAATTATTACAATTTACTAAAAGAAAATGCAGAGGCTTGAATTTTCTACATGATTTCCTTAATACTCAGTTTCACCTAGCCTATGCCTATAGGCACAGAAATAATGAACTCTCACCTTCCTGACTTTTTTTTTTTTGAACATTTACAACTGCTCTTTTGTCCTAAAGGCAATCAGGAAAGAAAGTGATTAAAACACTTATGAAGATTAATAATGCTGTCTTCAAAGTTCAGTGGAAAAATTATTTTGGTAAAATTCTAAAATTTGAGAAAACATTTCTATAGGAGAACTGGATAATACCCACTTTGGACTAAAGAGAATTGAGTTTGTGCAGTCTATTAAGTAAAGGTTGTTTCACCGGGGCAGAATACGGAATCATAATCACCCAAAACCACAAGCGGAATTCATACATCTCCCTGCACAGATACCCATATTTTGCCATTGCTTAAGTTTCCTTTTTGTTGCTGTTGTTATTACTCTGGAAGATAATTCAATTCATATTGCACATTTCCTCACAGAAAATTTGAATCTTATGAATATAAAAATCATGGACTTGGCCCAATTTTATTTTAATCAGTTTTTCAGTTTCCTAATTCAGGATTAGCTTCCCAGTATATATGCAGACGTTTAGTAACAAGTGCAACAGTGTGCACATTAAAATATGGAGAGTTTCAGCAGCAATTTGAGTTATAGTAATTACTGGGTTTGTTTACACAGGCATAGATGAAAAGTATAACCTTTTTCTTTTTTTTTAATTTGGAAAAATCATGTGCTACCAGTAGAAAAAATTATACAATCGTTGTATAATGTCATGGAGGAAATCAGGTGCAACCAATGAGACTGAGAAATAAAGAGATCAAAATCATATAAGGTAGTGTCTTAACTAGGCATCCTTTCTCCTGGAATTACCCCCAATAGTAGAGAAAGGCTCTCACAGGCATATTCTGCTCAGAATGATTGCCACAACCTTCACCAGCACCCAAATCACCTACCCAGTGGACACCAGGATCTCCATTTACCAATTCCAGTGCAATCCCAAAGCCATCTTCTACTGCGCTTTGGCAATCATTCATCATATCTTGTTCCCTGGCCCCATTTGCTCCATCTGGGAAATCAGACTGATTGAGATGGGGTTTGTAAAGGGGAAGGAGAGAAGAGGGAGGAAAATGCCCTCTCTGCCACCCTAGCAACTGGGAGCCAACAAGAGAGGCACTAGTGTTCTTGGGGAAGGTGGGAAAGTAAGTCCATCCCTGGGGACACTCAGATCAGGCCTGCATTTGAAAGGCTTATTGATACCAGATCTGAAAGCTCTCCCAAGACACTCAGATTACTGCTTTCATGACTACAGGGCTGTTTCTCTAAAGGCAGCAAGCAGGCATACAGAGACCTTCACAAGTCTTACAATGATTAAAAAGGGGTAAAATTACCCAAATCACCAATAATTCATCTCAATATCTTCTTCCACCTATTCTACCCTATTTCCATATCAAATTGACTTACTGAGCCATCAATTCCGCTAAAGGGGAAGTCCTATTTATTGTTTAAAATATCTGTTTTAGGTCTTGTGGTAGACAGAAAAATGGCCTTCAAAGATGTCCACACTCAGATCCCCAGAACTATGAATATTATTACCTTACATGGCAAAGGTGACTTTGCAGATGTGATTAAGGTCACCAACCTTGAGATGGGGAGATTATCCTGGATAATCTGGGTGGTGCCACTCTAATCACATGAGTCTTGAAACAGAAGAAACTTTCTCAGCTGTGGACATAGAACCAGAGAGGTGGCAGTGGCAGCACGAGAAGAATGCAACCTGCTGCGTTGGCGAGGAAGATGGAAGAAGGAGGTCACAAAGCATGGAATGCAGGCAGCCCAGCAGCTGGGAAAAGCAAGAAAATGGATCTCCCTCAGAGCCTCTAGAAGGGAGGGCAGCCTTCCCAACATCTTAATTTTAGTCCAGTGATACCCATGTTGGACTTCTGACCTAAAGAACTGCAAGGTAAGAAGTTTGTATTGTTTAAGCCATCAAGGCTGTGGTAATTTGTTACAGCAGCCACAGGAAATTTGGACTGTGTAGTCTTCATCACCTCAAGCTTGGATTAGCACAATAGAAAATTTCCAGTCTCCCAAGCCTCCAGCTTCTTAGTCTCCAGGTCATCTTAGAAAATCTCATTCCACTAAACTCTTCTCAAATATTACTCTACTCATTCTACTCCCCTGTCCAAGAGCCTACAAATGGCAATTTTTCAAACTAAGCACCTCTGAACATCAGAAGATCTGTGGTGTCCTCTTTGGGCCTGCCAAGGGGGAAAGATGGGAGGCTCACCATGCACCTATTTTAATAGCAAAAGTTCTGCTCTAACTGTTCTACACTGTGTACTTCAGAATAAAATTAGGCTGAAAGAATGGGTTCCATTGCTTTACAAGTATTTGACCTATAGCATTAAATATAAACTTCTCGGCTCAATTTTTAAGGCCTGCACAATCTCACCCTACTCTATTCCTCTAGTCTATGAACTCCTTTAGTCCCCAAAAGTAATCTTTCACATCAATCACAACAATTTACTCACAATACCTACAAATAGTTATGTTCCTATTGATACCCACACCCTGAAGGGTGCAAATACTGAAGCTTAAAATCATTCGGTCTTCTCTCACCTCAGAGAAAGACTTTTTTTTTTTTTTTTTTTGAGACGGAGTCTCGCTCTGTCGCCCAGGCTGGAGTGTGGAGTGCAGTGGCGCGATCTGGGCTCGTTGCAAGCTCCGCCTCCCGGGTTCACGCCATTCTCCTGCCTCAGCCTCCCCAGCAGCTGGGACTACAGGCGCACGCCACCACGCCCAGCTAATTTTTTGTAGTTTTGGTAGAGATAGGGTTTCACTGTGTTAGCCAGGATGGTCTCATGAGCTACCACACCCGGCCCAGAGAAAGCCTTTCTATTCACCTCCAAACCTTTTTATACCAAGAAACCAACCCAACTTCCCTATTCCCTCCCTGCCAAGTAAAGTCTACCTCTTCTACTCCAGGGAGCATTTACAGGTTAAGTATCCCTTAACTGAAATGCTTGAGACCAAAAGTGTTTCAGATTTTGAATTTTTTCAGATTCTGGAATATTTGCATATACATAATGAGTTATGTTGGGGATGAGACTCATGTCTAAAGGTAAAACTCCTCACCTATGTTTCATATACATCTTATACACATAGCCCGAAGGTAATTTTATACAGTATATTAAATAATTTTGTGTATGAAGCAAGGTTTGTGCATATATGAAGTTAATGTACATTGAACCATCAGAAAGCAAAGGTATCACTATCTCAGCCACCCATATGGACAGTCACCTGTTGTTTGGCATCACCATCATTCCTGACTTTGAATTGATATGCAACCAATAAGCAATCATTTTCTTATACTTATTCACATATAAGTACTTAGTAAAAAATAGACATACCACTAATATGGTGAAAAAATGTGTTCAGGGTAACTAAGTGACACAATAGCACCACCAGAACACCTGTATCATCCATTAAACAACAGCAATCACAAACAATGACAGGCTCTCAGTTTCCACCTACAATTCTGTGTTTTGATTGAAAAGTTACTGTGCACTGTAACCCCTTGGGAATGGTGAATAAACAGTGTGTTTTGTGTCTAAGTCTTGATTGCAACCAATTGCATGAGGTCAGGTGAGGAATTTTCCACTTGTGGTGTCATTTGGTGCTCAAAAAGTTTAAGATTTTGGAGCATTTTGGATTTTCAGATTAGGGATGTACAACTCACAGAGCTACAGGGAGTCACTGTGTATGCCAAGCGAATGCCTCTCCTATCTCATGAGTCACTTTCCTCCAGCTTATTTGACAGTCAATTTCTTTTAAGGTCTAGTTCTACATTGTTGCCTAGTTTCTTCTCAGAACCACTCCTGTTTAGTCCCTGTAAGTCTCCAAACCCCGACTCAGATGGGGCCTCTGATCACTTCTGTTGATTACTGGGGGGATTCTAAGATTTCCTTTAACACAATGTCGTCATCATCAGGTTAAAATCAGAGGAGGTGTGATCCTTGGAGAGAATACTCCCATTCTCTGCTTTATCCCTTCTTAGCCTAAAACACCACTAACTTTGTATGCAACATGCTTTAATGAAGGTTTGTAACAACTGAAAGGATCATAATGTAGATCAAAAGCAAAAATGGAAAGAAAAAGTAAAACTGGATGTCAAATTTGACTGGAAACAAAGATCAAGGTGAAATGTTACAACATTTAATCGCAAGGTTTCCAATAGCTTCCTGTTCTTCCTGGGGCTTGGTAGTTCAATTCAACAGATTGAACAATACACCCATTGTTCTTCCAAATAAACATTATTTGTTGATAAGGTTAGCTCAGGTTAGTTTCTATTACTTACCAGCAAAAGACTACTAACACATCCTTTACAAAAAATGGTTCTATGGCCACATGTGTTCGGGAAATGCTTACAGAGCACATAGCCCCAGATTGGAAATTCACAATGGTCATTAAAGACTCTGAGAAGTCCTGCAATACAGACACTACTTTAACTATTTAAGCCATTATTACCAAAGAATATGTCCCAAACTTTTGTCAGTGTAAAACTTCCATTAGCAATACGTGAATACAATGAATGCACGGAGGCAATCACATCGTTATTCCAAAAGAATTTGCCAACTCATCAGATTGTCTTGGCCACATTTCATGTAGCATTTCATGAATAATTTGCATTAACGTATTGATTAAAAGTAAAAGGGATAATACTTTTGTTTTTGAGGCAGAGTCTCACTCTGCGGCCCAGGCTGGAGTGCAGGTGGTGCGATCACTGCTCACGGCAGTCTCGAATTGCCAAGCTCAAGCAATCCGTCCACTTCAGCCTCCAAAGTAGCTGAGGCTACAAGCGCGTGCCATCACGTCCAGCTAATTTGTTAGTTTTTTGTGTGCGTGGAGACAAGGTCTCACTGTGTTGCCCAGGCTGGTCTCGAACTCCCAAGCTCAAGCAATTCTCTCGCCTTGACCTCCCAAAATGTTGGAATTACAGGCATGAGCCACCACACCCAGTCAGGATAATACTTTTGAAATGCCCTTCTTGGTAATCCAGGGTTTTTTCTTTACTTACCCTTTATTGCTCAGAATATGGGAGGGTGAGATCGAAGAAGTTTATAAAGAAGAGAAGGTCTCTAAACAACAAGAAAAGACAGGAAACAGCAGAAAGAAAGAATATGGCCAAGAAATCTGACTAAGGATCCTAGCTTTCCCCTGCTACCCTCCTCACCTCTCCTGAGTCAAAAATATGGGGGAGAAGGGTATTTGTTGCTCTCCTGAAAAGTTTTCAAGCCCTTTAAAGAAGCCCCATGATACAGAAATATGTTTGGTGATCTGAAATGTATTCCCAAATGAAAATACTGCAAAGAAATGTGTGTTACATTAAGAAATAACGAAGGCATGTGATCAAGGATACACATTAATTTTGCGAGAGCATTTTACAGGAAAAATATCTTGATTCCTGTTATGGACTGAATGTGCCCGCCCTCCCAAATTTAATGTTAAAGTCCTAACCGCTGGTGTGATGGTATTTGAGATGGGGCCTTGGGGAGGTAATCAAGTTTAAATTAAGTCATAAGGGTGGGGTCTTAATCCAAGGAAAGACCATATGAGTACACAGAGAGAAAGTGGCCTTCTGCAAGCCACAAGAGAGCCCTTAGCAGAACACCATGATGATGGCACCCTGACCTTGGAGCCTCCAGAACTGTGTGAAAATTAATTTCTGTTGTTTAACTTAGTCTATGGTATTTAGTTATGGCAGCCCAAGGTAACTAAGACATGTCTAAGTATTTCAAAGGAAGAATATCTTCATTCCTGAGCTTTCACAAAATGGGTTAAAATGTTCCTAGTTCCCAAATCTCTGATGCAATAATTGCAACTTAGTGCCCCTTAGTTATAATGTAGGTTTCCAGACATTACTTGTTTCCGACATTGAGTCCATATTTACCTTGTTTGGTTTAATATAATTACAGATAGGAACATTGCTTGAGCTTCCATCATCATACCTTGAAATTTATGAGCCAAAGATCAGGCTGAAAGGCTAATGAATATTACTGAAGATCAACTGAAAAGATTCCTTGGGCAGACTGATTGGTCAATAGAAGTTTCCAGGGTTTTCATCACCAAACATATTTAACAATCGAAATACACTGGGCAGCTTACAAAATCTCAATGTTTGCCTGTTACACTGCTTTACCACTACTATGAAAGTAGTCCGTGTGCTGGAGTGAAACCGGTTCTGCTACTCTAGCCAAATGGAGCCAAACAATTAATGTCTGAACCAGGTATAAAGATGGTCTGCATTATATGTTTACTTTTCCAGTCCAATTGGATGCCCTCCAAAGATGAGAGAGGAAGACACAATATGAAGAGATCATATAAGCCAGAGGAGACAGTGGGAGCTTAGAGCTGACTTAGTTTTCAAAGAGCTTTCCAGTTTAGTCCATATGATTCCCCTCCCCCTACTCTTTTCCCCTTATCTAATCTTGAACAATTAAAACCAGCAAATATATTTCTTACACTAAAATTAACATTAAAATTTCACTTCACATTCTACAGTGTTTCAGACTTGCAGTCCTGTTTAACTATTGGGGCCTCGTTAGGGACTTGTTTATTTAATAGTCTCAGCAAAACTAAGAAATAAGCAAATATTCTGAATGGTGCCTGGTCTGCAGTTATTCTTTTTAAAAAAATTTTTTTTAAAGACTAGTCAAGCATAGTAGTGAGAAGGGGAGAAAGTAGAACAAGGAGTTTCATATCAAACTCCTGACTGTGAACAATCGGTTGAGATAACTCACTACCTTCAGGCCAGCCATGCAATTACTCTTAATACAATTGTACCACAGAAGCATTGCTAAGAACACAGACCCTGGCTCTGCCCCTATATTTAAGGTAATGGAGCCTTTACTAAAACGGTCCACAGTATAGTATACTTGGTAAAGCTAGTAATATTGGTTATATGTGACATTATTCTTTTCAGGATGTCTTGACCCCCCCAGATTCTCTAGAAATAAATCCCCTAAAGCAGTGGTCTTTAACGACGGTTGGGCAACAGAATCACCCTGGAGATTCTGCATTAGTCAGTGGTGATGGGGCTTGGATATGTGCATTTACTCTAGCTCTTTTGATGATTCTCCTGTGTACCCTGGCACTTAAGCCATCTGCTTATAAAAGATAATTCTTACTCTTTTTCTTTTTTTTTTTTTTGAGATGGAGTTTTGCTCTGTCGCCCAGGCTGGAGGGCAATTGTGTGATCCAGGCTGGCTCACTGCAACCTCCACCTTGATTCAAGTGTTTCTCCTGCCTCAGTCTCCCAAGTAGCTGGGATTGCAGGCATGCACCACCATACCTGGCTAATTTTTGTATCTTTAGTAGAGATGGCGTTTCACCATGTTGGCCAGGCTGGTCTCAAACACCTGACCAGTGATCTGCCCGTCTTGGCCTCCCAAAATGCTGGGATTACAGGCATGAGCCACCACGTCCGGCCTGTTTTTATTTCACTTCCTAAAACTCAATGATGCTTTAAAATGAAATAACAGTAGTCTTTCTCTGGACTGTAATTACAGAACTTTTGTCTCCTGGTGCTTCTACGCCACTGGCATAATTCAGAGTTATGCTTTTCATGGTGATTATGTTTGTTAAGAGAGAATGGGTATTCAGTGTATTAGGGAGAACTATAGTTGTGAGTTTGTGGCTTAAGTATTCTGATCCCTTTGAGCCTTTAGTCCAATGAGGCAGTCATTTGTGAGCTCGTCCAAAGTAGTTTTGCAGAAATAAATGCTTGTTTTGTTGATTATCTGCTAGCTCCTTAACTGTTTATCTAACTGCCACTCAATGTCAATCTACTGAGCTACTTACATGCTTAAGAGTTCTGTGTTGGTCTTATGAAATCAAAAGTCTACATATATCTATCTGGTCTCTGTGTTCTTCCCAAGAACCTGACAGGAACATTTTTGTGGGTTTCACAAATTATACCCCAGTTCAGTGTTTTCACATTCAGCCATATATACTCTCGGGGGAGTATAAGACATTCCAAGAAGTTTCCTGATGGTATCCTGGACAAAAGTTTTAAAAGAATGAACTGTCAACATACAAATGTACTTTTTACTGAAACTGATCTGCCTATATTCTGGCCCTTCTTCCTACCTCCTCTATTGCAACTGCCATTTTGCAAAAGATAGGCATACTTACCTATTCAAAACCTGACTGGCACTTTATCCCATGGTATAAAAACCTCTGGGCTTGAAACAAAGGAGCACTTCCAAATTTTGGTGCCAGAACCCAAAGTATGGCTTCTGTCTTTTTTTTGGCTTACACATATTTCTATTAAGGGTGTACTGTGGCACAATAAATGAGTATTTTGGCCCATGATGGAATGTTCTAAATTGAAATATAGATTCCTTCAGTTATAGGAAATGACAATTTTCCATTAATTTTTTCAGTTCTTCCATTCCTCAATGATCGCCAAAGAACATATTCCCCCGAGGAGGAGTTCAAGAGTTTTGTTCAAACTCACAAAAAACTAAGACAGCTCATCTCTCTATTGGAGAGCCTCTCCATGGGAGGTTTAGGCAGAAGGACAGTGATCCAGACAGAGGTCTGAGATGAGAAAGAGGAGCAAAGAAAGTAATAAAAGCATAGGTAAACATTTTTTTAATGACTATAAAAAGTAGTACAATAATGATGCTTATTGAGATTAAAAGATACATTTAATATACTAGACAGTAATAGCATATTTGTCAAAAGAAGGGTTAATGGTGTTAAAGCATTCTAAGGTCCTTGAGTTATCCAGAAGAAAGACAATCATTTTGATTAATTTTATATTTTAGACACCGATAAATTAAGCATGTATGTTTTAATTTATTTAAAATAATAAAACTAAAGAGTAAAACATCTAAATTAGAGGGGAAAGGTGAAATAAAAAGCATTTAGTAAATTTCACAGAAGGTAGGAAAAGGTTTTAAAAAGGAACATCTGAAACCCAAATTAAGATAGGTTTAAATCCATCATGAAGCTTATATGATAGTGGAGGAAACATACAGCTAACAAGTCAAGTGAATATACATGTAATTTTACATAGCAATATATACTATGCAGAAAAATCCAACAGGGTAAAGTATTAGCTGCTGCCTAGGAGGAGACTATTTTTAGGTAAGGGAAGGCCTAAGGTAGAAAGAGGAGGTAGGTAAGACTCCAAGGGTTTTTATCTTGAGCAGTAACAGGTTGAGAAGGGAAGAGGGGCCAAGGAGACTGAGGAGGAGACAGCCAGTGAAATGGGAGAAAGTGTTTCAAGGATAGTATGATAAACTGTGAAATTAAGAATGCTTGGCTTATTTACTACAAACATCTCTCCCAGACCTGGAAACACAGCCAGTAGCAAGTTTAGTATTAAGTTACCACAAGGCCAGGCACAGTGGCTGATGCCTGTAATCCTAGCACTTGGGCAGGCCAAGACAGGTGGAATGCTTGAGCCCAGGAGTTCAAGAGACCCGCCATGGGCAACATGGTGAAATCGCATCTCTACAAAATGTACAAAAAATTAGCCAGGTGTGGTTGCACATGCCTGTAGTCCCAGCTATCTGGAAGGCTGGGGTGGAAGGACCACCTGTACTCCAGCCTTGGTGACAGAGTTAAGACCTTGTCTCAACATCAACAACAGCAAAAGAGTTACCACAGACTCAACAAGGCACATATAAATCTACAGCACACAGTGGCTAAACGCAAGGGTTCTGAGGCCAGACTATCTGAATTGTGGTTTAACCTCCTTCTAGTTGTGATCTGTGTGATCTTGGGTAAGTTATTTAATCACTCTGTGCTTTGGTATCCTCATCTGTAAAATGGGGATAATAGAATTTGTTTCCTGTAGTTGCCATGATTAAATGAGTTTTTTTGTTTGTTTTGTTTTTCTGAGACAGGGTCTCACTCTGTTGCCCAGACTGGAATGCAGTGGCATGATAATGACTGCAGCCTCCCTACTCCTGGGCTCAAGTGATCCTCCCACCTCTGCCTCCTGAGTAGCTGCCTGCCACCCACCATGCCTGGCTAATTTTGTGTATGTTTTGTAGAGATGGGGTCTGCCAACGTTGCCCAGGCTGGTCTTGAACTCCTGAACTGAAGCAATCCTCCCACCTTAACCTCCCAAAGTGCTGGGATTACAGGTGTGAGCCACTGCACCCAGCCAATTTTTTTTTTTTTTTTTTTTTTTTGAGACGTAGTTTTGCTCTTGTTACCCAGGCTGGAGTGCAATGGCCAATCTCAGCTCACTGCAACTTCTGCCTCCCGAGTTCAAGCGATTCTCCTGCCTCAGCCTCCCGAGTAGCTGGGATTACAGAAATGTGCCATCACATCCGGCTAATTTTGTAGTTTTAGTAGAGACAGGGTTTCTCCATGTTGGTCAGGCTGGTATTGAACTCCTGACCTCAGGTGATCCGCCCACCTCAGCCTCCCAAAGTGCTGGGATTATAGGTGAGCCACCACGCCCGGCCTCAAGTTAATATTTTTTAAAGCACTTAGAATACACCTGACATAAAGTAGTAACAATGTATATCTTTGTTAAAAGAAGAGAGAAATCCCTAAAATGGCAAAGATAGGAAAAACAACTGTGCTTTTCAAGTACTGACTTGCATTTTCAGAAGGTTCAAATTGGCACTAGACTTAGGTAATTGAATTAATCAGCATGACTGATAGGATAACTACAGTCTGATAAAGAAAACACCATGAAGGGCCGGGTGCGGTGGCTCAAGCCTGTAATCCCAGCACTTTGGGAGGCTGAGGTGGGCGGATCACTTGAGGTCGGGAGTTCGAGACCAGCCCGACCAACATGGAGAAACCCCATCTCTACTAAAAATACAAAATTAGCCAGGCGTGGTGGCGCATGCCTGTAATCCCAGCTACTTGGAAGGCTGAGGCAGGAGAACTGCTTGAACCTGGGAGGAAGCTGGGGCGAGCCGATTTCGAGCCATTGCACTCCAGCAAGACTGTCTCAAAAAAAAAAAAAAAAACCATGAAGTAAATTATGGTCGAAACATGTTTAGTTCTTAACTGCAGTTATCTTGTATTTAAGGTGTACGTTCATAACAACTTACATTTTTATTGTCATAAAGAATGTTCTATTAAATGCTTACTGGCTCAGAATCCTATTACTTTTTGCCAGTTAGATTATGGCCGTTTCTCTTTTAGTCTAAAATAAACTCAGCTGAAAAGTAACAATAAACACTTTATGTATACAGATTAACAACAAAAAATAACAGGTAACCTGCTTGGTGTTAGATATTGTAATAAGCCAAACAAGTAACTTTTGTGTAATACACTGAAGTAGGTGCTTTGAAGAATTCATAAAAGTTTATGACTCTAATTCATATGAGAGATAAAATGCATATACATCAGAAGATTACACAATGAGTATATGGCTAACGACTAATGAATGATATAGTAAGTGTTAAAAGAGATAAGATGGGGCAGAGGTCACTACTGATTGTAAAAAGTTTCATGAATGAAGCGAGACTTTTATCTGGGTCTAGGAAAATAAAGTCATTACAATCATTACATCTTAGTACAAGCAAGCAATCAAATAATATGTCTCTCACGTGAACATTTTAAGTAAATAACTGGAGAAAGTACTTCAGCAAAATCAGGGAGCAAAATAATGTTGGCTCAAAATGAGGTCGAAAAGTTGCAGGGCTCGGATCGTGTTGCTAAAGGCATAAATGTGGGAGTCCTTAAGGTGTAGCTAATAGTTAACGTCCAGAGAAGGTAGTGTATATTCCATAGCCTCATGCAAAGGAATTCCAACAACGAAGAGGAACCAGTTAAGGAGACCGAAAAGGTGGGGCCTGTGTGGAAAGGCATAGCAACGAATTTAAAACTTCCCCAGTAATACTCTAAAACTGCCCCACAGCTTTTTTAGTTTTGAAAATTCAAACCACTCAATTCAGCTCGCAGATTTTTGTGAGAAATAACGAGATAATTGCAGCTCAGAAAAAATTATTAACAACTATCCAGAAAGTTACTGCTTTATCCCCCACTGTAAACTATACACCACCAGAGCCCGGGATCCTTGTTCGACTCCTAGCCAAGTGGTTCCCGCTGCGTTTCTGTTGGGTTATCCCAAACCTGTGATAGGATACTAGCGGCCTCCCTGCCTCCGGTCGAATAAACACTACAACGTCTGACACTCGGTGCTGAAAGGAAATCGGGAGCGGAGTCTTGCCCACAACTTGGGGAGCAGCCCCGGGCGCAGTAACTGTCACAGGCGCCGAGATGCGGTTCCGGCGCTTAGGGCGCCGCTGAGCTCAGAGCCCGGGAGTCATGGCTGCGGGCGGTGCCGTCCCAGGTAAGTCAGCCCAGGAGCAGGGCCCGGGCCTGGCGGACACTCTCGGAAAAATTGGGACGAGGGCAAACAAGAAGAGCGAGAGCAAGAGGCCTAGACAGCCGGAAGCGGCAGCAAGACTCAAGACGCCAAGGGCGCCCTCTTCCTGGGGCCCGGGCACCGCCTCTCCACGCCCCTCGTCCGGCTGCGGCTGCGACTGCTTCCGAGGTCATGTTCCCGGGACGCGCGCGTCTTCAAGGTGGAAGCCTGGCGCACGTCCGGAGGTGCCGAGGACCCAACCAGCCCAAACTCTGGGGGAAATGACTCCCCTCTGCCCTCGCCCCGCGCTCTACCAATTCCTTCCGTCTCTGCTTCGAGCGATGCAAAACGCGCGAGGCGCATGGCAGAGGGCCGAGGCCGCGGTACTCTCCGGGCCAGGCCCGCCCCTCGGCCGCGCCGCGCAGCACAGGACTCCCCGTCCGCTGTCCAGCGCTGGCCGCCTGAGCCGAGGCTGCCGCGGAGCCAGTACAGTCGGGGCCGCGGGCTGGAAGGGCGAGCTTCCTAAGGCAGGGGGATGCCCGGCGCCCGGGCCGGGTAGGAGAGGGCGGGCGAGGGGCCCTGGCTGTCCGGAAGGAAGGTTCGCGGCGTGAGGCGGTGGGGGAAGTAGGGCGGCGAGCGGCCCCTCTGCGCGCGCGCGCGCGCGCGGGGGGGGGTCCATTGGGGTCCCCTGGCGAGGGGGCGGCTTTCTAATGTGTGAGGGCGACGCCCCAGAAGCTCCCCCTCAACGTCGGCCCCATGCGCTGAATGTGGAAAGTTGCCTGGGACCCAGTAGTTTCCGATCCCAAACCTGCTTTCCGAGAAGGGCTTCTAACCCAAAATGTGAATCCCGCCTCCCCTCTCAGCCAGAACTGTGGACTCGTCCCGGAGGGGCGGTGGGTGGGGCGGAGCTGGCGGGAAATTTCGGTTTGGGCGGGTTACCTGTGGCGCCACTCATCGCTTGCTCTCCTGTTCCCCGGGCGGTTTCCTCGCTCGCCTTCTGGCTCTGCCATGCCCTGCTCTGAAGAGACACCCGCCATTTCACCCAGTAAGCGGGCCCGGCCTGCGGAGGAGGGCGGCATGCAGCTCCGCTTTGCCCGGCTCTCCGAGCACGCCACGGCCCCCACCCGGGGCTCCGCGCGCGCCGCGGGCTACGACCTGTACAGGTGAGCGGGGACCTCGCGGCGAGGAGGCTGGGAAGGGCCGGCCATCCGCTGCCACAGCTAGAAACAGTCACCGAAGAGATCACAGGAACACACTACCTATAAATAGGATTTCTGCCTTTTTCATGTTGAAAATTTTAGCTTTCATCTTTGGCATAAATTAAATAGAGATTTGGGCAAAGGCTGCAGAATAAGTAAAATAGCTATACAGTGTCTAGCAGGGCGTTACTTTGCAACGTTTATTGTGCCTAATTGTGCCTGCTTCCTAAATAGAAGATAGGAAGGCCCATGGTAGCTTTCGAGTGGCCTGAGGGTGATGCTGTGCTCAATAGAAAAACCAAGGTAAGAGCCTAGATGTGAGCGTGAAAATACCTAAGAAGGATGAACGAAGATGCATCTGCCTTAAAGTTATTTTCTATACATTCATCTGGCCCCAGGGCGGAATTTCAGAAGGCATCCGAATACGAAAGGCAGAGCTGCCTGTGATCTACCACACTTGCATCTCTACAGCACGTTTTACCTGTACTAGAAATTGTCCGTATGCTGTTGTATTTAGTCCCCACAACAATCCTTAACTAGATAAGTGTTACTTTTTACACAGGCGGGAGTTTGTGAAGAGTTGAATTGATTTCCCCAGAGGCTTGAAGATGGTAGAATTTTTTATCCCGAATTTTGGGCTTTTTTTTTTTTTTTCATCTGACTACTGTGCCCAGTTCTTAGAACCATTAAGGTAGGAGAAAAGTAATGCTGAGAGGGAAGGAGAGTTTAGACTAAATCCCAAGCCTTGCGATTTAGTTTAGAGTATCTCAGGTAATTCAAACATGAGAACTATTGGTCTAAGCACAGGAGAAGACAAAGTAGTGCATGATGATAGCAACGGAAAAGAAAGGAAAAGGAAAGTAGGTATGGACAATTGTAGCTGGAAAAACTACGGTCTCTTAATTTTAATGAATAAAAGTAGAGTTATATAGTTTGACTAGACCTTTCCAAAGTATATTTTGGAGCACTTTTTTGAGTCCTAGGGGAGTCCTTGATTTAAGATACCTTAGGTAGACTCCTAATAAACACAGGTGACTTTCTGTATACTGAAATTGACATGGAAATAATGGATCTGTAATAAATTAGGGCTTAACTGTTTAAAGAGGGATTTCAGTGAAAAAAGAGGAAGTATGGTACTGCTTTACCAGACTTAATTAAGGTCTCCAGAGTAAACTTCCGGTTCTGCTCATTGTAAAATCTCTTAAATTTCTACCCAGGAGAGGGCCACAGTAATAGCAAGAGTAGCAGCATTTGCTACGTGGACCTTAGAGGAATTCTGTTCCTAAGTAAGGTCCGTCTCCAGGGGCTGTTCACAGTGATCAGCTCTCTCCCTCAGCCAGGAAATTCGTAGCCTAAGCTTGAATTTATCAAGGTCTTTGTCTCTTATTTTGTCCACCCATTTTCTCCTTTCCTTCTGCAGATTTTCCCTAATCACACAGATGATTGTGAGAATAAAATGGGTTAATATATGTAAACCAATTAGAACTGTGCCTGGCACATAGTAAAGGCTTAATCAATGATAGCTAGTATTAGTAGTAGTTGGCCTTTTATCTTTGTTCTTTCTTCATTTTTTCCCTTTTCAAACTATGGTTGTAAAGCATCCACCTTTTGAAAGTTTGCCTTTCTGCCCTTTCACGCTAATAAGTACCTCAGTTTCCCAATAAACTTCTGTTCAGGGGCAAACATTTACAATGTTGACATCTCTTCATACCACCAAAAATATTCATGGAGACTTATTTTATCTAAAGCTGTCTTTTTTATAATAAAATAGCTACCTCTACCTTCTTCATAAACTTTTAAGATGAATTGGTAATTCATCATAGCAAGGTTGATTTTAGAAACTAAAGTTGCATTAATTCATTAAATACACTGAAAGCAATTTTGTATGCTTGGTCACAAAGAAAATATAAAAACAATTTTATAAATAGATTTGCAGTTATTTTCTTTCAATATTTTCTTAGTGCCTATGATTACACAATACCACCTATGGAAAAAGCTGTTGTGAAAACGGACATTCAGATAGCGCTCCCTTCTGGGTGTTATGGAAGAGTGGGTAAGTCATTTAAGAAACAGAGAACTATTTGTCAAGTTCTCCTTTGTGATACATTCTTCTTGTTTCATTTGGGGTAATAAGCAGGCAATATTGCTTGGGCTGTGTCCTAAAAGAAGCACCATTTGTGATAGCAAATGCACTCTTTGAAAGGCTTTATTTACATCTCTGCTTTGCCTGTTTTTGACCCTTTTATTTTTCTCCTTCCTCACTGGAGCTTTTAGGCTCACATTGGCCTGGAAGGCTGTTCTCAGAACATGGCATTTTATATTATGAGAGTAAAACTTCTGACCTCTTGGTCCCAGAATGTGTAAGCCTACTTAACCTTTTCTTGTTTGGCCATGGGGTTAGGGTAAGGGATACTCTTCAGTGTTGTAGAGGCACTGGGAGGAGCTAGGACAAAATGGAGTACACGTCAACAGGTTTGATTTTTCTGGAGCGGATCAGTTGTTACCAGACAGTTCTTTGCAAGAGCGTAAGTTCGTTTTGACTAACTTCAGAGTAAACATAAAGGAGGCAATGGAGCTGTGACGCCTTCCTCCAGGGAAAGGAGCTAGACTGGCACTATCTTATTAGCCATGAGTGGGGAAACTGCCAGTACTTCAGCCCTTAAAAGATAACAAGATGGGGTCTCATCTCATCTCTTGAGCATCATTGACTGCATTTTTTAGAATTTTTTCAGGGGAAGGGGCAGGAGATGGAGTGAAATAAAGGTTAGTACAGAAAGAGGCAGCATTATTGACAAAGTGCCTGATTTAAATTATTCTAAAATAAAATACTGGAAGTTAGGATAATTAATTATAGGCCTGATGCTTGAGTCTGCAATAATAAGGTGTAACCTTAGCTTTTTATTTTTTTCGTTTTTTAGGATTAAAAAGTATACTAGCATTGAATCATTGAGACTTAGTTTTTGGCATTTTTACTTAACTGATATTAGCCCATTTATCTTACTCTGGTTCATGTGTTTCCTACAGGCATGTCTTTTGGCATCTGAATCATGAATAGTGGGGTCTCAAATTGTAGGCTGTGCTCTGCTACTATTTGGTTAGGTTTGTTTCCCTCTCTCTTCCTCTTCCTTTCCCTTCCCATCTACATTGTACATGTTGTGGTGTCCCATCTTAAAACCAAAGTCTTCTTCCTCAGTAGTGTGTTCCTGCTGGCCATACTTCTCTTTCTTCCCCTTTGAGGCTTAATTTCTTGAAAGAGCAGCCTACAGTTGTTCCCGCTTGCTCACCTTTCACCTCATTCTAGCAGTCCTCCCCTGTCTGCAGCACCACAAATTCTGACTGAAGTCACATGGGAGTGGTTTAAGTTAGTTTTGAATTAAAACCTTGTGGAATTTTTCTAAACTAGTCTTTCCAACTTTGGTAATGCAGTATGATGAATATATATTCTTTAATTCAAAACCATGTGCTAAAGTTAAGATGAAGATATAGATATTATAGGTGAAGAGAATGACATGCTTAAATTGCATCATTTATCTCTGATATAGCCCTTCCCCCTTAAAATAACCAATGTCTCGTTTTTTGTTTTTTAGCTCCACGGTCAGGCTTGGCTGCAAAACACTTTATTGATGTAGGAGGTAATATATTTCCTTTTTTGTTCTGTAAATGTTTGCAAGTATTTACTTTGTCTTTGTTTAAAAGGTAATATTCAAATGACAGATTTTATTTTTAAGAAAAGAAAATGATTAGAGGAAAGCTTGTTATAATAGGAAAAGCTTTGTGGTTATTTTAAGCAATTATATTTTGCTTAACTACTAACTTAATTTTTAAAATAATTATTACCTAATAATAATGACAGATTTAATAATGTAATAAGTAATTATTTAAGCAACAAAAGTTCTAGAAAACACAAGTCTATCTTGTAAGAATTTTCTTCATAAGAGAGCTATCTGTCTTTAGCAAAATATAAGAAGAAAATCTTCCCCTGAAGTCAGGAGAGAAAACACTTTTCTCTAAATTTGTCAAGACAGTCCTCTGTGTTACCTGTTTCCCTTATAAGAAAGCCTTTCTCATGTTTCTCAAAGTTAACCCTACCTCATGTGGTACCTTTCATGAAGAACCCTCAGTGTCTTCTGCTAACTATTCTTGGTACAGAGCTACTCCTCTTATTGTAAGGAAATTTCTACTTTCCTGATGTGGTTGCCTTGTTTCAGGTCCGCTCCAACTGGGATTCAGACCCCACTTAAGTGGTCCCTACATACTGACCCTTTATCCCATCAGTAGTGAGTCTTTCACTTAACAAGATATCTTGGCCCCACATAAGTAGGTGTGCTAGATCTCCTCCTCCACCCGTTTTTACAGAGCTACTTTATGGAGGCTTTTTAACAGATCAGGAAAACTGGCTTAGAAATGAGCCCACATGGATATGTGGTAAAAAGTGGAGTCTCTGTGTGATTCCAACCCCCTTGTTCTTTCCACTGCAATTAATTGTGGAGATTACCCTGCTGCATCCCCCTCACCAACTAAACACGTCCAGAATTAGCTCACTTTTATGTGCCACTGCAAGGGCTAACTAAGCACTTAATGAAACCTGGCTATCCTAGACCTCCCCCTTAGTCTAACATTTGGTGGGTGTGGTGTCTCCATAGTGTCACTAGGTGGTGCTGTGGGACAAGACAGGACCCCAAAAGTACACCCTTTAGGGACTAAAGGGGAGCTGAGTTTTACATAGCAGGATGGACATTGACAGCCCACTCTTGGGTTGAGGATTCCTTAGGCTCTGTAAGTTAGGCCCGATGTTCAAAAATGCTTTTACAAGGTCAACTGTGGTCATTTGGGACTGTAACTTAAGGATATAAATGACTGTATATATTTTCAATGAAGTTTCAAATGATTGTGCAAGGAATGGGAGCTTTGGAATAACAACTGGATGTAGGTCCCAGCTCTGTCGCTAACTAGTTATTACTTAACCTTTCTGAGCCTGTTTCTTCATTTTACAATGGAAATTAGTGTGCCTGTCTCTAGAGGTAGGAGGATTAAATGATAATGTGTAGGAAATACCTAATATAGTACTTGGCACATGCTAGATTCTGTGAGATATAATTTCTGTCCTTAGGGACTTCACAGATTGTTTTTATGTGGAAACTTTTTGTTTTATTCGACTTTGTTACTAATTTTTGCTCTGTCTAAAACAACTTTCTGGAAAAAAATTCATGTTAAAGAATGGAAAGTTAGTTTGCCTGGTGGTTGATATGGTGTTATTCATAAAATCACATTGTGGTGTGTTCTTGGATGCAGAGAATCTTAACAATCTCCCTTAGGCACAGGTTTATCATGGTTGGCAACAGTTTTTATTTCTGAAGAGAGATGTTGTTAGAAATCCCAGGCTGTAAATAAGGGTCAAAGGGAAAAGTTGAGCATTCAGGATTCTGTTCAGAATTCACATCTGGTAGGTGTGGATAGTTTTTCACTAAAAAAGGTTTCCAGCAAATGACATGCCAAACTCTTGACACAGTAAAACTTTTGCCTGAAGTCAGTTAATCACTCTGCCAGTTCCAATGCATGATTTTTCCAGTGATAACTTCAAGATACTTTCTGCTTTCTCTGAGGAGAAATATCCCTGATACTTATATCCTGTAGGCAGAGAAGGCTTTTCTTGAAGGTCGAATGGCAATTGGGTGGTAAATGAATTTGGAACTACTGAAATTTTTATACGGTCAGCATTCATGCTAAAAAAAAAACTATTGAGGGCCTTTTTTTTCTGCCATACATTTGAATTTACTTCAAACTTCTTAATTTCTTTTAATCACTTAAAGGTTTTTCACATTTTCGTGGCCCAAGCATAAAGATCACCTATCTCTGCAGAATTCAAGACACCCAATCATTTGAGTAGTTCTGATAGGACTACTTTACAGATACGTAGCAGAGGCCTTTCAAAAAGGGAGTGTTTTTGTATGTTAGAAGATACTATAAAGCCAACAACTAAACATTTGCAACTTATCTGAAAAAGAACAAATGAGAAAAAAATAGACAAAATATAGACAAGGACATGCAAATATCCAACAAATGGGAGGAAAAAAATCCAGCCTCACTAGTCATCAGGGAATGAAAAGTAAGGCAATGAGATAGCCATTTTGTACTCATCGTATTGGCCAGAATGTAAGAGATTGTTGCCATCAAATATTGGCAAGGATTTTGGAAATGGTCGTTCTCAAATATTGCTGATGGAAGTTTGAATGGCTACACCTTTTTTGCAACCTATTTGATGAAAATAAAAAGCATGTACAAGGATATATTTAAAGGGCTGCTTCATTTATTTATTTTTTTTTATTTTTTTTTTTTTGAGACGGAGTCTCGCTCTGTCGCCCAGGCTGGAGTGCAGTGGCGCAATCTCGGCTCACTGCAAGCTCCACCTCCCGGGTTCACGCCATTCTCCTGCCTCAGCCTCTCCGAGTAGCTGGGACTACAGGCGCCCGCCACCACGCCCGGCTAATTTTTTGTATTTTTAGTAGAGACGGGGTTTCACCGTGGTCTCGATCTCCTGACCTCGTGATCCGCCCGTCTCGGCCTCCCAAAGTGCTGGGATTACAAGCGTGAGCCACCGCGCCCGGCCAAGGGCTGCTTCATTTATTATAGCAAAATGTAAAAGTAGCCCGTGTCTGATACTATGCAAGAGAATAGTTACATAGAAACAATGGTACAGGTTGGGCGTTGTGGCTCATGCCTGTAATCCCAGCACTTTGGGAGGCTGAGACAGGCAGATTGCTTGAGCCCAGGAGTTTGAGGTTCATTTAAGCAACATAGGGATACTTTCTCTCTACAAGAAATACAAAAATTAGCCAGGTGTGGTGGTGCCTGTGCACCTGGAGGCTGAGGTGGGAGAATCACTTGAGGTTGAGGCTATAGTGAGTTGTGATCATACCACTATACTCCTGCCTGAGCTGTAAGAGTGAGACCCTGCCAAAAAAAGAAAGAGAAAGAGAGAGATATCCCATATTTCCATATCTTGTATCTAAAAAGAATGGCTAACATTTACATATATTAATCTCAAAGGATAAATAGAAAAAAATAAAGTAGTATGTAAGATGTATTTCTGTAACATTAGCTATCTCAGGGAGGGTAAGATAATATTATAAGCTTTCACTTTATATGTATTTGTATTGTTTTGGTTATTTAAAAATTTTTGAATAAAGTAGAAACAATAGTTCAGAAGTCAGTCCATGTCTTTCTCTAACTCATTCAAGATAGATGAATTATTAGCTTGTACCTCAAAATCTCCCAGCATGGAAGTTCTCTAGCCTACTGTGGCCATTTTTTGTAGCATGGAACAACATGCTATGTTGAGGGATTTCTTCATTAAATCTGATTTAAATTGTCCCTGCAGTCAAAATTTTTTCCATATAGATAATGTGGAAAACAGCTGGTTTCATCTTTACATCAAATTTTTTCATAAATATTAATGTCTAAATTAATGGTCAACTGACAGTGGAGAAATAAAGCAGGGTTTGGTATTGGAATTGGTCAAGTTCAATAATTGATTGTTTCCTTCAGGCCTGACAGGAGATGAACTGCCTTTGCTGCTTTTCTGCCCAGTTTTATACTCACTCTTCTCGTAAAAGTGTTGCATCAGGAACCTTTTAAGAAGTGCTTAAATTCAGATTCACTTGTCCCTAGTAATTCATGCATAAAGCACAGGGGTTCATTTAAACGTATGTTATAATCCATTCGGAAAATCTAAAATGTTGTTTTTGCTGAATATTTTTCCCTGTGGTGGACCTAAGGGTTTGCTTTTTTCCCTCCCTTATATGAGAAAATTGAAAGGATATGCTTAGGAATTACCCTTGTTCTTAAAAAATGGGGGGTGGGTATGCTTTGGGGGTTTTTTGTCTGTTTTCTCAGCTTTCAAATAATGAGGAGTATGGGCAAATAGCATTACTGCTCGTTGAGCTGAACACAGGATTATTTTTATTTCCATATTTTTTCCTTCATCAGGGCTTTTGTTTGGGGTAGAATATTAATACCAAGTAAGATGTGACATGGAGCTGTATTCAGTTAGATTCACGTGAGTCTCATCCAGCCTTTCACAAACTGAGGAGAAAGAATTAACATGTATAGCAGGAAATTGGGGGTGGGAGGAGGAAGGGGAGTGACTGCTAATATGGTAGGGGATTTTTGGAGGGAGGGTAATGTAAATGTGCTATAATTGACTGTGATGATAGTTGGCCAACTCTGACACACTGAACTGTGGAATTCTAACACTTTAAATGGATAAATTGTATGCTTTGTGAATTATTTATCAATATAAAAAAATGAAAAGGCCCGGTGCACCTGTATTATCTGTGCTTGTGTTTATGTAAATATTTTAAATTACTGGCTCAAAGATAATGCTAGCAAGTCTGGTAAGTATAACTCTGGGCTATGGCAGGGACCTGGCTCAAGTCTCCCCTGCAAAGATCTTCTCCCCCTGTGTTCATAATCTCAAACAAGTATTAATTACACATATAAAGTTGTACTCATGAAGCCTATGTGCTACTGTCTTCTGAGAAATCATACTCTAAGAAAGGATGGTGGTTCAGATTAAAAGGAGAGGAAGATTATGAACTGAAAAATTCAGCTTCATTTTTAGTGTAAAAATGGAATGTTCTACTATTTGCAAGACTACTGCTTAACAATGTCAGCGCTGATTTACTCCACTGCAGAGCTTTAGGCTTTTTGACATTTTTATTTATGACTCAATTGTATTTCAATCTGGGTATTAGCGGGAAGCTGATACCAGGAAAAACCTTTAAAACCCAAATCGTAATTTTCTCCTAGTCTTTTTGGCAAGTGTGCCATGGGTAGACAGTAGGTTGGAGATGGTCATTGCTACTGCCAGCTTAAAATAGGAAATGGTCGCCGTTTCATAAAGAGTGACAGGTTGGAAAATTAGGACCTGTTTTCTAAATTTTTATTTGTATTTTAGTAATGTCATTTCTCGGTTTTGAGGCTTCACATAGTACCAGGGCAAGATTCACTTATTCAATTGTAAGAATACAAATCTCAGAGCTACATGACAATGATTTTGAGATAATCTT
Organism: Symphalangus syndactylus; assembly: GCF_028878055.3. Classification (NCBI taxonomy): domain Eukaryota; kingdom Metazoa; phylum Chordata; class Mammalia; order Primates; family Hylobatidae; genus Symphalangus; species Symphalangus syndactylus. The sequence continues at coordinate 124,407,539 of NC_072427.2, read as the reverse complement.
ACACCTCTAGTATTCCGATAGCAAAAATGGAGATAATATTATTTTTCTTTTCTCTAGCTGGTGTCATAGATGAAGATTATAGAGGAAATGTTGGTGTTGTACTGTTTAATTTTGGCAAAGAAAAGTTTGAAGGTATGTTAAATATATACATTCACATAATTTTAGTGAATTTTCAGTCATGTATGTGTAAATTAATATTGACTCCTTTAATTCTCATTGAATAAGACAGGATGTGGCGAATGTGTCAGTAGCATCAGTAATAAACTGTTCTTTCTTTGAAGTCAAAAAAGGTGATCGAATTGCACAGCTCATTTGCGAACGGATTTTTTATCCAGAAATAGAAGAAGTTCAAGTAAGTATTATAAAGGATGATAGAAAATAAGTAATATAACATCTTAAGTGAAGAAATATGTATAATCTTGAGAATTTAATATGTTGTTTGTAACTAAATAGTATATATGATTAAACTTATTTTAAGCAAATTTAAAATACTAGTTTTAGAATTTAAATGTTTTTCATGTAGCTATTATGTAGTATTACTTTGGATAATAAGTTATTTAAACATACTGTGAACTTCTAATATTTTATTAGAATTTTTTAAAGTTATACAATATTCTAATTTATGGAGCTTTTTAGAATTTAATTTTCTTTCTGTAATCTCCCTTGTGAAAAGATGATATAGCAAGAGTAGAATTCTGGCTGTATTTTTCTTAGGAGCTGGAGAGGAAAATTGAAAGAGGCTCTTAAAAAAACCGTGAAGCTTACTACCTGTCTATCTTTCAGGCCTTGGATGACACCGAAAGGGGTTCAGGAGGTTTTGGTTCCACTGGAAAGAATTAAAATTTATGCCAAGAACAGAAAACGAGAAGTCATACCTTTTTCTTAAAAAAAAAAAAAAAAAGTTTTTGCTTAAAGTGTTAATGGTGTTTCGCACTTCTGTAAACTTACTAGCTTTACCTTCTAAAAGTACTGCATTTTTTATTTTTTTTATGATCAAGGAAAAGATCATTAAAAAAAACACAAAGTTTTTCTTGGTGTTTGGATCAAAAAGAAACTTTGTTTTTCTGCAATTGATGGTTGTATGTAAATCTGCTTTGTGGTGACCTGATATAAACAGTGTCTTATTAAAATCAAATGTACATCAATTACAGATTCAAAAAAAAAAAGCCTGTATTTAACTCAAATGATCCCCCTTCAGCAACTTATTTTGCTTTAATTGCTTTAAATCTTTTTTTTTTTTTTTTTAATTATACTTTACGTTTTAGGGTACATCTGCACAATGTGCAGGTTAGTTACATATGTATCCATGTGCCATGTTGATTTCCTGCACCCATTAACTCGTCATTTAGCATTAGATATATCTCCTAATGCTGTCCCTCCCCCCTCCCCCAACCCCACAACAGTCCCCGTAGTGTGATGTTCCCCTTCCTGTGTCCATGAGTTCTCATTGTTCAATTCCCACCTATGAGTGAGAACATGCGGTGTTTGGTTTTTTGTCCTTGTGATAGTTTACTAAGAGTGATGTTTTCCAGTTTCCTCCATGTCCCTACAAAGGACACGAACTCATCATTTTTTATGGCTGCATAGTATTCCATGGTGTATATGTGCCACATTTTCTTAATCCAGTCTATCGTTGTTGGACATTTGGGTTGGTTCCAAGTCTTTGCTATTGTGAATAGTGCCGCAATAAACATACATGTGCATGTGTCTTTATAGCAGCATGATTTATAGTCCTTTGGGTATATACCCAGTAATGGGATGGCTGAGTCAAATGGTATTTCTAGTTCTAGATCCCTGAGGAATCGCCACACTGACTTCCACAATGGTTGAACTAGTTTACAGTCCCACCAACAGTGTAAAAGTGTTCCTATTTCTCCACATCCTCTCCAGCACCTGTTGTTTCCTGACTTTTTAATGATGGCCATTCTAACTGGTGTGAGATGGTATCTCACTGTGGTTTTGATTTGCATTTCTCTGATGGCCAGTGATGATGAGCATTTCTTCATGTGTTTTTTGGCTGCATAAATGTCTTCTTTTGAGAAGTGTCTGTTAATGTCCTTTGCCTACTTTTTGATGGGGTTGTTTTTTTCTTGTAAATTTGAGTTCATTGTAGATTCTGGCTATTAGCCCTTTGTCAGATGAGTAGGTTGCAAAAATTTTCTCCCATTCTGTAGGTTGCCTGTTCACTCTGATGGTAGTTTCTTTTGCTGTGCAGAAGCTCTTTAGTTTAATGAGATCCCATTTGTCAATTTTGGCTTTTGTTGCCATTGCTTTTGGTGTTTCAGACATGAAGTCCTTGCCCACGCCTATGTCCTGAATGGTATTGCCTAGGTTTTCTTGTAGGATTTTAATGGTTTTAGGTCTAACATTTAAGTCTTTAATCCATCTTGAATTAATTTTTGTATAAGGTGTAAGGAAGGGATCCAGTTTCAGCTTTCTACATATGGCTAGCCAGTTTTCCCAGCACCATTTATTAAATAGGGAATCCTTTCCCCATTTCTTGTTTTTGTCAGGTTTGTCAAAGATCAGATAGTTGTAGATATGCGGCATCATTTCTGAGGACTCTGTTCTGTTCCATTGATCTATGTCTCTGTTATGGTACCAGTACCATGCTGTTTTGGTTACTGTAGCCTTGTAGTATAGTTTGAAGTCAGGTAGCGTGATGCCTCCAGCATTGTTCTTTTGGCTTAGGATTGACTTGGCGATGCGGGCTCTTTTTTGGTTCCATATAAACTTTAAAGTAGTTTTTTCCAATTCTGTGAAGAAAGTCATTGGTCGCTTGATGGGGATGGCATTGAATCTGTACATTACCTTGGGCAGTATGGCCATTTTGATGATATTGATTCTTCCAACCCATGAGCATGGAATGTTCTTCCATTTGTTTGTATCCTCTTTTATTTCGTTGAGCAGTGGTTTGTAGTTCTCCTTGAAGAGGTCCTTCACATCCCTTGTAAGTTGGATTCCTAGGTATTTTATTCTCTTTGAAGCAATTGTGAATGGGAGTTCACTCATGATTTGGCTCTCTGTTTGTCTGTGATTGGTGTACAAGAATGCTTGTGATTTTTGTACATTGATTTTGTATCCTGAGACTTTGCTGAAGTTGCTAATCAGCTTAAGGAGATTTTGGGCTGAGACAATGGGGTTTTCTAGATATACAATCATGTCATCTGCAAACAGGGACAATTTGACTTCCTCTTTTCCTAATTGAATACCCTTTATTTCCTTCTCCTGCCTGATTGCTCTGGCCAGAACTTCCAGCACTATGTTGAATAGGAGCGGTGAGAGGGGGCATCCCTGTCTTGTGCCAGTTTTCAGAGGGAACACTTCCAGTTTTTGCCCATTCAGTATGATATTGGCTGTGGGTTTGTCATAGATAGCTCTTATTATTTTGAGATACGTCCCATCAATACCTAATTTATTGAGAGTTTTTAGCATGAAGGGTTGTTGAATTTTGTCAAAGGCCTTTTCTGCATCTATTGAGATAATCATGTGGTTTTTGTCTTTGGTTCTGTTTATATGCTGGATTACATTTATTGATTTGCATATGTTGAACCAGCCTTGCATCCCAGGGATGAAGCCCACTTGATCATGGTGGATAAGCTTTTTGATGTGCTGCTGGATTCGGTTTGCCAGTATTTTATTGAGGATTTTTGCATCAATATTCATCAAGGATATTGGTCTGAAATTCTCTTTTTTGGTTATGTCTCTGCCAGGCTTTGGTATCAGGACGATGCTGGCTTCATAAAATGTGTTAGGGAGGATTCCCTCTTTTTCTATCAATTGGAATAGTTTCAGAAGGAATGGTACCAGTTCCTCCTTGTACCTCTGGTAGAATTCGGCTGTGAATCCATCAGGTCCTGGACTCTTTTTGGTTGGTAAGCTATTGATTATTGTCACAATTTCAGAACCTGTTACTGGTCTGTTCAGAGATTCAACTTCTTCCTGGTTTAGTCTTGGGAGGGTGTATTTGTCGAGAAATTTATCCATTTCTTCTAGATTTTCTAGTTTCTTTGCATAGAGGTGCTTGTAGTATTTTCTGATGGTAGATTGTATTTCTGTGGGATCGGTGGTGATATCCCCTTTTTCGTTTTTCATTGCATCTATTTGATTCTTCTCTCTTTTCTTCTTCATTAGTCTTGCTAGTGGTCTATCAATCAGTTTTGTTGATCTTTTCAAAAAACCAGCTCCTGGATTCATTAATTTTTTGAAGAGTTTTTTTTTTTCTGGATATTTATTTTATTCAATAGGTTATAATTCATTACTATCATTACTTTGTTTTTTTTTTAATTAATTTTTTTTGCACACACAAACAATAAACATTTTCTAAAAATACATACATACAAACAAGATGCCTATCGAACATGTTAGGAAGGTTGCACATGGGAAGTCGGGGAATAGAAATGGGGGGTGGTAGTTAAATGAGAGAGGGACTCTATATGGATCAGTGATAATAACACAATCCTCTATTTGACAAAGAAGAGGGAGAAGGAAGAGGAAGAAAAACAAAGTGGGACAAAGGATCAGAAAGGGAGGAAAATAGAAAAAATTAGAGTATGACTCCAGGGTAGACCTGTTTTGTTGTCACTGAGTTGGTTGGTTGGTTTGTCTGTTGTATTTTTCATGTTTCGCCAAGTTGGCCAGACTGGTCTCGAACTCCCAGCCCGAAGTGATCAACCCACCTCGCCCCCCAGAATGCTGGGACCACAGGCGTCAGCCATCACGTCCAGCCCCCCCATTGCTTCTGGCCTCCGTGGTAGACCTCCCAGACGAAGCGGCCGGGCAGAGGCGCTCCTCACTTCCCAGATGGGGCGGACAGGCAGACGTGCTCCTCACTTCTTCCCAGACGGGGCGGCTGGGCAGACGCGCTCCTCACTTCCCAGACGGTGGGTGGCCGGGCAGAGGCGCTCCTCACTTCCCAGACGGGGCGGCCGGGCAGAGGCGCTCCTCACTTCCCAGATGGGGCGGCCGGGCAGAGGCGCTCCTCACTTCCCAGACGATGGGTGGCCGGGCAGAGGCCCTCCTCACTTCCCAGACGGGGCGGCCGGGAAGAGGCGCTCCTCAATTCCCAGACGGTGGGTGGCCGGGCAGACGCGCTCCTCACTTCCCAGACGATAGGTGGCCGGGCAGAGGCGCTCCTCACTTCCCAGACGATGGGTGGCCGGACAGAGGCGCTCCTCACTTCCCAGACGGGGCGGCCGGGCAGAGGCGCTCCTCACTTCCCAGACGGGGCGGCCGGGCAGAGGGGCTCCTCACTTCCCAGACGGTGGGTGGCCGGGCAGACGCGCTCCTCACTTCCCAGACGGTGGGTGGCCGGGCAGAGGCGCTCCTCACTTCCCAGAAGATGGGTGGCCGGGCAGAGGCGCTCCTAACTTCCCAGACGGTGGGTGGTCGGGCAGAGACGCTCCTCACTTCCGAGATGGTGGGTGGCCGGCAGAGGCGCTCCTCACTTCCCAGACAGGGCAGCCGGGAAGAGGCGCTCCTCACTTCCCATACGGTGGGTGGCCGGGCAGACGCGCTCCTCACTTCCCAGACGATAGGTGGCCGGGCAGAGGCGCTCCTCACTTCCCAGACGATGGGTGGCCGGGCAGAGGCGCTCCTCACTTCCTAGACGGTGGGTGGTCGGGCAGAGGCGCTCCTCACTGCCCAGATGGTGGGTGGCCGGGCAGAGGTGCTCCGCACTTCCCAGACGGGGCGGCCGTGCAGAGGCGCTCCTCACTTCCCAGACGATGGGTGGCCGGGCAGAGGCGCTCCTCACCTCCCATGCCGGGCGGCCGGGCAGAGGCGCTCCTCACTTCTTCCCGGACGGGGCAGCCGGGCAGAGGCGCTCGTCACTTCTTCCCAGACGGGGCGGCCGGGCACAGGCGCTCCTCACTTCTTCCCGGATGGGGCGGCCGGACAGAGGCGCTCCTCACTTCTTCCCGGACGGGGCGGCCGGGCAGAGGTGCTCCTCACTTCTTCCCGGACAGGGCGGCCGAGCAGAGGCGCTCCTCACTTCTTCCCAGACAGGGTGGCCGGGCAGAGGCGCTCCTCATTTCCCAGACAGGGTGGCTGGGCAGAGGTGCTCCTCACTTCTTCCCTGACGGGGCGGCCGGGCAGAGGCGCTCCTCACTTCTTCCCAGACGGGGCGGCCGGGCAGAGGCGCTCCTCACTTCCTCCCAGACGGGGCGGCCGGGCAGAGGCACTCCTCATTTCCCAGACAGGGTGGCCGGGCAGAGGCGCTCCTCACTTCCTCCCAGACGGGGCAGCTGGGCAGAGGCGCTCCTCACTTACTCCCCGACGGGGCGGCCGGGCAGAGGCGCTCCTCACCTCCCAGACGATAGGTGGCTGGGCAGAGGCGCTCCTCACTTCCCAGACGGTGGGTGGCCGGGCAGAGGCGCTCCTCACTTCCCAGACGGGGCGGCCGGGCAGAGGCGCTCCTCACTTCCCAGACGGGGCGGCCGGGCAGAGGCGCTCCTCACTTCCCAGACGATGGGTGGCCGGGCAGAGGCGCTCCTCACCTCCCAGACCGGGCGGCCGGGCAGAGGCGCTCCTCACTTCTTCCCGGATGGGGCGGCCGGGCAGAGGCGCTCGTCACTTCTTCCCGGACGGGGCGGCCGGGCAGAGGCGCTCCTCACTTCTTCCCGGACGGGGCGGCCGGGCAGAGGTGCTCCTCACTTCTTCCCGGACAGGGCGGCCGAGCAGAGGCGCTCCTCACTTCTTCCCAGACGGGGCGGCCGGGCAGAGGCACTCCTCACTTCCCAGACGGGGCGGCCGGGCAGAGGTGCTCCTCACTTCCCAGATGGGGCGGCCGGGCAGAGGCGCTCCTCACTTCCCAGACGATGGGTGGCCAGGCAGAGGCGCTCCTCACTTCCCAGACGGGGCGGCCGGGCAGAGGCGCTCCTCACTTCTTCCCGGATGGGGCGGCCGGGCAGAGGCGCTCGTCACTTCTTCCCGGACGGGGCGGCCGGGCAGAGGCGCTCCTCACTTCTTCCCGGACGGGGCGGCCGGGCAGAGGTGCTCCTCACTTCTTCCCGGACGGGGCGGCCGAGCAGAGGCGCTCCTCACTTCTTCCCGGACGGGGCGGCCGGGCAGAGGCGCTCTTCACTTCCCAGACGGGGCGGCCGGGCAGAGGTGCTCCTCACTTCCCAGATGGGGCGGCCGGGCAGAGGCGCTCGTCACTTCCCAGACGATGGGTGGCCGGGCAGAGGCGCTCCTCACTTCCCAGACGGGGCGGCCGGGCAGAGGCGCTCCTCACTTCCCAGATGATGGGCGGCCGGGTGGAGGCGCTCCTCACCTCCCAGACGATGGGTGACTGGGCAGAGGCGCTCCTCACCTCCCAGACGATGGGTGGCTGGGCAGAGGCGCTCCTCACCTCCCAGAAGGGGCGGCCGGGCAGAGGCCCTCCTCACTTCCCAGACGGGGCAGCCGGGCAGAGGCGCTCCTCACTTCCCAGACGATGGGTGGCCGGGCAGAGGCGCTCCTCACTTCCCAGACGATGGGTGGCCTGGCAGAGGCGCTCCTCACTTCCCAGACTTGAAGGGTTTTTTGTGTCTCTATTTCCTTCAGTTCTGCTGTGATTTTAGTTATTTCTAGCCTTCTGCTAGCTTTTGAATGTGTTTGCTCTTGCTTTTCTAGTTCTTTTAATTGTGATGTTAGGGTGTCAATTGTGGATCTTTCCTGCTTTCTCTTGTGGGCATTTAGTGCTATAAATTTCCCTCTACACACTGCTTTGAATGTGTCCCAGAGATTCTAGTATGTTGTGTCTTTGTTCTCGTTGGTTTCAAAGAACATCTTTATTTCTGCCTTCATTTCGTTATGTACCCAATAGTCATTCGGGAGCAGGTTGTTCAGTTTCCATGTAGTTGAGTGGTTTTGAGTGAGTTTCTTAATTCTGAGTTCTAGTTTGATTGCACTGTGGTCTGAGAGACAGTTTGTTATAATTTCTGTTCTTTTACATTTGCTGAGGAGAGCTTTACTTCCAACTATGTGGTCAATTTTGGAATAGGTGTGGTGTGGTGCTGAAAAAAATGTATATTCTGTTGACTTGGGGTGGAGAGTTCTGTAGATGTCTATTAGGTCCACTTTATGTAGAGCTGAGTTCAATTCCTGGATATCCTTGTTAACTTTCTGTCTCGTTGATCTGTCTAATGTTGACAGTGGGGTGCTAAAATCTCCCATTATTATTGTTTGGGAGTTTAAGTCCCTTTGTAGGTCACTGAGGACTTGCTTTATGAATCTGGGTGCTCCTGTGTTGGGTGCATATATATTTAGGATAGTTAGCTCTTCTTGTTGAATTGATCCCTTTACCATTATATAATGGCCTTCTTTGTCTCTTTTGATCTTTGTTGGTTTAAAGTCTATTTTATCAGAGACTAGGATTGCAACCCCTGCCTTTTTTTGTTTTCCATTTGCTTGATAGATCTTCCTCCATCCCTTTGAGTCTATGTGTGTCTCTGCACGTGAGATGGTTTTCCTGAATACAGCACACTGATGGGTCCTGACTCCTCATCCAGTTTGCCAGTCTGTGTCTTTTAATTGGAGCATTTAGCCCATTTACATTTAACGTTAATATTGTTATGTGTGAATCTGATCCTGTCATTATGATGTTAGTTGGTTATTTTGCTCATTAGTTGATGCAGTTTCTTCCTAACCTCGATGGTCTTTACAATTTGGCATGTTTTTGCAGTGGCTGGTACTGGTTGTTCCTTTCCATGTTTAGTGCTTCCTTCAGGAGCTCTTTTAGGACAGACCTGGTGGTGACAAAATCACTCAGCGTTTGCTTGTCTGTAAAGTATTTTATTTCTCCTTCACTTATGAAGCTTAGTTTGGCGGGATAGGAAATTCTGGGTTGAAAATTCTTTTCTTTAAGAATGTTGAATATCGGCCCCCACTCTCTTCTGGCTTGTAGAGTTTCTGCCGAGAGATCAGCTGTTAGTCTGATGGGCTTCCCTTTGTGGGTAACCCGGCCTTTCTCTCTGGCCGCCCTTAACATTTTTTCCTTCATTTCAACTTTGGTGAATCTGACAATTATGTGTCTTGGAGTTGCTCTTCTCGAGGAGTATGTTTGTGGCGTTCTCTGTATTTCCTGAATCTGAATGTTGGCCTGCCTTGCTAGATTGGGGAAGTTCTCCTGGATGATATCTTGCAGAGTGTTTTCCAACTTGGTTCCATTCTCCCCATCATTTTCAGGTACACCAATCAGACGTAGGTTTGGTCTTTTCACATAGTCCCAAATTTCTTGGAGGCTTTGTTCATTTCTTTTTATTCTTTTTTCTCTAAACTTCCCTTCTCTCTTCATTTCATTCATTTCATCTTCCATCAGCGATACCCTTTTTTCCAGTTGATCGCATCTGCTACTGAGGCTTCTGCCATCTTCGCGTAGTTCTCGAAACTTGGCTTTCAGCTCCATCAGCTCCTTTAAGCCCTTCTCTCCATTGGTTATTCTAGTTATCCAATCTTCTAATTTTTTTTCAAAGTTTTTAACTTCTTTGCTATTGTTTTGAATTTCCTCTCGTAGCTCAGAGTAGTTTGATCGTCTGAAGCCTTCTCTCAACTCGTCAAAGTCATCCTCCATCCAGCTTTGTTCCGTTGCTGGTGAGGAACTGCATTCCTTTGGAGGAGGAGAGGTGCTCTGCTTTTTAGAGTTTCCAGTTTTTCTGCTCTGTTTTTTCCCCATCTTTGTGGTTTTATCTACTTTTTGTCTTTGATGATGGTGATGTACGCATGGGGTTTTGGTGTGGATGTCCTTTCTGTTTGTTAGTTTTCCTTCTACCAGACAGGACCCTCAGCTGCAGGTCTGTTGGAGTTTACTAGAGGTCCACTCCAGACCCTGTTTACCTGGGTGTCAGCAGCGGTGGCTGCAGAACAGCGGATTTTCGTGAGACCACAAATTCAGCTGTCTGATAGTTCCTCTGGAAGTTTTGTCTCAGAGGAGTACCCGGCCAAGTGAGGTGTCAGTCTGTCCCTACTGGGGGGGTGTCTCCCAGTTAGGCTGCTCGGGGGTGAGGGACCCACTGTAGGAGGCAGTCTGTCTGTTCTCAGATCTCCAGCTGCGTGCTGGGAGAACCACTGCTCTCTTCAAAGCTGTCAGTCAGGCAGGGACATTTAAGTCTGTGGAGGTTCCTGCTGAGTTTTTGTTTGTCTGTGCCCTGCCCGCAGAGGTGGAGCCTACAGAGGCAGGCAGGCCTCCTTGAGCTGTGGTGGGCTCCATCGAGTTCGAGCTTCCTGGCTGCTTTGTTTACCTAAGCAAGCCTGGGCAATGGCGGGCGCCCCTCCCCCAGCCTCGCTGCCGCCTTGCAGCTTGATCTCAGACTGCTGTGCTAGCAATCAGCGAGACTCCGTGGGCATAGGACCCTCCAAGCCAGGTGCAGGACACAATCTCCTAGTGTGCCGTTTTCCAGGCCCGTTGGAAAAGCGCAGTATTAGGATGGGACTGACCCGATATTCCAGGTGCCGTCTGTTACCCCTTTCTTTGACTAGGAAAGGGAACTCCCTGACCCATTGCGCTTCCCGAGTGAGGCAATGGCTCGCCCTGCCTCGGCTCGCGCGCAGTGCGCTTCACCGACTGTCCTGCACCCACTGTTAGGCACTCCCTAGTGAGATGTAACCGGTACCTCAAGCAGAAATGCAGAAATCACCCGTCTTCTGTGTCGCTGCGGCTGGGAGCTGGAGACCGGAGCTGTTCCTATTTGGCCATCTTGGCTCCACCCTCGAGTTGAGCGGTTTTGAGTGAGTTTCTTAATCCTGAGTTCTAGTTTGATTGCACTGTGGTCTGAGAGACAGTTTTGTTATAATTTCTGTTCTTTTACATTTGCTGAGGAGAGCTTTACTTCCAACTATGTGGTCAATTTTGGAATAGGTGTGGTGTGGTGCTGAAAAAAATGTATATTCTGTTGATTTGGGGTGGAGAGTTCTGTAGATGTCTATTAGGTCCACTTTGTGCAGAGCTGAGTTCAATTCCTGGATATCCTTGTTAACTTTCTGTCTCGTTGATCTGTCTAATGTTGACAGTGGGGTGTTAAAATCTCCCATTATTATTGTGTGGGAGTTTAAATCCCTTTGTAGGTCACTCAGGACTTGCTTTATGAATCTGGATGCTCCTGTGTTGGGTGCATATATATTTAGCATAGTTAGCTCTTCTTGTTGAATTGATCTCTTTACCATTATGTAATGGCCTTCTTTGTCTCTTTTGATCTTTGTTGGTTTAAAGTCTATTTTATCAGAGACTAGGATTGCAACCCCTGCCTTTTTTTGTTTTCCATTTGCTTGATAGATCTTCCTCCATCCCTTTATTTTGAGTCTATGTGTGTCTCTGCACGTGAGATGGGTTTCCTGAATACAGCACACTGATGGGTCCTGACTCCTTATCCAGTTTGCCAGTCTGTGTCTTTTAATTGGAGCATTTAGCCCATTTACATTTAACGTTAATATTGTTATGTGTGAATCTGATCCTGTCATTATGATGTTAGTTGGTTATTTTGCTCATTAGTTGATGCAGTTTCTTCCTAACCTCGATGGTCTTTACAATTTGGCATGTTTTTGCAGTGGCTGGTACCGGTTGTTCCTTTCCATGTGTAGTGCTTCCTTCAGGAGCTCTTTTAGAGCAGGCCTGGTGGTGACAAAATCACTCAGCGTTTGCTTGTCTGTAAAGTATTTTATTTCTCCTTCACTTATGAAGCTTAGTTTTGCTGCATATGAAATTCTGGGTTGAAAATTCTTTTCTTTAAGAATGTTGAATATCGGCCCCCACTCTCTTCTGGCTTGTAGAGTTTCTGCCGAGAGATCAGCTGTTAGTCTGATGGGCTTCCCTTTGTGGGTAACCCGACCTTTCTCTCTGGCTGCCCTTAACATTTTTGCCTTCATTTCAACTTTGCTGAATCTGACAATTATGTGTCTTGGAGTTGCTCTTCTTGAGGAGTATCTTTGTGGCATTCTCTGTATTTCCTGAATCTGAATGTTGGCCTGCCTTGCTAGATTGGGGAGGTTCTCCTGGATAATATCTTGCAGAGTGTTTTCCAACTTGGTTCCATTCTCCCCGTCATTTTCAGGTACACCAATCAGACGTAGGTTTGGTCTTTTCATATAGTCCCAAATTTCTTGGAGGCTTTGTTCGTTTCTTTTTATTCTTTTTTCTCTAAACTTCCGTTCTCTCTTCATTTCATTCATTTCATCTTCCATCAGCGATACCCTTTCTTCCAGTTGATCGCGTCTGCTACTGAGGCTTCTGCCATCTTCGCGTAGTTCTCGAAACTTGGCTTTCAGCTCCATCAGCTCCTTTAAGCCCTTCTCTCCATTGGTTATTCTAGTTATCCATTCTTCTAATTTTTTTTCAAAGTTTTTAACTTCTTTGCTATTGTTTTGAATTTCCTCCCATAGCTCAGAGTAGTTTGATCGTCTGAAGCCTTCTTCTCTCAACTCGTCAAAGTCATCCTCCACCCAGCTTTGTTCCGTTGCTGGTGAGGAACTGCGTTCCTTTGGAGGAGGAGAGATGCTCTTCTATTTAGAGTTTCCAGTTTTTCTGCTCTGTTTTTTCCCCATCTTTGTGGTTTTATCTACTTTTGGTCTTTGATGATGGTGATCTACAGATGGGTTTTTGGTGTGGATGTCCTTTCTGTTTGTTAGTTTTCCTTCTACCAGACAGGACCCTCAGCTGCATGTCTGTTGGAGTTTACTAGAGGTCCACTCCAGACCCTGTTTGGCTGGATATCAGCAGCGGTGGCTGCAGAACAGCGGATTTTCGTGAGACCACAAATTCAGCTGTCTGATAGTTCCTCTGGAAGTTTTGTCTCAGAGGAGTACCCGGCCAAGTGAGGTGTCAGTCTGTCCCTACTGGGGGGGTGTCTCCCAGTTAGGCTGCTCGGGGGTGAGGGACCCACTGTAGGAGGCAGTCTGTCCATTCTCAGATCTCCAGCTGCGTGCTGGGAGAACCACTACTCTCTTCAAAGCTGTCAGTCAGACAGGGACATTTAATTCTGAGGAGGTTCCTGCTGACTTTTTGTTTGTCTGTGCCCTGCCCCCAGAGGTGGAGCCTACACAGGCAGGCAGGCCTCCTTGAGTTGTGGTGGGCTCCATCGAGTTCGAGCTTCCTGGCTGCTTTGTTTACCTAAGCAAGCCTGGGCAATGGCGGGTGCCCCTCCCCCAGCCTCGCTGCCGCCTTGCAGCTTGATCTCAGACTGCTGTGCTAGCAATCAGCGAGACTCCGTGGGCATAGGACCCTCCAAGCCAGGTGCAGGACACAATCTCCTAGTGTGCCGTTTTCCAGGCCCGTTGGAAAAGCACAGTATTAGGGTGGGACTGACCCGATATTCCAGGTGCTGTCTGTTACCCCTTTCTTTGACTAGGAAAGGGAACTCCTTGACCCCTTGCACTTCCCAAGTGAGGCAATGCCTCGCCCTGCTTCGGCTCGCACACAGTGCACTTCACCGACTGTCCTGCACCGTTTGGCACTCCCTAGTGAGATGAAGCCGGTACCTCAAGCAGAAATGCAGAAATCGCCCGTCTTCTGTGTCGCTGCGGCTGGGAGCTGGAGACCGGAGCTGTTCCTATTCGGCCATCTTGGCTCCACCTCCGTCCCTAATTGCTTTAAATCTTAAGCAATATTTTTTATTCAGTAAACTTAAATTCTTTCACAAGGTACAAAATCTTGCATAAACTGAACTAAAATAAAAAAAGGACAGATTAAAGGTATTCCTTGTTCCCTTCTCTTCACTAGTCTAAAAACTTCTTTTTAATCTTAAGATTCTTTGTGATGAGGGTGAGAAAAGAATCCTCAGTTTATTTTTCCACTATTAATCTTTCTTTTGATAAATCCTCTGTTGACTGGGTAGAGGTATGTTTGTGAAAGACATGTAACTTGGGGATTTGTTACTTCAGGCTTGTTCCCTTGAATTTCATCTCATCAGGCAAATCGTACTAGTTGTAGTTATGAGTTTTCCCTCAGTGAAGTAGCAATAGGCTGTAGTCAAGAAAATATGCCATTTATAGAGATAAGATAAATGATATAATACATATTTCGGCCACCAGGTTTTTCTGTCTCACATACACGAGCAGCATTTCATTGCAGATACGGGACTGATTCTGTGGCTTAGCTTGATTAACATCTTTTGGAAGTTTTGCTAGTGTGCTTTCCTTTCTTTACTATGATGTTTCTCAGATTCCTTGTATCAGGGTTTTGGGTGTCACTTAGGTTTTGTCCATCAGATTCTATGAGATACCAGGCATCGTTTTGAGGATGTGGGTTATACACATGGCGTGCTTCTGGAACTATCAGTCAGCCCGTTTGGCTACCCAGTTTGTGGAAGCACAGGCAAGAGTGTTCTTTTCTGGTGATTCTCCAGGCCGTTTAATACCCTGCAATGTAATTGTCCATCTGTGGCTCACAATTCATTAGTGAGCCATGAAATCAACTCAGTGGGACATAGCCAGCATTTTTGCATACTGGGTTGGGCTATAAATTATTTCTGTTGTCAATACGTTTTAAATATTTTTCTGCTAAACTAACCAGAATGGATTCTGTTTTATGCAACAGAACTGTGATCAATACCGAGTAACAGTTGAGTGAGAACAAACAGTATTACATGGCTACCGAGAAATATGGTCTTAGTTTACACTGTTCATGTCAGTTACCTCTTACAGAAAGTCTGCTGTAACAGGCACTTCATAAACACCTGGTTTTTTACTCATACTGTGAGAGAGTAGGTAAAATCCATTGTACAGAATGCAGAAATAGGCTCAGAGAGGTTTAGTAACCTGCATAACATTTCAGCTATGATGATCACTATCTTTGTTTTGTGCTGCTATACCTGAGATGGTAATTTACAGAGAATGGAAATTTATTCTCTGTTTTGGAGGCTGGGAAGTCCAAGATGGTGCCTCATTGCTGTGTCCTCCAGACAGGAGGAATGTCGTGTCCTCACATGGCAGAAGACTAGAAAAGAGCCACTCTCACAAGCCCATTTTATAAGGGCACTATAATGCATTCATGAGGGCTCAGTCCTTAGGACTTAAACACTTCCCGTTAGGCGCTGCCTCCCAATACTGTTGCATTGGAGACTAAGTTCCCAACATGAATTTTGGGGGACACTTTGAGAACACAGCAGTGACTTAAAATGCAGGCCCTTATGCCTTCAGGTCCATAGTTGCAGTATCTTCAGCCTCTTCCAAGTGGTAGAGGTAGAGAATGTAGAGTAGAAGAGATGGTTTAATTTCTTCATACCCAGAATGTTTCCAGCTGTGTACCATGCTCTTATTGCCCAGGCTGGAGTGTCATGGCATGATCTCAGCTCACTGCAGCCTCCACCTCCCTGGTTCAAGCGATTCCCCTGCCTCAGCCTCCCGAGTAGCTGGGATTACAGGTGCCCGTCACCATGCCCAACTAATTGTTTGCATTTTTAATAGAGGCGGGTCTTCACCATGATGGCCAGGCTGGTCTTGAACTGCTGTCTTTCAGGTGATCCACCCACCTTGGCCTCCCAGAGTGCTAGGATTACAGGTGTGAGCCACCACGCCAGGCTGACCTGGTCCTTTTAGCTGAGAAATAGTGAGAGGTGACAGCATGCTGGCAGTCCTCACAGCCCTCACTTGCTCTCGGCGCCTCCTCTGCCTGGGCTCCCACTTCGGCAGCACTTGAGGAGCCCTTCAGCCCACCGCTGCACTGTGGAAGCCCCTTTCTGGGCTGGCCAAGGCGGGAGCCCACTCCCTCAGCTTGCAGGGAGGTGTGAAGGGAGAGGCACGAGAGGGAACTGGGGCTGCGTGCAGCGCTTATGGGCCAGCTGGAGTTCCGGGTGGACGTGGGCTTGGTGGGCCCTGCACTCGGAGCAGCCGGCCGGCCCTGCCGGCCCCGCCGGCCCCGGGCAATGAGGGGCTTAGCACCCGGGCCAGCGGCTGCGGAGGGTGTACTGGGTCCCCCAGCAGTGCCAGCCCACCGGTGCTGCGCTCAATTTCTCACTGGGCCTTAGCTGCCTTCCTGTGGGGCAGGGCTCAGGGCCTGCTGCCCGCCATGCCTGAGCCTCCCACCCCCTGCATGGGCTCCTGTGCGGCCAGAGCCTCCCCGACAAGCGCCACCCCCTGCTCCACAGCACCCAGTCCCATCGACCACCCAAGGGCTGAGGAGTGCGAGCGCACGGCCCAGGACTGGCAGGCAGCTCCACCTGCAGCCCTGGTGCAGGATCCACTGGGTGAAGCCAGCTGGGCTCCTGAGTCTGGTGGAGATGTGGAGAACCTTTATGTCTAGCTCAGGGATTGTAAATACTCCAATCAGCATCCTGTGTCTAGCTCAGGGTTTGTGAATGCACCAATCTACACTCTGTATCTAGCTACTCTGGTGGGGCCTTGGAAAACCTTTATGTCTAGCTCAAGGGTTGTAAATACGCCAGTCGGCACTCTGTATCTAGCTCAAGGTTTGTAAACACACCAATCAGCACCCTGTGTCTAGCTTGAGGTCTGTGAATGCACCAATTGACACTCTGTATCTAGCTGCTCTGGTTGGGCCTTGGAGAACCTTTGTGTGGATACTCTGTATCTAACTGATCTGATGGGGACCTGGAGAACCTTTATGTCTAGCTCAGGGATTGTAAACGCACCAATCAGCGCCCTGTCAAAACAGACCACTCGGCTCTACCAATCAGCAGGACATGAGTGGAGCCAGATAAGAGAATAAAAGCAGGCTGCCCGAGCCAGCAGTGGCAACCGGCTCGGGTCCCCTTCCACACTGTGGAAGCTTTGTTCTTTCGCTCTTTGCAATAAATCTTGCTACTGCTCACTCTTTGGGTCCATGCTGCTTTTATGAGCTCTAACACTCACCCTGAAGGTCTGCAGCTTCACTCGTGAAGCCCGCGAGACCACGAGCCCACCGGGAGGAACGAACAACTCCAGACACGCCGCCTTGAGAGCTGTAACACTCACTGCGAAGGTCTGCAGCTTCACTCCTGAGCCAGCGAGACCACAAACCCACCAGAAGGAAGAAACTCAGAACACATCCGAACATCGGAAGGAATGAACAACTCCAGACGCGCCACCTTAAGAGCTGTAACACTCACCGTGAGGGTCCGCGGCTTCAATCTTGAAGTCAGTGAGACCAAGAATTCACCAATTCCAGACACAATACCATCTAGTATTATCATCCTAAGAAGAGAGGTGAAGTGGGGAGGAGTAACTTCTAAAAGGGAAGATAAAATGCCTTTTGTGAAAAGATGGTTCTCCATTGGAGATGGGTATGTAAGCAATGTTTTGATGTTGCTCTTTTTCTTACTGAAAAGGGAATGAAAAAATGGAAAAGAAATTATAACAAACAAATTTTCACTGGAAGAATTATCTCAAGAAGCATATGATTTAAAAAATATTAAAAAGTCTCTCATGGCAACTAAACACATTTAAGTTGGGAAGATTCTAAAAGATCCAGGATATCTCATAAAGAGGATATCTCATAAAGAAAAAGTCTAATAACTACGAGAGCAAAAGTAGAGAGAAGATTTAAGATTAAACTACTGGCCAGCCGCGGTGTCTCAAGCCTGTAATCCCAGCACTTTGGGAGGCCAAGGCAGGCAGATCACGAGGTCAGGAGACTGAGACCATCCTGGCTAACATGGTGAAACCCCGTCTCTACTAAAAATACAAAAAATTAGCCAGGTGTGGTGGTGGGCACCTGTAGTCCCAGCTACTCAGGAGACTGAGGCAGGAGAATGGCGTGAACCTGGGAGGCGGAGCTTGCAGCAAGCCGAGATTGCACCACTGCACTCCAGCCTGGGCAACAGAGTGAGACTCCGTCTCAAAAAAAAAAAAAAAAAAGATAAAAAATTACCAAATTATATCTAGGTTTGATCATATGTTTTCAAAATGGCTTTACCTATGAGTAAAGAAACTTCTAGGAGAATATATATCAAAATGATGATATCTTTGGCTGTTGGAATTGCAGGTAATTTTTTCCTTTTTGCATGATCTATATTTTAACTTTTTTTTTTTTTTTTTTCTGATACGGAGTCTTGCTCTGTCGCCCAGAGCTGGAGTGCAATGGTGTGATCTCGGCTCTCTGCAACCTCTGCCTCCTGGATTCAAGCAATTCTCCTGCCTCAGCCTCCTGAGTAGCTGGGATTACAGGCGTGCGCCACTATGTCCAGCTAATTTTTTTGTATTTTTAGTAGAGACAGGGTTTCATCATGTTGGCCAGGCTGGTCTTGAACTAGTGACCTCATGGTCTGCCCATCTCAGCCTCCCAAAGTGCTGGGATTAGTTACAGGCATGAGCCACTGCGCCCAGCCTATTTTAACATTTTTTAAACATGAAAACTATATTACTTGACTAAGAAATGATTAAAATTTTATTATAAAATACTTTTGTTAAATTTGTATTGCATTTACTACTTTAACAAATATTTTTATTTAATATTGAAAATATATGGGAACATTATAAATTACAAGTTTTGAAGTAAAAAATGAGCCTGATCTAATGAAAAAAATAGTAACTTCGGGAGTTTTACATCTGAGTTTAAGTTGTGTTCTTTTACTAACTAAAAGATCTTCAATAAATAAAGTAAACTTCCAGATCCTCAATTTTTATCATAAAATAAAGAGAGTCTGTCGGATAACCTCTGTAGTCTTCTCCCCCTCTCCCGTTTTATGAATCTTAAGACCAGACTGTACAGCCGTGGCAAATTACTGCCACCTGGTGGCAGTTATCTAAAGTGAGCTGGCCGTATTTAAGGGATAGAATCACCATCATTCATGCATACTTGTGTTTGCCTAGCATCTGTGTGCCAGGCAAGTGTCAGCATTATTGTTTATCCGATTTACTGTTTTTCTAGATGATGTAGGTGAGACAACCAAGACATGAGCTGTGACATGCTAGCTGTGTGACCTTAAGGACATCATTTAACTTCTTGAGTCTGCCTTTCCATCTGAAAAATAAAGTTAATAATATCCACCTTATATTATTATAAGATCTAGAGATGATCGATGTAAAGTATCTTACACAGTCCATGGCAAAAAGTATTTAGTCGATAAATGGTAGTAGTTATCCTTAGGAAGGTTACCATCTGTAGCAGGGGAAATAAGACAAATATAGGCATCTGTGCAAATATAGATAGTGTGACATATATGATGTGCATGAAAATACAAAGAGGGCATGAGGTATATTCAAGAAATGGCAAAACCAAAGTTCCAATGGACTGGAGTATAAAGGACATGTAGGGAATTGTTGGTAACTCTTCTGGAATGGTAGGTTGCAGATCTGTTTTAGAGGGTCCTAAACATCAAGGAAGCAATGGCCAATCACAGAAGAGTTTTGGACAAAGAATAATATCACTAGAGCTGAGCTTCAGGAATACTGGTATTAATTAAATGTCTGACAATGAGGTTAAGAAGCCAGGTAATGAGCACAGAGAATGGCAAAAGAAAGGTCAGTGGAGACTGGGCGTGGTGGCTTACACCTCTAATCAAAGCGCCTTGGGAGACTGAGGTGGGCAAATCACCTGTGCCCAGTAGTTCAAGACCAGCCTAAGCAATACAGCGAAACCCAGTCTCTACAAAAATTAGCCAGGCATGATAGCCCATGCTTGTAGTCCCAGCTGCTCGGGAGGCTGAGAGACGGGAAGATCACTTGAGCCCCGGAAGTTGAGGATGCCATAGACCTTTGGTAATTACCCCAGGCAACGAGACTGTTTTACAATGCGGCATAATCACGCCACTGCACTCCAGCCTGGGCAACAAAGTGAGACTCTGTCTCAAAAAAAAAAAAAGGAAAGAAAGAAAGATGGGTAGGAATTACACTGAAAAACTGCAGAACTGCAGTTGTGAGTGAATCTTTACAAATGAACTACCTGAGACAAAGGGAAACTAAGACGTGTTTGGTGGCAGGACACCAACCAGCCATAGCAGTTGTAAGACTAAACTCCAGGGTACCTGGCCTGGGTCTAATACCCTTTCCCCGTCCATGAAAGGCGTTAGCCCAAATTTCTACTGAGGTCTGAACCAAATACAGGTTTGGCCTTGGAATCACACATTGTTCAATACATAGGAGAGTAACTCTTTGTGACTGTTTTCTAACATGCCAGGGGCTAAAGAGGAAATATGACAAAACACTTTTCTACAAGGGCATTCACTTTGAGTATTAGAAAGAACATTCTACTTAGAATAAAATAAAATCCCAAGTGTGCCCATTTAAAAATCCCTGTGGGATTTATAATGGCTTAACTTTTAGTTGAGAAGAATTTTTTTTTTCTGGCATCTTAGGGAAGCAGACACTTTCAGAGGTGATGCTTTGACAAATAGTAGCATAGATCAGGACAAATGACAGGAAGCTCTCATAAAATATACTTTGATGAGAGCAAAGGCAAATAATGATATAATGCCCTGCAGCTACATGTTTGGAATGGAAACGTTTGGAATGAGGATGTTAGGGAAAATAATATTAGAAAAAGACTAATGCTGTATGAGGTTCCTGTCAGATGAAGAGTGTAGGATAATTGTGCAACAGTGAAATCATATGGTTTAGAAAAAAGAAGGTGCTGTTGACTGAGACTGTTTGATTATCATAGAAGAGATGAAACACTTTTTCATAGTCAGAAAAATCAATATACAGCCCAAGAAGAGAAGTCGTTTGATGATGATAAGGCAATAAAAACTTCAAAGGGCAAGTTAAAAATGTTTTCTAATTTATTTCAGCCTAAACTGATCCCTGCACCCGTCTCACGCTGTCCGCCAGCTCTTTTGCTGGAGTATGTTACCCTTTCTCCTTGGAATCATTACCCGGTCTCCTTGGAATGGAAACTGTGTCAGACTCCAGGGGTGAGTGGGAGGGAAAATGGTGCTGGCAGAAAGAGAGGAAGTGTTTTTTCAATTCAGCTAGAAGTAAGTGCTGACATTGTCTCATGTGTGTTTGGGGACAATGGCACAGGCCAGCGGTAACATGTCCACTTTTCTGTGTCCCTTGCTCAGATGTGTTTGGCATGAGGCTGCAAAAGCCACGGCTACTTTATCGCACCCCCAAATCTCTGAATCTCTTTTCTCCCTCCTGGGAATGTGAAATGTGGACAACATGCAGCTTCTACCTTTGTATTGTTAACGTAATTATCCAGATGAATTCTCTTACTATTTCCCCACACATATTTTGAAACAAAAAATCCTTTCCATTACAAAACTTCACTTCCTTTCTTCAGAAGCACACCTTCTGTGGGGTTTGAACATTAACCTCAGCTGACTTCAGAGCTGCACTAAGCAAAGCCTGTGTTTTCTAGGCCAAAGTAGACTAAGTGAAGTGAAAGGAGCTGTTGCCAGTTGATGATGACGAAGGTAGAAGAGAGGCTGGGTACTCACGCTAGGTTCCACCCCGTGCACCGCCCTCTCCCCCAGTACAGCTCATCTGGGAGTTCAGATTCCTCAGCCTTCTAGGTCACGTCTGATGAGCAGGGGCTGTGATAACTGCTTAGCCTTCTGGCTACTGTAGTGTGGTTGGGAGAGAAAATATGTATTAATATTGTTTATTATTTAAAGACAGGTTTATTTGTGTCTATATTGAACATCTCTTGTTTAGAAGGCAAAATAATCATCTGCCTGCCACATTTTACTTTGTAGGCATAGAGCATCACCTTTTTTTCTGAGACAGAGTCTTGCTCTGTCACCCAGGCTGGAGTGCAGTGGCGTGATTTCGGCTCCCTACAACTTCTGCTGCCTGGGTTCAAGGGATTCTCCGGCCTCAGCCTCCTGAGTAGTTGAGATTACAGGTGCCTGCCACCATGCCTGGTTAATTTTTGTATTTTTAGTAGAGACAGCGTTTCACCATGTTCGCCAGACTGGTCTCGAACCCCCGGCCTCAAGTGATCCACCCACCTCAGCCTCCCAAAGTGCTGGGATTACAGGCGTGAGCACCGCGTCCGGCCAGAGTATCATCCTTTAAACTGCTTTGTTCTGATATAATTATCTGTGTCCAAATTTTTAGAATCGATTTTCAGAACTTAAATTAGAATACAAGTAATAAAAGGAAGAGAGCTAACATTTTTTAAGTGCTATATACACCAGGTGCTATTCTAGTTGTGTTCCTTTTACCTGAACGAGGTATTGTAAACCTGAGGGCAGAATTTACTCTTAGGGTGAAAACTGGTCTCTTTATTTTTAGGGAGTCAGCAAGCCATTCTGATGGGCTACTCAAATGTTAGAGTAGGATCTCAGAGTTCAAGGGCTTGTTTGGGCAGGCTGAGAAGGAGAGGCAGAGAGATGTGAGGGACTCAGGAGTTGGTGGCGGGGGTGGTTAGCAGGGGGCAGGAACGCCAAAATATGGTAGGAGGCTAATCAGAGAAAGGACCAGTGAGAAATTTCCTGCATCAAGGAGTGCCAAGACACTTCTTCTAAATTTATATTATGGAAATTTCTAGCATATACAAAAGCATAATGAACCCCGTGTAATCATCACTCAGCTTTAACAATGATCCTCTCACAGCTGATTTTGTTTCTCCCGTATCCCTACCTACTTGCCCACTCCCAACCCCCAGCGAATTATTTTGAAACAAATCCCAGACATTGTATCACTTCACAGATTACATTTTAATCTGTTTTCCGAGCCATCTGTGCTGTAGCTCCCCTCTTATTACCCAAACTTCAGTCAAATCCACTCCTTTAGTGTCAGTGGGACTTTAGAGGGGGACTAAAAGCAAAAGAGTTTGCATCTGGGCCAAAGTGAGTGAAGAAAAAGTAGTGAGAAGCCTAATGCACAGCTGAGATTAAGAATAAGCAGAGCTCCTGAGAATCCTTGAAAAGATTGGAGGTGAAGGGATGCTAGTTCTTCCACAGAAGTCAGATGGGAGTTTTATATAGGAGTGTGTGTGTGTGTGTGTATGTGCTGTTATTAAAATGAAGAGTGACTCCGGAAGACTGGAAGACTTGGGGACAGCCAGACAGCTGGCGTTTGGGTTACAGTTGCATTTTCCAAGTTTCCTTTCCTTGCAAGGAAAGAAAATACTAAATTTAAACACCATCTTTCAATTTCTCAGTCAATAATTTCCTTTTCTGTCTCTTTCACAAATGCAGTTTCAAGACATCAATGCAAGGCATTTATTTTCTACGGCGCCTTTCAGAAACATGAAATCACTAAAGGAGCGTTGTTAAGCAATTCCAATCCCAATTAGGTTTGCAGCTGATGTCTATGTAGCCTTGTTTAAGTCACTATTCTTTAACAACTTGTGGTGAAACTAGCAAAAATTGTGAAAAGTGGACCTAGATTCTTGCAAAATTACCCTGTAGCATTCTCAAGGTGGGGAAAAGGAAAATATGGACAATAATTGAACTAAATTTAATTTTATCAAGTTAATAATGCCTTTAAGATTATAGATAGGCTGGGCACAGTGGCTCACGCCTATAATCCCAGCACTTTGAGAGGCCAAGGCAGGTGGATCACCTGAGATCAAGAGTTCGAGACCAGCCTAGCTAACATGGTGAAACCACATCTCTGCTAAAAATACAAAAGATTAGTCAGGCATGGTGGCGGGCGCCTGTAATCCCAGCTACTTGGGAAGCTGAGGCAGGAGAATCACTTAAACCGGGGAGGCGGAGGTTGCAATAAGCTGAGATTGCGCCATTGCACTCCAGCCTGGGCAACAAGAGCAAAACTCCGTCTCAAAAAGCAAAACAAAACAAAAGATGATAGATAAACAGAGGAATTTGGGATTTGAAATGTCATCTTCTCTTAGGATGCAGCTAGACAGTTGATAATTGCCCAAATAAGTTTAATATGGGATAGACTGCGAACTTTTTTTGCATGCAGATAGCATGAGTTATAGCTGAGTTATTTCCTTATTTATATTCTAATAGAAAAATTTTTCTTTGAGAAAAGAAGATGGCAACTTTACTATCTTTATCAGATGTGTTTCTGTCTTAAAAAAAGACAGAGGCTGTATGTGGGAAACAAAAATTATAACCAACATTAAGACAATATGTTGTTGAAAATATTGCTATCTAGAGGCCTTAGGAAATAGTATCTAGCAACCACTAGATGTCACTTGATGTTTGCTTTTTTGTAAAAGGTAGTTTTTTGTTTTGTTTTTGTTTTTTCATAGTTTATCTGCAATTGTAAGTCTACAATTCTCAATGGGTCCAAGCTGGCAGAAAACAAAATGCTGCAATATTTGAGTGAAAGCAGGCAAAAGTCATTAGATGAGAACAATGATTTTAACTTTAAATAAGATTTGGGTGGTTGCAGAGTTTGTATAATCTCTCCTGGCATTTGTAAGGACCAGAGAAGCCAGCAGCTTTGCCCTCCTGCTGTGTTTAAACAAAAATGGAAAATTGTAATGAACAGCTAGATTTTTCCTATCTTTCATTTTTTTCTTCCTCCTCCTTCCCCATTTTTAGGAGAATGTGACTTTTAAAATGATTGCCCTATAATGAGGCTACTTGCAGCATTTTAAGATCAATCCTTCTTTGTTCAAATTTCTACCCATAAATTAAAACTGTTTTAATCTTTATTATCTCAGTAAAGTGCATGTGACAAAAGTAAATGGAGAAGATGTCTAGAAATGTCATGAGGGTTCTCTGGGGTTATCCACTTCCTGTATTTACTAAAACTCTAATAATCAGTTCCAGTAGAGACCATGTATCCTGGGGTTTGTTTTGTGTAACAGCTATTTGTTTATTTTTTTTAACTGTCATTGTATTTTGGCTTCATGATGGTTAAATGAGTCTCCGTATTAAGTAAACCTTTCTGACCCTGCCTATTTCCTGTCTTGTCAAACCTTTCCTTGTAAGAATAACAGTGTTCTTTTATTTGGTAGTGTGCAGCATGATGTTTTTGGCATGGCCAACATTTTTGACTTGCAAAAATTTGTGACCTCAAGTGTGAGAGAAGTGAATGCTTTCTTCGGTACCTCATAGGGTCTCAATCTTAAAAAGTATCTTGCGAAAGAATTATCAGCATGTTTATTTCCCAAACATCACAAAAAACAAATAGAAATAGTTTTTTTAATAAGCTACTAAAAATATTAAACCAATGAATACTTGGTGAACATTTTGCTGCTACTAAACTTACATAATTTCTCAAACTGGCCTAGCTATATGAAGACACAGAGCTTTTATTTATTATGTTCTGTCTAGTAATTCATATTTTTGAAAACATATTTCCAGACCAAAACACATTATATGGGAGAAGAGTATTGCTATTCGAAGTCACAGAATGGAAGAAATATCTTTGTTGCCTCATCCTTATATACCTAGGTCTATTTAGTTCTGAGATGGATTCTATAACATAAGAACCATCAAAATCAAGTCTCAATCAAATGCACCTCCTTCTTTTAAGGTAGCTAGATATTTGCTAGCATTTTTCTCTATCTTTTGGTTTATTTTTCAATAATGTGGACATTATGAGAATAAAATCATGGTAAACTTCTCTTGCATTTAAAGATTGACAACTGCTAAATATTAATTTTGAAATATTGATAACTAATTAGAATCTGAAAAAATAGATTGTGTTGATTTGAAAGTGTCATGAATAAATTCTTATAATCACATAGCAGTAGTTCTGAAAGTCTTGGCTAACAAAAATCTAAATATCTGCAGCAAGTGGAATTTGATAAAAGTACCATCAACTAGTAGTTTTTTGTTTCTTGTCATTGGCTAGAAATACAGTTCTAATAAAGAGCCTGTGATGTATGGGCAGTAACAAAGAAAAAGCTGAGGACTAAAAAGATACATTCATCATTCTAGTATGGAATATTTTTTCTCAAAATATCTGAAACACAGAACTATAAGCTTAATTTAAGATTTTCAGCCTGAGCAACATGGTGAAAACCCATCTCTACCAAAAATATAAAAATTAGCTGGGCATGATGGTGCATGCCTGTAGCCTATAGTCCCAGCCATTCAGGAGGTTGAGGTGGGAGGATCGATTGAGCCTAGGAGTTCGAGACTGCAGTGAACCAAGATCACACCATTGCACTCCAACTTGGGTGACAGAATGAGATCCTGTCTTAAAAAATATATTTTTTCTTAGACCTGTCATCAAACTTCCTTTAATTGTTCATGGTCATTAAGTATTTCTTTTTCAGAGCCAAATCCAAGGAGACTTAAATTGTGTTATCAAGATTTATTTCATTTATACCACACACGTATAACACATATACTTTCCTATACTATAGTTTTCAAAACACTATCGTATTGTCTTCCTTTTTAGAAAAAAAATACAGTAATGCTTGAAATTGTATTAGCATTTTAACTAGCCCAGTACCATTTTTTTCCACATTGGTGGTTTTAATAGGCCTCCAGAAGTTGTAGGTGTAGGCCCTTGTAGGTACAGATTGCCTTGTGTAAATAAAGGAATCATTTTTTCTTTAATAGAACCTAATTTTTTAAAAGCACATTTAAGTTGTACAGTTGTGATTTGAAATAATAACAAAAAGTGATTACACCTAAAAGTTCTAAACTGGTACAATATTATCATGCCATTAGCTGTGATGGAGCTGAAAGCTGATAGAACTTACACTTGTATCTCATGACTCTGTTTCCTTTGAAGTAAGCACTGGTGGCTGACTGAGTTTAATGTCCCAGCTTTTTGGATCTCTAAGAGCATTACAGTGTGATTTTAAAACCTGCCACAAATTCCTCTCTATGCAACTTACTATGTGCTATGTATGTGTTTTTAGAAAAATCAACTGGAGCATGTGCCTGTAGTCCCAGCTACTCGAGAGGCTGACTCAGGAGAATCATTTGAGCCCCGGAAGCGGGAGGTTGCAGTGGGCCGAGATCACACCACTGCACTCCAGCCTATGGAACAGGGAGAGACTCCATCTAAAAAAAAAGCAAAACAAAAACAACAACAACAGCAAAAAACCAATTGGAATCAAAATGTGTTTTGAAATGAGTCACTTTATTTTCGATTTCTTAGAGTTTTCTGCAATTTTTTTTTTTTTTGAGACAGTCTCACTCTTTTGCCCAGGCTAGAGTGCAGTGGCACCATCTCCATCTCTGCAAGCTCAGCCTCCCAGGTTCAAGCAATTCTCCTGCCTCAGCCTCCTGAGTAGCTGGGACTACAGGTGCCTGCCACCATGGTTGGCTAATTTTTTTGTATTTTTAGTAGAGATGGAGTTTCACTGTGTTAGCTAGGATGGTCTCGATCTCCTGACCTCGTGATCTCCCTGCCTTGGCCTCCCAAAGTGCTAGGATTACAGGTGCGAGCCACCGCACCTGGCCTTCTGAAATTTTAAAACTTGCTTCAGCATAGTGCTGAAATACTTTATGTATGTAATGTAGAAATCAATACAACAATAAAAATATCAGTCCTCTATCTACCCCGCTCCACGCTGAGTCCAAACACTTTCAACTGTTTGTGATTTACTTTCATGTTCCTAAATAATATGCAAGTGCAGTTATTTCATTTTGTTTCAAATGTAGGCACTTTCTACTGGTTTTCTTCTGGGGCTGATGAGAATTTAGCTTTCTTACCATACCCCACTGGCTGCACTCCTCCCATGCCCCCACTTTGTCCTTCCTCTCATCCTCCCAACATAATCGTCTAACAATAGTCTGGCTAAATTTAAAGCTGAGTCATGGCCGGGCACGGTGGCTCACGCTTGTAATCCCAGCACTTTGGGAGGCCGAGGCGGGCAGATCATGAGGTCAGGAGATCGAGACCACGATGAAACCCCGTCTCTACTAAAAATACAAAAAAAAATTAGCCGGACGTGGTGGCGGGCGCCTGTAGTCCCAGCTACTCAGAGAGGCTGAGGCAGGAGAATGGCGTGAACCTGGGAGGCGGAGCTTGCAGTGAGCCGAGATCGCGCCACTGCACTCCAGCCTGGGCGACAGAGCGAGACTCCGTCTCAAAAAAAACAGAGCGAGACTCCGTCTCAAAAAAAAAAAAATAAATAAATAAATAAATAAAGCTGAGTCATATAGTGTACTATGGTAACATGTTTATGTAACTTTTTGTGGGTTTCTTTTTTTCATGAGTAATAGCTTATTTTTTGTTGTTGCTTAGTGTTTTATGCTTATTAGGAATTTCTCCCCAAATTCTTTGGTAGAATTGTGATACTCTCTTGAATAGAGTTGGACCCTAAGATAATCTATCAGTTTCTTTTTCTTTTCATTTTTTTTCTTCTAGATGCTTCCCCACTTTAATCCCTTTGTTTCCAGCTCCTGTCACTCCCGACTACTCTGCAACTGCCATCCTGGAGCTCAGTCTTCTTAGGAATCCCTTTCATCTGTGTCCTCCATGCAATTTCCTATTACCTGTATCCCATGCTTTTCCAGTTTGGGTTTGTTCCTCACTTTGGTAAAGCACAGTCTCCAGCAGCTGCTTTTTAAACATTTTAAAATTTTATTTTATTTTATTTATTATTATTTTTGAGATGGAGTTTTGTTCTTGTTGCCCAGGCTGGAGTGCAGTGGTGCAATCTGGGCTCACTACAACCTCTGCCTCCTGGGTGCAAATGATTCTCCTGCCTCAGCCTCCCAAGTAGCTGGGATTACAGGCACCCGCCACCATGCCTGGCTAATTTTTGTATTTTTAGTAGAGACGTGGTTTCACCATGGTGGCCACACTGGTCTCGAATTCCTGACCTCAGGTGATCTGCCCGCCTTGGCCTCCCAAGGTGCTGGGATTACAGGCGTGAGCCACTGCACCTGGCCTAAACATTTTTTTAAATTGAAATATAGCAAACTGTTTGCTAAACTTAAGTGCACTAACTTAAGTGCTCAGCCCAATGCATTTTTGTATACACAGACATTCCCGTAACTGACATCCAGATCAAGACACTGAATAGTTCCCAAACTCTTCAAGGCTCCCGCATGCCTCTTCCCCATCACTAACCTCTACCCTACCCCGTGCCTTCAACAGGGTCGTCACTACTCTGGCTTCTACCACCATCAATGAATTTTGCCTGTTCTTGAACTTTATATAAAATCATCACACAGTATGTACTGTTTTGTGTTTGGTATTCTTGCTTCATGCTTGGGAAAGTCATCCATGTTGTTGCATGTACCAGTTGTTTATTTTGTTGTTTGTTTTTGCTATTTTATGTGGTATGAATGTAAAGTATTTGGATATAATAAATAAAGCTGCTACAACCAGTCTGGTCCCTGTCTTTTGCTGCACGCATGCACTCATTTCTTTTGGGGAATATCACCTAGAGGTGGAATTGCTGGGTCATAGGGTAGCCATTAACTTCTTGAGAAATGGTACAGTTAGAAATATCTTTGATAGGTTGTACATTAGGTTAGGCTAGACTATGCTGCAGAAAAAAATAAGCTTCACTTCTTTTTTTTAATTATACTGTAAGTTTTAGGGTACATGTGCACAACGTGCAGGTTTGTTACATATGTATACATGTGCCATGTTGGTGTGCTGCACCCATTAACTTGTCATTAACATTAGGTATATCTCCTAATGACCCAGCCATCCCATTACTGGGTATATACCCAAAGGATTATAAATCATGCTGCTATAAAGACACATGCACACATGTGTTTACTGCAGCACTATTCACAATATCAAAGACTTGGAACCAACCCAAATGTCCAACAATGATTGACTGGATTAAGAAAATGTAGCTTCACTTCTTAATGGGCTAACATGTCAAGTCTTTTTCTGGGTCACACCAAGTTGGCTGGAAGTTGAGTAACTCTCCAGGGCAACTATCTTTCATGTGGTGATCCAGTAATGCAAACTGCTTCAATCTTGTGGCTCCACCATTTCAACATCAGACCTCTTCAGAAAGCATGGAGTTCATACTCCTGTCTTTAATTATTTGGCCAGAAAGTTTATGTCATTTCTGTTCACAGCCATGATCAGAACGCATGGCCCTGCCTAACTTGGAGAGGCCTGGGAAGTGTAGTCCTCTTTGCACCCAGGAAGGAAAGGGGAACCAGATATTGGGGAGCATAAATACTGTATACCACACTTCACATCCCTGACAATACCTTGATTCTAATTTCATAGTGAAATGAGAGATTGGCCAGGGATTAAAGCCTTGGTAGAAAGTAATTTTTTTTCCTTGGGATCTTGAAGTCATTTCTACATTGTTTTTTAGCTTCTACTGTTACTGTTAAGAAGTCCAGTACATTTTGAATCAACTTTATGTGGAAACTATTTTTTTCTTTGGAGTTTTAAAGAATTTTCTTTTTCATTCCTAGTATTTTGAAATTTCACAATGACATACCTTGGTATGGGTATTTTACTTTCTTATCTTTACTCATTGTGGTTTTTTTGTTTGGTTCTTTTGTACTGCCTTCTAAAAGATATTCTTTTTTTTTTCTTCATTAAACTTCTTTAATGGGTCTCAAAATTCTGTGACAAATTTTTGGTCAAATTGTTGCCATTAAAAAGTACTGATTTTAAAAACTAATAACTTAAAACTGCCACATGCAATAAAGAAAACCAAAGTGGTCCACAAAACATTCTCCTTTCCTTCTGAAGGTTTTACGATACATTGTTATCATTAACCAGTCTTTTACTACTAAACTTAAATGGCCGATTGAAACAAATAGTTCTGAGACCGTTCTTCCACCACTGATTAAAAGTGGGGTGGCGGGTATTAGGGATAATATTCATTTAGCCTTCTGAGCTTTCTGGGCAGACTTGGTGACCTTGCCAGCTCCAGCAGCCTTCTTGTCCACCGCTTTGATGACACCGACCGCAACTGTCTGTCTCATATCACGAACCGCAAAGCGACCCAAAGGTGGATAGTCTGAGAAGCTCTCAACACACATGAGCTTGCCAGGAACCATATCAATAATGGCAGCATCACCAGACTTCAAGAATTTAGGGCCATCTTCCAGCTTTTTACCAGAATGGCAATCAATCTTTTCCTTCAGCTCAGCAAACTTACATGCAATGTGAGCCGTGTGGCAATCCAGTACAGGGGCATAGCCAGTGCTTATTTGCCCTGGATGGTTCAGGATAATCACCTGAGCAGTGAAGCCAGCTGCTTCCATTGGTGGGTCATTTTTGCTGTCACCAGCAACGTTGCCACGACAAAGATCCTTGACAGATACATTCTTGACATTGAAGCCCACATTGTCCCCAGGAAGAGCTTCACTCAAAGCTTCATGGTGCATTTCGACAGATTTTACTTCTGTTGTAACGTTGACTGGAGCAAAGGTGACCACCGTACCAGGTTTGAGAACACCAGTCTCCACTTGGCCAACAGGAACGGTACCAATACCACCAATTTTGTAGACATCCTGGAGAGGCAGGCACAAGGGCTTGTCAGTTGGACGAGTTGGTGGTAGGATGCAGTCCAGAGCCTCAAGCAGCATGGTTCCACTGGCATTGCCATCCTTACAGGTGAATTTCCATCCCTTGAACCAAGGCATGTTAGCACTTGGCTCCAGCATGTTGTCACCATTCCAATCAGAAATTGGCACAAATGCTACTGTGTCGGGGTTGTAGCCAATTTTCTTAATGTAAGTGCTGACTTCCTTAACAACTTCCTCATGTCTCTTCTGGCTCTAGGGTGGCTCAGTGGAATCCATTTTGTTAACACCAACAATTAGTTGTTTCACACCCAGTGTGTAAGCCAGAAGGGCATGCTCTCGGGTCTGCCCATTCTTGGAGATACCAGCTTCAAATTCACCAACACCATCAGCAACAATCAGGACAGCACAGTCAGCCTGAGATATCCCTGTAATCATGTTTTTGATGAAGTCTCTGTGTCCTGGGGCATCAATGATAGTCACATAGTACATGCTGGTCTCAAATTTCCACAAGGAGATATCAATGGTGATATCACGTTCTCACTCAGCTTTCAGTTTATCCAAGACCCAGGCATACTTGAAGGAGCCCTTTCCCATCTCAGCAGCCTCCTTCTCAAATTTTTCAATGGTTCTTTTGTCAGTGCCACCGCATTTATAGATCAGATGGCCAGTAGTGGTGGACTTGCCCGAATCTACATGTCCAATGACCACAATGTTGATATGAGTCTTTTCCTTTCCCATTTTGGCTTTTAGGGGTAGTTTTCATGACACCTGTGTTCTGGCGGCAAACCCGTTGCAAAAAAGCTCTAAAAGATATTCTTAACTTTACCTGCCAATTCTTTGTGGATTTTAAAAAACATTTCTACTTTAACATTTTAATTTTTAAGAGATTTTTATAGCATCTTGTTATATAGGTGCAGGAACTCTTAAAGGAGGGTTTCTGAAGTCTTCTCTTGCGTTGCCTCTCTTCATGTTTTTTTTTTTTTTTTCTGCTTGTTTGTCATTGCTCTTGTTTTTAAAACCTGTCTCTCATATTGGAGAATTTCCTAATGTATCTGGAGATCTTTGGCTGCCTACAAGTAGGCGTCAGGGAATAAAAGGTTGATTGGAAGCCCTGTGTGCTTTGGTAGGACTTGCAGACTGGTGGACTGTACTGTAGAATGATGGAAGCCCTGTGTGCCTTGGTAGGACTTGCAGACTGGTGGGCTGCACTGTAGAATGATAGGCAGGAGCCAGGCACTTCATTGGGCGACTGCCATGTCAGTATTAGCAGGTGTTTTCCTTGGGGCTGGTCACTTTCTCCAAGGAAGAACTTGCCAGTCTCCTCTGTGGGGCGCATAGGCTTGGATGTCTGTGTTCATGGAGCTGCAGGAAGGTTTCCACGTGTCCCCCTTCGGTATGTAGACTTTCACTTAATCCTTTTGTTTCTGTCCAGCCTTTTACCCTACTCCCCAGTATGACTGAGTCCAGAACCCTCCTGGTTCAGCCGCTCCAGAGAGCAAACATCCTGCCTTCTACCAGGGAAGAGGAGAGATGCTCATCTGGTTGGAGGCATGGGGAAGACTCTATAACTTACTTTTATAGACTTTCAACAAAGTCTTTGCTTTGGGCTCCATCCATTCCTGTCATCTTCATCAACACCAAGAACTATCAATCCTGACCTTTCCTAAGTTCTTTAGAGCAACTTATCTTTCTTCTTCTTGGCTTCCTTTTAGGTTTTATTAGGCTTTCAGGTTTTGGTTGTTTTCCCCACTTTACTCAGTCAGCAAATCCTCTCTTTTTGGCTTTCCATCTTCCAAAATACAATTGTCAACTTTTGTCTGATGTCTCCTCTACAGCTCTCTTTGTCCTTGGGAGTTTACACCTTTTTAAAGCCCCTTACTGTCATTTTCAATAGGTTTCTCCAGAGAGTATATATAAATGTTTGTCTTTAATTTTCAATGTTTAATTTGAATCATAACTACTTTGTAAAGCCAGGATACCATCATGTTACTACTGTGGCTAAAATCTGTTCCTAGAACTTCAATCCTACAGCATGAGTTCTAACCCGTAAGCACGCAAGATCTTTCATGATTTAACTCTTCGTAGCTTTTCTAACCTTAATAAAACAACCCAGACAAAAGGTTTTGTTTTGTTTTGCTATTTTTCAAATATTCCTACTCTTTCTTGTTTTCAAGGCTATGCATAGACTTTCCATTACATGGAATCTACTTGTGTTCTTCCTATGAAACACCTACTCATTCTTCATCTTTCCTATGAAGCATTCTTTGACTTCTCTAGATCAGAGTAAGTCTCCTTGTTTGTTCATATAGCACAAAATAAACTTCTATTAAAAACAACTATATTTTCCCAATCCCACAGTGGAGAATTTAGGTGTAGTATTTTGCAGTTCCACAATGGAGGACTGCTGCACAAAATATTGCCCTCAATGGCTATGATTGTGTCCTATTCTTCCTTGACTTTTCTAGCACTTCGCAAAGTGTCTGTCATATCTTAGCCATTCAGTATATATTATATGAATGAATGAATAAGGAAGATATAATCTGAGACCTCTTGGGTGCTGCAAAACAACAGCATCAAAAGGTAAAACCTTCACTCTGGAGCCAGGATTTCCAGGTCCTGATTTTTGCCTCAGTTGAGCTTGCAGGATATAACCTGGCATAACCCACTGTCACTTTTCTGCTCTTGAATTTACTCACTGGTACAATAGGAATATCTCTCAGAATGTTATCTTCCCCCCCCCCCCCCCGTTTTTGAGTCAAGAGTCTCGATTTGTCACCCAGGATAAAGTGCAATAATACAATCATAGCTCATTGAAGCCTCTACCTCCTGTGCTCAAGTGATCCTCCCACCTCAGTCTCTTGGGTAGCTGAAACTACAAGCATATGCCACCACACCCAGATAATGAAAAAGCAATACCCTAGAGATAGGGTCAGTTGCCCACACCTCATAAGTTTTGAAGACAGGGGCCGGGCGCGGTGGCTCACGCTTGTAATCCCAGCACTTTGGGAGGCCGAGGCGGGCGGATCACGAGGTCAGGAGATCGAGACCACGGTGAAACCCCGTCTCTACTAAAAATACAAAAAAAAAATTAGCCGGGCGTGGTGGCGGGCGCCTGTAGTCTCAGCTACTCGGAGAGGCTGAGGCAGGAGAATGGCGTGAACCCGGGAGGCGGAGCTTGCAGTGAGCCGAGATCCCGCTAATGCACTCCAGCCTGGGAGACAGAGCGAGACTCCGTCTCAAAAAAAAAAAAGAAAAAAGAAGACACGTTAAAAAACTGCTTTGAGTTCCAAAGTCTCTTAGACCAGTTATAATAAATTCACAGGCAATTCTGTTTCAAACTCTGTAACTGAATTGTTTTCCTAATTGTTCTAGATAAGTTTGCTTCTCCCAAATGCCAAGAAGGCAAGGACACCACCATTGGGAAATGCCCCACATCTAGGCATGTTAAGCTACTCACCACACCATGGCTTTGTTCTCATTAGCAATGGTAAAGGAGCAAGGCTCTTTAAAAGATGCACCCTTTTTGTCTGACCTTGTTTGCTCGACACTGGCCTCAGATGAGCCTACACTCAAGATCCACCCCACAGCTGTCTCCTTGGTAATCATGTCGTGGGCCAGTATTTGTTTTGTAAAAGATCCAGCTGTACGGAAAGTCCCAACAACTGCAAACAATCGATAGAATAGAATCTTTAACTCTGTTGCTGAGACTTCCAGGTGGGGAAACCTGTGAAAGATTGGTTCCTCTCAGGAAACTTCACCTCCACGCTGGTGCACCTTTCCTGAGAACAATCAGACAAGCACATTTTTCATTTAGAGCATCAACCCTGGAGGCAGCCAGACATGGGGTTCTGCCCTTTTTTGCTGTCTGACCTCAGCAGGTCTTATCTATTTGAACTGTTGACTGCGCTGTTGTTAAATGGAAGTGTCACCACTCGTCTCAAAGGGCTGGGTGTAAGAATTCAACAACATCATTTGTGTAAGGCAACTAGCACCCAGCAGGCAGTCCCTTCCAGTATTTTTCCTCCCAGAAAGGAAGTCACCATTCTGCTCTGTAGGTTTTTACTTTTTTTCCTTTTACTGTTGGTACTTTTTTTATTTTTTGGCTAGTCTTTTATTGTTCCATCCATTATATCATCTTTCATTTTTCCTTATTTAGGGCATACGTTTTTAGTTTAAAATTTAAATTTAAAAGTATACATTTCATAAAGTTTAGTTAAATGTTGGTCATATCTCTCACATCTGCTTTGTGATGATTTCCATCTTTTTTACTTTATTTTCTTTCTTTTTTGTCATGTTGTGTTCTTTTAGTTTGGTGGCTTGAAGGGTAATCCCAGATAGAGTTTGGGGGTGTTTTATTCAGGCATCCATCTTCACAGTTGGAAGGAACAGAGAGCCAGGAGAGCCCACTCAGTAGAGGTGAGGGTAGTTTGGAGGGAGTGTTGGGAGTGGTGATTGTGGTCGAGGGGCGGGGAGTGATGGTTACAAAACAAAGAAGAGTCACAGGAATTCAAAAACAAGAAATGAAATAGCATGGGAACTCATGGGACTTGGAATCTCGCCAGGAATCAAAGCCACTCTTTTTTTTTTTTTTTTTTTTTTTTTTTTGAGATGGAGTCTCATTCTGTCGCCCAGGCTGGAGTGCAGTGGTGTAATCTCTGCTCACTGCAGCCTCCACTTCCTGGGTTCAAGCAATTCTCTGCCTCAGCCTCCTGAGTAGATGGGATTACAGGCACCCACCACCACACCTGGCTAATTTTTGTATTTTTAGTAGAGACAGGGTTTCACCTTCTTGGCCAGGCTGGTCTCAAACTCCTGACCTCAGGTGATCCACCCGCCTCAGCCTCTCAAAGTGCTGGGATTACATGTGTGAGCCACCACGCCGGGCCCAAATCCACTCTTTTTAGGGTTATTCCCCTTTCCTCTCTGCCCCCTCCCTCCCCCTTTCTCTACATCTGCTCTGTTCTCTTGTCATATAGAACATGTCTTATGATGGCTAGCCCAGCTTCCCAGTCTACGTGACCTTCCATTTGTCCTCTTACAGCTAAGACGTTACTCTCTGTTTCTCAAGTCCAAAATTTTAAAGAAAGTAATCCAATTGGCCTGGCTCAGTTTTTCTCTTTTCTCACTGGCCTGCTTATGGATGAGTTAGCATTGATCAAAGTCCATCCTAGTCCAGCTGGATGTTGTCTGGGAGAACAGCATTGCTTGGAATTTCTGTGACTTTCTGGGTATGCCCCTCCCAGCTGGAGCATGAATGTCTTAGGAGATAGTATGACCAGAATTCCCAGCTCCAAACACAGCGGTGCACTGGATTGGATCAAAATTACAAATATTGGGATGCAGCCAGGCATGGTGGCTCACACCTGTAGTCCCAGCACTTTGGGAGGCCGAGGTGGGTGGATCACCTGAGGTCAGGAGTTCGAGACCAGCCTGGACAACATGGTGAAACCCCATCTCCACTAAAAACACATTAAAAAATTAGCCGAGCGTGGTGGTGTGCACCTGTATTCCCAGCTACTCAGGAGGCTGAGGCAGGAGAGTCGCTTGAACCTGGGAGGCAGAGGTTGTAGTGAGCCGAGATTGCACCATTGCACTCCAGCCTGGGCAATAAGAGTGAGACTCTATCTCAAAACAAACAAACAAACAAAAAAGAAAAGAAAACAAATATTGGGATGCTTATTCTAAATGAGAAAGTGCCCCCCCCAACCCCGCCAAAAACAACTAATGTGTCAGAAAAAGACTTATCCTATGATGTAGAGTGTTTTTGGAATTTTCTCCATTAAAAATTTAGGTACCCGAGTGATCACTCTCCTTCTTTTGGAAACTTTCCTTTATGTGGAAGCTGTTTGCAAATAATTCTAAAGTGACATCCTTCCAAACTTTAAAATCTCACCTCTGGAAACTCCTAAGATGTAGCACCACTTGTTTCCTCACTAGCTCATTTAAGAGGGGGTGACCAAGGGGCACATGCCACAACTGAGCCAGCTTAACTTGCTACAGAGTTAGATAGGAACCTGGCATTCAGCCATATCACCTGCATACATCTCACACACAGGCACAAGTGGGCTTGATGTGGGAGCTCCTGAGGGATGGGGTCAAGAGGGATCTCTCCCATGAGGCGAGGAACCTGGCACTTGTTCATCTGGGTGACCAAGCCCAATTGTGAACACAAACAATCTATTCCCTGAAATTTTCTTTTCTCAGAGTGAATCTCCCATGTTCCAGTTTATACCTAAAATTCTTCTACACATATCCAGAGGCGACATAGTAAAATCTCACAAGCTTTTCTGGTTACTCTCCTAACCTAGTTGTCTCAGCAATCTCCCTCTTCTCATCTCTTCACTCTCTTTTTCTCCTCTCCCACAACCCTCCACTCCTACCAGGTTGTGCTCTCCACCTCTCCTTAACGTGGTTTTAGGAGTAACCTTTAAGAAGATCTGACTAGTGGAGTCAAATTGCCATAAAACATCTGAGCTCTCATTGTGACAATACGGGAGTACAGCTGTAAGGCCAAAGTGACACCATCCCTCAGCTGAAGTATTGAAGATGCTCCACTCTGCCTCTTTTCCTTTCTTTCCCATCTTCTCAAAGCCAGCTTTTGTAAAGGGTGGATGACTGTGCACAGGGAATTTGCTTCTTATCAAAAGCATGAAAACTGGAACATAAACCCTTATTACTTTCCCCTATCCATTTTCACTGCTTAAATCTGAAATGTTTCACTTTGCTTTTCTACCAAGTTCAATGGTTTCTTTAGGAAACAAGAGTGTAGGCCTGGCGCGGTGGCTCATGCCTGTAATCCCAGCACTTTGGGAGGCCGAGACAGGCGGATCACGAAGTCAGGAGTTTGAGGCCAGCCTGGCCAATATGGTGAAACCCCGTCTCTTCTAAAAAATACAAAAATTAGCCAGGCATTCACCTGTAATTCCAGCTACTCGGAAGGCTGAGGCAGGAGAATCGCTTGAACCCAGGAGGCAGAGGTTGCAGTGAGCTGAGATTGCATCACTGCACTCCAGCCTGAGTGATAGAAGAAAACTTTGTCTCAAAAAAAAAAAAAGAAAAAAAAAAAATGAAACAAGAGTGTAATGTACCTCTACCATTGATGACAGAGAATTATTTGACTACACTTTAGTTTATAAACAATATAACTTACCCAAAAGGACAGTATTTAAACAAGCTAGGGGACAAATGTCAGGCAGAGAAGGGAGTTATTTATTGTTATTACCAACTTTTCTCCTTTCTGACAAGAACTCTTTGAAAGAAATGGGTCAATGCCATGCCTCTATTGAAAAACATCCCCCACCAAACAGTGCTAGTTAGTGTTTCTGTCTGTTTTCTACATAGAGTGCTTCGTGAAAGACACACCCAAATAGCATAACCAGAGCTTGGGAACCTCAGTCTGTTCCAGAAACCAGAGTTCCCACATAACTACATAATGCACTGCTATCAGGTTACCAGCTCACCACAATTGCCTAATGTAACAGTGAGTTTGGGGCGCTGCCGTGGGGAGGTAGAATTACCAGGGGGGATGACTTAGGCTGAGTGGTTGCAGTATTAACGTGCACAGCTCATAAGCAGGCCAATGCTCCACCTAAATATTTAATCCTAGGCCAAGGATATCCAGGATTAAACTTCTCGAGATCTTTTCCTCCTCTCTGAGATAATATCGTATATTAGCTATTGTTTCTATGACACAAGAGTCAAGCAAAGGACAGCATTTAATTGCACTGCTGGTCTTGTTTTCATGCCTCTATTTCAGAGTATGTTTTGATTTCAGAATCCCCCAAATGATTTCTGACAAGATTTCTGGTTTTCCCTTTGCAGTGCAAAAAATTGCTTGTTGACTTTTTTATAACAGGTTCAGGATGGTGAGATGATGATGGTGGCTTGTGACTAAATGTATTTTGATTTTTTTTTCTAAGAGATGAGGACTTGCTATGTTGCCTAGACTGGAATACAATGGCTATTCACAGGCACAATCATAGAGTAGTACAGCTTTTAGCTTTGGCTTTCTGAGTTTAAGAGATCCTCCTGCCTCAGCCCCCTGAGTAGTTGGGACCACAGGTGTGCACCATCACACCTGGCTTAAATGTAGTCATTTGCATATCAAATTTCAGCCTGCATCTGTTCTTGTTGCTAATCATTACCCAATCCCAGATCCTGACCTGGAATGGGCTAGGCTCACTAGTGGAATTTATGGAGTTTATCCAATTTAAGGAGATGACAGGGTTGAATTTGACTTCACACATTCATGGAAATGACAGGTAAAAGTGGAATGCTTAAAAGACAAGATCCAATCTTGTTTAATGTGGTTGGTAGCATTTCTAGTGGTTCATCAAAGCTCCCAAGAGTAAAGCCTAACCTGGGCCCTAGGATTTAATAGAATTCTGGCATAGGATCCAAGTCTGGAACTTGATCTCCTACATTCACTTCTCAGTTCCTACACACTACACACATTCCCTGAAGCGGTCCTGCTTGGCTTGGAGTTCCCACTATCACAGCCTTGGTGGGCCACCTTTTCTGACCCTGGATGACCAAATCCCCATGACTTCTAATCCCATGTCTTAAGCATGATCATCACTCCACCTCCTAGCTCCCATGTGACAGTCTAGGTCACTGTTTACCTCTCCTGATGGTAAATTCCTTGGCTGAAAATTATCCAGATGTCCTGCAGAACTGAACGGGCAAGAGGTTAAATAGTCCTGTATAATGATGATTTTCAAAGATTTTTCCTAAGCAGCAAAATATTCTTCAACTTAAATCTTATGCAGATGTCCAATATCGAAGACAGGTGAAAGTGGTACTACTGCAGGGATGTTCCACCATGATGTCGTGTTGACCCTAAGGAGACTTCACAAAATTGACCCTAAGGCTCCCCAGAACATGGATTGGAAACCACTACTGTACAGGATTCTGAAATGGGATGAAGAAATCAAAAAGTTTGCAGCTCATTTCAACAGTTTCTTCATTTAGTAATTACAGCTTCTGTTCCATGACCTGCCTCTGAACCCAAGCCTTATGGATTCTATTCAGAGCCAGGGAATGGGGTGACCTATAATAAAGCAAGCTTCCCACTCCCTTGTTCAATTTCTTCTCCACGTTTTTCACCAACTTCCTGCTCTTGTATGTCCTGCAGGTCTCTAGTCAAAGGATCTAGATTCTAATTCCAGTTCTGCTTTTTCCAGCTGTGTGTAAGGATCATTTGAACTCCCTAGGACCTGATTTCCTTCTGGACTGATGGTGATATTAAAACCTACTTTACCTGTTGTGAGGATAAAGATTAATATAAGCTAACTGTATAAAAAGTATTATATAAATTAGGCATTAGATATACTTTGGAAGTTGTTATTAATACATACACTAGAGTACTGGAGACAAGAGATATATTACCAAAGATTTATGGTTAAACTGTAATCATTGTTCTTAACCTGGATAGCTCTGGAGGCACACACAGAGGATACAAATGTTGGAGAAAAATGACCTGCTTTTTTTTTTTTTTTTTTTTAGCATCCTCCCGGTGCTATGAATGCGGAGTTGACCTGTGATGTATAGTCACAAATCTCAGTGTATGCTAGCAGGAGATTTAAGGAAGATGGACATCTCCCCTGGTGAAGTGCCACAGAGCAGAAGATG
The DNA here is from genome assembly GCF_028878055.3 of Symphalangus syndactylus. Lineage (NCBI taxonomy): Eukaryota > Metazoa > Chordata > Mammalia > Primates > Hylobatidae > Symphalangus > Symphalangus syndactylus. Next base: position 124,366,764 of record NC_072427.2, on the reverse strand, counting down.
ATTGCCAAACTTAGACTTTTGGCAGCACTGGGAAAATGATGAATTTGTTGACAACCAGCATAGGGTGTTTGACCAAGCACCTATGTGAGGCTGCAGGCAAAGCAAGGCAAGTTTCAGCATTTGTCCTGCGTCATCCATGAGAAAGTAGCCATGGAGCCAATGACTGCTTCCATGCATTCATGCAGAAGTGCTCAGGATCCTGGAGAGAAGGACAATGAAGACTGACAGTGGCAAAGAGGAACCCTATTAGGAGTTGCCTAAGGCAGGTCACTGCTGTAATCTTTCACACATTAGAGTATTCTAGAGTATGAAAAAAGGAATTTAGAGATTATTTGGTGCAGAAGTCAGAAACCCGTAGCACTTATACTGCATCTTACCTGTCCCAGGACCATGGCAGACAGCAGTAAGCAAGACTCACTGTGAGAATCTTTAATCATAAAATGGACTAATAGTGACACGATTTATGTAGATCACTTAGAATAGTGACTTCCACAGAATACTCAAAAATTGCTATTTTTCACAATGACCCATGTTAGCATTTTCCCACTTACCTATGATGTAGTCTCAGAATCCCTTTCCAGACACAACACTCTAGGAAGCCACCTCCAAGATGTGAGAAGGAACTTAGGAGCCGTTTCCAATGATTCCTAGTTCAATCCCTCCTCCCAGCCTTGCCCCCACCACCATTTTGTGATGAAGGAAACTGACGCTAAGGGAGAAGGAGGGCTGCCTGTCCACTGTACTGTACACCCTGTAAAGACTGATCATGGTTGGAAACACCGGTCATTGTATCTGCTTTCTGGAATGTTACTGTACAGCATATCACCTCCATTTTAAACAGCCCTTCATAAGCGAGACATTGTCTTCTAAGACTTTGGCAACTCCCTCTCCCCATGTCAGTGTCACTGAGGACTTAGTCAAATTACTGTGAGGTAAGGTGAGGTGAAGGGAGGCTCAAGTTCTGTGCAGAGTGACATTAAGCAAAGGAATCACAGAGTTTTAGAGGAGAAGAAAATGAATGACTTCACTGTCCATGTGAATGACAAGACAAGATGGAATCCATAGGGCTGAAAAGAGACTAGTATAACATTAATCATGTCATGCTGGCAGCAATAGCTGGCTTTACCCTTAGTATTTTAATCACTTCTTAATTTGCTAAGCTTCTTGATGAGCTCCAGTTGTACAACCCAGGGGCTGCGAAGCAAATCTGCCTGAAAGGTGGTGAGTCACTCCTCTGAGGCTGCCCCGGTGTGCAGCTATCTGGACTTGTGCCATGCTTGCTCTTCCCCCCTACCTCCCTCCTCCTCCCCATTTCTCCCCAGATGGATTGTGAAGTCTCTTTGCTTGGTCCACTCCCTGCCTGTCTCCACTCCTGTGATTGCTTCACCTTCCCTCGGCTACCATTATCTGTCGCGACCCACCCTTTCGGCAGCCAGTCCTCTGTCCACACCCAGTGTCACTTTTCTGTTCATCAGCCTCTTTCTCTGCTCTCACTCCCACTCTCTTTGCTGTAGCCCATTTCTTTCCATTCTTCTCACATATTAGTTTCCTGAGCTCCACCCTTCCTTATTCATCCCAGTTCTTATCTTTTATGTCTGTTCCTCTAGACATTCTTTTCTTTTTAAACATCACAGTGCTGAGATTTAAACTCAGAGGAAAGTGTCTTTTGACCTATACTACCCTTCATAGCACATTTTCTCAAGGGATTGACATTTCTCATCATGATCTGCATTCAAACTATTCATTCTCTTTTGTCTACTGATAGACTTTCTTCAATACCATGTAGCTATAAAGTCCAATCGATTTTTTTTTCTTGTTGTGTTACTGGAGGCGGACAGGAGGCTGAAAGAGCAATGAGCACAAGAACGTAGAAGGGATTGGATTGGTTTGGATGACTTCTAGCATCTTCATGAGCTCTGCAGCCCTGGAAGCTAGATTTTACTTCACCATTTGTACTCATTCTCTCCACTTCATTTCTAAGAATATAGTCACTCCTTTATGCACAGAAAACCTGGACTTGGGTAGAGAGATTGGTCTCCCTGATAAAAATCTTGGACAAATTACTATTTGCTTTATCAAGTGAGGGGAAGAAAAAGGATAGGGATAGAAGGGAGCAGAAATGGTATAATCCATCTCTCTCTCTCTCTCTCATCTCCTTCTGTCAACCTGCAAATGAAGAACTGGCAGCTAAACCATGGAAATTGGACTAGTTTAATCTAGTTTTCAAAGATGGAGTTGAATTGGATCCTTTGGTAGCTATAAAGTAGGCAAAGTTAGTTTGCTCTGCCAGAGCAATTTGGGTTTCATAGATTCACAGATCTCTTCCATCTGGAGACATAGAGCTGAGCTAGCAGCGGGATCCATTTTTGAAAGTGAGGGCTCATGTGCATGAAGTGGGACCTCAGCTACTCCAGGTGTTTCTGGACATCTCCCGGGGTGCCTCATATGTGCTCCCACCCAGTTCTCACAGTCATTCACTCCGGCCCTCTCACAGGTATTTGCTGCCCCAAAGTCACTGAACACCTTGCTCCAACCCTGTAGGAATCCCACCAGCTCCCTCCACATGGTATTATTTCCTGGTGATCTCAAAGCTGAAACCCTGGAGATGCAAAAATGACAGCAGCTTCCCCTAGATCCTGACAGCACTGGAGCATCTTGTGTTCCCTGAGGGCCTGGTAGAAGGCAGTGATATCTGTCACAACTGTCATCCAGGCCCCAAAGCCTGTCTGCTCATGGCCTCTGGCTCTGTGGAGCTCAGAGAAGAAACAGAAATATGGAAAGATCTCAGCTCCCCTGCACCTGCCCCCAGGCACCTTTGAACAGCAGCCTATCAAGAACTCCCTTCCTCTCTCATCCCCACCCTCCCTTGGTGAAAATCAGCACTAAAAAATAGCCCAATCAACTCACAGATTGACTTAAAACCCTTTGCCTTTGATATGGTTTGGCTTCGTGTCCCCACCCAAATCTCATCTTGTAGCTCCATAATTCCCATGTGTTGTAGGAGGGACCCAGTGGGAGATGACTGAATCATGGGGGCAGGTGTTTCCTATGCTGTTCTCATGGTAGTGAATGTATCTCATGAGATCTGATGGTTTTAAAAATGGGAGTTTCTCTGCACTAGCGCTCACTTTGCCTCCTGCCATCCGTGTAAGATGTGACTTGTTCCTCCTTGCCTTTGGCCATGATTGTGAGGCCTCCCCAGCCATGTGGATCTGTAAGTCCATTAAGCCTCTTTCTTTTGTAAATTGTCCAGCCTCAGGTATGTCTTTATCAGTAGTGTAAAAATGGACTAATACAGTAAACTGGTACCAGTAGAGTGGGGTGCTGCTGAAAAGATACCTGAAAATGTGGAAGCAACTTTGGAACTGGATAACAGGCAGAGGCTGGAACAGTTTGGAGGGCTCAGAAGAAGACAGGAAAATGTGGGACAATTTGGAACCTCCTAGAGACTTGTTGAATGGCTTTGACTAAAATGCTGAAAATGATATGGACAATGAAATCCAGGCCGAGGTGGTCTCAGATGGAGATGAGTAACTTGTTGGGAACCAGAGCAAAGGTGAATCTTGCTATGTTTGAGCGAAAGTGACTCTTGTTATGTTTTAGTGAAGAGACTGCAGCATTTTGCCCCTGCCCTAGAGATTTGTGGAACTTTGAATTTGACAGAGATGATTTAGGATACCTGGCAGAAGAAAATTCTAAGCACCAAAGCATTCAAGAATTGACTTGGGTGATGTTAAAGGCATTCAGTTTTAAAAGGGAAACAGAGTATAAAAGTTTAGAAAATTTGCAGCCTCACAATGTGATAGAAAAGAAAATCCCATTTTCTTTAGGAGAAATTCAAGCTGGCTGCAGAAATTCACAAAAGTAATGAGGAGTCAAATGTTAATCCCCAAGACAATGGGAAAAATGTCTCCAGGGCATGTTAGAGGTCTTCACAGAAGCCCTTCCCATCACAGGCATGGAGGCCCAGGAGGAAAAAGTGGTTTCATGGGCTGGGCCCAGGGTCCTCATTCTGTGTGCAGCCTAGGGACTTGGTGCCCTGTGTCCCAGCTGCTTCAGCCATGGCTGAAAGGGGCCAATGTAGAGCTCAGGCCATGGCTTCGGAGGGTGGAAGCCCCAAGCCCTGGCAGCTTCCATGTGGTGTTGAGCCTGTGAGAGCACAGAAGTCAGGAATTGAGGTTTTGGAACCTCTGCCTAGATTTCAGAAGATGTATGGAAACACTTGGATGCCTAGGCAGAAGTTTGCTATAGGGGTGGAGTCCTCATGGAAATCCTCTGCTAGGGCAATGCAGAAGGGAAATGTGGGGTGGGAGCCCCCACACAGAGTCCCTACTGGAGCACCACCTAGTAGAACTATGAGAGGAAGGCCACCATCCTCCAGACCCCAGAATGATAGATCCACTGACAGCTTGCACTGTGCACCTGGAAAAACTGCAGACACTCAACACCAGCCAGTGAAGGTAGCAAAGAGGGAGGCTGTACCCTGCAAAGCCACAGGGGTGGAGCTGCCCAAGACTATAGGAACCCACCTCTTGCATCAGTGTGACCTGGATGTGAGACATGGAGTCAAAGGAGATCATTTTGAAGCTTTAAGATTTGACTGCCCTGCTAGATTTTGGACTTGCATGGGGCCTCTAGCCCCTTTATTTTGGCCAATTTCTCCCATTTGGAATGGCTATATTTACCCAATGCCTGTATCCCCATTGTATCCAGGAAGTAACTAACTTGCTTTTATTTTACAGGCTCATAGACAGAAGGAGCTTGCCTTGTCTCAGACAAGACGTTGGACTGTGGACTTTTGAGTTAATGCTGAAATGGATTAAGGCTTTGGGGGACTGTTAGGAAGGTGTGATTGGTTTTGAGATGTGAGGACATGAGATATGGGAGGGGCCAGGAACAGAATCCTATGGTTTGGCTCTGTATCCTCACCCAAATCTCATCTTGTAGCTCCCATAATTCCCATGTGTTGTAGTAGATGACTGAGTCTTGGGGGCAGGTCTTTCCTGTGCTGTTTTTGTGATAGTGAATGGGTTTTATGAGATCTGATGGTTTTAAAAATGGGAGTTTCTCTGCACAAGCTCTCTCTTGGCCAGCTGCCATCCATGTAAGATGTGACTTGCTCCTCGTTGCCTTCCGCCATGATCGTGAGGCCTCCCCAGCCATGTGGAACTGTAAGTCCAGTGAAACCTCTTTCTTTTGTAAATTGCCCAGGCTCAGCTATGTCTTTATCAGCAGCGTGAAAACAGACTAATACAGCCTTTTTTCTGAATATTGATATAAATCTGTGATGATATGTGTTATTTAAAGTCACCTTTGTAGCCAATGGAAGAACTAAAAGTAACAATGCAACCATTAAAGATCAGGAGGGTAAGGCGGAGGGAAAGAAAATATTATTTCTTGTTTTTGCCCTTCTTCTTCCCCTTATTTCTTCTCCATCTCCTCTCTCTGTTTCACTGACTCTCTCACTTCTATTTCTCGGACTCCCATTGGCCCCTGACTTTTTGTTCCAACCAAAAGGCTCAGTTCCTGCATGCTTGAAACTCTTGTATATTAGAAAGCACCTGTGCCTTCCAGGTCTATGAACAGAAGTCAGCACCTTCAGGCACTGCAGACTGAAAGGAGATTGTTAAATGAGGCAAGAATCTATCATCTTTGAGAGAACAGTTTCCATGAGTTGCTGGGGTCAGGAGTCAAAATTGAAAGGTTTTTTGAAATTGCACTTTTTAATTTTTGATAAAACTTTAAGGAAATATGTTGATGAAAATGTACTCAATTTTACCTGTGAAAATTGTTTTGCAGCTGAGTGTGAGGCTGAGGGCTGAGGATTTTGAGTCTTGAATTCTGGTAAACTGTCCAGGAAGCATAAGGCCAAAATAAAGCTCTTTCCAGACAAGCAAGGGTATCCTTGCTTGAAGTTAGTTAAGGATGCACTTCCGAAAAAGTAAATGAGAATGAAAGTCAAGGAAGAAGCAGCATAGGATTCTGGAAACAGAAGGTTCAACCCAAAAGTACAAAAAAGGCAGGTCTCAGAGGTCAGTCATGAAATGGGAGGATGCACTGCTTGGAGAGGAAGGCTTGCATTTGACAGCACGACTGAGGCGATGAGAAAACTTGAGGAACTCATAAAAGCAAATTATTGTTTTGTCAAAAAAAGGCAAAGTGCAGGACAGTTCTCTAGGTGGCCCTGGACAGACCCAGTTCTCACCTCTTTCTCACTTTTTGTTTTCAAGAATAGCTGTAGAATGTTCTGGGAAGGCAACATCCTGAGATAGGGAGGGACTGCCCAGAACAGCCTGGGTTCTGTCCCAGTCCAGCTACCTGCAGGACAGAACATCCTTCAGTGCTTCATCCCACACGGTCCTGTTACCCCAGATTATAAAACTCAGAATGGGTTAGTTTTAGAGTCTCAGCTGTGGTGCAAGTAGGGCATGCACAGTTGAGACTTCATCTGCCCTATGTGGCTTTCCTGAGTCTTGGGGAACTGGCTTACAATGAATTCTGGGATTCTGCAATCTCCTGCTACATATCTGTAAGTAATAAATTTGCTTCATGTAACTTGTTGCATATGAGTGTGTTCTGTCTCACCAGACTCAGGCAAGTTGGTAATCAATGCACAGTGAACTACTTCATACAAAGGACATTAAAAATGTCAGAAAAACAATAATCAGGACAGAAAATCTTGGTCCGAATATACAGTAAATGATAAAGGGGTATGATTTTAAGCAATATGATAATATATAAGAAAAGGGATTCTGTTCGGCCTTGATGCTATAAACATTTTCCTTACATATCCCAGAAGACCTTTGAGAAGCAAATGCAATTCTAACATGCTACTTGGGTCAGCATTGAGCAAGATTTACTCAGTCACAGAAATACAAATGCTCTGTATTCACTTCTACCTTCTAAAATTAATCAATAGACAAAGTACAGATGCCTGACAGCTGAGCATAAATAAATGTTAACGCTATGGTTATGCAAAAACTATGTCTATATTTGTAATTTACTCTACAAAAAAAGGAGGTGAGATATTGACTAAGGTTGATGGAGGATGAAATAGTGTATAAATGTGTTATTTAAAGTCACAAAGGCAGTCAATGAAAAAACTGAAAAATAGTAACAGAACTATTAAAGATCAGGAGCATAAGGAGGAGGGAAGGTGAAGGATGATGTAAAGAGCTAAACTGTCATTTCAAGAGTAAATTGATATCGTTAAGTGCTGATAGATCAAGAAATAGAAATCTACACCTATTACCCAGTACTATGGATGTCAGTGCTTGCCTCAGGGTATGGCATGGGTGGTAGGGAAAGGTATAGAGAAAGACTATTATTTTAAAGCTCTTCTCCATTTCTTTTTTCTTAAACCATGTGTACTTGTTCGTTCTCATGCTGCTAATAAAGACATATCCAAGACTGGGTAATTTATGAAGGAAAGAAAATTAATTGACTCACAGTTCCATATGGCTGGGAAGGCCTCAGGAAACTTACAATCATGGCAGAAGGGGAACCCAGACATCCTTCTTCACATGGCAGCAGGGAGAAGAAGAACGAGAACTGAGCGAAGTGGGAAGCCCCTTATAAAACCATCAGCTCTCTTGAGAACTTATCGTCATGAGAATAGCATGGGGGAACTGCCCCCATGATTCAATTACCTCCCACTGGGTCCCTCCCATGACACCTGGGGATTGTGGGAACTACAATTCAAGATGAGATTTGGATGGGGACACTGCCGTATCATCATGCTTATTCTTATATTCATACAATATGAACTTAAAATTAAATTATGCCCCACTTTATTTGTACCTATTCAGGACAGGGAGCACCCAGCAACCACCAGGGATTAGGCTTTTTAAAATGTTCATCATACACTATGTATTCACTTTCATTTTTCACCCTCATATCCCCCACAATAAAATAGGTGAGGTGCTGACCCCTCACTGATGTCATTTCTTCAGAAACAAACATCACTGTTTCCAAGCTGGTCTATTTACTAGGCTTGGTGAGGCTGAGGATGGACAGCAGGGCAGGAAGCATTGTCCCCAATGCCCATAAGCCTTTGTTTTCTTTTCTTAGGGGATGACACTTAGAACATTCTATTTTCACAGGTGGCCTCCTTGCTGAAATGTGAAAGGAAAATTGTGAACAGCAATTTGCAACCTGTTTACCAATGTTTTCCTGACATAGTTCTCTTGTAGCTCTGCCTGCCTGGAAGGGAAAACAGGAAGGGAGCAGTGATGATTCCTTCCCTCTTTTCCCTCCCAGTGACCACCTTGGAAGGATATGAGGTGAGACTCTCTAGCTGGCCATTGAGTGCTGGCCTTAGCTTAGTCACTCAGAAACTATTGAGGAGCATCATACAGCCCTACAACCCTCCCAGGCCACATAAATTCATATGTGAACACACTGCAGAACCTTTCCCCATTGGGTATGTCCATAGTTCAAGTGAATTGAGAGCCACCTGCCCATTTAACTGAAGCAGCAAGATGAACTCTGAGCATGGGTGAAGCCTTTTGAAGCCAGGGGGCAGGCAGAGGGCAGGTAAGCACTTTTCCAAAATCCAAAGCCAAAATGTAGTTTTTGGTACTGTGGTAGCTCTAAAGTGTTAACATCCCTTCTGCAAATCCCCAACTTCCTCTAAGGGAATTGTTTCTACACTTAGTTCAATATTGCACGAGAAATGCAAAATTAAGTAAATGAATCTTTTTTTTTCTTTTTTGAAGCCATCACAAACTTCTGGGTCACCTCATAGTGACAAATATTTGTTGGTCAAAGAACTTAGAATACCATAGACTAAATTTTATATCAAGTGAATTCAGACCTCTATAGTTAAACCCATTCTCAGAGAAGATGAGAAGCAAGGTACCAGACCCTATGCTTGAATTGGAAGACTAAAGGTTATGAAAAAAAAAATATATCTAAACTGGTTATCATAGTGCCTCACCCAAAGTAGATTCCCATAATTTGTAAGAGTGTTATCATTACTACTACTACTAAGGTTCTACTTTTTATAAAATAGCATAAGGATGTGCATGCTGAAAAATTTCTTAGTGATTATAACAATTAGGATGCTTTTGACAGCAAGTAACAAAAGACCTATGTAACTCAACATGGCTTACATGATAAAAATATTTATGATTCATATGAGAAGTCTAGTGGTAAAACAGTACCTGAATGGGTTAATTCAGCACCTCCTTTATGTAATAAGGAACATAGTTCTTTCCATCTTGTCTGGCCTGCCAGGCTGACTGTGTCAGGTTTTGTTTTTTCCTCTAACGGTCCTAAGGCTGAGACTCTAAATATTGCATTCTCACACACCTATATCTAAGTCTGGAAGACAGAAGCCTCCTTCCCTATGTCTCTTTTTCAGAGTGAGAAAAGCTTTCCCAGAAACCTCTTTGCAGACTTCACTTTCATCTCAGTGGCCGGAATTGTATGGCATGCCCATTTCCAAACCAAGGAAGGACAAAAGACAATATAATGCTCATAATTGGTCTGGGGGAAGAAGCCAATACTTGCTGAAGCCCATGTACTCCTGATACCCGAACAACATCAGGTGAAGGGAATTCAAGTTCAAAAAATGGGGAGTGGTCATTGGGTGCACAACCAACAGTGACAGCCACAGTGTTGGCGCTTTATGTTAATGTAATCAACCTGATTTCAGTGTATACTTTTCACAGGTCTAACTTTAGACTCTTTGAGAATAGCAATGAAGTCTTATTTATCATTAGATTCCCCCCAAAATGCTTAAAATTAAATGATTTTGTAGCTTAATAAAGTAAGACAATTACATATCTTTTCCATAGTTACGTTTTGTTTTCATTATGAGAACTGAGAGCTCAACTAATTAATAAAAACAAGATTTCCGGTTGTTATTTTCCCCCTGGTGACTTTTCCTTTTACGTTTATCCTGAGTTAAGAAAGTCTGAAACTATCTTCATTAGGGTCGAACATTACCATGAGAATAGAGAGTAGAAAGCTAAGAAAAGTGTGTCATCAGAAATTTCTTTTTTCTAGGCTTCAGCTCTATTCTTATCAAAATTTCAAATGTAATGAAGGTAGTGGGAAGAATGAATATTTTTGTTTGATGGACTCAAAATACCAAATTTTTCACTGAACTGAAATGATTAAAACTAATTTTTATGAGAAAAACAAATATAAGTTGCTAAATCAAATCCAAAAACCAATTACTAAAGTGCAAAAAGGAGGTATGGGAGGATGTGTGAGTGGGAAATCTGACCCTGCATGTAAAAACACTTAGACATTGATTTGGAAAAGAATTATACTGCAAAAGCAATCCCAAAATCTTGTGCACAATGCAATAACAGTTTATTTTTCACTCAAGCAAATTGTGCTGCATGTCCGGGCAGTGTGCTAGGGCTGCTGTCCTCCATGTGTTGGCTCAGCATTCCAGCTTGATTCAATCTATGATACCTCTGTATCAACACATGGGTTGACAATAGTCAGGATGGGCAAAGAGACGCCTGGAAAGATGAGAATAAGCACAAGTGCCTGAACCTGGAATTGACATGTGATACGCTACTCATTTCTTATTGGCCACAGCTGGTAAAATGACTATTTAAAAAACTGTTTTTCTCTATTGTCACAACACTTCTGACACTAAATTTGTGGGGATTTTTCTCACACCAACCAATTTTTCCAATTTTCAACTAGGTGTCCTACAATTTAACTCATTTCTGACACTATCTGCCCGGAGTTGGTGCCAACCCCACAGGTTAAGGTCTCAGTCCTACAAGACTGCACCACTAAAAGATCCCGAGGACAGAAGTTTCTGTCTCCATGGAATTTGGGGTGCTCCATCTTCCCAGCATGTGGATGCATTCTTGTTCACCAACCTGGAAGCTCTCCAAACCCCTTTGCTTAATTTTTTTATGAAGGCTTCATGATATAGGCATGATTGATTAAATCATTGGCCATTGATGATCAACCCAACCTCTAGCCCCTCGCCCCTCCCAGAAAGGCAGAGGGTGTGAAACCAAGTTCCAATCCTCTAATCACATGGTTGGTTCTTTTGGCAACCAGTTCCTATCCTGAAGCCATCCAGGAACCCCAGCCCCCAGTCATCTCATTAGCATACAAAATACACTTATCATTTGGGAGATTCTAAGGATTTTAGGAACTGTATTCCAGGAAACAAGGGCAGAGACAAAATATGTATTTTGTATTCTGTCGCAATGACCATAGCTATCTTCAAGAGGCAGAGAAATGTACTACTTCCATGTGCTGAGAGAGTAGAGCAGAACTGGTGATTGGTGACCAAGGGCCATGCCTAGCCAAAAATTCTAGTGGGAAGTAAATTAATTATGAGTTCAAAATACCACAGGCTTTAAGAGACAGATAAATAGGAAACAAAGTCAATAGAAGTAAAATCTCAGAATGAAGAAACTAATAATGGTGTTGGTTCCTCTCCCTGAACAGAATATACATTGAATACTGTGTTCATATGAGGCACTGAACTTCAAGAGGTCCTCCGGAGGTGTTCAGAGGGAAGTAACTAGATGCAGAATAGTTAAGAATTCTTATGGTTTAGACTGGAGAAATCTGAGGACAAAATAGCCATTCATTCTCAAATATATGAATATTTGACTTGCTTGAAGGAACTGTTGTAATTTACACAGAGACAGACTCTTTAAGAAAGAGTATTTTGCAGTCACACTGTATTAGTTGCCTGGGGGAGCTCTCCTTCTCAAAGGGTGGGGCTCCAAGCATGGGATGAATGTCCTCTGGCACAAAGAGGAAAAGAGGGAATTCAGGCATCATATGGCTCATTGGATTAGATGACCCTTAAAGATGCTTTTACTCTCAAATTTGATAGCTGGGTGGGATAGGTGCCCACAATTCCCATTTGGGTGATTGCCCCGGACCTCCAAAACTACTGGCACTTGCTTGGACTTCCTCTCAGAGCCTGGGGCCATACATTGCTAGGATCTGGCTACACAAATTAGAAGCTGATGACTCATATCCCAAAGGTGAAAAGATAGGGTGTGGTTCTGAGTCCTGAGTTGCTGTATTTTATCCAGAATTGAATTCACAAGGCGGCTTCGAGTCATTCCAAAGCTAATATGGAAACACACAAGAAGCCGCACACCCTATTGTCTTCCTGCAGTGAAGTTGGGTTGAACTCATGCAAGCCAAAGTTGATTTAAACAACAACTACAAAAATCAAATTCTTATCGGGCAAAGTCTTTTTATGTTGTTTTATTCTTGAGTGAATATTTACAGCTGAGTTGGAAACTCTATCAAATAGGAATTAGAACTTTGTCAACTCCTGATGTACATCTTAGCCAGGGTATGCAGGGTATGCCCGCAGCCTCTTCAGATCTGCTCTCCTTCACTGACCAGGAGTTGACTGAGTTCTTCACTCTGTAACCATTTCCTGACATCTTCCGCATGGACAGTCTTGCACAGACATTTTTTTTTTTTTAAATCTAGGAGTTGCACTTTCTTGGTTACTATGGCTGCAAATTGTTTATACTGGATTCATAGTCAAGTTTTTATTTCCTTTTGTAATTTTTCCCGTGAACTAATAAGCCACAGTGGAGTTAAAAGTGCGAGTAAATGTGAACTCTACACAAAGCATTTTTATGTTCTATTGCCATTCCCTTCCTAACCTTAATCATTTAGAGCTGTTAACATAAAAAATAATTAAAGTGTTCAGCCTCCTCTCTACCCCCCTCCTTTGCCCTCTCATTTCCCAAGCGTCAGAGGGGAAGAACCACCAGCCATTTCCCATCAGGACTGTTTGCAGAGTAACACATGTCCTCAATTACTGGGATGAGAAACTGAAGGCACCTGGGTTGGTGATAGATGACTGGTTGGCCTCTGCTGGATATGCATCATGATTGCCACAATAGGAATGGCATAGCAGGGCAACAGTTTTTTCTCCTCTGATTCACTTCAGCTTTTAGCCTGGGCCATCGACCCAGTACTCATTGGATATGGGCCCAGTTTCAGCTTACATGTGAACCACTCTACGAGAGAATGCAAGCTCAGAGCCCATCTTAGGGGAGAAAGATCTCAAACTTAATCAAGAGGGGGAAATGCTTAAGAGTCACCTTTCAGCCAGGTGCAGTGGCTCACGCCTGTAATCTCAGCACTTTGGGAGGCCGAGGCAGGCAGATCACAAGTTCAGGAGATCGAGACCAGCCTGGCTAACATGGTGAAACCCTGTCTCTACTAAAAATACAAAAAATTAGCTGGGCATGGCGGCACGTGCCTATAGTCCCAGCTACTCGTGAGGCTGAGGCAGGAGAATCGCTTGAACCCGGGAGGCAGAGGTTGCAGTGAGCCGAGATTGCACCACTGCACTGCAGCCTGGGCGACAGAGCGAGACTCCATCTCAAAAAAAAAAAAAAGTGACCTTTCATAATAGGAAGAGACAAGGCTCTAGATAAAACTGCCTGGGTTTGAAACTTGGATCTATCACTTGCCAGTTGCATGACTTTTCGTCAAGCCACATAATTTCTCAGCCTCAGTTTTTTTCATCTGGGCAAAGGAAATTTCACCTGGGCAAAGGTGCTGTAAGCACCTCCTGACTGACAGACCGTTCATACAAAGGCACCCTCTCTTCCAACACTAAACACCAGTGACGGACAAGTGGACATTTAAAAAGTCATGGATCTTCTGAGTGAATATTCATCTATAGAGGTATGTTTAATATGAGCCGTTTAACATTGGCCATAACCCATTTACATTCCTATGTTTATATTTGTTCCAATCAATTGCACAACAACCTTCCTCATCTGGCCATACTAGCAGGAAATTTATTGTTTTCTTCTGAAGCCTTTGCTCCCAACCTGAATTGTACAGAAATCTGGCAACTTGTTCAGTGCAAATGGGTTAGTTTGGCTCCCAAGCTTTAGGCTGTTTGGGCAGTCAATGCCCTAGTGTGGTTTGCAGGGTGCCCTGCATGTTGTCTGCTGTGGCAATGGGCCCTCATGAGCCCTGCACTGGCTCTGAATGAACCTCACCCTCAGGCTTCAAGATGTAGGCTCTTTTCAGTTATATGCAGAAGGTTATTTATAGCCTCCCAAACATAAATACCACAGCAGGGTGGCTGGTCTTGGCTGAGCGTGCAAGAGTCCAGCCCAGGCTACACTCCTGGAACCAGCTCTTCCTATAAACCCGTGGCCTTGTTCATCGATCCAGACTCTTGCTTCCTGCCTGGGACGTTCTTCTCTGGGACCCTTGATGTCCCCGGGGAACTTCTGTTAGGACTGTCTCAGTCCATCAGACAGGCTTTCATTCTGTAGACCTGCACAAGCACCTCAGCGGTTCTGAACCTGGAGTGTGTAACACACCCTTCTTCCTGGAGAGTGGCCAAGTCTGCATAACCTAGACCATCCAAGGGTTGCAGGGAAACATTGAGTATCATCTTTCCCAGGATGACTTTCTGCATCTTCCTAAACACAAAAGCTGTTGGCAAATTTTCTTTCTAAAAATGTATTGAAGTTTTACTTGGCTGGACATCCTGCTAGAGAAATTTAACAACTTCCCAGTGTATTGGAATCTTGGGCATACTCTCAGATGGAGCCGGCCTTTCTAGCCCCACGTCTTTAATAAATCTACTTGATTAGAGAAGAGACAATTCCCCAAAGAGAGGGCACTGCCATTCCCAGAAAAAGAGAGGGCTGTTGGGCAGACAGACCAAAGGTGACGAATACATTGAACAATGTGTCTGTGTCTGGCTAGCTTTGTGCCTGAGAAGGGGGAAGACACAAATTTTTTGATTCTAGCTGGTCCTATTCTTACTGCAATAAACTAGGTATTGTTCACCATTTAGGACATTTTAATAGAAAAATTAATTTTGAGCTAATGAAAATTTGAGACAACTATGTGCATTCAGAGGCAACAGGGAGATGGGGAGTAGTTACTAAGTAGATTGGTGTCGTTGCCTCAGGATCTTGACACTCTTCATTTTCTATGCCCCAGTTCCATTGGGAATAAGAGGGCAGCAATTTTATCAGTTAAAAATACATAGGTAATTACATAGTGGGCAGTTTCATCTCAGAAATAAGAAGGTACCAAGCAAAGCACCAGGAAATACCAAAACTATTTGGATGATCAGTGTTGAAAGGAAAGAACTCACCATTTCTTCCCTCCTCTCCTCTCCCCTGCCTTCTCCACCTCCTTCCTTTGAGTGAGCAACTTGTTAAGGATTAAGAATCCTTGGCAAAAGCATGTCCCTTTTGAGGCAAGGGGAAATTAACATTTGGGGGTGAAAGAGAGAAGGATTGGGAGAGGTGTAAGCAAGAAGCCAGGTGCCGATGATTTCCCTGGAAACATAAGACTTTCTAATTAAAACCTGGCAGCCCCACCAAACAGCTTGCACCATGTGGGAAAGAAAAGCCTAAAAGGCTGGGACAAGGAGGCCTGATGTAATTACATTCCATTGAGTGAGGATCCTTTCCTGTGGGTCAGTGTTGTCCAGGGAATATCATATTCTGTTCCTAATAAATTTCAACAGGCAAGGACCTAGACACATCACCTAAAAGAAGTCTTCAAATGATTATGGTTCCTAAAACTCAGGAAATAGGTCTGATTTCCCATTAAAGTAGGTTTTTCTGTTCAGCAGGGTTCCCAGGTCGCTGTCATAGAAAAGTTATTTGCTGACTCATCTTGAAATTGGAGAATTTTCAATTTTCCATTGTGCATAGTTCTGTCTCTTTCCAGAGTTTTCTTTTTAAATAATTTTGTGTAATATATGTGAACTATGTTTCCC
This sequence comes from Symphalangus syndactylus, assembly GCF_028878055.3. Taxonomy (NCBI): domain Eukaryota; kingdom Metazoa; phylum Chordata; class Mammalia; order Primates; family Hylobatidae; genus Symphalangus; species Symphalangus syndactylus. Next base: position 124,351,028 of record NC_072427.2, on the reverse strand, counting down.
TGTTTTATATCCTAACAAGAAATGTTACTTGTTCTTGATTCTGATAAAGGTGGAGGAAACATAGTTTTTTGAGCACTTCTCAATTTAGAGTGTAAAAAAGCACAAGACATGGAAAATTAGTGGCCTCATATTTTGAGACAAACTATTAAAAAATGTGTCTTTAAGTCTTTCCAAATTTTAGTAAGACTTTAAAAAATTATTGCACTTAAGAAGTTTTTTTTTTTTTTTTTTGTCACTCCTTTGATGCTTATTTACCTGTATGGCCAAAGAAACTAGCTTAAAAAAACAAACAAACCTTTGTTTGTTTGTTTGTTTGTTTGTTTCAGTAGGAAAGAACATGGCTTCCAGTAACTCTTCAATTACTTTTAAACAAATACTATCTCTCCGTTCTGGTACAGGGACCTACTCTTCCTGTCTTGAGTCCTGGCCCTGGCTAGGTGACTGCATCCTGAGATTTGGGGAATGGAAAGAATTTTGGAGACCCTCTATTTCGTATCACAACTAGTAAAGGGTCCCATCCACACCACCATCCCTCTCAATTAGGCCTCTGCTTGGACATTCAGGGGTCTGTATTCTGTGACGCTTTTTCCTGGAGGAGACAAACTCATTTTCAAAGTTGGGCAGGACAGAAAGACTGGATACATTCAAATTCATTTGTTAATTCATGCATTAATTTATTTTAATTGAGCATTTAGCTCAATTTTGAACTTAATATACATAGAATTATACTTTCCTTGCGTTTTAACTCAACCTTATGTTTGTGGAATTCATCCTTGCCATTGTGTATAGCTGTGGTTAATTAATTTCATTGCTTTGGTGTCCCTAGGTATGAATGAATGTAACACAGTTTATTTATCCATTCTACTATGAGTGGATATTGGAGTAGTCTCCAGCTTGGGCCTGTTGCAGATAGTATTGCTGCCAACCTTCTTGTCCATGCACATTGTACACAGTGCACTGTGCCTCTTTTTTTTTATTATTATTATTATACTTCAGGTTTTAGGGTACATGTGCACAATGTGCAGGTTTGTTACATATGTATCCATGTGCCGTGTTGGTTTGCTGCATCCATTAACCCGTCATTTAGCATTAGGTATATCTCCTAATGCTGTCCCTCCCCCTTCCCCCCACCCCACAACAGTCCCTGGAGTGTGATGTTCCCCTTCCTGTGTCCACGAGTTCTCATTGTTCAATTCCCACCTATGAGTGAGAACATGCGGTGTTTGGTTTTTTGTCCTTGCGATAGTTTACTGAGAATGATGTTTTCCAGTTTCATCCATGTCCCTACAAAGGACACGAACTCATCATTTTTTATGGCTGCATAGTATTCCATGGTGTATATGTGCCACATTTTCTTAATCCAGTCTATTGTTGTTGGACATTTGGGTTGGTTCCAGGTCTTTGCTATTGTGAATAGTGCCACAACAAACATACGTGTGCATGTGTCTTTATAGCAGCATGATTTATAGTCCTTTGAGTATATACCCAGTAATGGGATGGCTGGGTCAAATGGTATTTCTAGTTCTAGATCCCTGAGGAATCACCACACTGACTTCCACAATGGTTGAACTAGTTTATAGTCCCACCAACAGTGTAAAAGTGTTCCTATTTCTCCACATCCTCTCCAGCACCTGTTGTTTCCTGACTTTTTAATGATCGCCATTCTAACTGGTGTGAGACAGTATCTCACTGTGGTTTTGATTTGCATTTCTCTGATGGCCAGTGATGATGAGCACTTTTCCATGTGTTTTTTGGCTGCATAAATGTCTTCTTTTGAGAAGTGTCTGTTCATGTCCTTCGCCCATTTTTTGATGGGGTTGTTTGTTTTTTTCTTGTAAATTTGTTTGAGTTCATTGTAGATTCTGGCTATTAGCCCTTTGTCAGATGAGTAGGTTGCAAAAATTTTCTCCCATCCTGTAGGTTGCCTGTTCACTCTGATGGTAGTTTCTTTTGCTGTGCAGAAGCTCTTTAGTTTAATTAGATCCCATTTGTCAATTTTGGCTTTTGTTGCCATTGCTTTTGGTGTTTTAGACATGAAGTCCTTGCCCATGCCTATGTCCTGAATGGTATTGCCTAGGCTTTCTTCTAGGGTTTTTATGGTTTTAGGTCTAACATGTAAGTCTTTCATCCATCTTGAATTAATTTTTGTATAAGGTATAAGGAAGGGATCCAGTTTCAGCTTTCTACATATGGCTAGCCAGTTTTCCCAGCACCATTTATTAAATAAGGAATCCTTTCCCCATTGCTTGTTTTTGTCAGGTTTGTCAAAGATCAGATAGTTGTAGATATGAGGCATTATTTCTGAGGACTCTGTTCTGTTCCATTGATCTACGTCTCTGTTGTGGTACCAGTACCATGCTGTTTTGGTTACTGTAGCCTTGTAGTATAGTTTGAAGTCAGGTAGCGTGATGCCTCCAGCTTTGTTCTTTTGGCTTAGGATTGACTTGGCAATGCGGGCTCTTTTTTGGTTCCATATGAACTTTAAAGTAGTTTTTTCCAACTCTGTGAAGAAAGTCATTGGTAGCTTGATGGGGATGGCATTGAATCTATACATTACCTTGGGCGGTATGGCCATTTTGACGATATTGATTCTTCCAACCCATGAGCATGGAATGTTCTTCCATTTGTTTGTATCCTCTTTTATTTCACTGAGCAGTGGTTTGTAGTTCTCCCTGAAGAGGTCCTTCACATCCCTTGTAAGTTGGATTCCTAGGTATTCTATTCTCTTTGAAGCAATTGTGAATGGGAGTTCACTTGTGATTTGGCTCTCTGTTTGTCTGTGATTGGTGTACAAGAATGCTTGTGATTTTTGTACATTGATTTTGTATCCTGAGACTTTGCTGAAGTTGCATATCAGCTTAAGGAGATTTTGGGCTGAGACAATGGGGTTTTCCAGATATTCGATCATGTCATCTGCAAACAGGGACAATTTGACTTCCTCTTTTCCTAATTGAATACCCTTTATTTCCTTCTCCTACCTGATTGCCCTGGCCAGAATTTCCAGCACTATGCTGAATAGGAGTGGTGAGAGAGGGCATCCCTGTCTTGTGCCAGTTTTCAAAGGGAATGCTTCCAGTTTTTGCCCATTCAGTATGATATTGGCTGTGGGTTTGTCATAGATAGCTCTTATTATTTCGAGATACATCCCATCAATACCTAATTTATTGAGTGTTTTTAGCATGAAAGGTTGTTGAATTTTGTCAAAGACCTTTACTGCATCTATTGAGATAATCATGTGGTTTTTGTCTTTGGTTCTGTTTATATGCTGGATTACATTTATTGATTTGCGTATGTTGAACCAGCCTTGCATCCCAGGGATGAAGCCCACTTCATCATGGTGTATAAGCTTTTTGATGTGCTGCTGGATTCGGTTTGCCAGTATTTTATTAAGGATTTTTGCATCAATGCGAGAAGGGAAGTTTAGAGAAAAAAGAATAAAAAGAAACGAACAAAGCCTCCAAGAAATTTGGGACTATGTGAAAAGACCAAACCTACGTCTGATTGGTGTACCTGAAAATGACGGGGAGAATGGAACCAAGTTGGAAAACACTCTGCAAGATATTATCCAGGAGAACTTCCCCAATCTAGCAAGGCAGGCCAACATTCAGATTCAGGAAATACAGAGAACGCCACAAAGATACTCCTCGAGAAGAGCAACTCCAAGACACATAATTGTCAGACTCACCAAAGTTGAAATGAAGGAAAAAATGTTAAGGGCGGCCAGAGAGAAAGGTCGGGTTACCCACAAAGGGAAGCCCATCACACTAACAGCTGATCTCTCGGCAGAAACTCTACAAGCCAGAAGAGAGTGGGGGCCGATATTCAACATTCTTAAAGAAAAGAATTTTCAACCCAGAATTTCATATCCAGCCAAACTAAGCTTCATAAGTGAAGGAGAAATAAAATACTTTACAGACAAGCAAATGCTGAGTGATTTTGTCACCACCAGGTCTGCATTGAGCCTCTTTACCATATAAAGCTCAAGTGGACTTGCTGGGTCATAGGAGGTGCTGGTTATTTTTGGTTTCTACCCTTCCACCCTAATCCATTCTTTGTCTTTCTGTGCCTTGCTCTGTGTTCCTTTATGTGCCATATTACTTGAGTACCTTGCCTTCAGCTTTTAGTTAGGTTTGGGAAATGGGAGGTAACAGTGTGAGTTTAGGGGGTGGGAAAAAGAGAGAGTTTGGAGCATTCCCTGATTTCCTCTTGGCCTTCCCACAGTACTGGCAGTGGCCGCACTGCATTTTCTCTTAGGTTCTAGCTCTTACAAGACTCTGGTAACACTCTTTCCTCCTCTTGTTGTTTCAGGCTTAACAGGCTTTCCCCACTTTCTGTCCCATTACCCTCACTGCCAGTGGCAAGGAGCCAAGAACCTTCTTGTCTCTGCAGCATAGAACAGAGACGAAGCCTCCTGCCCAGCCTTCCAGGAAGCCCGAGTTCTCATCTTAATTCCCATACCCTGTTTCTCTGGGTTCAGGCTAAGGTTACTTCTCTGTTCACTAAAGCTGCATTTATTTTCTGGGTTTTTCTCTGATCCAGATCCAGAGACTATGACTCCAAGAGCAAAGCAGCCTGTTCACGAAATAGATCATTCCCTCTCAGTGCCCAGATTCTGTTGACCTAATAATCAATCAGGCCGTCTCATCTCCTTTCTCTCTTCCTTCATCTTCTGCTTCCCACACAATCGGTCCTGTTACTCCTGTAGCTGCTCTTCGCCCTCTCCAGGGATGTTTGGGTCTCCTGCAGATCTAGACAGGCGCTAGTGGTGAATGCAGGTTTGGCGTCAGAGTGCCTGGGCTCAAATCCCTGTCCTGCTATTTATTAGCTGTGAACCCTTGAAGAGGGTACCACTCAATCTCTAGTAGCACTTCTTCCTAGTCTGTAAAATGGTGATAATGTAAGAATAAAATGAATTACTCATATAAACTTCTTAATTGTGTCTGGTACTTGGTACATTCTTAATAAATGTTAGCTATAATTATGGTTATTATCTCATACTTATATAAAAACCCATCATGTCATAAAAGCCCTCTGTCATGAAAAAGATATATATATATATATATATATATATATATATATATATATATATATATATAAAATTTAGGTTCATGTAGTAGTAAAGTATTTAGTCCTTGAAAAAGCCCAAAGGCAAGCAGATATATAAGAAAAAGCATTGTCATATAAACTGCTTTATATCATCATGACCAATCCTCTCTTCCATCACTTCTCACACCCAAATCCTCTAGGGTCTACTTTGGAAGTGGAGAGGGCAGAGGTGCGTGGAAATGGAAACAGCGGGGGTGGGGTGCTGTGTTTCATGCCTGGGTTATGGTGCACGACAGACACCACACACTGGAAAGTAGAAGCTTACCAGAGGAGAAGACAATTACAAACGCCCTCAGGAATTCATAGAAACCAGGGGGAGAGTTTTACATTTCCACAGGCTGGTGGGGTTGGGGTAGGGGGTGATGATAGAATTCATGCACGTCTTACTCTGATCTAAGGGGCAAAGACACCCCATCTGAGTTATTCAAGTAGAGCCCAGAATGGATCACTGGCACCCTCTCCCCCAGTTGTTGACAGCTGAGCAAGGAGCCGAGCGTTCTCCCCTCCCCTCCTCCTGCTGTGCTCTGTCTTGGCCGCCTTCCTTATGGATAGGCCATATGGGCCGTTTTGGAGCCTGTGTTTGCTTTGGCTTGGTGGTTCGCAGCTTACTTCCTGTTAACATTCCTCCACCTCTCACCCCACAATATGGGTCTCTCTTAGAGCCACCTGCTCTTTCTGTTCTCTGTGCCCATAACCTCAGCTCTCCGATTTCTCCATTCGTTGCTTGGCTCTTAACTGGGACTCAAATCTCACTTCTGTTTAAGTATTTTCCATGCGAGCTTCTTGTTTGAACCAGATAGTGTTTCACCATGATGGGCCTTTATTAGGAGACAAAGGGGTGATCGGGGTGGTACTGGAAGAGGCAAGTTCATGTATCCAAATGACTGTCAAGTGAGACCAGAAAAAGCCCTTCTTCCCATGAGTTTTTGTCCAAAAAGCATCAGGCCTAGTGTAGACGCAGTTATGGCCAAAAAGGCGAGCGCTGAGTTTGAGGCCAAAAAAACAGCCTAGGAGTGGAGGGAGGCACAAAACTGGCACACGTGCCTGTAGATTCTCTCACATTTACCCTCCTGGGTCTCCTTAACCCAGGCCCTTGGCCTAGTAAGAGTACCAGGCCAGGCCACAGTCCAAGGCCAACATGTATATGAAACTACCACACCCCGCATGTGGCATGACTTGTTCTGGCTACTCACAAACGACTAGATGTTCATCTCCTCTAGTGGAGTTCAGATAAGGCCTTTCAGCTTGGCTGTCTGCATCTGGTTCTTCCCATTGAGCCCAGGTCCTGTGGCTCCACAAACACCTTAACCTTCCTCAAGAAACTCTTCCCTTGACTTCAACTCAGGTGGATGTCCCAGCCAAGAATGCTTTGGCAGGATGGAGCAGCGCTGTGAAGAGTGTTTTCAGGGTGTGGGTTTAAATCCCACTTCAACCAGGTCTTAGCTGTGTGACCTTGAGCAAGTCCCTTCACATCATTCTACCTGTTTCCTCTTTTGTGGGATGGAGCTAATTATGCAAAGAGGAGCGAGAATTCAAAAAGATCCCCCACGAATAATAAGGTGGGACAATTCCCTGAAAAGCACACCAGGCCCACTGAGGCAGGAAATAGGCTTGGTGTTGTGTATGGAGAGGTAGCCCTTCTTTGCCATTTAGGGGATGAGATTCATAGCACAGTAGGAAGTATGGTGGGTAGCCGAGTCTGGAAAAATAACCGTGTGTGTGAATGCAGAGCACTGCATATAAAGTGCCAGAGCTGTGCCTGGCACTTGTTGTTTGCCAGCCAAGGGTCCTTGAGTTGAGATGACACACACCAAGGACAGTGGAGAAGAGCAGATGCCATCCTTACATGTGCAGTGTTTTTGGCCTTGTTCCCATTCTGAAAGTGCCTGTCTGAAGGGATCTGGCTCCTGGAATGGGCAGGGGTTTTTGTCATCTGTTTCACTGGGAGGAAATCCACAGTCAGGGATTTTGTAGAATCTTAATGGTGACCGCCAGGCAGTGGCAACTATAGCCAAAAACAATGAGGCTCCTTGGTACACTAAGGAAGGCTTTGGGTTTAATGCCTTAGGGCAATACTTGTCTGGACCGACTTTTTGGACTGAAGAAGCCTTCCTGGGGTCTTGGGGCTCTTACATAGACATAACAGGGGTGCCAAGGCATTTAGTGTACACTTGTACTCTAAATGAAATTGAAAGATTGAAATTGAAATTGAAATGAAATCGAAAGATTGTGACTGCATTTTATATCCCAAGCTCGTGAAGCAGCTACGTTTGTGAAGTGGTTAGCAGGCTGCCTGGCACATTTTAAGGGCTTCATAAATGATGCTTATTATTATTAAGCACGCGTGTCGCAGCAGCCAGAGCACTGAGCAGCGCTCCTTGGCAGCTGCAGCTCCCCAAGGGGAGGGCGGTGCCTTACAAGTTGGGAGAAGACAGTGGAATCATTAAGCAGCTGACAGGAATCTCCCATCCCTGTTCAGAAGTCTGACCCAATTTGCTCAGCTTTTCTCCTGAGACTCTCTGGTCCCAGCCACAAATCTGAGCTGGGAGCACCCTTCCTCTTAGCCACCTGTGACTAGGAGGCAGCAGGGGTGGCCCAGAGCTCACCCTGGTTGAGAGACTTGAGCAGTAGCTCCTCTCCTCCAGCATTCCCTGGTGGGGGTGTGGAAGGCTGTGAGTAAGGGAAGAGAGAGGGTGTGGGGCACCTCACGTGGTCAGGGAGGGCTCCCCTCCCTTGGAACTCACAGCAGCCAGGTCATAGGCTCGCTGGGGTTGTTTATCATCCTCAGTCTTGGGGAGAACAGGCTCACATGACAGCGCTTTGCAAATCGGAAAGTTTTTTTCCAAACATACAAAAACCTAGGCCTGGGGTTTAGGACTTCTAGAACTTCAGAGCACAAGGTCCTGTGTCATTACTCTCAAACGGGGACACACATCACTTAAGTCAAGTTGAGGTGCAGCTGTCACGTTAGTCAATGCAGTTTGCAAGGCTTGGGTGCCAGATTCTTGTCAGGTACCTCTCTGTATCCCTACAGAAACCAGACGAATGGAGAGTGACTTGTGTTGGGCTGTCCCAGGCATTGAGTCTCACAGAATCAGAGAGCTGGGAGCACAGGGGGTATGGGTGTGGGAACAGAGGAGGGAATTGGGGGGCAGGCAGATGTGGGGGTCACCCAGGACAGCTTTCAGGCAGAGCAGTATCATCTGCCTTTTACAGATGTGGCAACTGAGGCACAGAAAGCCTCACTCGCTCCCCAGACCCACCACGACCCACTGCCTCTTCCTGCTGCTGCACCAGATAGCCTTCTTTTTTCATGAAAGCAACTGAGTTCATGGTGTTCCTGTGAACTTAGCAATTGTAGAATGTGATTTTGCCTGGTGGCTGGAAAAGATCAGGAACATGTATAAGAAGTAAACCCTTTTCAACTTGTACAAGTCCAGAAGGATAAAGGGAGGTATAATCTAATGTGGCAGGAAGAGGCGTTGGGTCCATGGTGGGTCAGGGCGAGTGATTTCTGTGGGGATCCAGAAAGGTTCCTGGCAAGAATAAGGAAACCAAGCGAGGCTCCCCGGCTGCAGAGGCTAATGTGCCCTCCACCTCAGCCTGTCCTATGCACCACCAGCTCACACTTGCTTCACCTTCTTTTGTTGTTTGTTTTTATTAAAAAACAACAACAACAAGGTCTTTTAACATGCTCTTTAACTTTTAGTTTTCCATAATCACTAGAACTCCATCTCCTCACTGTTCATATTTAGGGGACTAGGTAAAGGTGGAAAAACTAAGACCAGAAGAGAAGTGACTTTCCCCAGGCCCCTGGGCAGTAGAGCAGGGGCAGACCCTCTTAACTCATGCGTTGCTTCCTTCCACTTTCTGAGCCACCACATTGTGAGAGGCCGCCCTGTGTGGACTCCCGCAGGATTTCATTCTTTCCACAAAGGATTGAGACAGACACAGCCCCTGCACTCATGCCTGAATGTGCAATGGGATAGGTGGGCCTTGGCCAAGTGACTGTAAATGAGCAATGCAAAACAGAGTTCAGAGACTTTCTGAATTGTTCCACCACCCCAGTCTCTGGGCTTCCCAGACATATCCTGTGCACTCCTGCTGGATTACTCCTCCGAATGTTCCCAAAGCTGCCCACTGTATTCCAAATTACTCTAGACAGGCATTCTGGCCCCTCTACGACCACACCTCCTAACCTACTTCCTTTACACACGGTGCGTGCCAGCTGGCCTGTGGCCCACTGCACTGCCCTTACTCGGGATATCCTCTCTCTGAAAAAGCCCAGCCTGGCTGTCTCATCTCCAAGAAGCTTTCCCCAACACCTCTGATGGCAAGGATCTTTCAGCACCTCCATTACATGCCCCCCATACTAAATTTTAGGACTTCGTTTTGTGGAAAATACATGTAATGCAATTCAAGAAATTTACAACTCCCTTCAGGTAATGAAAAGCCCAATAGTAGACAAAATGAAACTGGAAGACCTTGAACTAGCCATCTCTCAGCACATTTTTTTTTTTTTTTTTGAGACAGCGTCTTCTATCCCCCAGGCCGGAGTGCAGTGGTGTGATCATAGTTCACTGCAGGCTCAAACTCGTGGGCTCAAGCAATCCTCCTACCTCACCCTCCCAAATAAGTGGGATTACAGACCTGCACCACAACATTTAGCTTTTTTTTTTTTTTTTTTTTTTTGAGATGGAGTCTCGCTCTGTCGCCCAGGCTGGAGTGCAGTGGCGCAATCTCGGCTCACTGCAAGCTCCGCCTCCCGGGTTCACGCCATTCTCCTGCCTCAGCCTCTCCGAGTAGCTGGGACTACAGGCGCCCGCCACCACGCCCAGCTAATTTTTTGTGTTTTTAGTAGAGATGGGGTTTCACCGTGGTCTCGATCTCCTGACCTCGTGATCCGCCCGCCTCGGCCTCCCAAAGTGCTGGGATTACAAGCGTGAGCCACCGCGCCCAAACAACATTTAGCTATTTTTAAATTTTTTTGTAGAGGTGGGGGTCTCACTATCTCGCCCAGGCTGGTCTCAAGCTCCTGGCTTCAAGTGATCCTCCTGCCTCAGCCTCCCAGAGTACTAGGATTCCAGGCATGAGCCACTTGCGCCTGGCCACTCTCAGCACATTTTTCTAAAGCCCACTCTTATCCACAGACCACTCACAATACATCTTTTCTGAGCAACTGTCAAGTTCTGGGTATTGAACAACAAAATACAACATACAAAACAGGGTCCCCAGCCTCTGTGAACTTACATTTTGAGAAATCCCTGGAAAGGCTGCAGTCTACATCAGCTGAAAAGCATTTACTAAGCTCCATTTTTTTTTAGAGTGCTGCCCTCCCCTAGGAGCTCAACCGGTGATATATATCACTGCGTGTGATATGTCTCATAATATATCTCACAGCATCACTGTGAGACATCCTTACCTTCCCAATTCTGCGTGTTTTCTCTGGTTCTTCTCAGCCAGAAATGTCTTCTTCATATCCACTTTTCAGCACCCTAATCGGGTTTCCTTCTTCCCGCTCCAACCTTATGATCTCTGAATCCTTTGATCTTCTTTCCGGACTTGTAATTTGGCACCATACAGTTTAGCTGTTCCTCCTACATGATTCAGAAGCAGTGAGGTTTGGTAGCTTTGGAGTCTGTGGCAGAGAAAGCTAGGATATTTGCTCTCCTTCCATTAGGTTAGGTTGTTTCTGGGGAACAGCTATCTGGCCACTTCATTTCTCAACCCCTCTGTATCTTATTGGGGCCATGTAACTAATTATGGACCATGAAATAGAAGTGATTTATCTCATTTTGGGGTAAGAGTTGTTGCAGTATCTAACGTGCCATCATCATTCAGTCTTCCTCTTCTCTGATGGCCTGAATGCCACCTGTTTGAAATAGCAGAGCTTCAAGATGGAAAGGACTGGATTCCTGAGTCACCACTTGGAGAATCACCTCCCAGAAGAGCCCAGCCAGCCAGGAACACCTGCAGAGGACGTTGGGCAACAAATACACTTGTATCAGGTCAAGCCACTGGAGGTTTTCTTGACCAAAACAAAGTTAGATAAGTTTAGGATTGAGTCCCATTTCTGCCACTTGACAGCCCTGTCATGTTGGGAAGATTACTCACCCTTCCTGGGCCTCATATTCTCCATCAGTAGGAAGAGTTCAGTGATACCCAACCTTGCGGGATGGTTGTGAGGAGTAAATAAGATATTTCTGAACTACTTGAAACGTTGTAGAAATCCAATAATTTCTGTATCTTTATGTGTTTGTGAGGGCGTGTGTGCGTCCACATAGTGAGTGGCTTCATATGTGGTACTCTTGCTGCTAAATTGTAAATAGGTGGTTCAATGTTGTAAGCCTGTATTCTCTCTAAAGCCTAGTACAGTGCAAAGCAAATGGAAGATCTCAATTAATATTTACTAAGAAGCAAAAAAAATATTGGCTTAAAATATAAGGAAAACTAATTTGCTGTGCTACCTCCTTATAACATCCCCCTGTGCAATGTGAGGAGTTTAGGGCCCTCTCCCTCTGGGGCAGTGCTTCCCTTGGCTTCCAACTGATCCTCTCTTCTAAAGTGGATTTCTGTATATACTTGCTGCTCAGTATGTGAGTAAATGGGTGTATTTATTTGGATAAAAGTGCTTTTGTGGTTTGTGACAAATGGAGTAGAAGCCAGGCAGGGAAGGGAGGGGGCAGATTATTGAATTCTTTGGAAATAGATGGCGAGGAAACCATGCTAGAAGGGACCTTGTTTTATATTTTTGCAAGTGAGCTGTAGACACGAGCTGTGTGATGAAATCTCTGAGTTGAAAGATATCATTAAGCATTCCTGCCCAGTACAAAATATCAAGTTGATGAGGATCAACCAGCTCATCAGATTGGTATGTTGAGATTTTGGTAATCATGTCAATGTGTTTTTAAAAAGAGGACACATATTTGAAGAATAAGAGCAATGAAGGAATAATGGATTATCTGAGGTCATCTTAAGCCAGCACAGTTTAGTTTATCTTTTAAAAACAAATCAGACTTGTCCTCCACTATTGAAGAAGCAGCTGAAGCTCCTTTTACGCCTGTTCATTTTGATATGCCCTTTGCATGTTAATCCCCTGACAAAAGCTCTTTAAAAAACGCAAAGTAACACCAATCAGTATTTTGATTATACTAGATAGAGAATAAATGCCCAACCAAGGGAAAGCAAAATATTTTTGCTTCAAGGACCATTCAAAAAGTTTTTTTTAAGGTGGCTCACGCTTGTAATCCCAGCACTTTGGGAGGCTGAGGCGGGCGGATCTCTAGGTCAGAAGATCGAGACCATCCTGGCTAACATGGTGAAACCCCATCTCTACTAAAAAAAAATACAAAAAATTAGCCGGGCGTGGTGGTGGGAGCCTGTAGTCCCAGCTACTCAGGAGGCTGAGGCAGGAGAATGGCGTGAACCCTGAGGCGGAGCTTGCGGTGAGCCGAGATCTTGCCACTGCACTCCAGCCTGGGCAACAGAGCCAGACTCAGTCTCAAAAAAAAAAAAAAAAAAAAAAAGTATAAACTTCATTTTAAAAGAGTATAGACTGGGCATGGTGGCTCACACCTATGATCCCAACACTTTGGGAGGCCGATGTGGGAGGCCAGGAGTTCAAGACCAGCCTGGCCAACACAGTGAGACTTCATCTCTACAAAAAAATAAAAAAAATTAGCCAGGAGTAATGATGCACACCTGTAGTCACAGCTACTCAGGAGGCTGAGGCAGGAGGATTGGTTGAGACCAGAAGTTCAAGGCTGTAGTGAGCTATGATCACACCACTGTACTCCAGCGTGGGTGACACAGTGAGACCTTGTCTCAAAAATAAAAAAAAAAAAGAGGATGTACAGTATACACACATACATGCATGCACATATACACCATCAGGAAATACAGCATCCATAAATGTAGTGAAGCATTCTAAATATTATTTCTCTTTCACCGAAAGAGTTTCATTCAGGAGGAGCTGAAATTTCAGAAACAATGTATGCACAATTAGCACACATGGCAGTGTCTTCTTAAAATTCGGGGCCTTTGAACACATTTTATGTATAAGAACCAGTGGTATGGAGAGGAGGCAGGCTGGGGGGATTGAAATTGGATTGAATAGAAAGAGAAGTGCAAATCAATCACAGAGCAAGGACAACAGCCAAGGGCCATTCCACTAGGATCTCACTCCTGGAAGTGTGGTCCACAGGCCACACCCAGGACCTGGGCTAAGGCAAGGTAAGTGGGGGACTCTTCCAGAACAACCTCAGCACCTATAATAAATAATATTTTATGCAATATTTTAAAAATTCAAACTGCAAACTGTAACTGTGGTCTGGTGGCCTGTTTTTGTAAACAGAGTTCTATTGGAGCAGTATGAGCATCCCATGGGTGTTTGTTAGAAATGCAGAATCTTGGGCCCTATACCAGCCCTTCAGACTCAAAATTTGCATTTTAATAACGTTTGCAACTGGTGTATGTGCACATTAAAGTCTGGGAAACACTGCTCCAGGAGACCTTAAGGCAGGCTAGACTGACGTGTGGCTGCTCTAGGCAGGACAGTAATTGGTTGCCCTTCAAGGTGGATACTCTTTAAACATTGATTATTTAGCATTTATTTACTAAGGACAGGAATAAATTAAAATAGATATCTTTCTTCACATTTAACACAGAGAATTTATTGCATGCATTGGATGAAATGTAATATTTAAACTTAACTTGGAATGACTTTTTTATTTCACATCTTTCTACTGTGTATAATTAATTGCACAGCATTAGTCCCTCACACATGAAGTACACAAAAATATAATCGAGCTTTCTTATTCAAAATATACTTTAAAGTTCCTTTTTCTGACTCTCCTATTGGCAACAACATCCTACTCTTCTGTAGCTGATTTGTCTTCAATTTTTCTTTTGTGGTTTTCTGAATCAGAAAATTTCTAGGGAGGCATATGAAAGGTTTAAATTTGAGGTAACAGAATGCATCACCCCTGCCATGCTTTAACTTTAGCATTTCAAGATCAGTTCACTTGAGCCTGGAGGTTGGTGAGCATGCTGGTTGGTAGCTCAGCCTGTATCCCATCACTGCACACTTTTAGCAGAAACTGATAGCTTCTTGAAAAGAAAAAGCTTCTATTTTCACTCCAGAGAACTATTTTTTTCAAAAGAATTAATTTCTATTTCCCAGTTTTGTAAAAAGTGGTATGAGACAGCTTCAGTTAACTGGGCCCTGTTTCTGATTTGTATATTTTAGGGAGTTTCTCCAGTATTTTGCTGTGGACAGACTTCACATTGGACACGCTGACTCCCTGGGAACTACCCAGTGTGGAGGCAAGAATTGTAATCTTGCCCCAAGGCTAGCGTGAGAGGAGTCAGGTAGCTGGTTAATGCAGGAAACCACCTGGCAGCATCCACGCCTCACTGCTGCTTAATTCTTGTCTACTGATGACACGCCACAAAACTCCAGTAAAAACACAGCTCACAGAGTCAGGAAATGGCATGGTTAATATTGTTAGGTGATAACACAGTCTCCTGCAGACTAGCGGTAACAATAGTGGAAGGGCATATATCAGAATTAAATGGTGGATTTCCCCAAGAAAACAACCTCATCTGTGTTATCTAAAGATTTAGAGCAGTGGTTCTCGACCACGGCTGCAAATTGCAGTCAACTGGAGAGCTTTTAAAACTGATAATGGCTGAACCTCAAATCCAGATTCTGAATTATTTGGTCTGGGGTGCAGTCAGGACACTGGGATTTTTTTTTTAAAGCATCCTAAGTGGTTCTAACATGCAACCAAGTTTGAGAACCATTGCTGTAGTTTCCTTACAGTGAAAAAGTGGAGAATATTTATTATTTTTTTGTATGAGGGTAATTAATATAGCTGGTACAACAAGAAGTCCCCAGATATCAATGGTTTACTACAAGAAAGTTTATTTCTTGTGAGTGTAGTTGATTGCATAAGTGTTTTCTCAGCTAGACCTGAAAATGGAATACATCACTTCTCCTGACTTCCCGCTGGTTAGAATCACATCACCCAGCTCCAACCTAACTGCAGAAGAAGTTAGGATATGCCATCCTTCTGTGGGCCCAGGAGAAAAAATACAGGGTTGGTGAGCTTGTAGTCCATTCCTGCCACATATAAATATCATAAACATGTTTATAACTTCCTAATTTAAGAACCAAAGGCTTAGAGTTTAAGTATCAATATTTAAAAATAACTTTATATGGCCTGGCACAGTGGCTCAAGCCTGTAATCACAGCACTTTGGGAGGCCAAGATGGGCGGATCACCTGAGTTCAGGAGTTCGAGACCAGCCTGACCAACATGGAGAAACCCTGTCTCTACTAAAAATACAAAATTAGCTGGGCGTGGTGGCGGGCACCTGTAATCCCAGCTACTCGGGAGGCTGAGGCAGGAGAATTGCTTGAACCATGGAGGCGGAGGTTGCAGTGAGCTGAGATTGTGCCATTTCAATCCAGCCTGGGCAACAAGAGTGAAATTCCATCTCAAAAAAAGAAAAAAGTTAACTTTATATATTATTTTTCTCTTCTATTCGTAGAGTCAATCATACATATATGTTTTATATGTATATTGTTTTTACATATATATGTATATATATACACATACACACACACATATTTGAAATAAAAGGGTCCTTTATGGCCAGGCGCGGTGGCTCACGCCTGTAATCCCAGCACTTTGGGAGGCCGAGGCGGGTGGATCACGAGGTCAGGAGATCGAGACCATCCTAGCTAACACGGTGAAACCCCACCTCTACTAAAAATACAAAAAATTAGCCGGGTGCAGTGGTGGGCACCTGTAGTCCCAGCTACTCAGGAGGCTGAGGCAAGAGAATGGCATGAACCTGGGAGGCAGAGCTTGCAGTGAGCCAAGATGGTACCACTGCACTCCGGCCTGGGCGAAAGAGCGAGATTCTGTCTCAAAAAAAAAAAAAAAAAAAAAAAAAAGTCCTTTACAGTATGAAATATTTCTGCCCAGGCTGGAGTGCAGTGGTGTGATCCTGACTCACTGCAGCCTTGGCCTTCCAGGCTCAAGTAATCCTCCTGCCTTGGCCTCCCCAATAGCTGGGACTACAGGCATGTGCCACCATACCTGGCTAATTTTGGTATTTTTTGTAGAGACAGGGTCTCCCTATGTTGCCCAGGCTGGGCTCAAGCAATCTACCTGCCTCAGCCTCCCAAAGTGCTGAAATTATAGGCATGAGCCCACACACTCAGTCTTTGTTATAATTTTTAATAAGAATTGTCTTGGAGGCAGTGAGTGTCTCCAGGTTGCCTAGCTTTGCTTTAACCCACGAAGCCCTGCTTATATTTTGTGTATTGGATTTCAGAGTAAGTTTCATTTAAATATAGAAATTTAACTTTAAAAATGAACTCACTACTGAAAATCACCATTTTATGTGAAAACTACCACAGCATTATATGGGGGAGATAGGTTAGAAGGGTGTTTTAATTTCAGTGATTCATAAGGATCTAGACATGGGGCTTTACAGATGTCAGAAGGAACATACTACAGAAGCATAGCTTGCCTCCTGGCTTCTAGGACCAAGACACTGAAGATCATACACCCTGCTACTTCCTTCAAGAGCCTCAAAGGCTCACATCCCCTCTAAGACTATAGCTGGGAGAGAGCGGCTCTGCTACCCTTTCTTTGAAAGTACCTCTGCGTTAGGAACTTGGCTTCATTCATCTTTGTCTCTACTGCTTCATGCAGATGGCTCGAGGCAAGTGCTCAGAAAATATTTTTTCAGAAAAACAAAGGAAGGGAGGGAGATGAAGAGGAAGAGATAGAGAGAAGAAATAGGTTGCTCTTCTGCAGAGATTTTTCCTATTTTCATTCTCCTAATCTCAGTCATTGATCCTTTCAACACATATTAAGTGCCTACTATGTGCCAGGCACTGAGCTGGGTGATAAAGCTACGAGGACAAAGCAGGCCCAGTCCTTGTCATCAGAGGCCTCTTATGGCAGCAGCGGGTTACAGGGGCCATGATGAGATTTACTGAGGGGCGAGGGAGGGGAGCAAGCAGAGAAGCAAGAGGACTGACAACGGTACGGCCCACTCTTTCCTCGGCCTTCTCTTGGTTTCTAGAAGAGCAGAGAGAAGCCTAGATCTTGAATCACAAATGTAATTTGTAGCTTACAGATTCCTATTTTACTTTCTTGTGTTACATTTTATTCATTCTTCTTCTGGCACGCACAGTGAACTGGGTATGCACTGTGTTGGCAGAAGATCTGGAGTTTTTAGTCTCAGTTCCAACTCTTTAGAGTGAGAGACCTTTGGCAAGAGACCCCAACTTGTGCATGATGAGGCTGATAAAAATCTAGGATTGAGGTGAGGACTGAGGATCAGAGGTCACAGTTCACAAGTGCTTGTTAAAACTGTGAAGTTCTACAGAAGTATTAGACTCTTATATATAGTGGGTAATAATGGTCCTGCAAGGACATAGGGAAGGTGTTACTATTATCCACAATAACAAGGCTTAGAGACATCAAGGAGTTGTCCCGGGTGGAATAACTAGAAAGGGATGGAACTAAGACTTGAACACAGCTTTCTGACCCCAGATGTCCTGCAGTATCAGGACTCTCAGGCAGGCACTCCTCAGGAGCAAAATGAGCTCTCAGTGAACTTTCTTTGCAGCCCACGGAAAGGTCAAAGCTCTGTAAATGAAGAATCACTGACGCTAGGAAAAAAAAAAAAAATCAAGGCTGAAAGCATCAGCCTTTAAGGATGGTGCACCTGGCTTCCGTGTCCTCTCCCGGCAGGGGTGAGGCCTGTGGGGGTGAACATGTGGGCATGAGATCAGGAGCCATTTTCTCCTGGGGAGCTGGTTCCACAGCACACTGACTCCCCAGCTGGAGGCACCACACCTCCTGTGAATGACCCACCAGAGAGCCCACGGAAGCCAAGCCACAAAGGCGCAGGAAGCAGCAGGCCTCAGGGAGGAGCTTGCCACCCCGCGTGATCATGGGACTTACCAAAGAGGGATAATCTCCATACAGCTGAAGACGCAAAGGCTAAACGGCACATTGTGCTGATCTCATGTAGTTACAAAAATACACAGACACAAACCCAATCTAATCTGTTGAGCCTTGGAAATTCTGATATACTCAGGTCTCACTAATCTTTTCTGACAGGTCTGGCCTTCTCCATAGCAGAGCTGGTGGGGCCACGCAGAGCAGAGTTCACCATGTAGACACAACTACAAAGGCCTGTGACCTCTTTCTGTCACTGTCTAGTGGGACTGATGGGATGTGTGATTATCATCAGGATGTTTTCAAGTGTCTCCATTTCCAGGAGAAGAAAAAGGTTGATCATGTAGGTTTGATGTAATTCTCCCCAAGAGAGTATTTCAGGGTAAAAAGGAAACAGATCTCTTCTTATTTCTGCAACTCCCAGCACAGCTGCAAAGAATACATCAGGTGGGATACGAAAGTTAGGAAATGCTCATTGGAGCAGCTGCTTTTTGCTTAAAATCTCCACGTCTGTGTTGCTTAGATCTGAACCCAAGCTATGGATTCCAGAAGTACTCGGAAGGCTTGATGCCTTCTAGCTGACACCATAACCAACCCACGGGGGACACAGGGGAGCATAGAGAGGATAATTTTGCCTTCATTTATGAAATGGGGATGGTCACAAAGATAAAAAATTACAATGAAGAGACAGCAGAGGGTGGAGCTAGCCAGAAATCGCATCCACTTACCTGCTATAACTTGGTTCAAGTCCTTCTACCATCCAACAGTAAAAAATGAAACTGACATCCACTTGTAGAGGTTATAATTCAGATTTTTTTTTTCTTTTTTCTTTGAGATGGCGTCTTACTCTTCCATGCAGGCTGGAGTGCAGTGGTGTAATCTCAGCTCACCGCAATCTCCGCCTCCTGGGTTCAAGCAATTCTCCTGCCTCAGCCCCTTAAGTAGCTGGGACTACAGGTGCACACCATCATGCCTGATTAATTTTTGTATTTTCAGTAGAGATGGGGGTTTCACCATGTTGGCTAGGCTGGTCTTGAACTCCTGACATCAAGTGATCTGCCCACCTTGGCCTCCCATAGTGCTGGGATTACAGGCATCAGCCACAGTGCCCAGCCATAATTCAGGTTTGAATCAAGGATTCAAAGCAGCCTATGTCCTAAAACGAGGTTTATGACTTTGTTTGAAAAAAAGAAACCATTTTAGATTTATTAGCAGTTAGTTGAAACAACAGATTTTGTGATTTTTGTCAGGTCTTGCCAAATGCATGTCAGATGTCAAATGTACAAGACCCTCACGTTTATGCAGATATTTGTGAGAATGTCTTTAACTGAGATCCAATCCTGTGAATAAACCCAGTCATGAATACACATGGAAATTTGCGAAGTCAAATGCACAGCCTTCTTCTATCTCTCCAATCCTAACACTCAGAATAATATAGACCATCCTTTCCTAACTCATACGTAACGTCAGGCTCATATTGGGTTTCAAAAAAAGCATAATGAAGTAAATTGTTTTCTTCTCTCTTTTTTTAACAAAGTGTTATTTTAAATTGGCAAGGGGTAAATATCTGTCTTCAGCTATAAATGTGAAACTAGTATTTCTGCCAGTAATGATCTTTTAACTTTAAAAACAATGTCCTTAAATCATTTAATAATTACATTCCTAATACAGTTCTCTAAGAACTACAGTTAAAACCAGAATAAAGTATATTCTGTGGACCAAGCTGATGGTCATTTTAAAATCCCTAACAGTTTATGGGTATATAATTTTTAAGGATACTAACGCAGCATCAACCCAATTGTCCTTTATTTTGGCTCATCTAATTTACAGACATGATTTCTGAAGTTTAACAGTATTTGTAATGGCAATGTCCAAAGTGATTTTGGCTGAGTAAACTGCTATTTGTTGAACAAAAATGTAGTTGTTTGTGCAAGTTTAAACATTTCACAAGGCCAGCTGAGTTCATTTCAACCCTACTTACAAAATAATTATTGGCAAATGAAATGGGCTAAGGGGGTAGAGACAAGATATTTTCAAGCTTCTGAGGGATTTACAAAGCCAAGTTCTTCAACTATTGAAAGTGAAATTGAAAGGTCGCAGACAATTGAAAGGTACAGGTTTAAATCTCAGGATTAAAAAGAGTTCCAACAAGAGGAATATTTACAATGGAACAATGAGGAAAATGTTTTGTTACAGTCAGAAACATGGAAAATATGCTGTTCAAAATTGTTGGCTCTGGAATAAATAAAATCCAGACTTGGACTATTAAAAATATCAAAGTGATCCACTGTGTGCCAACTCCATTTTCTCCTGTTGTTTGTTATAAAGAAAATCCATTAGTGAATATAATGCAGTTCTGGTTAAATTATCAAAGACATTTTCCATATGCAAACTGTTGTTTACCATATGCTATATATTCTTTGCTAACAATTTTAATAAACCTCTATCACATGGTTCCATAGGTGCAGCGTCAGAAGGAAATTTTGAGTTATATTTTAATCTCTTACCCAAGGTACAAACCCCCTCTGCAATAGCCATTCAGCTCATTCTGCTGAGCACCTATTATAGACAAAATTAGAGATACAAAAATAACTTTAAGATGTTCATGGCCTGTTAGGTGGAAGAAAGCATCTTTGTCCAATGGTTGCCATTAAGCCTAGACTGAAACTCTTCTATCTTGTGACAGGGAGCTCACCACATTCTTTCGGT
The DNA here is from genome assembly GCF_028878055.3 of Symphalangus syndactylus. Classification (NCBI taxonomy): domain Eukaryota; kingdom Metazoa; phylum Chordata; class Mammalia; order Primates; family Hylobatidae; genus Symphalangus; species Symphalangus syndactylus. The sequence continues at coordinate 124,330,225 of NC_072427.2, read as the reverse complement.
GAGTAGCTCTATAATTGGGACCGTGTGTATTAAACTGGGGCTGACATCAGCTGACCCTGGTTTTGCCTTCCGGAATAGTATGAGCCAAATCTACTCCATTTTTTTCAGCTGAGCTCTTCAAAGATTTTGAGAGCATTTTCCTGTGTCCTACCTAGTTTCTCTGCTCCCCCACCTTCATGCAGCAATCTTATTTCCTCTTATTTTCACTACCACGAAATGCTTTCCTGCCCTTAGGGATTTAAAAAATTATTTCATATCGATGGATTGAGCCTAACAGCTAAATACTCAATATTGCACTTAAAATAAAACAGACTTTAAAAATTATGACATTAAGAAACCAAAAGTTACAGCAATTGGATACAGTCTGGGATTACCCCTTTGTAATTAGATGAGCATTGACTAACGAAAGATGTTTAGGGGAAAAAAAAATGGAACAGAACACCTAACGCTTGCCAAAACTGTGTATATTTGAGAGGGGGGCATGATAAATCTATTATAATGAAATTCATGTGCTCTGAGACAATGACTGAACTTGGTATTTAAGACTATTTAAAAGTCACAAGATGAATTAGATCATGTTTCAGAAGTGACTCTACAATCTAAATTTCTCACAAGCAAGTCAGGTTAATGACACCAGACTCTGCTATTTTCAATGGATAAAACAAGGGATCGACTCATATGTTAAATTTTCTTCCAGTGGTTATACATTTGGTACTTTCATAAGCCACAACTAAGAGACCCAGGATAATTTAAATCCAGGAGACTTTATTTAGCCTCCGGAATGGCCCCTCCAACCCCAAATCCATGCAAGAACACAAAGTCAAGGGGTAAACTAAAAAAAAGAAGAGATTGTTTTATTGTGACATTTATGACATTGACCCCTTGTTGACAGGAATGACCGAGGGTAATCTTGGCATATTGCACATGCTGTGATGAAGGATGCACTGGTGATCCTCTGGCCACTGAGGCTGTTTCCTGGTCCTCCCAGACCTCTATGCACGTGTGGGCCAGTCACAGAAATTTCATTACCACTTGGTGTATACATTTAACAAGTCTTTGGTCTTAATAAGCACCATTACAAACCCTCACATTAAGGGCATTATTATTCTAGTTTATAAATGTTTCAATGATAAAAAATAGCACGATTACAGTATACACACACTTAATTTACATGTAATGTATTATACTCATAACTGAGATAAGCTACTGAACTAACTTTGGTTGATTGAAATTAATGAAGTATTGGAACTGAATACTTGTAATTTGGTTTCTAAGTTGTGTAAATATTACAGTGCATTTATAAATCTAGTTTGAAAATTTACTAGCACCAAATAGGTACCATAAATGGCCAACCTAGTACTTGTATTTGGAGAAGCAAAGTTTACAAATTTGCAAAAAACAGAGTAGTCCATCAATTGAAAGCACATTCCTGTACGTTTGCTGGAAGGATGGCATGTCAGCATAAATGGCCAACCCCCAATGGAAATACACGTCCCAGTTTTCAAGAATCAACACATATGACAAAGTAGCTTAGCTACACACACGAGAAGCCTGAGAAAGTGGTTGTTTTGAACTAGGGTAGTCACCTGTACCTTGCTTTGGTAATACAAAGAATAGTGCTTATTTATACAAATTTACTTGGTGAAAGATTGTACCTATGATATGACGATTCTGATTGGGGGAAAATATAGTTCTACCTATCTATATTTGTTTTTCTTTCAATTATTTGGTCTCTGGATGGTGAATTAATGAAGCAAAACCTGGATTTTCATCTTCAGATTATCACCCAGTTCACCACTGAGGTAGTCTTTGTCATATTTGTCTTCTAGTTGGTTAAGTTCTTTCTTTTTATAAAGTGGAGTACTACTGATTTGTAATGAATAGGTTCCAACCACTGGCTTCTTCTTTGTGAAGTGGAGGTAGCTGATCCCTTCCTTTTGGTTGATTTTAAAGAAGCCATCTTCATTTCCAGATTCGATCAAGTATCTGTTGTGATTCGTCAGAGTTGTAAGAGCTGGAAGGAGTTCTAGGATTCGAACCTTGTTACTGACGTGGGAAATATTGAAAGCAAAGATGGCTGTCTTCTCAACATCCCAACTTGCAAGACTCACATTGGCTTCTGTCTCAGATTGATCCTGGAAAGACACATGACAATGTGTTAAATACAATGTACATATGCCACTTAGCTCTCATATTAAAGAAAAAATGACTCAAATTTCACACTAATACAATTTTCTGCCTTATGCTGCATATACACTATCGAAAGCATTTTGTTTAGACCACAAATGTACTAAATTGGCACATATTTGTAATACTTGAAAATATTAACTGATGTCAGGAAGAAAGGCAGGTTGAAATCATTTGTATCTGGAGGTCTCAAAGTGTAGTCCCTGAACAAGCTGCATCAGCATCACCTGGGAATCTGTTAGAACTGCAAATTCTCGGCATCACCCCAGAACTACTGAATCAGAAACCCTGGGGATGTCTCCCAACAATCAATTTTAACAAGACCTAGTAGGTGATTCAGATGCACGCTAAAGTTTGAGAACCACTGTTTTAATACATTATGTTCTTTCCAAAGACTTATCTCATTTCTTAAACGACAGCAGATGGGTTGCAGCACCAATACGAAGAACCAGACTATTTCAATTTGATTCACTGACGCAAAACCATCCCCTCCTAAGGACACACCTACAGGCCTACTTCCTGGCTGTGATGATCGGCTAATATTCAATGCTTTTCACCTGGCTTCTTGCTTGCCTCTCTGGGACCACATGTGCTGGATTCTATGGGCCCAGAGCCAGAGGTCTGGGTGAGTATCTGTGCACTTCTGAGTTGACTGAAAGGCTGCAGCAGCCGTAGGCAAAGGAAACCAGGCTGCTTCAGCTCCACGTTATTTTTGTCTACAATCCAAGTTCCCTCACACTCCGCATGGCTCTTTTCAGTAGAGGAGCCTCTAGCTTTCAGAACTTGGCGTCCCTATGTAGGGAGCACTATGTCACTTCGCTATTCTGCCCACTTGCTGTCCTGGATCTCAGATCTTACCCTTTCAGCAGACTTTGGGTGGGTATTTGAGTTTTTTTTGGCGAGACACAGGAAATGAGCAAGTATGTGAAAACCTTCAAATGGCCACTCCCGAAAAGCAGCAAGAAACTCCAGAAAGCCCCACAGCCTCTTGTAAAATACAGCCTAGAGCTCAGGGAATGGCTGGAGTTTCTCCCTGGGGAGCTTTTTCACACTTTGGAGCATCCTTGGAGGAAACCACAGGAATCTGGAAGGGCTTTCCACCATAGGAGACATCAGGAGAAACCAACTTCTGACCCACCTCGATATTGGAGGCATCAGTTTCGTTTGTGCTTCTTCGTTTCCTGCCCCGTTTGGGGTAGCCATTGATCTTACACTCATAACAAGCCTCTGGGGAGAGTGAATTGTCATCCATTTCACCACTGACAGACGGCTCTGGGTTTCCTCGGCCCATGCCCATTCCAGAAACACAGTGCCTGCAGCAGAAGGGGAGCATAGATGTTTTTCATTAGAATGGGAAGACAAGGTAGGTGGTACAGGAGTTCTGGTGAAGCCTGCTCCCTGCAGTTGTGAGGTACAGCCCCTGCTTGTCCACTGGAGGATCAGCTAGTTCTGAGAACTACATTGAGATCCTCTGTTAACGGCCTCTAATTCCCAGTTCCCTGAATGTATTGATTTCCTTCTAATGCCTATGAAGACCCTGTCTTGGATATTTATTTATTTCTTCATTCCCAAACCTAACATGGAAAGCATTTTGCAGTACTTATACTGGAGAGGAGACACAGAGGGGAGACAAGAGAATAGTAGATGAGGGAGGCCATGTAACTTGAGAGGCTAAATAAAAATGGCTTCTTTTTACGAAACAGGCTCCATGGGAGTGAGCAAGGTGTGAGACATCACTGTTGAGTTTCTTGCATTCTCCCACTTCCATCGTTACTTTTCCTCACTCAAGCTTTGGAGCAATTGCTCCTATTCCTTGACGTTTCACTTTTGCTTATGCTACTGAGGATAAGAAGAAAGCTCCAGTCGATAATGAAGGTTAATTTAATAATAAACTATGAAAATATGCAGTATATAAAATGCATGTATCAGAGCTTGCCCAACTGTGGGAAACTGTTTCAAGTCATTCAAAACCACTAGGGCCACTGGCTCTGACTCATGTGAAGACGGATAAACAAACCCATGCCCAAGAGAGAACTCGTTCAGCTGTTTTTCTTTGCCTTTCAGTTATCAAAGCCAAGTTATGGAGGGAGGCTCGAATGTTTCACAAGTACCTTGTTTTGTTATTCTGCTTACTATTTCAGAGGCCACTTGGAATGTGTATTTATCAAGCTCCTCTTTCCAAATGTGTTGAAACATTTGAATGGTCCTTAAAAGAATCTTTATTTGGGGGCAGAGTCCATTCTAGTGATTCGGAGAGGCCAAAACTGTTTTAAATGGGTAGATTAATAACAATGGGTCATAATATACACCAAAAATTATTTATCTGTTTTTCTGTAATAGCCGATCTGCTCTTTAGAACTCATTTTTCCTACCTACCCTTAGGATTCAAAATATGTTGCCAATGAACAGAATATTTGTTGTATTTCAAAGCAGTTTATAGGTTCCTACTGTTTCCCCCAATCTTGCCAGAGTCCAATACGTTTCCTTTCCTCTTTATCTTGCAACATGAAATATGTAGAAACAATACAATGGATGAAGTGATAAATGCTCATCCTGTGGGTGTGTGCGCATGCATATACATTCACACAATGATTAAATTTTTAGGAGGTAAACTGCAAATTTGCAGGCTTTGGTTCCTTTCTCAGAACTCCTTTCCAGTATTTTCATACCCCGGGAGCACCACTTATAAGAAGTGTGACTACAAAATCCCACTGGCCAAAAGCCAGTTTAGAGTGTCACAATTTTTGCTGGGAAAAAATGGTTCTGGCATTAAACTATAAAGAATGAGTCTACTGAGAGCCAGACACAAACATCTGGGAATTTGTGTCCGATTGTTGGCATTCTGTGTGCTTCCCATGAAACATTCTTCTACCTACCCAGATCCAAAATGAATCACTTGATGTTTGTATGTCAAGAAATCAAATACTGCTACATTAATAATTTGGTATAAGTGTGGATGTGTGTGGGGTGTGTGTGTATATGCATGTGGGGGAGTACATAATGTATATATATATTTAATGTCTATGTGTTGCTAATCAAAAAGGTAAAATGTGTACTTCCTCTCAGGATAGCTAAAACTAGGTGGACACCCGAGTCCAGATTAATTCAGCAGGAAAAAAGATCCAAACTTTGAACACTTAACACTAAACTTTGAAATCACTGAGTAAAATAAAAATAGGCCTTCCCAGCCAGGTGCGGTGGCTCACGCCTGTAATCCCTGCATTTTCGGAAGCCGAGGAGGGCGGATCACGAGGTCCAGAGATCGAGACCATCCTGGCTAATATGGTGAAACCCTGTCTCTACTAAAAATACAAAAAATTAGCTGGGCGTGGTGGCGGGCGCCCGTAGTCCCAGCTACTCCTACTCAGGAGGCTGAGGCAGGAGAATGGCATGAACCTGGGAGGCAGGGCTTGCAGTGAGCCAAGATTGTGCCACTGCACTCCAGCCTGGGTGACAGAGCAAGACACCGTCTTAAAAAAAAAAAAAAAAAAATAGGCCTTCCCTGCCCCAACTCTCACACAGACATACCTATAATTTGGTGAAGTGTTTGTTTTCTTTTTTTTAACCAGGAAAATACAATAAGTATTTCAATTCTCATACTCAATGCACCTTTGGTAATACTTAATGTAAATTCAAGTCTGAAATGTAAAATATAATTTAAAACCCCAAATAATCTCCAACCCAAAGGGATGTCTTTGACTTATCCTAACAGGAGCTACATACAAAGGCATTTTAAGTCCAGATAGAATCCTCCCTGCCCCAGGAGAAGAGTGGATCAGTCGTGTGGAGGGTGAGTCCAGTTCTGTCATGGGTTGGCAGAGAGGTATATTTACAGAGAGATGAATCACTTCCCAACAAGATGTGAAGATCAAGAGAATGAGATAGAGAAGTCATATAGCGAGATATTTACAATGTAGTTTCATCACTTTGTTTGACGTTTCCAGAAATCCAGATGCTTCCTTTCAAATAAAATAACCTAAAACTTTTGCCAAGCTAACTGGAATTAATTTTAGGATTACAAAAAGCATGGTTCTCCTCTGCTAGGACAGGTAATTTTGAGTTCAGTAGACTTACTTATATTACGAATGAAAGAATCTCCAAACATGACCAGGAAGAGCACTGCTTACCCTTGGCCTATGCGGAAGTAACCAGGTGGACAGCCACACAGGTAACCACCCTCGGTATTGGAACAGCCATAGCTGCAGGGGGCCTGCGAAGAGCCACATTCATTGATGTCTTGGCATCCTCCACTGAACTGTTCATACTGGAAGCCGGCGGGACACATGCACTTGTAGCTCCCCAGGGTGTTGTGACAGGACGCTCCTCCGCAGATGTGAGCGCTGAGGCATTCGTTTTCATCTGCAGGCAAAACAAGAAGCGGCATGTGTGGCAGCAGCCAGAGATTTCTATTGAGGACACTGGATCTGGCCACTTGCTGCCGGCCAGCTGGCCCTCAGCTAGACTCTCAGGAAGGTAAGACAGGCAGAGGTGGCTGGGTGGGGACAGCAACAGCAGAGAAAGATGCGGGCACGGATGTGGCTTCTTGCTATGTTGTGAGTAAACATGGACGATGAAGTCAAATGCACCAGGCAGAGGGCATTAGAGGATGGCATTCTGAGGACCAGCAGACTCCAGTTCTCATCAGAAGTCAACACTGGTATCTTCTGCTCCATGTAAACATCCGGTCATGAACCAACATGGTGCTGGTCCGTAGCTAAGATTTAGGGTTCAAGGTGGGAGGGAAGGAATCTTGCAGTTCTCTGCATACTTGCTTCACAAGTGCCCAGCGAGGAGACAAATATCTCAAAAGCAGAGACCAACCATTTTCCCGCAGGCTGCTTTCCCTGTCCGCCTATTTCAGGATGTGCCGATCTGGCAAGGGCTGATATCCTGCCCCAAGTGTCTGCCCCACGTGTCTGCCCCACTTGGACTTCCTTTTCAAAAATCTGCAAAAGCCCCCAGGTACTTGTTCTGGGAGATGAATAATGCCTTCTGGTATGTCTGCTCCCATCACCGAATCGGCCCCCTCCTTATTCAAACCAGCCTCCTGCCCAGAGTGTCTGAGCCCTGTCTAAAACTAAGTGTGGCTGGAAGAGATTTGGTGCAGACTTCACAAGCAGTAATTGGGGAAAACCCACAAGAGAGACAGAAGCTGCAGGGCTGGCTACACACAGGGACCTGCCAAGTCTGATGCTAAGAAGCAGGAAAAAGAAATCTTACTTTAAAAAAATCAACTAGAAGGGGGAAAACCATGAGTTTCTCATTATTTCTGATTTATAATTTTTGGAAGTCTCTAATATATTTTTGTAGACCTGCCTTCGCAGGGCAGGTTGGAAACTTGCTGGTAAGACATTTCTTAACTGCCACAGCCCATTTTCAGGCATACGTTCCTTTGAATGTAGATAGATTGGCCTTCTCTTCACTTAGTGAATACCCACTTCCTATGGAAGAGAGGAAGGGGAAGGGAATGAATGTTTATTAGATACCTATTTTATGACAGATAGGATACAGGTATTGCCCATTCATTTCCTTAGCTTTCCTAACAATCCTGAGAAGGAGGTATTATATTCTCTGTTTTACAGCTGAAGAAAGTGAGGCTCAGAACGCTCTTCCAAGATCTCACAGCCAGCAGCAGCGGGGCAGAAATTCACAGCCAGGTCTGTTGGACTGCAAAGGCCATCCATGTGCTTTCCTTTATACCACAGTACTTCTCAAGAGATTCTCCACATTTAAGCTGGTGCTTCCTTTCTCCTGTAATTAGTTTACTTTCTTTGCTAAGGCAGATTCATTTATAAAGAAAAAAATGTTTCTCAAAAAATCTATTTTTTCTTTTTTTTAAATTAGAAAACAGGTGGATAAAAGTGGTGGGGAAGAATGCTCACTTGTATATACTTAGTATATATTCACATTTCCTACTTGCCTGCCTGCCTGCCTTCCCTCCTTCCATGTCTCCTTCCCTCCTACCTTCTTTCCTTCTCTCCTTCCCTTCTTTCTTCCTTCCTTCCTTCCCTCCCCCCTCCCCTCCCCTCCCCTCCCTCTTTCCCTCCCTTCCTTCCTTCCTTCCTGCCTTCCTTCCTTCCTTCCTTCCTTCCTTCTCTCCTCCCCTCCTTCCTTCTCTCTTTCCCTCCTTCCCTTCAGCTACAGGTCTTTGACCTTAACTTTGCCTGTCTGAAAATCTTTTGTATCCAAAGACCTTCAAGTCTTCACTCAAGATCACTTAGGCTCCAGGGCTCTTAAAATAGAAATAATAATTTTCTCTTTCTCATTCTTCCCTTTCTCTTTCTGTGCTCAACACATTATCTGTGTTCTTTCTCCTTATTTTAGATTGAGGACGAAGTGTGCAATAGAGAGCAACAGAAACCATTGGCACCAAGCTCCGTGTCAAACAAAGAATGAAGAACCAAGCATATTTACTTCAGTGGAGAGAACACCCCTGGGCTGATGTCTTCTTGCTCCTCCACGTCCATCCTCCATCCTCTCCACTTGCTCTTGGCCCCAGGTGGCTGATCTATGGAGCATGAGCAAGCTCGGCTCCCCTATCCCCCACTTTTGGTTGGCCTCAGCCATCTGTTTCTTGCTGGGACCCTGACTAATAAAACCTGCAAGGCGTGGGTATATGAGGGGGAAGACTTCTCATTCTATAGCTTAGATTTATTCTGTGTTTTTTTCCTCCAAAGAGCAGAAGTAGGACCAATGGTGAGAAATCACAGGGAGGAGAAATGATTTTTTTTATACCAAAAAAAGACATTTCTAAGTATTAAAAGCTGTCTATACATAGATTGGGCTATCTTGGGAGAAAGTGGGCGCCCTTCAAGGTGGTACTTAAGCCAAATTGGGATAAGCGAGGAAGTTAGAGAAGGATTTATATATTAGGAAAGAGGGAAGGCTAGATCTCTAAGGTTCTTTTTAACTTTGAGCATCTATCTGTGTTACTACAACTATCAAAAGTTCTCCCCCTCTCCTTTCACATTCTTTTAAATTTTATTTTACATTTTCTCCCCTCCCTGAGAATTTAATAAAGTTTAAATTAAACTTGCTTATCTAGGTTGGAGAGGTAGGATGGAGTAGAGCACAGATTAAAATAAGAAATTGGCAAATATTCAGTGTTTACAGTTTGAAAACAGCATGTTTGTGCACTCGCCCTTTTTATCAATATACAAACACCACGATTTGGTTAACATGTTTTGCACTTTTCCTGACCTTTTTCATCCTCTGCACTCTGGAGCAAATGACTCCACAAGGAATTTTTTTACACTCCAAAATATTTGTTTTATTCTTCCAGTTGGTACTTAGATTGGTGAGGGTTTTGTTTGTTTTATAAAAAGAGACAATTTGAATTTTATCAAAATAGCATTAAAGTCTGAAAACTACTCCTTAAAAGTGGATTGAAACCCACCACTCTGTCCTCTAAAATCAAAGGTTTCAGCATCCAGCTTGCACTGTTCATGTCAGCTGTGGCCTTAAGGGAGTACCGATAGGAAACTTCACAAATGCAGGATGGGCTTTCTTTTACTCATTTTTTCTAGGGGAAAATGGGTCAACTCCATCTATCTGCCAGCTGAATTTTTGAAATTTACTTCTAGAAAGCAATGAAATCAGTGGCCCTCTTACCCCAAAGAGTGAATTTCCAGCCACCTGGGAGTGAGGATCCTGGGAGGGCTGGTCTAAGAGATCTGCTCTGTTTCTTGTGGTTCTGGGGAAGCTATTTTAGCCCAAGGCAATGCTCATTCTAGATAACTCTAATTGTCAAGATTTATGAGAGCAATTTGGCATTTGGAGGCATTAAGAACCCGAAACTTCTTCTGACTTCTAAATCAACTTATTTTTTTAGAGTGTCCAGCCAGGAGATGATCTTCACGACACCAGAGCAGAATCTCCAGGACACTAGTGCATGGCCTGGTCGCCTCTACTATCCTCAGACTGATGGGAGGAGGAGGAGGATAAGGTACAGGAGCGACATACCTTTCCTCTCTTATGTTTTTTTCACTTAGCTCCAGTGTTATTAAAAGGACCTAAATAATGAGAACAGACAGGCTCATAAACTGGGTATTGAATCAACAAAGTTCACTCTGGAAGTTCTGTGAACAATGTCAGAAACTGGTGATTAAAATCAAAGACCTCCCTGAGCTGCTAATGAACAAAGACATTTTTATTAAAACCAGATAGCTAGCCAGAGACTCGCGCAGCCGAAACTCCTATAGCACAGGGGTCACTTCAGTCGACCGTACATGCCACTGCAAAACTGTCTTGTGTAGAATCAAACTAGATGACAGAGATGATTTTGATAAATGAAAACACACCAAATACGTCTTCATCTGCATGAAAGTGAACCATTGCAATGCAGAGCCTGCACCCAGGAAGCAGTAATTCTTTGAGTTTTTGCTAAGGAGGGCTCTGTACAGAATAATGTGGCAACTAGAACAGGTTACCAAAGCACCAAGCTTGCAGAGGCACTCCACAGACGCTTGCTGAATGAACATAAACAAGTGAATGTAACACTTGAAAGGCAGCTCTACATCAGAAAGTTAAGAGTTGTGGGTTCTAGTTCCAAGCATGTCACAAAAGAACTAGGCAAGGAAATATGACCTTCCCTTTCTGAACTTCTAGGTCCTTATCTGTAAAACAAAGTGCCTGAGCTAAATGGCTTCTGGTATCCCTCCAAACTCACAATGTTTTGATTCTCTGATGTGCATTAAGAGTTATTTTCCCATGACATTGTAGAATCAAAGATGACATCAGTTCAATTTAATGAGAGAGTCAGTAGAACTCCCTTAATTATCAAAAGAATTTAGCAATCTTGAAAAAAAACAAAAACAAAACAAAACAAAACACAACCTTGCTGTGTTTCCTGCTTGCGCTCTGTCTCAAAATGCGTAGAGCTGAACAGAACTACTTTGGCATCTTCAGGCCAAAAGCCACTCCAAATAGCCTTTGGCTGGCTGATATTTTTCAGTCATAAGTAAGATTTTTTGACCCCTGATGTGAACATAACTCAAGTGCGGGCTGATGGCTAGCAGTGCAGCGGGAGGGTGGAGGATACTGCGCTTCAAGAAATTATGGGGGCGTTTCATTTCAGATGCTCTCAAAGCACCCTCAATTACAATTTTTTTTCTTAGTTTGCTGTTTTGCAAAGACTGTTACTTCCCTCGGGTTTCAACCAGGTTAGGGCAATTTTAAATGAGTATTTGTTGCTTCAGTAACACATTTACAGCTTCAGAAAGAAAGCAGTGTTTTACTTCATAGGAGCTGATAGCCATGCATCTTGAGAGTGAGGAAAAGCTACTTGCCAACACACTGGTTCCACTGGTAGTGCTGGAGGTAGCCCTGGGGGCAGCTGCACCTGTAGCCCCCAATGATGTTCTGGCAGCCGTGCTGGCAGCGGTGGTTACCCTCACACTCGTCCACGTCTGAAAAAGAAGCAGAGCCACCATGATGCCAACTCAACATCTCTCTCTGAAGCCAGATGGATTCTAATAAGAAATCTGGCCCCCACACATCCTACATATTATTCTACCACCAAAAACTTCAAGAATGTCTCTTCTGCAACTACGGCTAAGTCCAAGGAGAAAATCATTCAGAGAGCCCTGGCAAAGTCTACAAATAAAAATGATCAGGAAATTAGTGCAAAGCCCAAAGCACTCTCCAGGACAGCTCTGTAAGTTATAAGTTATTTGTGTTTGCTCTTTTTTTTTCTTATTTTTGGTGCCACAATTAGAAACCAAAAGGTGTCAAAGCCACAATCAACTTCTAAAAATATCATTTAAACTTTAATTACATGTCATCGGAAGAGCTATTCCTCATATGTTTAGTCCACATGGGGGAAATCCCTTTATGGCTCTGGACCCAGTGACCAGAAAATTAATGAATCAAAGTCAAGTCTATTTTTCTTGACTGAGTTATTCCCTATTAGGTTAAATGAAAAACTGAGCAGAAAAGGTCTTGATATACTTAGGAAAGGCATGTGTGTTAGACATAATCAAGCATGAGACAAAACATGAAATCTCTAAGATACAGGACCTGTGTACACTATTTTAGCTGGGTGCCCCCCAGGCTCAGATCTGCTATCTCATAGAGGCTGATGAAGGTGCCGATGGCCACACAAGCCACCTCCACAAGGATTCACCAGCTGGATCCCGGCTGAGGTCTCCACCTACCTTCACAGCTGGAGCCGGTCTGATCGAGTGAGAATCCCCGCTGGCATTCACAGGTGAAGCTTCCAGGAGTGTTCTGGCAAATGCCCTTAGCCCCGCACAGACTGATGTCAGAGGTGCATTCATTGTTATCTATGAGAAGCAGCGGGGGCAAAGAGGGGTTAAAATTCCCCGAAGCTCTCTTTGTATCATGTAAAAGAAAGTTAGAAGGATGACTCGGACAAGGCCAAATAAGGCCAACAACTCTTTACATACATGTACAGGTGTGCTCACACATACACGCACTCACATATTTCTTTGAGCTTTTGTTTTCTTATCCCAACAGCAGAGGAAATAGAAAATAATCCCTTAAAAGAATCGCTACATTCCATGTAGGATTTTTTCCTCTCCTACTCACCAATGCAGGCCGTATGGTGTTGGGTAAATCCGGGAGGACATTTGCATGTGAAGCCGCCAATGGTGTTAACACATAGGAACTGGCAGTTGTGTTGCTTGGTTGCACACTCATCAAGATCTACAAGAAAATGCAAGATCGGCATTTGAGTCAAGCCAACAAAACAGGATCAGGGAAGCCGCCCCTATGAAGCAGCTCCACGTTTGATTTGGAAGTCTCAAAGGACCCTGACTAGAAAGAAGCCACAGCAAAAGGCAAGGAGAGACACAGGGGGTAAAGATCTGAAAGATAAAACAAGGTGTCAATTTAGACCCTCCTCCCCTCAAAAAAATACAAAGAGATCTTTAGGGGATCCAAGAAAACACAATTCTAATTGGAGAAATGCGGGAATTCCTCAACAAAGGAATTTCAAATAAATCATGACATTTTAAACAAATTTTTAAATGAAGTGAAAATGAATGATTCTGCAAATTTTCCAGAGCATTGAAAAGATCTATTTAAGTTAAAACATAAAGAGAAATGTTGACGCTGGAAATGAATTTGCTGGTTTAGTTCTTTTCTGTTTGTTGTTTTTAATATACTCAAATGAAGTCGTCAAAAACAAAATCTGATTTCTTTAGTTGGGATTCTTCTTAGGATAAAACAAAACTGAGCAATCAGGAAGGAAACAAAGCAAAGGAAAAATTCATCTTAATAGCTAAAGGCACTTTAATAAAACTGCCTCCAGGCCAAGCGTGGTGGCTCATGCCTGTATTCCCAGCACTTTGGGAGGCCGAGGCGGGCAGATCACTTTGAGCTCAGGAGTTTGAGACCAGCCTGGGCAACATGGCAAAACCTGTCTCTAGTGAAAATACAAAAATTAGCTGGGTGTGGTGGTGCGTGCATGTAATCCCAGCTACCTTGGAGGCAGAGGTTGCAGTGAGCTGAGATCGCACCACTGCACTCCAGCCTGGGCAACAGAGTGAAACTTCATCTCAAAACAAAAACAAAAACCAAAAAACAAAAAAACAAAAAATCCCAAACTGACAACTGCCTCCAGTGTTTATCCAACGTTGTTTCCCACATCTCAATAAAACCCTCTGCTTTGACCAGGCCTCTTTCCTCAACGCCTCAACTTCTAGTTGCATTCTCAACTCCAATGTTATTTCAAAATATCAAGAGATGAAATGTTGTGTTCTAGCTTCTAGCTAAATTTTAATGATAATTTTAAAATTGCCGCATATTCAGGAAAAAATATTAGTGACTTTATTTTATCACAAATTCAACCACTATGCCCCTACCATCTGCACAACTGCGTTGGAGCTGCAGATCTGTGCTAGCTTTGCCAGTGACTGCTTCCACTCCACAGGGCCAGTTCCTGGCTAGAGTAACATCTGGAGTGGGCCTACACTGAGAGACCCTCCCAAGACCTGTCCTAGTTCCGGCTTCTCTTATAATGCAGCCCGTCCTGTGCTCTTTCCACTGCTGAGAGCTTGACTGATGATACACACTCTCTGTTCAGCTTTCTCAGAGCCTGGGGACTGGTTTCCCCTGTCTATGGCCCAAGGAGCTTGGCTGGAGCATCATGACACATTTGCTGAAGCTCACCTGCAACAGGTGAGGAAGATGACTCAGTGATTTCTCCTAACACCATTTCATGAGTACAACACATGAAGAACAGCAGCACTCGCTGCTCTTGCCTCCAAGAATGCCCTTCTTCCTCTTCTCCCCTCTAATCTGCATTCTACCCATCTCTCACTGGGGATGTGCTGCTCCCACAGCCACCCTTCTGGCCTCTTCCTTCTCAGTGTCCGTGGTGCAACTATCTGCACTATTCATTTGATATTTAGTTATATATACCAAGTAAGTGGAAGAATTTGAACCTTATGAGAAAAAACAGGAAAAGGGACAAGTTGTGAGTGGACACGTAAAAATTACAGTGTTCTTTGCACTCTTAAAGCCATAAAGAGAACTTTATTGATGCATTTTCATTTTTCATCTTTTAATTGCTGGAAACTTTTGAGAATTTTCTGCCCCCAGAGGTTAGAAAAAATGCTATAAATTTGTTTTGCTTGTTACAGATAATATATACAATGAGAGATATTTTCCCCTTGAATTTGGTTCTTCATTTATATGAATAAATTTATGGCTCTGAGTTATAGCTTCACATTGCCTAGAACTCACAGTGACCCCAGATGTAAAATAAGTTCCACATTTGAGAAGAACAAAACTATGAGCGACTGTTCATTTAAGATGATTAGAATGTGTAAGTAGGTCTCTCAACTTCCTCTCCCCAAACTACAGGATTATACAGGCTTTGTGCTGCACAGGAAGGCCTCAGGCAGTTGCCCATGATGTCATCCACTATTACATGCCTCTTAACTCTCCCTTTCAGCAGACACAGGAAAGAGGTCAAGAGCCCAACTTCTCGCTGCTCTCCACTTCTCTCCTCTCCTCTCCTCCAATCTGGATCCTCCGTGGGGATGTGCTGGTCCCACCCTCCACCCTTCTAGCCTCTTCTCAGTTTCAGTGGTACATACAGCTGCATCATTCATTTGATATTTAGTTATATATACCAAGTAAGTGGAAGAACTTAAGCTTTATGAGAAAAAATAGGAAAAAAGACTCCACTCTACCCTTTACCTTCCTTACTTCTGTATGTTTCTATAAATTTCCTTCAAAGTTTCATGGCATGACATGATATCTCTTGCTCTACCACTTGGTCTACCTTTTCTTCTCCAAATCTCTAATTTCCCAAATTATTGTTAAGTATGACTCACTAGTGCTATTCACTAAATATAATGTTCTTATTGTGGAGGAAGATGTTTACAGGAGTAAATTTACACCAAAAAATTTTTGCAAAGGTTAACTTCTGGTTGAGAAGGGATTTCTGCCCAGAGCTTTGCTGATTCTTAATTCTGTGTGATATTTATGTCTCAGGGAAGCTCCTACAGGGCAGAAATGGACATTTTCTGCAGAATAAAAATCTGGACACAGCATCTAATTCATTAGGCACAATGTCCTCTACGATCAAGGCACTGATTATTCCGAGGCAGGACCTTCCTGGAAACCTGAACTATATGGCTATAAAGAATAAATACAAAAAACAGAAAGCAGAGAGGAGTTCACCAATTAAGAATCTGCCCCACCAGAGCCATTGACAGCTGGCCCTGCTATCTCTGAGACCGTCATGGATGGCCACCATGGATGCCCAGGGGGCATGCAGCGAGGACGGCTGCTCCCACTGGTCCTCCACAATCTCCCTGGCTTTAGCCTCCCTCCCTCCAGCACAGGAGGTAGGTCCCATGGAGGCATTAACCCCAGGGAAGCACCTCCTGCCTGTAGAGCAGGTCTTTTGGCTTGCCTCTGGAGTTCTTACAGGCAAAGGAATGCAGCCATGTGTCAGGAGCTAGGTGAGGGGCAATGGTCAATTCTACTTTACCTTTGCAGCTCCTTCCATCCTCTTGCAGAATGTAGCCTTTCGGGCATGAACACTGGTAACTCCCTTCTGTGTTTTTGCAGATAAAATTGCAGGGTTTGGGAGCCTGGTTGCATTCGTTCAGATCTATGATCAAAGAAATACAGTGTGACTGTACATCTAAAAATGATGTCTACATGCTCAATTTCCACAGGGTCTAACACAGAATTTTAGTTTTGGGGAAAGAAAAAGTAAACTCTGTGTAGACTCTGATGACTGTCCTGTGCTTTCCTATGACACTGCACAGACTTTTTAGATTTTTAGCTTTGGGTCTTTTTTTTTCCATAATCTAAAATTTCCACTTGAGAATAAGCCATCAGAAATAGACACTTACCTACACAGGAAGTCCCAGTTATATCTGGAGTGTACCCAGTTTTACAAATGCAATGATATGATCCTCTGTCATTGACACATTCCCCATGTCGGCAAACATCATGAATAACCTTGCATTCATCGATATCTGTAATTTAACAAATATAAATTAAGATAAGAAATATATCATAAAATTGACAACGTTAATATGTAGGGGGTCACTTCAGTGTAAATACTAATAAATTGTGTTACTATATTTTGGGCCTAAGAAATTAAACCAGTAAGATGACACCATAAATTTAATATGTAACAGTAGCTATATCAAAAGACAAACAATAACTTCATTAGACTATAATTGATAAAATAATTCAGCCACAGAAAAACTTTAAAAACAACTGGTCTTCTAAATGTATATTTTTATCTTCTGGGTCCATAGAACAGCCACCCCATCTAGACATATTTGGCTTTCTGTGTTATCTCATGCCATTAAGCTTGCCTCCTGCTGACATCTCATAAATGAATCACAGAAGCAGATCCTTTTGACGAGGAAACCCCATTCACCCCCCAGTATTGCATGCTCAAAATAAGAAGTTTTTTTTTTCTTTTACATTATTTTTGTTGTGTTTGTGGTTAATCCTGAAAAAGTTCAAATTACATAATATTAGGGAAGTGAGATGAACTTCTGTCCTCTGGTGAGGGGGGAAACTAACCAGGGCTCTGAGGTGGATGACAGTGCTGGGTTTTTGCAGCCTGCTAAGGAAGGGAGACCCTTACTCATGGCTGTACCACAGAAACACTGGGTCAATATGCACTGTTGAGCATTAAAACCACTGTCTTCCACATCTTGACCCATTTTACCTCCTTACTGCTTGGCGAAGTGCCAATACAAGCACTTTCTACACGGGTTCTCAGCCCTTGACTGCCAAATAACCACTTTATACCAACAGCTGGGTGTATCTGACCTTTACAAGTCTACTCTGAAGCGCAATTTAGCACACTCTTATTGGTCTCCAGAAATGAGTTTTTTCGACTCTCTTACTGCTATATCCTCCAAAGAATCATAAATTGCTTTTGGTCACTCCATCTTACCTTTCTAGGTCTGTTTTTTCTTTTTTTTTTTAATCACATCCAGTTCCATTATTCTGCCTTCAGCCACATCTTTCCAATACAAACACAAATCCTTCTTAACCTCCTTCTTCCCCTTTTACTTCTAATTCCCTCCCAAGAAGCTCAAAAAAGCTCTCACGTTTTCTCAGTCCTTTTATGAACTAAAAACCAATTGTCGTTACAGCTGATAAACACAGGAATCATATTAGTGACAGGCCTAGATATCTCTAGAGTTGCCTTAGACAGTCTGACACTTCCTCCTGCTCTAGTTAAGGAGCTTGTGCTTTTCCAGATGCAACTGTGTTTAATTGCCAGGATATCAGCATGATTTATACTTCTTTTATGCAATACAGTTTAGGAGTTCCACATCTTGGTGGACTGGTTTGCGCATTTAATAATCATTTATTTCAAAGTTTATCTACAAAATTTAAAAATTATATTCTGAGTAGCCAATTGACTTATAGTAAACTTCTGTTTAAAAAGTTGAAGACTCACTGGAACGCAGAGGGAGGGTCCTAAGCACACACAGCTTAATCAAGTGGACCAAGGCCACTTTGGCAGCATGACCTCAAATGTCTAAAACTCCATAATGAAGAATTTGTGTTGGCCTCAGCTGTGCATTTCAACCTAGGCACACACTGCAGCCTCCACATTTTCATCTGTTTTTCACGCAAAAAACAAATAGATTCCCTGCAAGTATTTTTGGACTATAAATGAAGTACCTGCTCCGTTGGTCATGAATCCTCGGCCATGCGGACAGAGTTTCTTGAAAGCCACAGTCCCCTGGAAAGGGCAGATCTCACAGTGGGGACCCCAGCCTCTCCCTCCATCACAGCAGCATTCAGATTTGGTGACGGGGTTCCTGTTGCTGGAGCCGATCTGACACATGTTTTGTAGCACTTCTGTGAAGCAGTACCCTTCCCGATTGTCTGGAAGGGACATTATATGGCAAAGGGGATGTCAGGAAATTTTAAGAGCAAACAAAATATTAAAAATTTGGTCAGATATAAAAACCAAAAAAGGATGTAACACTTTACCCTGGGTGAGAAGAAGCAAGAGGGGAAAGCTGGAGACAGCAGTAAAAGAGAAAGGATGGCGTCTGAGGGAAACAAATAAGACATTCAGTAAGTAGGCAGAAAGACATTGGCCTAGACAAGCTTATAACTCTCTCTGCTCCCAGAAATACAGGGGAATAGCCATGCTTACAGACAGAGGGGCAGAGAAACATATGGAAGTGGATCCTGATCACCAAGGGCTTCAAAGCCAGCCAAGAAATTCCAAACAAGTGATTCAGGATCCAATTAGCAAAGGAAGAATTTAGCTGCAGGGTGGTGCTGAGCCCAATGGACAATCACACTCACTACGGCATCTCCAAAATATGAACATTTTTTATCCTTCCTCAGATTTTGACATTTTCTTGTATTTCAAATAAGAAATCTGGGTTTCCGGCATCCCAGCGTGGAGGCTGAGGTTAGGAAAAGCGCGCCGCCAACTGTACTCACCCAGGCACTCGTCCTGGTTGGGGCTGGCGGTAAACCCATCATTACACTCACAGGTGTAGCTCCCACGGGTGTTGAGGCAGCGCCCATTCTCACAGATCCCTGGCTTCGTCTGACATTCATTCTCATCTGTTTGATTTTATTGAAGGACCAAAACCAAGAAGAGTCATCTGACCATTTTATAGAGGATGGAGTTCCTTCCCTCGTTCCTTCCTTCCGCCCCCCTTCCCTCCCTTCGTTACTTTCTCCTTTCCTTCCTCCCTTCCCTCCCTCTCACCTTCCTTCCCTCTCTCTCATCTTCCATTCTTAACTTAGCTTTTGAATCACTAATCTGTTCACATGGCTCAAAATTTAAAAGGTATAAAAGGGACTTCATTCATTCTTAACTGTTTGGTTTCATTGAAGGACTGAAAACAGAAAGAGCCATCTGAATCTTTTATAGAAGAATAGATTTTCTTCCTTCTTTCCTATATAGTTTGTAAATAGCTTATCTCTTCACATGGTTTAAAATTAAAACGGTACAAAAGGAGATTCAGCAAAAGTACCCCCTTCATTCCCTATTTCCCAGACACCAAACTCCCCTCCTGAAAAGCAACCAATTCTGGGGCCAATTTCTAATGTATCCTTCCAGAGCTGGATTACGCATATAAAAGCAAATATGTGTGCACTTCTAATCTTTTAAAAGCATAACTGATAGCATTTTATATACTTAAACATAGATGGTAGCATTTTATGCACACTTACATATTTCACTTAGTAAAATTTAAATCTTTTCATATTAGGACATAAAAAGGACTCTCAAAGGGTTATTTCAAGTGAAGGAGGGAAAAATGTGAATATCAGCATATGAAAGAAATATTTTAATACATATTAGAATAATATCTATAATGGTCAATATTGATCTGGGGGAATTTGTCTAGATTAATCTTCAGATTAACCTAGATTATATCTCCAATATAGGTTGTGCTTATTGCAATATTTCAACAATATTATTAAGAAATCATAAACTACAATTCAGTTTCCCAGGTTTAAAAAAACATTAAAATATCTACAGATTCTTAGAATTATCTGATGATTATTTAGAAAGATCAAAAATAATTTGCTGAGGTGCTTCCCTTCCTTTGAGAATAGTTCAGGGTCCCTCAGATGGAGCTCTCACTAGGAAAGACAGAAAGTTGGAAGGTGACATCCAGAACAGTGTTAAAACAGGTTCAAAACCCCAATGCAATGCCCCAGCCACCCCCAGACCAATTCAATCAGAATATCTGAGGTTGGACTTGAGCTCCCCAAGTGATTCCAAAGTGCAGCTGAGGTTAAGAATTACTGATCCAGGAGGATACAGTGTGCGACAATTAATCTACATATTTTCTTTTTCTGTGCTTTTACAGTCTGTTCTTTCATTACTGCTTCAATCTGTATTGTACAGAGTAAAAGTGCAATGGGATTCTTAATCTGTTTGAATGACAACATAAAATATATCTTTATAACACCATTTATTATTAAAAAGAAAGAGAATGCAGGCCGGGCGTGGTGGCTCACGCCTGTAATCCCAGCACTTTGGGAGGCTGAGGCGGGCGGATCACGAGGTCAGGAGATCGAGACCATCCTGGCTAACACAGTGAAACTCCGTCTCTACTAAAAATACAAAAAAAAATTAGCCGGGCGACGTTGCGGGCGCCTGTAGTCCCAGCTACTCGGGAGGCTGAGGCAGGAGAATGGCGTGAACCCTGGGGGGCAGAGCCTGCAGTGAGCCGAGATCGCGCCACTGCACTCCAGCCTAGGTGACAGTGAGACTCTGTCTCAAAAATAAATAAATAAATAAATAAAATAAAAAATAAAAAGAAGGAGAATGCATGTGAGAAGGTTTTAATAATTTTCTCCTGTAATTATTATCTAAGCAGAGGTCAGGAAACTTTTTGTTAGGGTCAAATAGGAAATATTTTAGGCTTTGTGGGTCATATGGTCTCTGTTGCAACCACTTGGCTCTGCCATTGTGGCATGAAAGTAGCCGTGGACAATATGCAAATGAATGGTTATACCTATATTTAATAAAACCTTATTTATAAAAACACACAGTGGGCTGGCAGGCTGGAATTGGCCTGTAGGCAGTTTGCCAGCTCCTGGTCTAAAGATGAAGTTCTCAGTGTTGGATCCATTTAGAATCAGCTGAGGAGCTTTAAAAAAATATCAGTGCCTGGATGCTACTCTAGACAAGACCAGATTTTCTGGAGGTAGATCCCGATGGTTTTGGGCTATTCCCGATTCAGAGGTACCTGGCATTTGTAGCAAAGCTAAGTCAATAGGGAGGCATTCCAATGTGATGGGGAGAATTGACCCCCAAATCAACAAAAGAGTATGGAAAGTAAAGGAGGAGAATAGAGAAAAGGCATGCTGTTCAAATCCTGGCAGCAAATGGGTCAAGAAAGTAGACAAAGGCCAGCTCAGAGGGACAATGACAGTACTCTCGGAATTCACAAATGATCACGAGGCAAGGGAACCACCATGGAGAGTCTTGACATGAGGTAAGAGAACAAAATGGGTCTCGCCAAGAACACAGTGTCACAAGAACTCAGAGCCCAGGTTCCTTCTGTCCACTGTCACTTCTGACACACTCAAAGCTCCTTCCACAGGGATCCTCTTACCTACACAGCCTTCTCCGTCAGGTCTCCGCTGATACCCGGGTCCACAGATGCACATGTATGTGCCAATGAGGTTCTTGCATTCCATTTGTTTTTCAGTACAGTCATGTTTTCCCTCTTCACACTCATCCTCGTCTGCAAAAACGTACAATCACAAATTTGTCAAAGAAAATACGTATATCTGCCTTAATTACCTGACTTTTAAACATAAAATGATAGTAAGTAACCAATTTTCATCTATGTTATTTCACTATTGGCTGTATTTCCTTCTGCTCTGTTGAGTATGATCTCTAAAGAATGGAAAGGAATCTTCTAACCACCTTTGAACTTGAAGAAATTGCTCCCTAATCAACTGACGACCTCTTCAAGAAGCATGATTCTAATCATGCCTTTTCTCTATTCTCCTTCTCTTATTTTTTATTTATTTTTATTTTTATTTATTTATGTTTTTGAAAGAGTCTCTCTCTGTTGCCCAGGCTGGAGTGCAGTGGCCCGATCTCAGCTCACTTCAACCTCTGCCTCCCGGGTTCAAGTGATTCTCATACCTCAGCCTCCCAAGTATCTGGGATTACAGGCATGCACCACCACACCTGGCTAATTTTTTTTTGTATTTTTAGTAGAGACGGGGTTTCACCATGTTGTCCAGGCTGGTCTCAAACTCCTGGCCTCAAGTGATCCACTCACCTTGGCCTTCCTAAGTGCTGGGATTACAGGCATGAGCCATCGCGCCTGGCTGTCCCTTTCTTTATGTTTTATACTCCTTTGTTGAAGCATGATTTCTGATTCTTGTTGACTAATTGAACTAAAAGGGCCTCATGTAATTATAATATAATGGATATATCTTAATATAACAATAATTATAACAGCATTATAATCACAATATATGATAATGCAATAATTATAATAACAGTACTACAATCATAATGGATTATTAGAGTAACAAACCAAAGCTTACATTATGCAATAATTGTAATAATAACACAATATATTATAATATGATATTATTATTTTTTTGAGATGGAGTCTCACTCTGTCATCCAGGCTGGAGTGCAGTGGCACGATCTCAGCTCACTGCAACCTCCACTTCCCGGGTTCAAGCAATTCTTCTGCTTCAGCCTCCCGAGTAGCTGAGATTACAAGAATGCACCATCACGCCAGCTAATTTTTGTATTTTTAGTAGAGACGGGGTTTCACTATGTTGGCCAGGCTGGTCTCGAACTCCTGACCTCAGGTGATCCACCCACCTCGGCCTCCCAAAGTGCTGGGATTACAGGTGTGAGCCACTGCGCCTGGCCAATATGACATTATTTTTATATGATAATATTAATAAACAGGATACAATAGTAGAATGACTATTTTATATACTTTCTCTCTCTCTCTCTCTCTCTCTCTCTATATATATATATATATATATATATATGTTTTTTAACAGTTTAATGAAAAGCCAGACATCTAAAAATATCTTATTCTCTACTGGTTCTTCCCTCCTTCATTTCCTTTTCTGGACTTGGTTGGGCCTTCCTCAGTCTTTACTTTCTGTCCTGTTGTACTACTTTCTTTTTTTCTATCTTTCCCTTTTACAAGCTCTGAGCTGAGAAATTTGAAATTTATTCTGCATATGATTAGGACCTTCCATTTAGGAAATTTCCCCACCCTTAAACAAAATTATATTTCCGCCATCTTGAGAGAACAGGTGTCTGTTCATTTAAGATCTTGAGAGGAGCAAGTCAGGGCTCTTCAAGAGCAGACTCTATGATTACTGCAGTTTGTGAAATAGAGCCTAGTTCAGTGCTTAGGAAATTGCAGGTGTTCGGGAGGTATTTTTAATGGAGATGGTTTAGCTAATGTAGATTCCACGTGTTACCCCATTCTTGAAATAGAATTTCCTTTGGTGTTCTCAGAGCATTTTGTATATACAACCACCACAGCATTTATCACACTGTATTATGAGAACGTATTTACATCTGTCTCAATCTCTTCATATTGGGTTTTTTGAATGTGGGGAGATGTCTTTTTCTTTATATTCCCACATCTTGTAGAAATACTGGCATGTTGTGAGCATGCGATGCACAGTGAGACCTAATAAAGGATGTGCAGTGCAGTCCTCGACTTGGCTTGATGATGCTTCCAGCGACAATTTAGGGGGAAACATGGCAGTGACAACCCCTGTATTGTCCACGGACTATTTATATTCCAATTCCCAGCCTTCTCCTACTAATGGAAGCTTTGAGGGACCTCTCCCCTCACAGACAGAGTTAGAGCTTCCTGGCTTAGATGACCTTGAACACGATGACTCACCTTTGCACATCCTACGGTCTTCTCTGAGCACATATCCCACGGGACATTTGCATTCATATGACCCATAAGTGTTCACACATCGGAAGGCACAGAGCAGAGGATTCTGGGCACATTCATTTATATCTGCAGCAGAGGAGAGTAAGAAAATAAGGGATCACGGACAGCAACAAAAGGGAACCTACCAATGGAACTAAAACTCTAAAACTGTTACCAAAAGTTTCAATGCTTCATTGTCATAAACATGGATGGATCAAGTGGTCTCCCATTTCCAGGAAATTATAAAATGGGTTGATTATTTTATATTTGGTATAAACAGGGTGACTCTCCATCCCGGTTCTCCCAGCACAGTCCCAGTTTATGTTTGTTGTCCTGGTATAATTATTAATGATTATTTAGGTGGATGGGAAATTATAGGCCACCCAACATATGAGGGGCTTTTCTGAAATTCTGGCTTAGAAGGCTCAGGTTGACCATTTGTCACTCCCTACAGTTACATGGCGTGGGAATCAGTTTTGCCTCATTCCGCCAAAACAATTGTGGTCAGAACAGAAACCAACTCCTCCAATATTGTTAACCACCTCTCTTTCCCCAAACAAAGAGGTTCCTGTGAAATAACAGCGATTCTTCTGCCCAAGCAAATAGTGTTCCAGATCATGTTATACTGACAGAGACACTCAGTTTACACAGATGCCCACGTTCAAACCTTAAATAGATGGGAATGAGTTTACCATTAATGGAAAAAAAGGGATTTCTGCAGACTGCAGAGTTTGGAATCATCAGAATGTGTTTTGGAAAAGCAGGATTAAAAGAGACCATCTCAACTCTCATGTTGCTCCTCAAGGCCAGTGCTGACTAAGAACAAGAGTGAGAGCCCAGATCATGACTTAGTCACAACCTGTAAAAATGTACCACAAATCCGACAATGGGCATTTGATGGATCATATCTGATGAAGAGCTCTCTTTGCTACCAACTCTATTCTCTGCCTTCACCTCTCCTTCATTCTTTCCTTAGGCCAGTGAATCCCTACTTGAGAGTGTATCAGATCACCTAGAGGGCTGCTGGGCTCCACCCCACTCTCGGAGTTTCTGATTTAGGAGGTCTTGGATCAGGCCTGACAATGTGCATTTCTAATAAGTTCCCAGGTGATGCTGATACAGCTGCTCCTGGGAACCACCCTTTG